>NC_061486.1:20893899-21500774 GCF_022539355.2 Hippoglossus stenolepis
CAGTGGCACTTCTTTTCCACTGAGTGGAAACAAGACCTGGTTAACCGATCAGGGTTGGCTTTTATGTCAGGCTCTACTAAAACACTGGACAGTGGGTGGCCTGACGGATTAATGCACCCGCTAGTCATGCTACTGTGCGACCTCATTGCACTGTGTGTGTGTGTGTGTGTGTTAGTGTGAGTGTTCCTGTACAGAGTGACCCAACAGAGTGAGGACATTTTTGGAAAGTGAGGGCATTTTGACCGGTCCTCACTTTTAATGGACTTTTTGAGGATTAAGACCTGGTTTTTAATGTGAGGGTTAGAATTAGGTTTAGGTTAGGGTCAGGGTCAGGCATTTAGTTTGGATGGTTAAGGTTAGGGTAAGGGGCTAGGGAATGTATCGTGTCAATGAGTGTCCTGACTAAGATAGAGGTACAAACTTCTGTGTGTGTGTGTGGCCCAGGTATTTCTCCAGATATTATCATGTTGTCACACTATGGGGACTTGTCTTCCTTAAAGGAACAAAAAGCAACTCCCGATAATGTAAATGATTAAATTATAAGGTGAAGACTTGTTTAAAGGTTAGAGTTAGGTTAAGGTTAGGTTTAGGCAAGCAGTCAGTATGGTTTAGGTTAAATTAAGTCTCCAGTAAATCAATGTAAGTCAATATAATGTCCTCTGAAGTCATGGGGACCTGTGTGTGTGTCAGAACTTCAAAGTTTAATTCCATTCAAGGAGAGTGAAGCTGTGAAAACTGCTTTGCCACAGTAAAAAGTGAAAAGGCAATATTTGTAGTGTGAGTGTACTGCTTACTGCGCTTTCTGCTTCTCTATGTCTACACCCAACACAATACACATAACCTCTCGCTCTTACACATTCCTACAGGTCTTACATTAATTCTGCTTACGTCGCTCTGATGGACCTGCAGCATCTGCTGATGTCTAGCCGCACCACATGCCGACCTCTGGGCCCGACAGCACGTTGGCCTGTCTGTGAACTGAGGGCACCTTCTGTCTGTGAGCTGGACCTGGCTGGTACTGTATAGTAGGAACCAAACAAGACGAGTCACGGGGTGAACATAAACATTTCTGCTTTTAATCCCCTAATTAGGATGAACTGTGTGTACGAGAACTGGATGATCCAGTCTGGCCACATGGAATTTCATGGGATGAGTGCAGTGCTGTAACATACAAGTGAGAGAGTTCACTTCAGTGGACCAAATAACACTCAAGTCCAAACTGTGATGGGATCACACCTGCTGTGATACGTGTCAACATGTTCTGACCCACGAGCACAATATTACATAAGTGCTCATTACTCACTGGTTGAACCACACCCATCTTCTGCATTCCTTCTGATGTCAAGTACCCACTTCATCATGACTGCATCTTGCACGACTGTAACGCCACCATGGTGACAGACTATGTCCACAGACAGGCAGACATAAATATAAACAGCTGCCAAAGTACTGACAACCACCTCTGACACACACATACAGCTCAAACACAGGACCAGCATGTAGGAACGTCCCACGGATCAAACGGGAAAACCTCTAAAATGATTTACCAATTTGATGTCAAGAAGTTGGCAAGTCAAGATGTTCAATGGGTCGTAGCGAGGACATGTGATGGTCGCCCAAGCTCTTGGGTTATGTAGTCATGTCTGTTCTGTTCAAGAGAGACTTTGGATCATCACACTTGATCCTCATCAAACTTGAGCTGCTCTCAGACATGCGCTGAACTCCACAGACAGACAGGTTTTTCCTACCGGCCCCCTAGTAAAAACTCTGGAGAATGTCTGAATGAGAATACAGCAGGAGGATTCACCGCAAACAAGTGGCTGCATTGATGACTTTTCTGACATGCAAAACTGGAAAAAAAACAAACCAAAAGAATACAAATATCCAAGGATGACAAATCTGTGCCATGCAAGTCTGATGCAGATGAACATGTTAATTTGTAAAGACAGCAAGATTTGGGAGCTTTTGATGATGCGGGACGCAGTAAACAAACACTTCTGATCTCTGAGGCGGAATTAATACTTTATGTCCAACCTCTGCCTGCTGCCCCTCCCCTCACCCGAATGCTCCTCAGATATCTGTCTTGTTGTGAATGCATCTGAGCGGAGACCCTCCTGTTGCGTTGTTCGTGTGTGAAGGGGAAACTCCTGAGAATGTCTGAAAATGGCTTTGCATGCAGGAAATTACACTTGTCAGTCCTTCACTAACTCTGGTGCTACTGTGTTGTTTTAACTGCTTGTATTCCTTTTTTATCTTACTTTAATTGCAACCATATTTTATGTAGTTTCTTAAATGGGACAGCTTTTGACTTTGACTGCTGCCTATGACAGTAGGTGTTTAGTTTAAAAAGGCATAGAGGTAATGACGTCTGATCTACTGAGGGGGCCACATGGCTTCCATAGCACTGCCATACAGATTTACCTTTAGCCTCAGTGAACCCTCAGGTAACGTTATTGCGATTAAAAGGCCGAAACACAGAAACACAATGGTACACCTAAAATGTTTTATTTTTATTATAACAACCAGTCTGACAGAGCTTAAATGTGATGGCTACACAACTGTTCACGGTCTCTCTCCCCTTCTCCCCCCCTCTTTTCCACCCACCTCTCCTCTCTTCCCCATTTTTCTCCGCTCACCCCATCCAGTCGAGGCTGATGGCCGCCCACGCTGAGTCTGGTTCTAGAGGTTTCTTCCAGTTAGTGAGGGAGTTTTTTCTCTCCACAGTCGCCACAGTGCTTGCTCAATGTGGGAGCTGTTGGGTTTCTCTATACATTTTCAGGTCTTGACCTTAATATGTTATGATTTGTCAATTAAGATTGAACCGAACTGAATACCTTTTACTTTCATTCATTCATTTTTTGCCATGGATTTTGTGAGGCACTTTGTAACCTTCTTTAAATAAGTGCTATGCAAAAGTTATCATTATTATTATTATTCGTTTCTGTCAAAACAGCAGGTTCAAGGGCACAAACTCAAATGCTCTTCCCAATCCAGGATTTCATCACCAGTTTCTCTCTTTACAGGACATGTTTTCTTGACATTGAAAACAATGAATACCATTAATGACAGGCCTGCAGCAACTCCCTCCCTCACAACACTGGCATTGTGGGCAAAGTTTCCACGCCTTCAAAAACTTGTTGCGTCTGTCTTTTGAATTCTTTCGATATTGAAATGTTACGGCTGCCTCTTCTATGTTATCATGCACAGCTTCCAATTTTTTTATGTGGGCTTGAGGCAAAAGAGACAAAATTTCCTCTTCTTATACCCGACAAATTTTAGGGAGACAATACTTTTTGATTGACCCTTAAACCTTTTTACTTTTGAGGGTATGAGTTGCTGGTCTGGAGGATGAGATGATCCAGATAATTTTGCTGGAAATAAAAGGTCACAGAGAGGGAAGAAATACTTTTGTCTTAATTATTAGATTCATCAAGGGATGTTTCCATATATGTTGTGGCCTTGTGGTGAAAAAAGTTATTGTGTCATGCACTTTGGTGATGTGTCAAAATCGGCGTTGTAAAATGTTTTGGGGGTGTAAATTTGAACTTATAATAATGATAATTACAATAAGGAATTATTCTGGGAATTTAAAAAAACTAAAACTATTTATGAGTATATTCTTGAAGAGCACCATGAAAATGAATGGCTTGACGATGGATAAATTACTGATATTATCCACAATTTACTTCCACTGCTGACAAAGACATTACAAGCTATTCTTTAAATGCAATGACCCATGCAGTGGTTCCTGTGTTTTTGCTGCTGGCTCTCCATCTTCAGATGGATCACTGGTCACTGGTGATTCATGAGTGATGAGGCATCTGATATGATGATTGACTAAAAGTCCAAACCACGTATATGTACAATATTCAAATCCATTTGGCATTTACAATGTCAATAAACTGCATCCCTACTATTGCTATGATAACACATGATGTAGACAGAGCATGCCACTGATGATGGAGGATTACAGTACCTTCCCTTTCTCCTGCGCCCCTGAAGCTGTAAACACTGAATGTCCTCGTTGAAAGAGTGCATCTTAAAGCCATTGTCCAATGGGGATTGTTACAGCTGAGGAAAACGGAAAACATCCATCTCAAAAGCTGAGAAAGCGATTAAAGGAAACATGATATCTGGCTCCAGCACAAGAACAAAACTTACAGTCACAGTAGACCAGAGGTCATCTGGAATAAAAAAATAGACTGCTCATCTTTGCCATACTCATCCGCTAAAAGTTGGTAATAGAACAAACATCCTAAATTTCTGAGAAAATGCACTTTCCTGTCTGCAGAGTAGTTTTTCTAAAGAAGCTAAGTAACTTGCAGCAAGTGTGCAGCAACCCTGAAGTTAAACAGCAAGAAAATGTTTAAAAAGTGCAAAGCAAAGAAATCTATTAAAACTTGAAATATTAACATAAACTTTACACAACAAAATCAAAATGTTACCAGTTGAGACTTTCAAATTCACATTATTTTAAGTACAGAAGAAAACAATTCTTTACTGTCACATGCTTACATCGAAGTGAGAGAAGAATAGATCTTATATACAGTACATGCTTTTGATAGTGGGAGAAACCAGAGCACCTGAAGAAACAACAACAGGAAGAACCAGTCTCAGCCTGGAATCAAACTTTCCTGCTGTGGGGCAACAGTGGGAGATGCTGGGTCACAGTGCTCCCCATGTATGTTCACAAGTGCAATTTAGGTTTATGTGTTCACCCCGGTCCATTTGTTTGTCAGCAAGAATACACAAAAAGAACAAAACTGATTTTCACTAGACTTAATGGAAGGATGTGGAATGAGTCAGGGAGGAACCCATTAAATTGTTGGTTCGGATCCAGGAATTTGTATCATGCGAGATAGGACAGTTTTCAACATTTTCACCATTTCCCAGGGAATACTTCATAGTTATAGTTAGTCAAGGTGCAGCTTGATTGAATTTAAGGGAACTTTTAGGGATTAGTGGCGATTCTAGTTGTGCAAAGGACTGTACTATGCAATAGTAGGTATAATAAAATATAACTATAACTATATAAACTATAATGCTGATAAATCATATTTTCCTCATCATTGCAACATGAAAATGTGCATTAAACACATCGCAAAAGATTGTCTGAAACAACTGGGAAAAAAACCATTTCATTCACGCCATGCAATGCCTTCTCACAGACCATTATAAACTTTGGTTCAGTGCATGAGCCTAACGAACCTGGAAAAAAACTATACTGACGGCCTATCCTCTCTGACACAAACATACACAACCAACAACACAGAGTTAACAGGGAGACCAACGCACAGGGGCCAATTTACCGTTTGTCCGACATCCATTCACAATTCCTGATTCAGTAAGTTCCTTCATTGTTTAATGTTGGCTCTATAGATTTGAGCAAAGAGACACAATGAATATGTTATGCAAATAGTTCTTATCAGTTTTCATATTGCTGGGACTGAGACTGACGGACTAGAATATACAACATATAGGACACTTTATTGAATCATTTATACAAAAAGTAAGACTCTGAAGTGGGTTTGTGACGTTTACTCATCTGTAAAGAATCAAGTGACCAGTGACAGGACAGTGGCACTTCAGGACTAATTTGACCTGGGGTCGCCCATGGTGCTTCCCACACAGCATTGTGAAGCAGTTATGGAGCTGCTTTTTATTGGCAGGAAGGATAACAAGCATTTACCAAACAAAGTGTTGTCCTTTATGCCTTGTTGATACAGTATAAGTCCAAGTTGATAATTGAGATGGGAATGGGCTCAATATTTCCCGTTGAGGCCAGTTGGAGGAAAACACCTACTACAACTGCAGCTGTGATAAACCCGTGGTGATTAAAATTCAAGGGTAAAGACTCTGGGTTCTATCGACACTATCAACTGAGCAACTGCATTCAGGACGTGTCCAAATCCACTTTGGCCAGTTCAACAGCAGAAAGCGAGATTGCTGCGTCGGGCATATGGTCCAAAACTTTGCCTCTTGATTGATCATACGTGTGTGTTGAGTGTAAAGCCATTTCCAATTCTCTTTAAAAGCCAGGTGGGCTTGCAACTTGGTTTATTGCTATTATAATGTGGATTTCCCCGGTAGTGGGAGAGAACGCTTCTCCGCAGAGGAAATGGTTTCCCTTCAGACCACCTGTGAGTGTAAAAAGCAGAGTGTGTGTGCATATTACTATCTCAATAATGTGCCCATAAAGTAATAGTGCTAACTGCCCCACTGACTTCAGACCAGGTTGTTGTTGGTGTTGGTCTTTCTGGTGCCTCATGACGGCAATGAGCCAACCATGCACTGGACCACAACTAATTTTAAGACCATCATGTGGATGCAAATGCAGTTCCTATTTAAACAATGTGGATGCCGGAGGGGAAAAGAACAAGTATTTGCGCTTTGAGAAAGGGGCCAAAGAGTTGGTTTGGCAAACACAGGTCTGGTTAACTTTCCCACCTCCAGTAAATTTAGCGGAGCACACAGCCACTTCCGGTAGCTAATGGAGACTGGGCTCAAACAACGTCTGAGAAAACCCCACTGGAGGGTCGTAACTGTAGAGCAACTCAATCCCCTTTGACAACGCTGCTGCAAACCTGGGGTCATACTAGGTTGAACAGCACTCAGTTCAGTTTGTCTATGTTGTGCTCCAGACATTACTCCTGACACATGAAATCTTTGTGCAATGTTATTTCCACCCTTTTTTTTCTTTACTGTTGCACCTGCACTTGGAGCGCAGAAGCTTTTACCTCACTGGACATCTGTTCACTGCCTCAGGTAGCTGACTTGCTGGTGATTGCTTCAATTCCTTTTCCATGGAGAGTTTATATTGCTCCGCCTGCACATCTTGTCCACATGAAGACTTCCATGAAGGAAATAAAGTAGCCCGTCATTGTGTGTACTAATCCTCCACTCTCTAATTTATGTCTTCATCCTGTAGACCCACTAAATCTAATGGTAGCCTACTGTGCAGGCTAATCAGTATCACCAGTGTTACCCTGCAGGCTGATAAACTTCTCTGCAGTTGTCTGGTTTAACTCATATTTCCATCTCTTGCTCACTCCTGCACATTTAAAACGAGAAATTGTTGATAAAGTGCTGAAGAAATGGATATCATAGGAATTCAATTATAATGCGACATTCATGTGAGTCATCCTCCTTGTGTCCGAGTGAATATTTGTGCAGGCAGAACCTGAATAAACATTTATATTACCCCACTCAGAAAACACGTCGTCCAGACTCTCTGAAGAATTTATAGTATTTGTCCAGAGTGTGACGAAGCACTGTAATTTCCAAGAAAAGGCAGGTGGCTGCATGGGGCTGAGAGATGTACCAAAGTTTTACAAGATGGAATTTAGTTTTATGAGAATAATCCCTATATGTGCATGATACGCACAGGAGCCCGCAGAAGAATCCTCTCCAACACAGCTTCCTCCGCTGTCTGAGACCGAATACTCTGTCCACTGGAAAATTCCACTCAGTGCTCCAAGACCATGTCATGAGTTAAGAAAGGTTTTATTCTTGATGGTGACAGAGAAAATAAGGATAAATAATATTTTTATAAGCGTTTGTAAATCCAATATGAATTATTACATTGACAAGTTTCTGTTAGTTTTATAATAAAATTTTGAAAGATATTGTCGCAGTATTTTTAAAGAAATAGACTCCAAGAGATCCGACTCCAGGAGACAGAAGTTTGTTGTTTCTCAGCACCAACTCACTGTTATGTAACAGGTGGCAGTGGAAAAGGGAGGACACCCTTCAGAGCGTCTGTGTCTAACAAGGCAGTAAAGAATGTAAACAGTCTAGTGCTCAAATGACATGGATTACTGAAGGTGGTGTGGATAGTTTTGCATAAAAAAAGTCTTATGAATCAAATCAGTGCTGCGGCTCTGATTGAAGTAGCTCAGATGAGCTTTCTATCCACAAGGATACAGAGCAACAAGCCAGTGGTGAAAACTAACCAGCTTTTTCTCAAGGGGGAAAAAAAAAATTGGCCATAAAAACCCAGATTTGGTGCCTTTGGTACATTATAATCCCAATATTCCTTCATATACACTGATTTTAGTTCGGGCATATTTTAATTAGTTTTTTACAACATGTATGTCATTTCCCTCCAACATGAAATCAACACATCAACATTGTCGCTAGAACACATGATGTACTCTGCTGCTTTCAGTACATGTGTACACGTGTTCATTTAATGTTGCTGATTTGTTGTCTTGAATCCTCTAAAATCATTGTGTGGACCATAGACAGTGCTTTTTAGTGTTATTAGTTGTAAAGTCAGCATGGACATTATAATTATGACAGTAATGTTAGTAGAAGCAGCAGCAGTCGTAGTGATATAGTAGTAGTAGTACTAGTAGTAGTGGTATAGCAGTAGCAGCAGGAATAGTAGTGGTATATAGGTAGGAGCAGGAGTAGTAGTAGCATACTAGTAGTAGTAGCAGTACTAGTAGTATAGTAGTAGTAGTAGTAGTAGTAGCAGTAGTAGTATAGTGGTGAAGAGGTAGCAGCAGTAGTAGTGGCATATGTAGTAGTAGTAGCAGAAGTAATGGTATAGCAATAGCAGCAGCAGTAGTAGTGGCATGAGGTAGCAGCAGTAGTAGTGGTATATATAGTAGCTGTAGTAGTGGAATAGTAGTAGTAGTAGCTGTAGTAGTGGTATAGTAGTAGTAGTAGCTGTAGTAGTGGAATAGTAGTAGTAGTAGCTGTAGCAGTGGTATAGTAGTAGTAGTAGCTGTAGTAGTGGAATAGTAGTAGTAGTAGCTGTAGTAGTGGTATAGTAGTAGTAGTAGTAGCTGTAGTAATGGTATAGCATAGATGAAGAGTAGTGGTATAGTAGTAGTAGTAGTAGCTGTAGTAATGGTATAGCAATAGCAGCCGCAGTAGTAGTGGTGAAGAGGTAGCAGCAGCAGTAGTAGTGGTATAGTAGTAGTAGTAGCTGTAGTAGTGGTATAGTAGTAGTAGTAGCTGTAGCAGTGGTATAGTAGTAGTAGTAGCTGTAGTAGTGGTATAGTAGTAGTAGTAGCTGTAGTAGTGGTAAAGTAGTAGTAGCAGCAGCAATATTAAGAGCATTTGTATGAGTGACTGGTTGATATACAGTTTCAATAAAAAGCTGAGGCTGATAAATCATCCTGACCTGAGCACAGTGTGTTCTTGTAGCGGAGATGTGTGATCAGACCAACCCAGTGATAAATCATGACTCAGCAGCAGAGCATGATAAGTAAAAGCTGTTTGAACAAGCCCGCATGACAGAGCGGTGAGAGACAATGTATTTGTGCTCACCGTATGATGTAATGTGTGGGTTCACTGTATATGTCCGTGAATGGATACATTTATTTTTTCTCCACATACAATAGCTGTTTTATCTTTCTGAACTGTGCTCACTTGGGACATGTCAACTTGTTTTCAGCCCCTCTCTTCATCCGTGCCGTGTCAGTGTCTAGCCTCATTTGACCTGTCTCTTACTGCCCTCAAGTGGATACAAAGCAAAGTCATTCAGCTGTCATGACTAATGGTTTCCACTGGAGGTCAGCTTACATTTGTTCATGGACCCTCAAGTCACGATTCTAAACCACAACAAACGATTGTTCATTTTTCTTTTTCTTTCTTTCTTTCTTTCTTTCTTTCTTTCTTTCTTTCTTTCTTTCTTTCTTTCCAATGCCTATTAATTGATTTTCAGTTTGGAATAATACAGAGAAACACATTGCACAAGTGACATTTATGTGTTAAACCAAGCACCACACTGACAAAAAATAAACGCACAACTGAAAACTACACATTCACAAACTGAACACCAAATAATGATTAAAGTGACTGTCTGATAACTCTACTCAGTTATTTAGTGTCTGCTCTCTTTATCTTTTTCTGTATTTTTTGTCAGCGAACGGCAAGAAAAGTTCCTTAAATGTCAAATTGAAATCAGTTCACCCCCTTTGAGAAATTGCACCAAAGTCACTAATGGCGCACCAAACTGGTTTAGAAGTCACATATGACAATTTTACACTGGCACTAAATTAGGTATAAGTAATTCATACAGAGAACTGACACAGCAATGTCATTACTACCTGCACCACGGTGGTTATGTTTTCTTTAGTGTTTGTTTGATAGCTAGTAGGATAATGCCATTGATTACAACAAAACTTAGTGGAACGATGTGGTGTGGGTCAGAGAAGAACCCGCAAAATCTTTGTGCCGATCCGGATCAGTGGGTGGATCGAGGATTTTCCCCCCCACTTAAATAGGGCAACTTTCACTTTGTTAATTTTTCAGATAATAATTCATGGATCTTGATGGAATAAAGTATGTGCTTCCCTAGGGCCCTTTTTGAACGTATCGTCCAGTTGCAACCGAATGTTGGTGACGTGCACATATGAATGACAGCATCTCTGTATAATGTGATGGGATTTCGCATGCAAGCAGCATTATAGCACAGGCACAGACTTAAACAGCTGGAACTGTATTTGAATCATCCATAGTGTTAGTGATGCCGGGTTCTGTTAGACACAATGAAGGGATGAACACAGCAGTCAGAACGAGGCCCCTGCAGCTGCACTGGGAATATTCATCTTCTGATGCGATTGATTTCTTTATTGTCAATTTCAAATATGTGATACAATTCAAGATTCAACTGCTTTGGTCAAAAGCACAAAATGTTATGTTCTGCCGCTAGGGGTCCCTCTCGAAACATTTGGCTGAGCGGGAAGTAGCGTGGAATTGTGGGAGTTGTAGTCTTCACCTTCACTGTGGTCGTTGCAGTCAGCTTCTCCTGGTTAGTATTTCTTGAGTGTTTATCATTCTTTTACTTGAAGCCGAATTCACCGCACAGTTTTCCTCCTCTCCACCAGAAACGGACCCTAAGAACAAAACCGGTAAAAATACAGAATAGAGCAGTTATAGCTTAAAAGTTAGTGTTTCCCCAAAGCGGTTTGGAGAAAACAGCACGTCTCACCCCCTGCGAGACAAAGTGACGCTACTGTTTGCTGTAATTGTTTCTCTGATAACTTAACGTTCCGAAGGTTTTTATTTCAGCCGAATTGTCCATATTCGCTACTTGCTTATCAGAATAAATGCATCATGTTATTTAACCCAGTAAAACACCAGATAAAGCAGACTTACCTTCAAAATCAGTGTTTCTCCGATGCTGTGAAGTGAACGGAGTTTTGCTGAGCTTGTTTCTCTGACAACAGAAGATCCAGACGTCCGATGACTAAAATAATTAATCTGGTTAAATTTAATTTAATTTTCTTTTAAAAACACCAAAAACATATAAAGTTCAATGTAAAAAAAAAACTTAACCATAAAGCAGATAACTGCGGATATAGCGCATGCGCAGTGGAGCATGTGACCAAATGAAACAGACCTTACTTTGAGGAAACACTTAGTTTAATGTAAGTACTCAACTCAACAAAATTATGTATCACTGATTTTACCGTTTTATATATATTTTAACATGGGAATGTTTCATTTCATAGGCTTGTCTAATGAATGAATCTAAATGGTAATGAAAGATTCAAATTGTCCAGACGCAGCCTTGTGGGTTGGATCAGTCCGAAAGGGCCGATCCAGTGTGACGAGCACAACTGTAACATGGAAGTACCATTAGTAACACATTACTTCTCGTGCTTGTTTTGTTTTCTGTCATCAAATCCCAAATGAATATATGATTTGGTCCCTTCATTTATTCCATCAGTCTTCCTTCTTTCTTTCAGCATTCCTGCATTTACCTAGTTGATATTGTGTATATATTTAATTTCATAAAGTAAACCATGGTTGGCTAGTGGGTGTTTCAATCAGTGTTTAAATTAGTTTTGCCATTACAGCTATAGATCTGGATGATATGGCCCAAAACTGTAAAATGAATTATAACTATTATTACAATTATCACGTCAATGGTCACAATATCATTTTTTAAAGTTTAAAGACTGATTTTTTCTCCTGAGTGAAGGTTGTGGTTTTAAACTCTTCATTGGCAGAGAATGACACACACGTTATTTTACAGTAGATCAATTATGTGTTTATACCTTCTCCCCACATGAGCAGTATATTGAAATATATAGGTTTATTTCATTTTGATGAAAATGATATTGCAATAATTATGAACATTGCCCAGCCCCTATTAAAGCCCTCACCGTATTTTGTTCACATGCTGCCTACAGTGCACTCAGATGTTCTGTCTGTCGTTTCACCAGATGAAACAGCTAGCAGAGATTTTGAAGCTTATTTACATGATCGTATGGGAAAGCTTTCATGGTGGTGTAATATATTCACCAGACTAAGAGCCGAGATTGAAACTACAGACATAAGAGCCCGTCTAGAGAGTCAAATTGTTCAGCCTCAACATGTCCCTGTCAGAATGAGACACCATGCTGCACAGTTGGATCTTTTCCTTCCTCTTCTGTCCTGTCCGTTGCTCAGGGGGGGGGGTTATATCCCTCTTATCTCCGAGTCATTAACTTATTAAAACAAACTCCACACTGTTGTCTGTACACATAAAGTCATCCCATTACAAAAGTGCAGGGAGCCACAATGCTGCTATCGACACGGAAGTCTTCTCTTGAAATTCACTGGAAACCCAATGTTGATCTGGAAACACTGTGGTGGATGGAAAGTGTTTATTGTGACTTTTCTTGTGGAAATCCCCTTCACTTTCCCCAAATGAATCAAACTGAATGAATTTAATGCTGCAAATAAACTGTTTAAAGTTAAGTGAAATATAAACGTGTTCCCCCAGTTTATTTATGGGCCCCTGTGTTACAACGACATCATAGTATTTCTAGATCTAAATCTGTCTTTTCTTTTCTTGTAAAACACTTCAAACTGTTTGACTCAGGGTGATTTACTCATTCTGCGTCCAATTCTAACGCTTTCTGGTAATTCCTCCTTGTGACTATGTTGAGTTGGTAGTTTAATTCAATTGGCTACTGTAAATACCAAACAATATCTGCAGCAATTCCCTCCAGCTTTCTGTTTATTTTTTTTATTTGTATCTGGATAATAACACAAGGTGTAACCTATACACTGCCATGAATGTGATCATACTGTCCACAGAATTATACTACATCTTTGTGTATTTCTTCCAACACAATCGCGAGCTGCATTGTGCACATGGCAGACTGTAGTTATTAACATTACAGTAATACTTGAGCTATGGTGACTTGTATGGCCTTATAAAGAACATTTACCAATGAAATATAAATCCATTAATAAATTGTTAAAATTGAAATAGTCCACTGCTTTTCCTTTTTTAATTGATTAGCGTAGTCATGTAGCTTCTCCGTTTAGACTCTCAGTTTAACCTTTCCATGACACTTGGTAAAAGGAGGTAAAACAATGCAAATTAAATAAGGAGCTCTCCTCTAGTTTGGTTATCATATGCTCTCTAATAATATACTCTTTTCCAGTTCATCCTGGGGGATCCTGGGACATTCCAAGGCCAGATGATAATCTGTCCAGCGTCTTCTTGGTCCTTATGACATGCAGGTGCAAGCTTCCCCTCAAAATGGTAGAGGGGTTTGTGTGCCTCTGTGATCCTGGAAGCTGACTTGTTGGGAGCATTGGCCCCTGGAAAAGTTGTTCCAGGGAAGAGGCCAGACTAAGAGCGACTCATAGCCTTTGGAACTGTGTCACCTCGCCACAGCACTGTCCTGGAGCCGAACCTGGGAGGGGAGCTAACTGGTGAGTGTCTAGTGACCGAGCCTTCGTCTATGTTTCCCAGTGGGACCATACAGGTTGGAGTTCAATGTAAGCTGACAGGCTGGATCAGGGGCGTGGGCGTGCTGCAATCCCTGGCATCAAAGACTATCTCTATATGAGAAAGAATAGACAGAAAGCTCAGGGACCCGCTGTGCTATGTAGAGTCTTCGAGAGATGCTGTTTGAACAGTGATTCAAAACTCAAAGTCTTGCTAAAATGTTGGGGGAGCAGCTGCCACCTGCAAAACTGTACTGCAGTAAAACCATGGAATGTACTCTCTATACACCCTGTGGAGGAAGAGAAAATAAAACATTGCACTGCTAAAACTGTCATGTTAACGGCGGACATTTAAAATAACCAAACAAACTGGCCAACAGCAGAGATGCAGAGCAGGCTGCAGCTTTATACTTACTTGTTTATTATGCCTCGCCCTTGATTCTTTTCATTTTGAAACTTTGTCTCCAGACACGTCTTAAAGCGATTTCATCACAGCTCCTTCTAGTGAAACTAAAGGCTTTAAACCCATTTCCCACCTATATATGTACCAATACTCCCCAAACATATACGTTTAATTAGCTCCGTCAAACTACGTGCATTTTCTCCAGCATCAACTGGTGTAGTGATATAGTTTAAAGCTGCAGCGGCAATACAGAAAGACATCTGCAAATATCGTGGCACACCACAAAAGACCAAAGGTATCTGTGAGTTGTATTAGATTCAATCTTGCCTAGAAAAGAAACTGGCTGCTGAAGCCTGTAGTACCTTCCTGTAGTAAAAGGCACAACACACAAGCTCAGACACAGTTACTTCATATACTCACTTGAAGTAACCTCTTGAATCCTGAATTTTTCAACAGTTTAAAAATGCTTTGTCTCTGCAGTCACATTTACAAATTGTAACACACAAAAAACTTTAACAAACTGGTTGGATTTACATTTAAGTTTCATTAACAAATATTAATCATTAACCTTTGAAAATGCAGACACCAAATTATGGCTTTTGGTTATATATTAACTGATTTTAGCTCCCAGTGCTTTGTAATGTGTTATACTGTAGCCTACAGAGAAAGTTCAGCGAGTACAGAGCAGCACAGTCTACTTACTGTTCCTGTGTACTGCTGCACCCTCATCTCATGCCACTGTCACACAGGGAGCGGAATGTACTCAACATTTAGTCACGTGGACAATCTTCAGTCCAGTGTGTGTACTGTCAGCTCCTGAGCTAGGTGGAGCTGTTGTGCACTTCCAGTCTGTGGCTGCAGTCGGTCACTATTTACCTCAACAGTCATTGGTGTCAGTTTACGAGTGGCAGCATTTCTGTAATCTGATACATTACGTGGGCTCCGCTTTATGATTGGATCCAAGCTGAGCACACTTCTGTCTGGTTGGGTATTGAGTCCTTTCTCTCGAAATATCCACTAAGGGACTTGCTATTTTTTTTATGAAGTTAAAACAATAAAAGCGATTTGTGATAACCCTGTCACGCTCAATACACTGAAGGCTGGGCTGTTGGATGCTGGGTTTAAGCGGTGGGTTAAAAATGGCATTGTTAGACTGAAGGACTTATTCGCTGACGATATGATAATGATATTTGAACATATGATTGTTAAATTTGGTATCCCTCGCTATCTGCAGATGCGCCACTATATATTACATGACACAACAATAACTGACAACCCTAAAGTATGCCCTATTGAGAAGTTGAAACTCGAAACAGGAGGTAGGATGTCTGTCAGTTTAAGCCTTTGAGTACTGCATCCCTTGCTGATCTGCACCTGGGAGAAGGAACTTTCAGTCACAATTGACAGTGAAAACTGGGAAGTTATTTGGAGATATAACAAATAAATTCCAGTTTGTAATCGTACTGAAGAAATGAAATTCATGATTATACATAGATTGCACATTACTCCCAATCGTAGACATTATTTTAATCTGGTTCTTTAACCCATGTGCTTTCAATGCAAAACGGACACTGGTTCATTAACTCACTGTCTTTGTTCATGCTGTAAACTACACTGGTATTGGTCTGGTGTTTTATCTGAAATGGAAAAAATATTGGGTTTATAGCTGGAGATGGACCCAGTGTCCCTCATTCTGGACCTCCCAGGTAGATTGGTAATATCAAAAAGCAACATGAGATTGTATTGCTTCCTTACCTATGCTGCAAGGAAGAACATTTTACTACGATGGATTAATGAAAAGGTGCCGACTGTTAGGGCTGGCGGAGAGTGCTCCTCGACTTGGTGCCATTAGAGTACCGTACATGTACATACAATATGAAAACAGACCAATTCTAGAAAATGTGGGAACCCTATTTGAATCTGAGCCACTATTTGTTGTTTGTTTGTTCATGGTTCATGGTTTTTTCCTTTATTGCATATCTTTTAATGTAGCCAGCTTTTATTTGTTATAAATGTGGAAAAAACAATAAACCTAGTGTTAAAAAAGTGAGCACCACTGTGATTCAGCTCATACAGTCAGCATGGGAGACGCGGGAGGTGTTTAACTGAGCGTACGTTAAGGATGTGTGGTCACTGTGACATTTAGAAGCAGTGTTTGGATCACTATTTAAAAGTATCAACTCCAGCTGTATGCAAATCCAAGCAGTCTTTAATTGTGCCACTTTAATTTGTATATGGTGTTAATATGAAATTGTGTGAAAATGTAAATAATGTAGGTATTGGAAACCTATGTGAATTTGCATTGATGCTGGTAGTTTTACAAGAGGAGACTCAGTCTGAGGGAGAAAACACAGTGAGGTTCTGCCAGGATACCTTTAAAAAGTCAGATGGGAGCTTTACTAATGCTAGTTTAGTAAAGGCTCCAGCTCATTACCTCCACCAAGGAGGTTATGTTTCCACCTCTCTTCATTGTTTTATTTTATTTTTTAACAATATTACACACACCTGAACAGATCACCATGAAACTTGGTGGAATGATGTGGTGTGGGTCAGGAAAGAACTCTTGATAATTTGGTGTAGATCCAGTTTAGGGGGCGAATCCAGGTTTTTCTATTTACTTTCCCTAATATTGTGAGATAGAACTTCATGGACATTTTCAATATTTTCCCAGGGAATAATTAATTGATCATGTTGAAAAAATCAGCCATATTTAGGGGACTGATGAGTGTATGGAATTTGGTACAGCCTGACTGGAGGTATGTGCTCTACTGAGTGCCATTCTAGTTTGTTCTTCAATAATGTCCTTATAAAAAAGTTTTGTATCAATTGTCTGATTAAGACTTCTGGCTTTGGTAAGTTCTTCTTGAGGTTTTATTTATTCCAAAGATGCCACAGCTCAAACTGAAACAGACTCTATTCCACAAACCGGCAGTGAGAAAACTGCAGCTACAATTAAATCTTGGAAATATTATGTCCTCTTAACTTTGGGTGATGAGTGGGCTCAGGCAGGAGTGAAATGCTGCTTCCCAGTCCCTGTTCCACGCTCCTGATGCTTCCATCCCCTAATCTTGACTGCAGATGCAAATGGACTAAAAAACGTCCCTACCAAACATTTGCATTTAAACAAATAGATAAAGGTCATTTTGAAAAGCTGCCTCCTCATGACTGCAGTGTGAGGTGGCATGTTCCATGTGTCCCTGCCCTCCTGACAGCGTGGTTAAAGCTTATAGCGTGGCACGCCACACCACTCAGTATGGTGCTGCACGCAGGGATTCAACTACTGTAGGCAAATAGAGCAGAGGGACAACAGAGAGGCCTGCCTGTGTGTTTGTGTGTGTGCATATATGTGTGTACTTGTGTGAGTGGCTGTGTGTATCAGACTGCTCTACAGCATCATGGACACAGGTGAGACTCACTTGTTCATATATACTGCTGTCACTCTGGTTGTTGCTGAATATATATATATATAGCATCTGTATTTCTTTTTATATTAATGAATTAAGTGCATGTGAAGAAATGTAATAGGAACAGTTTAAAGTGTATCTTGACAATTATTTGATGACATGAACAGTCTCCTTTGCTGATGCTAATATCTCATAATAAGTTGGTCAGTTTAGTTTCAATAGAACAAAAAATGTATGAACAAGGAGAAAAGTAATTTTTGTTTAAATTCTTACATGTATCCATGTTTGATATTTGAACATTTGCATGCTAATTAATATCATTCATAACTTATATTTTAACTATTTACAGAATGCTATTTAGTTTCACTTTTTCATATTTTCTCAGTGACCACGTAAGGTCAGAGTAATCTGGGATCTTTGGTTTTTTTGCATGCAATATCCATCTACATATTACATTTTGCATTCTCATTAATGCTCCTGCTTCCTAGGAATGTCCCCAAATCACACCAGCACACGTTTCAGATTTGTGACAAGCAATGTTATACCAAATGATCTGCTGTTATGATGCAAAGCCATCATTACCCCTCCGGTCTTCATTCAGTTTGTGAGCGAGTGTTTGTTGTAAATTGCATCTTTTTTTAGTCCATTTGCATCGACCAAAATCAATTTCCATGACATTTACACACCAATCCCAAAGAGTAATTCGCCTATATGCATAGAACTGTGAAACATTCAAATGAACACACATTTGTGGGAATGGATGAAAATTTGTATGAACTTTTGTTGCAGGTCAAACTGTTTCTGGATTTGTATCAAATGTGTATTCACACTTTTTGTATTTCTTTTCTGTCCAGAATATTCGAAGCGAGTGTACCAAGGCGTCAGAGTCAAGCATACAGTCAAAGACCTGCTGGCAGAGAAGAGATCCCGACAGACAAATGGGCCCAGATACAGTGTAAGCACAATCTCCTCTAAACTGCTCTGCTTTTGTTCCTTCTTGTCTCTTCCCACTTCATTTGTCTCCCAAACCAAACAGCACAGCCACAGTTGACATTCTGTTGGGCAACACAATTAAGAGGTCGCTTTTTAAAGAATCTCTTCTCCTTGTTTACATTTCGTCTTGTTTTGTGGACCAACGATCCATGGTGGATCCATTGACCGCCTGTACCTCCCCCCTCTGTCTCCGCTCCCCTCAAGTGCTCGCAAAGCCAATCTGTAAATAGCAGAACGTGGTGTGTGTAGAGAGAGACACAAAGCGCCAGGGCCCATCCTGACCTCACAAAAGAACACTGACACAATGATCGCAACGGCGACGGCCGTGATCTCCCAGAAGCCAGCCCGAGGTGGAGGCAGGGGTGTGGTGGGAGGATTGAGGTGGACCAGGAGCATAGAGAGCCAGAAAAAGGGCAATGTAGGAGGCTGTCTATGCAAAGTTTGATCCATGCACACCTGCCGGCTAACATTGTCCTCTGCCGTGTTCAGGCCGCAGACAAACCTCCTATTGTTGCCTCAGGACACATGCAGTCAGAGAAATAGACGTCTGCATGCACAAGCAAGATGGGCTTTTCATTTTCCACAAACTCCCTGTCAAAAGGCTTTCACACAACAGTGTTCACTGTTTGGTTTCTGTTTAGCATCGGCATGTCCACTCTATAGATATGCAGCCCGCTAACCACTCAGGTAATGAGGGGACCGTGTGAAGGACACAAGAGGAAATACAATTAGATTTAACAAAGAGAAAGTCCCAAAATGACCCCTCTCTAATGCAGCGTATGTAATAGAAATATCAATGTAGAGGTTTGTAACTTGAGTGCATGTAGAAAAAAGATATCATCCACCAGGTTGATGCACTGTGATGTGGAGGGATGTAGAGCTCCATTCTTTGTCAAAATTTATAAACCCCTGAGAATTGGTTTTCTTGAATTTTTCCTAAAGATTTATTTATAACAATAACTTCAACTGCATATGATTCAAAGTTCATCAGATGACTACATGAAAGGTATTGCTAAGGCATTGTTGTCCTTATCTGCCTCTTGAACAAGCTCAGGCTAGTTTCTACTCTGATATAAACGGAGCAGAGTATTGTGACTGTGTCTTGTTTGGAACATGATGAGCTCCATCTTGAAATAATATGTTCATTCATGTGGAGGCAGCAGTGGGTTGGAGAGGAAAGAGTTGTCTCTGTCAGGGGTCAATGAGTCCACGGACGAGACAACAGCTTGTGCCTATGAGTCTCGAAAAGAGGAATGACAACCACTCTAACCACTGGAATGACAGCTTAACAGATGTCAAAAATCCTCTCAAATTATTATAAAATTCCAAAACTCCAACTAAAGGTTTAATGTGTCCTACTTCAGGTATTTTGACAATGAAGTTGCAGCTTTAGATACAAAATCTGCATTAGGGTGAACTCTATGTAATTTTTGACAAGTTAAAATTGAGTTAATAAGCAATTAACTCAAGTCTAATATGATGAGTAGCTAATGGTGGATAACTTTAGATATTTACAGCCATGTATGACTGTTCACTACTTATTCTACTGTAACTCTATGTTTTAATGTTCACTGTTACAGCCAGAGTCTCACATTAAGGCAGTTAGACTGGGACTGTTCCAACAGACAACTTGGATCTAATCAAACTGGCACACACTAAATATGTAGGCCATCGTTCACCATATTGGGTTGTAATTCAGGTAGAAATGGGTGACAAAGAAAAGGAAATATCAACATGAATGTCAAAGTAAGCAGCTTCAGTGCTCTGAACTGCAATAGATGTTTCTTCCAATAGATATTCCCTCATTGGGTGTTTTGATGATGATGGTGGAGAGAGCTGTATAACGCAGGGTTCAGACTACATGACACCAGGTCCATCGCTGCTGGACCTGTAGGGAATCGGATGGGCACCAGCCTCATGGGAGAAATCTGCTTCACTGGCCACGCACACATATCTAGACATGGCGAAGCGAAAGAGGAATGGTGTTGTTGGTGTCGCATGTTGTTACTGTGAAACAGAGGGAAGGCTTTTAGGCTCGTCAAATCAAAACACAGCCAATATCATACACGTCACTTAGTACGCCATGTTTGTTAACATTCTTGGAACTAAGTAGCGGTACAAAAAATTACGATGATGTCATAAGAGACAGCAAATGGTGATTGGTCAGGGAGCGATGTATATGCTGTCATGTCTCTCGGACAAAACACAGCAAGAACTTTCCTACCAATCGAACCATTCATTCCTTGTGGTGTATGGAAATGCTTACGGGCAGTGTCATTAGTACATGGACAGGACGCAGAGAGCTTCCTAGAATTAACTGAGAGAGCTGATGGGGAGATCAACAAGTTGTTTTTGTGCATGAAACAGAGTGAAAACATTCATGGATGGAAAATATTTGTTATCCAAGAAAGGAAATGTGTCCGTTAGCTCAGGGAGTAGAATAAGCTGAAAAAGGAAATGTGTCTGTTAGCTCAGAGTTTTTTCCATATGAAAACCACTTAATTGCTCGGTCACAGAGCCAAACAGAAATAATCACTGTGTGGCTGCAGAGGGCGCTGTTGCTCAGTAACGGTTACATAGTGTTGCTTTAAGTTAAACCTATGTGGTCCGTTGATGTTTTTGGACACACACAGGTCATGTCACTCTGGAGCCGACCTAGTGACTCTGCCTTGTGTAGCATTGTCACTGTCACTAGCTCCTGTTTCTCACAATTATGTGGCTCCCAAAGTTGACAGATGTTTATCAAAGGGGTTGGGGAAAGAGGACATGCAATTCCACGATATGTGCAGCATACAAATCACCACCACATTACATTACATTTCATTTAGCTGACGCTTTTATCCAAAGCGACTTACAATAAGTGCATTCAACCATGAGGGTACAAACCCAGAACAACAAGAATAGAGAAAGTACAATTTCTTCAAAAAAGCAAAACTACAAAGTGCTATTTTTAAGTGCTACTAAATTGTTATTTTTTAAAAATGTTATTCAAGGTATAGTCGGAAGAGGTGTGTTTTTAGTTTGCGGCGGAAGATGTGTAAACTTTCTGATGTCCTGATGTCATTGGGGAGCTCATTCCACCATTTAGGAGCCAGGACAGCAAACAGTCGTGATTTTGTTGAGTGTTTAGCTCGCAGTGAGGGAGCAACAAGCCGATTGGCCGAAGCAGAGCGGAGTGGACGGGCTGGGGTGTAACGTTTGACCATGTCCTGGATGTAGACTGGACCCGATCCGTTGCAGCACGGTACGCAAGTACCAATGTTTTGAAACGGATGCGGGCAGCCACCGGTAACCAGTGAAGGGAGCGGAGGAGGGGAGTAGTGTGAGTGAATTTAGGTTAAAGACCAGTCGAGCTGCTGCATTCTGAATGAGCTGCAGAGGTCGGATGGCACTAGCAGGTAGACCTGCCAGGAGGGAGTTACAATAGTCTCGGCGTGAGATGACCAGAGCCTGGACCAGAACCTGCACCGCCTTCTGAGTGAGAAGGGGGCGTGTTCTCCTGATGTTGTACAGCATGAATCGACAGGAACGTGTTGTTACAGTAATGTTGGCAGTAAGAGAGAGTTGGCTGTCGAGTGTCACACCCAGGTTCCTAGCAGTCTGAGTGGAAGTACCAGACAGTAAGTGTAAATTTGTCAATAGTTTGTAGGTCTGTCCACAATTATTGTCAAATTTTGCACAATATTGTATGAATAGGCAAAAGACGGACAAAGAAGTAGTTCCAACTCTGAAATGGCGTTTTATTTTTGAGTCATCAGGAATTTACAAGTAATGGAGGAGTTATGTCAATAATGGTCATTAAATATGTCCAGCTGTCCACAATTTCCAATCCTATTTAACGTCCATAAATCTAAATGCAGATGTTACTTTAGTCTATTGAAACGCACAGTTAACATCTTCATAAATGAAGCTCCTGCCATTCCTGCCCCAGCAATGAACAGCATTTCTATACCTGAGCTAAAATGTGCCATTCAGTTATTGCTATTGTTCTACTATTGTTATGGTTTCTTTACTTTCACTCACCTTTAATTTGTCGCCCGTCTCTATCTGACCTGCAATTCAGCATCTCTTCGGTGCAACGTTCACTCGTATGATTATAAATGATGCATGGAGACCTAATGATGCACAGAGGCACACAGTAACACCCATCAACGTCTTTCTGTTAGTTAATGCTTCTCTTTCATCCCTGGGAATAAAAGGCCTTTGAGTAAGAAGAGCAAACTCTGACCACAGAGAGAGTTTCCTCATGTTGGAACACGGAGATTCTCAGTGATAATATAAAGATCTTAAATCATTTCTCTTTACTCAGAACATCGTTATTAAAGTGGACTGCCCAAACATGCTGATATTACATAAATGATCCACGACAGTGACAAAGTAATTTGTGTGTGATGTAGAAGCCTCTTCAAGGCTCATATTTGTGATGTTTCTGTTGGTAAAAGTTCACCAAATGGCTAAACTTGACGTCAATGCTCTGAACTCAAGGGGCTATGTAAGCTTTTGCTACTACTACATGGCCAATAAACTGCAGTTTAGCAGCAACTTTGCATGTTCAAACTTCATTCTTTTACTCACTAAGAGCTGCCTCCAGTGGTAGAAAGCAACACCAATGTTAATTCTTATCATCTAGAAACTAATTATTCCTGCATGGAAGCGTGTCAGATAAAATACAACACAATGGATTAGAACAAAAACAATATGTAATATGGTTAATTTTCTAAAACAAAGTTGTGAAAAACTGAGAACTTGGTGGAACTGTATGTTTCAAGTAAGAGTATTCTTTAAAAAGATGCTTGTTTTCTTACTAGTATGAAATACATTTATAAATTACATTGGTATAGGAAGAGTTCTTCTGTGATATAAGGTGAAGTAGAGCCATCATCATCACCCCCACCCCCCACAAACATACACACATTGTCTGACTGTCGGAGCTTGAGTGTGCTGATTTCCATACGCAGCCTTCAGAGATGCACTGAGCCGTACCTGGGCTCCATGAGGAAGTCTTGGCACTGGCAAATTACATTCAAATTCTGCCCTCAAAATTTGCTTGCCTCCCTGCCAACACAGGCTTAATATCAACTCTTTCATGCTAGCAATATGCAAACAAGCCTGTCATGGCCAACCTTGTCCTTCGGACCCTGCGCCGCACGTCTCTGCACTGTGCTCCGACTGAAACTGCAGGAATGAAAATGTTAGAAAGTGTTAGAACATTTCATTAATGTTAATCAAATATATTTGTTAATTCAAGATTGTATGGGAATGATGAGCAAACATGATGGAACACGAGGATTTAACCTCTCCATTGTGTTTGCTGATGTTCTGACAAAATTGTTCAAACTCATGACTTTATTTAAAATTTTGATGCAGAGTTACAAAGTTTCCAAAAATTCCAAATATACTGAGGCAAAATTCTGTGGAAATAAGGATGGATTTGTCTGTTTTAATATTTCATATTGTCCCGGATTGAAAGCGTGTTTAAGGATTACAATTTCCCTGAAATAATTCATAAGTTAACGAATCGACAAGTTGTCCAGGGAATTTTAATATTTATTTTTAAGAGCCTACAGTGAGATTAAAAATATTAGATAAAATATTGGATCTGTCAGAGTAACATTTAAGAGCAACTTTAAATTATCACATGATTATTGACATGTATCATCTGAGCAGGAGACGATGATTAATCTTATATCTGACATACTGTTCATTCTTAAAAAAAGAAAAACCTGGAAAAAAACTTAATAATAATAATACAGACATAATTTTACTTCGATACTGTAGGACTTAATTTGTTTAAACCCCTTTCAATGACAATTAACACGGCAAGTAACAACAATTTAATATTCTTTATTTATCATATATATATATATCTCAATACAGTATATAGATAAATATTAGATCTAAGGAAACAGTTAAAATGGAATGGAAAATTGTTATTCTGGTTAAAACGTATAAAAAGAATTTGGATCAAATCCACAAATTTAGACCAGATGGCGAGAACCTCACCCCCGTCTTCTACTTCTACTTTTAAATGTGATCTTACTTTCCACTTGTTACTGTTCACATACATGTTTGTGGACTTCTGGTGAGAGGACAACATGTGTCATTGTTTGTGTCACTGTTTAATTACCCTGTGCTGTCACTACATTTCTATTATTTTCTTTCTTAATTTTATAACAATGATGATAATATTAACAACAATTATAACAATAATTATAATACCAATTGAATTACCCCATCTATATTATTTATTCTGTATTATTGGGATTGTGCTGATTCCTAGGCCTGTACACTTATGTCTATGTAGTTGCTGCACTGTCCTCTGTCGTCCATCCACATGCATAGACAAGGTACTGAACCACAACATTAGCCCTTCTCATAGAGAACGTGCTGCAGATACAGTAGATGCCCTGTATGAATGTGTGTGTGAATGGTGAACTGTGCTGTAAAGAGCTTTGAGTGGTCATCAGGACTAGAGAAGTGCAGTATAAATACAGACCATTTACCATTTTACATATCTCCATGTCATGTTGAATTTAAGTTGAGAAAATTGGTCGTATTTCACAAATGAGTAGGGAGTGTTTTTTGTATTATTTTTGTGTGAATGGAGGTGTCCTTATACTTATTACAAATAACATCCTGGACTTGTCTTTATTTTGTCCAAGCATCTGAATTTAAATGTAAATATGCTATTTTTAAAAGTATAACAATGTACATACACACGTTTGTGTAAGGTGTTGAATTTATAATCTGTAGCCATAGGTTCATGTTGTATATAAAGGAGGTGTGGATGTAGCTGTGAAATCAAAGTTGGATTCATTTACATTTTATGGAGCCTCCAAGTGCTTGATAGTAAATAAATGAATAAGAAATTATTAAATAAATAGCCACATAAATAAAGTGTGTGAAACATTATACATGAATAAATTAAATTTGTGGAACGATTCGTGAAATTATTTTTCAGAAAAGCAACACGATAGTTTGGCGAGATGCCATCCAGAAATTGATTAAAACAAAAGAAGGGAAAATTGTTACAAGAGATTTAAAAAATAGTTGCTAAATTAGAAATAAAACCAAACCAAATAAAAAAGAAATAAAAAATGGTTTTCTATGTCCCCACATGACGCCTGAGGTGATTATGAAAGATCAGTGACGGCATCAGATGCACCAGTTTAGTTTACAGCACCACAGCAAATCAAATCAATATCCGTTGTGTGCTTCAACCACCTCCAGGGTTACTGGGGGTCTCAAGATTCTGGCACTGTTGGGGACCCCTTCTTGAGCTAACAGGCGCTAACCGGCTACATTTTGGTAACAGTTGTTTAGCCGACATTATTATGAAAAGAGATGTTACAAAAAACTGTCTTAATGAATAGTGGCACTTTATTAAAAAGCGAAATTGTGAAATCAAATATGACTAAGAACATTAAAACCTCGCGTGAGAAAGAAATGAAGCTTTCTCTCCTCTCTCGTAATGTTGCTGTCACACTTTTATCTACACCTTCACACATCAGGTTATTAAAACATCACAGTTACCACCCAGGTTGCATGGCTCACTCCCACTCCCATTTCTTTTGGCACAGGGGGGATCCACCACTCCGCCTTCATTTGTCCAGATGCCAGGTGAGACTCTGCTGATCAAGTAGAACATCTTCATCATTCACTCTTCACTGCCTGCAAAATAAATCTGCCAACACAATCTGTCATTATCACTCTGAGTAATACTCGGCTGACCCCAGTTAACATTCTGGGTCAGGTGTCTGCACATCCTAAGAATCACAACTTAAGTGTGTTAGATGTGTACTGCTGCCGTGATGAAGATTTGATGTGTATTGTTCTCTGCAGGGTCTCACATGTTGCCCAGCTACTACGGCGTGAGGCGTCCCTTCATCTCCGACTCCGACTACTGTCCATCCACCAAGCAGTTCTCCCCTGACGTCTACTCCTCCAGCTTCGGGGGTAAACCTCTGGGCTGCGACCCGTCCACGATGACCGGCTACTCCTCCCTTATTGACAGCTACTACCCAGAGGCCTTTGGCGCCGCCGCCTTCTCCAGCTCTGGGGGATCCTTCCTGCCCTCGTCGGCCCTCTCGTCCCTGCTGCCTCCCTTCAATGGAGAGTCCTCGCATCTATTTCTGGTAGGAGTCGGGATCAGGGTTTGTGCATGTTTGTGTCATAAAGCAGTTAGATGATAATTATATAATAATAACTTTATTTGTATAGCACTTATCTAAACAAGGTTACAAAGTGCTTTACAAAATACCTGGCAAAAAATGAATGACGTAAACTGAAAGGTATTCAGTTCAGTTCAATTTTAAGCGCCAAATCATAACATATTAAGGCCGAGACCTTAAGATTTAAAGAGAAACCCAACAGCTGTGAAGAGGGAATGAACATGTTTAGTTTAAAGCATATAAATATGTGTTCCCCATGAAACTACATTTATTGGCCACATCATTGGTGCAGCAAGTGAGGAATGTGTGTGCTAGGTGAGAGCCTACAGAAAACAGTTTCGATGTTCATATGGGAACCTAGATTTGAAAATGATGAACCCATTCTTTAAAACCTAGTGCATGCTGGGAAAAGCTCCATATGTTTTCTCTGATATTTAGAGAAAAGCATTGACTGTTAATCACTCCGTGTTTTGAGAAAGAGTTCAGGTTTCATTCTTCTGAAACACAAATCTGCCGTCATTTGACTGCAGCTCAACTCTGTAGTGTGAAGTTACAAACAGCTACAGTATGGGTGATGTGCTTTGCCACATGTCTTGGTCCATTTGGTTCCATGTGTACTTTCATAATCATTTGTATGTGTCATTTTACATTTGTTAGATAGTGACAGAGTAGACGTGCAGCGAGGAGCACTGGTCAGAATCAAACACATGCATCTTAGCCAATAGTCTATCAGGACGTCCCTGAGGACAGCAGTACTGTAGGTCACACATGTTTGACGGTGTATACGCCACACTTTAGTGCTGAATGTGTGGTTTTGGTGGTGTCAATGCTGTTTTGTTAATCTGTTTCTGTCTATGCCCACTATCCCAATTTTGGAAAAGATTAAGGGAATATCCCTGCTTGTTTGAAAAGAAGATTATGTGTAAAGCTGAAACCGTATCATCTTTATGATGAGGAGCACTACTCAGACTGTGAAGACTGCCGTTTATGTCTGCGTTCTGGAGGAACACGTATGAGATAATAACTGTTTATGTCATCAGAGTTAACTCAGTTTGAGCTCGAGGCGTTTGGGGTTTTTTTCAATGGGAACTTGGCGTTACAACCTGGGGGTATGCAGTTAAACAGATGTGGGCATTTAGGAGGAAATGAGACGGTTGAATGAAAGACTGTTGAGTCGGAGCTTGACCACCATGATTCTGGCCTTTCTTTTTAAAAACTGTATTAACTGATATATATCCTTTGCCACTTGGGGGCAGTGTAAACAAGTTGTTAACATATCGTTGATGGTGATGGAGCATGTGTTGGCAAACAGTCTCTTATTCATTCATCATTTATATCTTCAGCTGATTTCATTTGATTCAATGCTATTATAAAAAATCTTATTTAAATCTGTCTCACATTGCTTTATGGAAGTCCAGTGTTTGAAGTTAACTGGAACTTTATACCTTTGACAGTTAGTTCTACTAAAACTGTAACTGCAATATTTTTTTCAATCTTGTAAGCACCACTAGCAGAATTGTATTCACCTGTACTGTGTCAGGGCAGTAGAGGCTTATAGAGGTTTAAAGACTAATATCCTAAAATCTGGGCTAATAAAACCCAATCTGATAGCACAATGAGTGAGTCAGAAAAGGTTTTATTTGTTGTTTTTCACAAATGGAGTGAACTGTCACTTTAAAATCCAAAGTTTAAAGCATAATTGAATGCAGCATGAATGGCCTTTTCATTGGCATCAGTGAATCAGGGAACATATAAATGAGATCACACTATTACAAAAGAACCGCTGTTCTCATATGAGCCTGACAGTGTTACAGTATCTGATGGTGGGCGTTTCCTTTAGTCAGTAGAGGAAATACATGGTTCAATGACTCATCCTCTCCTCTCTTGTCTTTCCACTTCAGAGAGACTCATGGGAGCAGTCGGTTCCAGAGCCAGTATCCCAGGTGGAGGCTCTATGTCCTGACGGCCTGGCCTCCGTCAGCATCCCGCCCTCCATGCCCAGTCCAGAGCCCCCGGGTAGCCCCTCCCAGTACCGGTCCACCAGCCGAGGCTCCTCCATGTGCTCCGTCCCAGGCAGCCAGCCCTACACCCTGCACTCTCTGGAGGAAGCCCACTACCACTCTTTAACCAGCAGCTCCTATACCAGCCCCTCCTCCTCCTTCGCCTGCCCTCCATATATGAGCAGCCCTGCCAGCGATCTGGTGTCCAAGATGGTTACGGAGGAGGCCAACGGCCAAGGCAGCCTCCCAAACAATGTTGAGGCTCAAGCCTCCTGGGCAAAAGAGGATGGGGTGAGCCCCTGGTCGCCCTTTGAGATCAGGAGGGCCTTCTGACTGGATGACAGGCTACTGGTTCAGAATATAGAGGAAGGTGGAAGTTTCACAGACAGTTGAACAGACATTACAGAGACAATTCTGGGACGTGTTTTGTAAATAGGACAATTTCTTTGCATCCATAGCATCAAGGTGTCCATATGTCCATATTACAGCCTGATGTGATGGCAACGTTCCTATTTATTTGTCATTTTTGTTTGATTCATATGATAAAGAGTGGAGGAATAACTTGTGATAAGCCATAAAATGAAAAATTACAAACCATTAGCGGTGTAAACTGGATGAAATAGGATTATCACTTTTATGATGTATGACACTAGGGTTTGTGTTTGTTTTAAAAAGCCATGTTACATGTTTAAACTCGTTTAAGACGTACACGGTTTCTCTGCCAAAGGGGGAACTTCTGCAGTGGGTATGGGGAAATGTTGTGGAGTTGCTCAGCTAATTTGAAAAAATATATAAACAATTTAGTAAAATGTACAGTATACCTGTAATGTATTTGTGTTTAGGTGAAAATACAAGTTGGATTTCAGATTGGTGTGAGGCTCATCTTTATACTCCAAACTGCCGCTGCAGCACCATGAGCACCAGACACCACCCTGAGTCAATATTTTCACGGCACAAACTGTTAGTGGGAATTTCTGAAAAGTGAGCTGATGGATAAATGGTTAAAATGACCAGTATCAGAAAAAACACACACTTGGGAATCAGTGGTTTAGCATGCAGGTCCCTGTTCAAGATGATCATGGCCCTTTTTAAAAAAGAGATTGGTAGATTTACAATAATACAGAACTCCATTTGTTTAGCCTATATAATTTAGGTGGAGAACTAAAACTATTAAAAGCCTGAGAGTTTGATGATCTGTTTTATTAACACAAGATGCCTGGTTATGGAGTGACCAAAGTGTAATTATTCTGATTTCTTTAACACTTTAACCCTGTCTATATAGCGTTCAAAGAGTGAGTTATGCTGTATCACTTACATGAGCTATTTGTATGTTCAAATGTCAATGAATCACTCAAAAATACTTTTATGAATATAAAATAAGATATGCATAGAATCTGCAGAAAACTACAGTTTTAATGTGTGTAATAAAGCATTAAAGACATTTTTGGAAATGTTCTTAGTATCCTGATAGAGGGTAAATATTTTTGGGGACAAATTTCTAATTTGACTATATTCACATATTCACTCAATTTAAGATGTGTTACAAAACATTTATTATGTACACGTGTACAGATTATTCACAGGCCAGTTTTTACTATGTATGTGTGAAACTACAGATGACATGATTAGATAAATCAAATGATATCAAACATCCATCAAATCGTTATTCATCTGTTATAGATGCTACATAGACACAATACAAAATTATAATATACTTTTTTTTACATGTTAAAACATTGTCTTTCCTGGAGCTGTTTTAATCAAGCAACTTACAAATGTGTATCAGACATGTTCAAGCTTATTGTCTTAACACTCACTTTTGACTTATTTGTCATGGTTTATTTGTCTGTGAGCTCAATGTTTTCCTTTTCCCAGAAATCACCTGTAGTCGCAGTAAAAATCAAACAATCCTTAAACTATATATCTCTGCTCACCCTCTGTATACATATATATATATGTGTGTGTGTGTCTATATCATTCTCATCAGTTGCAGTAAACGTGTCATGAGGCTTCAGTGCTGGACAAACTGTTCAGGTTGGCTTCATGTCCACAGGGGTAGAGGACGTGGTGGTGTTTGAGCACTAGGTGGCGCCCCAGCACCGCGGCTTCAGGAGCAGAGGAGCCGCAGAGCTGCAGACAGAGGGAGAGAAACGTGGCTGTAATGGAGAGGAGTGAAGAAGAAGCACATGTGTGTGTGTGATGCAGTGAGCGGCAAACTCTGTTAAAAGTGCCTCAGGTAAACAAAGAGCGAAACCTGCGAAACACTAACATTTTACACTGGTGACAATTATTATTTTTTTTTGTTGGAGTGGGGAAATTATCACCACCACTACTGTCACCACTGCAACTAAATATAATAATAAGAATAATATAGATGTGGACATTAATAATTTAAGATGTAAAATAAAATAAAATAGTGATTTGATTAATAACCTTTAACCAGCTTGAGAGGCTAAATTGCTCCAGATGTTTTCAGCTGGATGAAAATGACGCATGTAAAATATAAAAATATATTTTTTATTTGGTATAGTTTCTAATCATTTAGTCACTTATCATGTGCGACCGACACAAAAAATAAAAGATACTTCTAAATAATATAATACATCTTTTTACTTTTACTAATATCACATTTACATGTTGCGCCAAATTACGCAAAAAGTCCTTAAAACAGCCTTCAATGAATTATTATAACATTTATATGTTTTACTTTGGATCAACCGTGAGACACTTGGGTGGAACGTGATTTGGTTCTGAATAAAGGAGCTGTTTTTATACATCAACAGGGCTCCTGACAAAGTGGGGAAAATCTGCACAAATGTGTGCTAAATAATTATATAGAGATATTAAAAGATAGTGGGCTGGGGACAAGCTGGGGACGCACCGAACTTGTCCCCCCGCTGCCCTCAGCAGGTGAGTGCGCACAGAGCACTTGCTGTAGTGGAGCTGAGGGCCTGCAGTGCCAAAGATGGCTACTGCCCTTTGCCACGCCCACTTTTCCCCTACTTTTATGCGTTTTTCTCTGAAATAAAGTTTAAAATTATGTTTCTAAATATTCTCGCCACGTAGGGTGGCCTAAATAAGCGTATGGTCGCGGATATAAGTGCACTTGCGGTCCTAAAGCTGCGCAAGTGCACCCAGTGCTGTAGTGCTTAATGAGGGGGTGTGATGCACTGTTATTGCAAAAGGAGGATAAAATGAATAAAAGTATGGTTTCTTTTCCGTCAAAGTGTGTAATTCTGATATATTACATTAAAGTGGGGCTTATACAATGTCCATGCGTAGTGAATTTTAGTGAAAAATCGATAAAACTCCGTTGCCTCTGAATATTCAAATTGAAAGTAACGCGCAATCAAATCATTGTCAAATCAATGAGTTCTAGGGGTTTTAAATAGTAGGCATGGAGGGAGAAAATCACAAAATAATATGTCCACAGCTATATTACAATATTGTTGTAAGCTCTGGCTCTGTTGTAAGACATTTGTGTCGAGATTTTTTAATACTTTTGCACAAATTTCGTTCTTGGCCATTTTGCTGAGGCAGAAAAGGACGTTGTGGAGCCCCATAGGTCTTCTCCAGAGAGTTTCTCCTGATCTCTTACATCATGTCTGGTGAGTTTTCAACTCGGATTTTCATCTGGATATCACTTTTTAGTTGCTTTTTCTCCTGTATGGGGCAGAAAAGACAAAAGAGAACAATTTAATGTTTAGTGGCAAAATTAAAAGTAATGCAGAGTCGCACGTGAAGATGAGTGGGGTTTATTTTGTTATTGCAGATGTAGATTTAATAGCAGATTGTCGTTATTTATAAAGAATGTCCAGCAGATAAATAAACTTCAGTGGATTAAAGTTTGCAGTTTAATGCCACATGTCTCCTGCTTGTTTTGGGCGGATCAGGAGCGTCCGCTATTCTCACTCAAACACTCCTCTACTGCTTTACCAACTGTTATAGATTCATGTATGTTTCATTCTCATGATCGCCGTCTATTAGCACACGTCAGGGCATGTGCATGCTCTTTTCAGCGGGTTTGTTTTTAATTAAACATTAGTTACTTGTGGAACTGACATTTCAGCCGTTTATACCTGAGTCGCTTCTGCGTAACAGGAGGTTATAAGTAACCGCGTTGAAGTGGGATGTGTCTGCGCCGTAAATTTGGCCCACTATTTGCCACATTTAAGGAAAACCACGAAGTAGCGTTTAGATGTATGAATATTTATCAGATGAGGTTCCGCAGCGGAGGCTTCGTCTCTTATCAAATCGCCTTTTTCAAAACGGCTCGCCACTCCTGGGCGCTTTAAATGACGCCTTTGGGTCTAAATTACGCGCACCTATGCGAGGCGTTCTCTACGTTTCCTTAATCAAGATTCACCTATAGGAATAATAGTCAATTACCCGTATAAGAACCACAGTATTTTAGTCAAATATCCAGAGAGGGGGGCAGGGGTGATTTGAATAAAGTTCCAGAGAATTAGGGTAAGGGTTTGAGTTTTTAGTTGATAAACAACATAAGGCTGAAATCGTTCTCCGATTTCCCCCCCCCCACAAAACCACAACAACGTGGTCGATGCGAAGCACAAAATACTATTTGTAACCAAAAGACTCCGCACGGAGTGACATGGGCTATGCGTAAAGAGCAGGACTGTCTTTTTTAATGGATCGCCGCGGCACCGGGTTTAAACGTTTCCAACTTTACTTCAGAATCGACTCTTGCGCACAACTTTACCCCAGATTCAGCTTCGATGTGTTAACAGAGACAAGTTTAACGTTTTAGCCTCCGATCGCTTTACCCCGGACTCTTTGCTCGCCCTGTCTTTGTGCGTTCTTACTTTGGCGGCGCTTTTGTCCAAATTTCACAAACGATCCCACACACATTTCAACCCCGAGATCGGTCCAGGTTTTACAAGCTCTCCATTCAAATCTCTCAGATCTGCGTTTATGATCAGGAACGTACACTTACGGTTTCGCATTTTGTGCCGCTTTTCCTTTGTTTCCTTGTCGGGACCGGGTGGATCGTGAACACACTCCGGGCGCAGCAGACTACTCGGCTGACGGCGTAACAGGACACGCGGAGCGCTGCCGTAAAGAGCGAGCGCTGGCCGGGAGCACCAGGGGGGCTCCGGCAGGGACAAGCGGTCAAAAAGTAGCCGGAGCCACAGCGCGCACTGGGCACTGGCAATGCGCTTTTACCCACCAAATATTCCGACACGAATTTAGACATCGAAGCGCCACATATGGTTTTAACAATATATTGTTTATTATAACATGCTGTGTGTCTGTTGCCGACATTTCCCCCACATATAAAGTCGGTTTATTAGGGGGAAAATAGAGCAACGTAGTCATGGCTGCAAGTGTAGAGGAGGGAAAGAAGTTAAAAGGTGAACGTGTTGGTGACATGGGGGGGATAAATAGACGACATTTTATTTTCGTGTTTTCAGTCTGAAGGGGAGAAAACAGATTGCGTGCTGCAGAGGGAGGAGGGGCTGAGCAGTGGTGGAGAGGAGCCGAGGTCTCTTATTGTCTGCTGCTTAGTAAACATGAGCGGCATGCTGTTCTCTTCATCCAGATAAGCCGAGGGTGTACCAGGGCGTCCGCGTGAAGACCACGGTCAAAGAGCTGCTGCAGAGGCACAGAGCCCGGGAGGCCAACAGCAAAAAGCTGAGACCGGTAAACCCCCCCCCCCACACACACCCCACACACCTCACCCCTTCTCTCTCTCTCTCTCTCTCTCTCTCTCTCTCTCTCTCTCTCTCTCTCTCCCTCGCTCTCTCTCTCTCTCTCTCTCTCTTTTTTTTTTTTTACAAAGCAGGAGATAATACAATAAACGGTGCCTGTAAATGACTGACATATAATCACGCACATTCTGACAAACACACGGAGTCTGAGTTCATTCAAAGCCAATTGTCCTGATCAAAATATCTAATAAAGTTGTCTCCCTCCTCTTCCTCCTGATGGACAGATTGGACAGATATCCCAGGGCTGCTTGGATCTCCAGGATCTTTGCGCGACCACTTTTGCAAGTAAGTTCCCTCGTGGCAGCAAGAGTAAAAGTGCAGGGCTGAAAAAAAGGCCATTTAAGTTACAGATCTGCAGCCGCACGTGGCTCCACCCTGACCTACAGCAGACACATGCGCCCATTTTTAGAATGTAGCCAACAAATTGGAAAGTCCAAATTTGCATGCAGTCGTGCACCTCTTCAAACGCATTGGCTGCTGGAGCCATGTCGTTCTCTCTGGTCTTGAAGGTCTATTTAAATGTCTTCCCGTGGTCTGATCTCCCCACAGAGACGCGTGCAGCTTATTCGAATGCACTCGTGGCCATTTATTCTCCCAAAAACAATATAACATTTTATTTTGAAATGCACCTCCTAAAACTTTGGAACGCATCTGTATGTCTGCCAGATGTGTAGATTGGGATATATGCCGTGGATGTTGTGCTGAACCCGCAGTCCATCATATAGGCCATACACCTCAACGTTTTGTTTACTCTCTGGATATTTACGCACAATTTTCCTTTCAGACGTAAATCCGTCAGCTCGCTATGTGGACCCCCCTCCGCCCATCACTCCAGCTGAGCCGAGCAGCTGTGGCGCGCGAGCTCTCCAGCTGCGCACCGCCCAGTTCCAGGTTCCTGACAGCTCGTGCAGCATCCAGATGCAGGACGACGCATTTAACCAAATCCAGAAGCAGGCTGGGGACATGGCGTATCCCAGCACCTGCTACAGTGACAGCAGCAGCAGCGTCATGAACAACAACAGCAACTACAGCAACTGCAACAACATCGGTGGCGGCGGCTACGACTCCTGCCTGCCTCCCTCTCACTCCCTTTCGCTGCAGTGGCATTATGGACTCACCCCAGAGGCCGACCATTATGGGCATGGGATGGTACGTTTCTCCCACAGACGCTGACAAAACTCCACGAATAAAAAAAACAAAAACAGTGTTTATAAGGAGTAGTAATCAGTTATTAATCAGATTTGACCTGGAGTACTTATCTCTGGGGTCTTATCTGAGCAGCTAAACAAACAACCACTACTACTCCTTGCAATTAAATCTCAATGTGTAGGTGACAACAATTAAGGGCTGCACTGCAATTGAAACTGCAAAAAAGAAAGACAGACACATTTTAAAAACACAGAAATACACTAATTGAAATGGTAAACATCTTACAATGATACATCTAAAAAAATGTCTAATTGTGTGACTCTGTAATACAGGCCTGGCGTAGATAGTCATTACTTTTGTTTTGCTTCTAATCAGATCTGTCACTAATCAAATGCATATTAAATGTAACAAAATACTTACAGAAACCTGAATTGAGTCATTTTAGATATGTACATCTCACCTGAGGATCATAATTATTTCAATATCTTTAATAAAGGAATAATTGATAAAAGAAAAACACAGGCGTCCCTGCTTGAGCCTGTGGCCTCTACTGTCAGTTTCGTTGTCCATCACATGACATGCATGACATTGCAAACTCATGCAAAATATAATCCTCACCATCCTGCACGTCTTCTTCTCTTTCAGGCTCCCGGCTCCCCGCCAGAGTCACGGAAGCTCTGCAGCCCCGTGGATCACAACAGCTACTCGCCGCAGGACTCTTTCTCCTCCTCCTCCTCCTCCTGCTACGACTCGCCCACCAGGATGGAGTCCAGCCACCACGGCTTCGCCTCAGAGCACTACCAGCACTGCAACCTCCAGGACTGTTACTGCCTGCCCCACTGTTGGCCAGGTCAGCAGGAGAGCTTCTCTGCTCCCGAATACACGCCTTACCACAACCCCACAGACTATCCATACACTTGCACCGTGGAGGAGAACTATTTAATGAGGGATTTGCAGATCCCTGAGATGTGCTACAATGTACTATGATGAGAGCGTCTGCAGTATGGTTTTGTCTTCTTGCTGTAAATATGATTCTCTTCAGTGTGCTCTTACGGGCTTGTGCTGTGATGGAGTGAATATGATGAATGCTGAATAGATTGAAAGGCTGATATTTTTGTATCAAATACTGTTTTTTACGACACTTCGATTTATTTTTCTACACACAACTTGTTGCTGTACTGAATAAAAAATGTGTTGAACTCACCAACGTGCTCATGTTCACTTGTTAAGCATTCACACTTAAAATAAAGGATAAAGTCAAAAGCAGATTAAGAGTAGGGATGAGTGATGCTGTGTCAGGGTCAGTGTTATTTTTTACATTCAGAAGTGTCTGTTCCTGCTCAACAACTCCTATATTATGTTATTTATTATTATTTGTTATGCTTATTATTATTACTCTTGTGTTATCATCTATGCTGCAAAATGTCTCCTTTAAATCATAGAAGCCACAATGTGGGAGGGGAGTAGAATCACAGTCCATAAAGGTGAGGTGGGGCTGAGCTTAGCTGTAAAACTGTGCACTGAAGCAAAGGAATCGTGTCACATTTAACCTGTGGGGGGGAAAAGTCCACTGGTACAGTACCTGTCGACGAGGGGAACACACTGACATGATGTAGTCAGCAACAAGTCAGTATAAGCATCGCGTGTAATTTTGGAAAAATGCTCAAAAAGCTTCATTTGGTGTATTTCCATGCACAGTGTCCACACCAAGAACAAGAGGCTACATAACTGAATCACAGAGCAGGGCATGAAAACATACAACACGTATGACATTCACCACAGAGAGCTGCAGCACTTCTCTTCAGCTTATGTAACGAGCACATGTCGGTCACGTGTCTCAGCAGATTGAGCTACAGGGGACATTTTTGCTTAATTGTAGGAGCTGTTGGGTTTCTCTCTAAATTTAAAGGTCTAGACCTTACTTTGTAAAGTGCCTCGAGATTATGAATGTTATGATTTAGCACTATGCAAATACAATTTAATCACTGACCTGAGCTGTGATCATGTGACTGTGAAGGTTTCTTGGATTCTTCGAGTAAAATGTAAACTGTAATGAGTAAACCGGCTCCCACAGGCACCTCTCTGATTGCTTTAATAGTTGCAAATGCACCTATATGACAACTGTCTCCACAAAGGTGGAAACTTTACTCAGATAAAAAGAAGAAAGCTGTTCAATGAGATTTAATATGCTCAATATGGGAAGACGATGTGAACTCACTGGTTTGTGATGTGTTTAAAGCAATTTAATGACCTGAAGAAAAGATTTGGAGCAACTTCTGTACTTTCTTAATCACAAATGTCCTGTTTTTCAGCAAAAATAACTAAACATAATAAAACTTTAAAAAGTCTGAGAACAAACCATTTAGAGTGATACATAAAGAAAATATAACTGAACAGTTAAATAAATAAATGTATATTTTAAGTGAAAAATGTATGGTTGGTGGCTTGTCAGCGACATCTAAACTGGGTGGGATTGTGCTGTGACTGTTTAATATTAAAAAATTATTGTATCGATTTATCAGAGACTCTCAAACACCTGCTACTTTCCACCTGAGAGGATAAGACAACTCCATGGCCCCGATGTCTCTGAGATCCTCATCCTGCTTTCTGACATTACACTGGATTCAGGGGTTTGTGTCAATCATACATGTCCTAAAGGCAATACATAACAGTGAGAGCGGCAAGTCTCAGTGTGTCCTTTTCTATCAATGACAAACTGAAACACGGTTTCACGTGCAACCGAGGATCATATTTTAGCACTTTCAGCAGATTTTAACCCCAATTTAACAATCTCTTGTGAGAACAAACAAACACATATGCCTCACACAGTGAGCTGCTATTATAAATATATTAGTTACTGCAGCATTCAATTACTGTTACATGAAAAATATTCACTCATGTATTCCCATGTTAACAGAAAATTGTACTTTCTTGATTCTTGTTGTTCTGGGTTTGTACTCTCATGGTTGAATGCACTTTTTGTAAGTGGCTTTGGATAAAAGCGTCAGCTAAATGTAATGTAATGTAATGTAATGTAAAGGAATTGACTAATCTTTATCGGTTTGTTAAATAATGCCGGCTACTATGTTTCAGTAACTGTTGAATATTTTGTCAGTTATGCCTGTTTGCTCATTTGTATATTAATTATTTGATTTGATTTTCATTTGCCACTTAATTTTATTTGTTGTATAGTATACAGGGCAACAGTTATCTCTGTACCCTCACTTTATTTTTGTTCCCCTCTTTTTTGTGATGTCATTATGAATGTCCGTTCATCCTTCCATCCATTCATCCATCCATCTATCCATCCGTCCGTCCGTCCATCCATCCATCCATCGGTCCATCCTTCCATCCAGTTATTCATCCATCCATCTATCCATCCATCCATCGTTTATCTTCTGAGGGTCATGGATGGCTTTCTCTCAAACAAAGTCAAACAAAAAAAAGAGACACTAGAAAATCAACATCAGTCTTTCATTGCTGTCGTGATTGAAAGAAAAACATATGTGAATTTATTCTCCTTTAACTGTTGGGCGTTTTTAATGAAACATTTTACAGAAGTTACATACAAAATGTTTCTTTACACCATAGAAAAATCACCTTGTTGGAAAAAGACACTCATGAATAAAGTCACACTTTCTTATCTCTAAGCCATTAACAAATATCAGATGTCACTGCAACAGGCTTGTGCATCACTCCCCTTTAACTACCATAATTAACCATTGATAATGATGTTGATGATTATCATTATTAATTCCCTTGTTTATTGTTATAACGGCAGCATAGTGAAAAAAGGTTTTAGCTTTGTGAATCTCTGGTGTCCCCACGCTGCAGACTCACCGGTGTGGTCAGGGTAGGGGGCAGACGGAGGGAGTGGAGACACAAGCCCCCTCCATTACAGTGGAGGCTGCTGTTGTTGCTGCTGCTGCTGCTGCCAGGGGGCACAAATCTGGCGAAGGTTCCCCTGGGGTCAAAGCCCATCATAGGCCAGTCGTTAATCTGCATGTTGTGACTCAGGTAGAATACTGAGTAATTAGAGTGTGATGAATACAGTGAGTGTATTAGCTCTCTTTGCTATTGTTGAATGAATAAAGGTCAGTCTTGTCTCAGAAAGTGAAAGCATAACTTTCATGCACAATTTTTAACATAGGCAGTTTTTCCTGACGTATTTATCGAACCTACTTGTGAAAACCTGATCTTCACCTAAGTTGGCAACATCATTGTTTTCAGTCTAAACCTGATGGAGTGTTGCTAGATCGACAGATAGATTTGACACTATTGACCATCAAATTTTATTACAGAGACTAGAACAGTTAATTTGCATTAAAGGAACCGCCCTAAACTGGTTTTAATCCTATTTTTCAGATCGATTCCAATTCGTGCAATTTAACGATGAATTATCTATGCGCATCAAAGTGAACCACAGTGTTCCACAGGGTTCTGTGCTCGGCCCAATTTTATTCTCATTATATATGCTTCCACTAGGAAACATTATCAGGACACACTCTGTAAATTTCCACCGCTATGCGGATGACCCCCAGTTATACTCGTCAATAAAACCAGAACAGTGTTATCAATTAACTAAACTGCAAGAATGCTTTAAGGATATAAAAACCTGGATAACCCGCAATTTTCTCTTATTAAATTCAGATAAAACAGAGGTTCTAATACTTGGCCATAAACACATTAGAGATACATTATCTAATGATATAGCTGCGCTAGACGACATTGCCCTTGCTTCCAATGAAACAGTCAGGAACTTGGGAGTGATCTTCGATCCTGATTTATCCTTTAATTCTCACTGAAAACAAATTTCTAGGACCGCCTTCTTTCACTTGCGTAATATCTCAAAAATCAGACATGTCCTTTCTCAAAAAGATGCAGAAAAACTAGTCCACGCCTTTGTTACATCCAGACTTGATTATTATAATTCCTTAATATCAGGCTCCAGCAGTATGTCGTTAAAGACTCTGCAGCTTGTCCAAAATGCCGCAGCACGTGTCCTGACAAGAACCAGGAAAAGAGACCACATTTCTCCAGTATTAGCTTCGCTACACTGGCTTCCTGTTAAATCTAGATTAGAATTAAAAATTCTCCTCCTCACCTACAAGGCCCTTAATAATATGGCACCATTATACCTTAAAGAGCTGATAGTACCTTATCAACCCACTAGAGCACTGCGCTCCCAGAATTCAGGCTCACTTGTCGTCCCTAAAGTCTCTAAAAGTAGAGTAGGAGCCAGAGCTTTCAGCTATCAAGCTCCTCTCCTGTGGAATCATCTCCCACTTTCAGTTCGGGAGGCAGACACCATCTGCACGTTTAAGAGTAGGCTTAAAACCTTCCTTTTTGATAAAGCTTATAGTTAGAGCCGGTCCAGGCTTGTCTTAGACCTGCCCTTAGTTATGCTGCTATAGGTCTAAAATGTTGGGGGACACATGATACATGGAGCTTCTCTTCCCAGCTTCTCTTTCCTCTTCTCCCTCCATATCACATCAAAGAAATTCATATCTCATCAATACCTGTTACTGACTTGACTTCTTCCCCAGAGTCCCTATGCCTTATCGTCCGCAGATCCAGGGCCGTGGATTTATCCATCTATCTAAAACAAAGTCAAACAGAAAAAGAGACACTACAAAATCAACATCAGACTTTCATTGCTGTCGTGATTGAAAGAAAAACACATGTGAATATATTCTCCTTTAACGGTTGGGCATTTTTAATGAAACATTTCATAGAAGTTACATACAAAATGTTTCTTTACACCATAGAAAAATCACCTTGTGTGAAAAAGACACTGATGAATAAAGTCACACTTTCTTATCTCTAAGCCATTAACAAATATCAGATGTCACTGCAACAGGCTTGTGCACCCCTGACCTTTAACTACCATAATTAACCACAGACAATGATGTTGATGATTATCATTATTAATTAGTTTGTTTATTGTTATAACGGCAGCATAGTGAAAAAAGGTTTTAGCTTTGTGAATCTCTGGTGTCCCCACGCTGCAGACTCACCGGTGTGGTCAGGGTAGGGGGCAGACGGAGGGAGTGGAGACACAAGCCCCCTCCATTACAGTGGAGACTGCTGTTGTTGCTGCTGCTGCTGCTGCCAGGGGGCACAAATCTGGCGAAGGTTCCCCTGGGGTCAAAGCCCATCATAGGCCAGTCGTTAATCTTCATGTTGTGACTCAGGTAGAATACTGAGTAATTAGAGTGTGATGAATACAGTGAGTGTATTAGCTCTCAATTTTCACCCCAAATGTGCTCTCACATTGGTTGGAGATTCCATGCAACACGGAATTCCTAAAGGCAAGTTTTGTCCCAGAAAGTGGTAGCATAAGTTGAGTTGACAGCATAATCGTTTTCAGTCTAAACCTGTTGCAGTGTTGCTGTATGTGGCCCTTTAACCTCATAAAGCGCTGACAACAGCATCTTTCAGCATCATTTTAGTTTTCACCCCTGAGCCTAACCGAAAGCTGAATGTGAGAGATGTAATCCCCTGCGAGAGAGGCACACAGCGAGCTGCTGCAGACAGGGGTGAGTTCAGGGCTCTCGGGCATTCAAGTTAAAAGCCATGGGGAATGTGGGGCTCCTAACTGACACCAGGATAGTTCAAACAGATCAAGATATGATCCACCCAAACCTGATCTGTCTGCAGCTTCTCACTCTGATCTCGTACTGTAAACAAGCCTGCATTCTGCTGAGGACCACGTTCACTCCTTCAGCATTGTCGAGACTGGCAGAGCTATGTGTGTGTGTGTTGGAAATAACTGCCTGGTGGTCTTGGGAATGATACATCCATTGCCATTTTTAGTGCCTTCAACTAAACTATTTTAAAAGGTCAAGCTATCATTGTATTTTACTCTATTTTTTAGATATTATTATTTTACACAGTCCTATCTACTTCATTTGTTTTTATTTATTATTTTTCTCAGTCAATTACATATTTTCCATCTAGCACCTTCAATCTACCTCTGTGTATGAAATGTCCTTATAAATGTCCTATAAATAAAACTGCCTTGCCTTGTGTGTGTGTGTGTGTGTGTGTGTGTGTGTGTGTGTGTGTGTGTGTGTGTGTGTGTGTGTGTGTGTGTGTGTGTGTGTGTGTGTGTGTGTGTGTGTGTGTGTGTTGTTGTTAACATGTTTCATCCCCTCAGGTGTTTGATAGGACTCTGATAGTCTTATGAGAAAGCAGGGAATTAGTGGCTCACACCGTCTAGCCTATTGTGAAGTTTAAGTCAATGTATCAAAACACCATCTCCTTATCAGTTCGCTTTTAAGGGCGTGGGGCAAAGATAAACCCTGATTTTAGTGGAGGGTGATCACTGATCCAGAAACCAGAACAGAATTCATGCATGTGTACCACATTGTGCAGGGAAAAGCAAATGACTGATTTCAGAGGGAATCTTGAACAGATGTAGCTTTTAAACATACCTTGATTAACATAACTCAGTCTGCCAAAGCCTCATAATAACTTCAGATCAGAAGGGTTTTTTTTATCACAAAAGAAGGATTTTTTCCCTCAATCAAATAGACTGAACGGGCAGTAATGGACTTATAAATAGTACGATTTATTACAGCAAGTAAATCCAATTAGAAAGTGCATACACCTGACTATTCCTAGTCATCTACCATCTATACCTATATGACCACAAACTGATTGAAACGTGATGGCCCTGCAGCGTTTCTGTCGCCCGAGGGTCCCGGACCCCCAGGAAAGCTGCCTGCTTTGCATGAATGGTAATCCTGCCTTAATTGTCGTGACAAGATAACAGTTTTAACCTTATTATCTGAACCACTTTCATTGGCAGTAAAACTGAAAGTTGGAGCAGCTTCTCTTGCTGCAGAAAATGACGTCTGCACATCTGCAACAGGTAAAATCGTTGTAGTAGTCCAGTCGTGCTCATGCAAATAAACAATGCAGCTATTATAACCTCATTCTTCTGACTGTCACTGTGCTGGAAGCTTCATGTGCAGCAGTTTCCTTCTCCGCTCCAACCTCCTCCTCAAATGTCTTGGCTTTGAGTCACTCAGACTGTCAGACATTTGTCCTGAAGTCACTTGAGTTTTGTCTTGGCAGTTTTCTTCCGGTCATTGTTTTCGGCATCACTTCAGTCCCAGGTCAGAGCAGCTTTTGTCCTCTCTGCATTCATCCTTACCACAGCACTAAACAGTCCCCTATAGCATGATGCTGCTATCTCCATGCTTCACCATTGGGATGGTATTGACCAGATGATGCACATAGGTTTCAATTTGTATCTAATTAGTGACCTTTAAATGCTATTTAACAAACTCTAAGCAGGCTGTCATTGGTGTTTTATAATAAGGGCATTAAGTCTTGATTGATGTGGTGCTGGAATGGTCGTCCTTATGGCAGGTTTTTCCTTCTCCACAGAGGATTTCTGAGGCTCTGTTAAAGTAAATCAATGTGGAACCTTTTAGTTCATTTTAGATTTCAAAGAATGCGTATCTAACCATCTCAGACTAAAATGCCTCCAGACGCAGGTTAGTTAGGCTGACGACAATCGGAGCAAGGACCAATGGGATGTAGCATCTGTGTGCACAGTTGTTATTTCTTTTGAGATAAAATCTTGCGTGGAGTTCTTTAAATTCTGTCAGGAAAGTGGATTCCAGAGAAATCTTGGTTGTTCACAAAAATGCTTTGGGGGAATGGTTGTGATTGACACAACCTTTCACAAGTCAGAGGCCAATCTAACTGAATGGGAGAGGGCTCACTATTATATTAATATTGAGCGTGTCGCATGTCCAAATAAGACCAAACTCGGCACTGCACCTCCCAAATACAGACATACAGACTGACAGACAGACAGGCAGATGTTTGTGGAATAAGTAGGTAGATGAGTTATTGAGTATAGACTGTATTAAAGATTTAAAATTAAATCTACAACCCTGAATACTTCCTCAAACCACTCTATCTGAACAAATCTCACTTTAAACAACAGGAAGCTCCCTCCAATACGTTTTTGTACCAACGCCTAAGTCTGACATTGGACCTTTGATGCTGGTTTGGAGATGTAGATGACTTTTATGACAGTTAAGGGTCACATAATTTGAATACAGCAGCAGCTATTTTGACATGAAATAGTGGGGTAGGTAAACACAGGTGTTGTCAATGTTTAATAGAGGTTCTGTTTGATTTTGGCACGCCGCATTATAGTGAATGTGATTAGTAACACACTTCTATTTCATATCAAAGTGGATGATATGAAAATGTCCTATTTAGACCAGTCATACACAAAACCACAAAACATCAAAATGAACTCAGAGATACCTTTTACAATCAAGGTTTTTTTTCTTTCTGGGCATGTTTCACTCTGAAACTTGGCCCGTTAGGCTTTCGCTCAGTGTCATGACTTGTCATCAGATTGATGAAGCAGCAGGAAAAGTATGTCAAATATATTTTTTTCTGCTGGTGTCGTATATCATTAAAATGGCAAGTTTTATCTAGTTATGAAAGCTGAACCATGAATAGTTTCTGCAACAATTTGTCCTTGACCTCTGGAGCCTGACGGGCTCGGTGCACTGTAAAGACTGACTTGAGTGTTTCACCTAAGTCTAAACAAAACACACAAAATGAAAACTAGAAACTTGAACTGGGCTTTGTGTTTTCCTTCCTGGCAGCATTTTACAACTTACCCTCACTCCTGTGTGTGTGTGTGTGTGTGTGTGTGTGTGTGTGTGTGTGTGTGTGTGTGTGTGTGTGTGTGTGTGTGTGTGTGTGTGTGTGTGTGTGTGTGTGTGTGTGTGTGTGTGTGTGTGTGTGTGTGTGTGTGTATATTCACAGATCCTGTTGGCGAGCTCCCCTAATGCGCCTGCTGAACCAGTGCTTGTGGAAATCCCCCAGATCAGATCAGTGTGAGGAAACTCCCACATTCAGGCGTCAGCAGCGCACCTCAATCAGCTTTTATTTGCTGATTTCAATGTTTGAGCATGCCGACAAAGAAAACATCCTTTTTCTTCATTGCAGTTTTTCATCTCTATAAAAACTGTGTTTATTCATTTATAGGAAACATTACAACAGAGCACTGTTCACTTAGTTATTGATCTGCAAGAAGTGTCTGTGTGAGTGTATAGTATTTTTATTGTGTAACATAGGGCCAATAAAGACACAGTGATACCTTGTCAAAATGATATAAAAATACAAGTGAATGACTCAAAAACACACTAAGCTTCTTAAAACAAGATTACAAGGCTTAAATATGTCATGGATGAAACCATAACAAAAGATGAAAAAGATTGGGGGTGTGGAGTGAGACACAGGGGAGCGTACTACAGGTGGGGATCAAGATGCTTTGGCTTCACTTTTGGGAAGCTGTCGTGTTGTCCACCTTTACATTGGCCTATAGTCACAGATGCCTTTATTCTGAATGCAACAGTGAAACTTTCACAGACATTGGCTGTCTGCACAATTGTCCGATGGTGCAGAACAATATCGGAGTGACGTCAGCGTTATTAATGCAGAAAAAGTTAACACAGACTTCAGACACTGCATGTTTACATACGTTTAACCAAAGAGTCAAAATCTGTTCTTAACCCGAACCACTTCTGTTGCGCAAACCTAAATGGTAAATGGTCCGATTTTGTATAGAGCTATTCTACTCTTGATGACCACTCAAAGTGCTTTACTGTACAGTTTCACCATTCACACTAACCCTAACCCTTTGAAGTTTTATGATTAGATTAATTGCAGCAATTTCTTTTGTGTCTAGACACAGTGCGTCTTTCATCCTTGTTAATATTTAAACAACCGAATCTGAACTTTCCCACTGAATCTCAACAATGGGTGCCAGGTAACAACTGAAAGATAAGAAAACATTTCCGGTCATTAGACCTTGGCGGTGTTTCGAATGGAGCCTCATCACGGTTGAAGAAAAAGTAGATGGTGTACAGTGAAAATAACATCACAATGTATTTCGCAACATCTGATAAGTGAGCCCTTCACTTTTGTGTTATCATATCAGAAGGGTTTTTCTTTATAGAGTAAATCAAGGGCTGTGCAAGTATTCTGCATATAAGAGCGAACCGCACCTAGGCCTGATAAGAGTAAGTGTGTGTCGACAGGAAACACACTGTACAGCTGCACTGACAAAGTGACAGGAAAGTTCTATTTACACATCAAACAGGCGGGAAGTGGAGGGTGAACACACCTGAGATAGTGTTGTTTTCTGTTTGGGAAGTAGGATAGTCAACACTGGTAAAGTCATAGTTACCATCTAAATCAAATAATTTATTAATAATACTAAAGAGCTTGAATCAACCTGTGCTCAGTTAATCAAAACTCCTTTGGGTCTTCTGTTTGGAGTCCGGTACCACTTTCTAAAGTAAGTGATGTTTATTCACGTGATAGCTGCTTGCACAGACAGAGGTAGGCAGACCAGCTGGACACGTTTATATGAAAATTCCCAGTGAAATTCTGGGGAAGGTCTGGGGGCAGAGTTATACCTGCCAGGTGTTTCCAAATGAACATAGGTTTAATAAAAAAAACACCACAGGCAGACAATTGTTAACCGTTTCTTTATTTAACCAAAACATTCCTGGCTTTGAGGGGCTGCCGGCATTACCCTTCTCATTAGATAACCGTAGAGATATCTGTCCACAAGAACAGGTGAGAAAACGACAAAATGTCAGAAAACATAACATGCATGCTTATTTGTAACTCGCTATCTTGCTCTTGCGCTGCTGAAGAACAACCTTCACACTTAGCGTGTCTGAAAGCTGAGCAGGATAAACGGGCCTTGGCATGACTGTGCTGGTTCCAGTACCACTCCTGTTGATGTTGGGCCTCCTCCTAAGAGCTGCATTTCTTCAAAGATCAAAAACCAAGATAAATCTGATGTGTGAGCAGCCACGATGGCAGATGTTGCACATTTTACTCAACGTAGAATCCCTGTGAGCTTTTATTTTCCAAAAGGCCAAACTACTGCCAATTTCCTGGAGACTAACATTATACTTAAACCTTAAACCTTACCTTAACATGAAAACAACTTGAATTGCATAATTCTTTATATCCCTGACCTGACACACACACATACACACACATACACGCTGTCCTCCTGGGGGACACTTAATGACATAATGCATTCCCTAGCTCTGTACAATAAATTAAACCATCACAACTAAATGGGGCTCATGTCACTATAGGGAAAAATAAAGTTGAGGTAATATGAGTTAGTGGGTATCCAGTTTGAAGTCCTCAGAAGGATATAAAAAAGAGCTCCACCACCTCCACACTAACACACATCTCTCTGGGCAAATGCCTCCAAACGGACAACAAACTCTGACGACTTTAACTCTCTGTTGTTCAAATGGTAAAATCCTTCATTTTGATATATGCATATTTACTTATATATATAAGTATACATATATATATTATATTCATATATTTGAAGGTTTCCAGAATAACGATACCTATTACCTGCTAGAATTTGATTCCAATGGGAATCAGGAATTGTTGCTGCAGGAGGCAGGAGCCTCGAACCCATGGGAACCCTGAGACACAGCAGGACTCAGTGTTAAAGTGACCGGAGTGACAAGAATTCATGATCCGACACCATCGATTAATAACTAAACACATGATCGTAAGTTTGTCATCAAAATATTGTAAACATTTTTTTTAATGATCTGTGAACATGAACTAGTTCATTTCATCTGCATGAACTGAACTTTGAACTAGTTCATTTTAAGTGTGAACTGGCACAACACTGGGTATTGCTATGTGAGCTGACCAGGAAAAAACAAAATTTATGCAAATGTAGGTAATGCAAGGAGACAACGTCTGCTGACTTGAGTTTATTTACCCATTAAACAGGTAACCTTAGCCATCATTGCAACAATGTTCCCTGAGAAATATGGCAGGAGCCACCACTGGGGGAGTGAGGCATGTCACATGATTGGAGCAGCGCAGCACGAGTTGGCTGCCTGAACTAGCTCGCAAGCGTCACTCCATTTATCATTTTTATAGTTTTGATCAAGAGGTGCTGCCAGGAGGGGACAGCAGAGTAAAAGGGGAACATTCTGAAATGTGCATGTGGCCGTGGAGTTACCCGAGAGAGCTTTAAAAGGGCAGCAGAGAAAGCTGCCACAGAGGGAGAGAAACAAGGCTGAGTGGAGCCTCTAATCAGGCAATTTATGTTTAGTTTTATGAAATTTATGTAGATAGTTTTGAATTTATGGTTAATAAAATATGTTGGGAAGTGAATGGTTCGTCTCTGGCTGTGTTTGGGAGACCCCAGTGGCAAAGTCTCGTTGCACAGTGCATTTTTAACCCTCCTGGGTGCAAGATTTGCGGCATCCTGGTGCAAAGGCTACAAGTCTCCTGCCCCTGCATGTTATCAAATGGGCTGCACAGGCATGTTTCCACAATGCCTCCTGGCCAGAAATAGACAGTTTTAAAGGGACTCTGTTGTTCAGCACACTTGGTTATGTCAGACATCTTTCAGTTCCAGTTCACTTTCACACACTTTCATGTTGTGTGTCACTCTGTCCATGAACTCAGACGGTTGCACTCCTAGAACTCATGCTGTCCATCCCAGGATTAGTTCAGCATATAGCTACTATAAGCATTTGTTTTGTTGTTTTCAGAATTTGTAGCTCTGCACGAAAAAAAAAGAACCAAACCCAACTTCTTGTCATACAGTAGAATACTTTCTCTCCTGTGATACAATCTCAGGTATTTACAGGAGTGGAATTTGACAGATAGGTTGCAGCCCCAATCAACATGTCAGTTTCCCCTTGGTGGGAAGAAAACTCCAGAGGCCTTTACTGCCACGAGCAAGCACGAGCACCTGAGTGAAGATCCTCACCTCAGGTTCACTGTGCTCTGCTGTGTGTTCAAAATGGACATAATGAGGTTTGCTTGAAACAACAAGGTTCATTTAAGCAGAAACATTTCCCAAAGTTTAAAGCTGCACCAAGCAGGTTAGTGTTGAGCAGCTTGATACAGCAGAGAGATGTAGCTGCAGTTGAACAATATGATGTTCAGTGCCATGAAAGCATGCAGCACAATGTTTTCCACAGAACAACACGAAGAATATGAAAGTATTTGTTGATCTTTTAAGAATTATTTTTCTCTATAACTTTTTATCTCTCAGGGGTAACTTATCTTTGCTTCACTGAACCCGTCTCCACCAGTGACAGTGCTGCTGGATCTATTCTTAGGGAAATGTAATACATTGCATTTTATTATTAATTTGTTATTTATTCACATTTGTTTATTTACTATTATTTTATTTAATGATTATCAGCCCATGACCTTTTTTGTAAAACATTTTCACAGGATTAATAAAGCATCCCCAAATAACATGGTGGCCTTCATTAGAGAGGATCCGCTCCCAATGTAAATGTAAATTATTTAAATATAAAGGGCCCATTCTAGGGTAAAGAAAACAACATTTTTTACAATTTAGATCAGAGGTCACTAACAGGCGGACCGCGGTCCGAGTCCGGACCCAGAAGCCGTCCCGTACGGACCCTGACCTACAGCCAAAACAGAAGGTTATGATTTAAAACCTGACGGGGCGCTTCTATTTGTAACCGGCGCAGCTTTTGTAGTCTTTACGGTAGTGGTTTAGCGGATGAGGAAATGCACAGACCAATTGCATGCGAGTTAAGCCATCCCACGTGATACTACTCAGCCAATCAAGTCTGTGCATTCCAGGCGGTAAACATTGTGACAGTGCAGGCAGATGAGAGTTACACGTGAAAAGACGGTAGAAAGAAAAAGACAGATAGAGATACAGGTAGAGAAAACAAAGGGAGAGATACAGAGGAGTGAGCCGGAGAAAGGGAGAGAAACAGGAGTGAGACGGAGAAAGGGAGAGAAACAGAGGAGTGAGACGGAGAAAGGGAGAGAAACAGAGGAGTGAGACGGAGAAAGGGAGAGAAACAGAGGAGTGAGACGGAGAAAGGGAGAGAAACAGAGGAGTGAGACGGAGAAAGGGAGAGATACAGAGGAGTGAGACGGAGAAAGGGAGAGAAACAGAGGAGTGAGACGGAGAAAGGGAGAGAAACAGGAGAGTGAGACGGAGAAAGGGAGAGAAACAGAGGAGTGAGAGGGAGAAACAGGAGTGAGACGGAGAAAGGGAGAGAAACAGAGGAGTGAGAGGGAGAAACAGGAGTGAGACGGAGAAAGGGAGAGAAATAGGAGAGGGAGAGGAGGAAACAGGAGTGAGACGGAGAAAGGGAGAGAAACAGAGGAGTGAGACGGAGAAAGGGAGAGAAACAGACGAACAAAGTGGGGGAGTGGGATATAAGAGGGGAAGAAAGTGATTCTAAAACTGTTCAATTGTTAAGATGTGTTGAGATTTATTATCTGTAAAATTGGTTGAGACTTTTGAGTCAAGATGTGAAACAGAAAAAGGGAAATTCAAGCTTTTGCTCCCTTTATTTTATTTTTCTGAAGTTAAGCCCTTTATTTGAACATGCACAATTTTCCCATTTTATTTATTTTCTCTTATTTTGAAATGCAGCCCTACTTTTATTTAGTTAATGAGAGAACATTATACATATCTGCAATCATACATATATGTTCAGTTCTTATGTTACGTGACAATAAATATTGCCAAACCTTTTTGAATCGTACTGAATTCATTTGATTTGACAGTCAGGCATTTAGTACATGCAGATGTTGATACAACTACTAGGCTACTTAAATATATATCACACTAAATAGTTAGACATTATGATCTTCTGGACCTTTGCTTCAAGAAATTTTCTCTAACTGGACCTCTTTAAATTTTAGTTGAATACCCCTGATTTAGATGAAACACACTAGTGAAAATATCACAAGGATTATTTTAGATTTCTGCCAATAGATCCCTTTCACCTAAATCTTACACACTGGACCTTTAAGCTCTTTTGATTTGATTCATATCATCCGCTCAGTATTGTGAACTGACAGTAATGATGACAGATTTATTAACCAAAGCAAATACCTCAAGGCTATGAAGGCAGCACTAATATTATCAGGTCCCCAGTCTTTGACATAATTTATATTTATCAAGAATACAGCAACTTCTTCTTCATCAAGTGAATAAATTGAATTAAGCTTAAGAAAAGCAAAAGCAAAATAGAATTAGAGCCATTTTAGTCTACATATGTTTTCCAGACTCAAAAGGTCACTCTAATCAGTTAATCTTTGATTCCATACGTCAACTTCTTGAAGGCTGACTTGAGATATCATGTTCAAGACACCAAAAACATGTTTTGTGAAGTGTCAGATAACATGACCTTTGACCTTAGACCACCCAAATATAATCAATAAATCCATGAGTCTAAGTGAATGTCTGTGCTAGATGTAATGAAAGTCACTATGGGTGTTCCTGATAATCACATTCACAAGAACAAGAGGTCCCTGACATTTACCTTCAACCACTCCAATCTAATCCATTCTTTTTGAATCCAATAAACATTTATACTAAATTTTAAGAAATTCCCTGAGATTTTGCATTCACAGGGATGTGATTTGTTAACATTGCATAAAAATATACTTTAAAAATAGTTGCTGGCTTTTCTTTTTGTTACACCTCATATGCATATAAAAATGTTTTATAAAAACAATAAGAGCAGAAAGTATTTTTGCTGTAATTGTAAATAAATTGACAAGGTGCAACTATGAACATGGTTTAATAAAAGTTGTTTTTGGTCATCATGTCTATTGGCTGTGGAAAACAAAGATTAAAATGAACTGATCTTTTGATCTTTCAATGTGATGAATCACTAAACTAGATCATGAGACATGTTTTGGAAACAGATGACTGCTTATAAATGCTGATATTTAGTGTAACCAGGGTTTAAAAAGGAACAAAACTGGTCAACCAGAAAATTAGGTTCATCTATTAATCATTACCCAAACTGGCCCTTATAAACCGCCAGCATACTTTGTAGAGCGACTATTAGGTTAAATTTGACCTACCTCTTGGCATAGTTAGTAGACAGTTTCCCTGTGAAATGCTTATCACCCACTTCTTTCTGTGTTTTAATTTTAATTTTATTTATTTATTTTTAATTTAGATTATTTGGCAAATTGTCTGATTGTTTGCACACAGGTTTCCTGGGAGGCATTGTCCACTGAGGATCAACGCGACATATCTCCAAGGGCTTCTTCCTGTTTGCTTTCACACGGCCAATAGTAAAGCTTAAGGGAAATTAGCTGGCCGACGGTTGGAATTCTACAGTTTTATTTCTATCCAAGTTGTTTGAAGAGCTGCCCATAATGTTTGATGAGGTTTAGACATGAAGAGTGATTATTGGTAAGGGTTACGATCAAAATAACTCAGAGTAAGCCAATCAGAGGCAGGGTAGGGATGGCTCTTCACACACCTCGGGTGGGAACAAATTCAAGTGGCTGTTGTATGACCTGGGTTTCTGGATAATAAATGAGTTGGAAAGGAGATATGTAAATTTTTAGTGCATTCATCTAGTGTTTGGTTTCTGGTAGGAAACTCTACCCTCACAAGTCGCAACAACCCGGACAGTTGGCTAAAGATTTGGAACACGACATCCCCACGTCATTTACGCAAAAACATACTGAATGGAAATAAATGTTTTGAATGGGTCATCCCCTCTGAAAACACCTATTGTAGCAATGTTGCTGTGTTCCCAAATCCGTGCCAGTGCCAAACTAAGCTGCGTGGGAAGAGCTGAACAGAGGGCACTTGTTGACTTGGCTCCTACATGCATCTTCCCCAACCAGAAACCAACCAGTATTACTGCCCCCACATCAACCTATCCCAGGTCAATTAAGCCTCTTTTCCACCAAAAAACCCACAATCGCTCTTGAACATCTGGCTGTCTTCTGCACTCTGTTCACCCGGATGAACACATTAATTTGGCAAAACAGCGAGGTTAGAGAGCTCCCAGTTTTCAGTGCGTTTGTGTCATCAAACATGACGCACCAGAGGGAAAAAAAACATAATTTCAACAAAAGTCAATAGATTAAGACTAGATTGTAAGATTGGTTTCCTTTAAAAGAAAAGACCTCAAGGTTCACTTTTTTTATTGTACTGTGATGGCATCTATAATCAAATTAATCTATAATGAACCAAACTACCACAAGGGAAGTTTCACACACACAGCCGGGGGCTCCGGGAGTTTTGCCCGGTTTGTCCATTTGGTATTTCAGAATTGATTTTGTAAATTACTTTGGCCACAGCTACAACATCAAGATCAAAGTTGAAATAAACTGAAATGAGAATGACACTAGCACTGGAATGCTGAAACAACTCGCATTCCATTATTAAGATCAGAAATCACACCTGTGTATAAAAGAAAGTTTATGTAAGAAATTGCTAAAAAACACAAAGAGCAGAAATACAGCTCTCTACACACAACATGAAGACAATTTTTTTTAGACATTGGGTATGAAGAGTGAATTGCTGTATGAGTCTTTGTCTTCTTCTTCACCATCCTCCTTGGGATCCTCTAGAAGTTTATCCAGTAGGTTTGGTGATCCCGGCTCCATCCCCGGATCTTCATCCAGAGACTGGCCTTGATGTTCAGGGTTCAGCTCTGAACGCTGAGGGAGGTCAAGGATCTGGAGCTGAGGGTCTGCACCATGCGCCTCCAGCTGAGGGATCATGGTGGTCACAGACATGGACAAGGGCATGTGCACCAGAGGTGGGCCGGACAGGGCTGCTGAGCATGGAGCGAACTGCACCCCTGGGTTGGGCATAGTAGATATGGTGGTGAGGGGCTGGGTCCAGGGAGGTAGGTCAACCCTGAGTCTGGGAGCTCCATCTGAGGGAAGGAGCCTGGTGCTTGGGCCACCGGTATGGTCTGCAGACAGATCAGCAAATGCAACTAGAAATGTTACTGTTGAACTTGCAAAGATGCAAACACGCTTAAAACTTTATATATACATTGTTGTGAGTGACTATACTGTGCACCCAACAAGATAACCATAGGCTGTATACAAACATGGACGACGTGTCTCAACTCCCTCAAACTTTCCAGAGCAGAGAGTGAGAGCTACTGAAGCTATACTGCACTGATTTAACACTGCACTGTAATAACACCATTATAAAGGATCAAAAGCTGTGCAGCACAACCAGAGTTATTTCTGTTTTTTATTTCATGTATTCCTCTCTCTTCTCAAAACCTTCAATTTGACTCAAGACAGATTAGAGATTCAGGTGTATTTTTTCAGCTGCATCTAATGTAGTGTTTATGTTTCACTTCGCTCCCTCTGCAGCCACAAAAAGCTTTACACTACTTTTTTGTACTTTCAAAGATCTGTAAATTTAAATTTGGATATGTAAAACTGAGAGTTCCCCTTTCTATTGAAAGATGGTGATTGTTTTATATCACCACATGTACTCAACTTGTCTGCAGTTTGTGTAGCAAGCTAGTCCCAAGTGGAATTGTATTGTGTCAAATTTTCCGATTAATGCAACTGGAGTGGTTGAGACGTTGATGATTTTTTTTTGTTTCTAAAAACAACATTAGAACATTGGAATCCCTAACTCTTTGAAATTAGAAGTCAAATGAATCACTTTTGCTTCAACCTTTTTAAGGTCACCGGGGGTGTTTGACACAAAAAGCTGAAAAAGTTGAGTATGACATTTAGGTCAGGAGTAAATTGAGACGTGCCGAGGTGTAATTTACGTGAAAAGTGGCACAAAGGTCGCAAAGGAAACTGAACATAAGAAGTGTTCGTAGCTGTTGACTTTCAACCTTGTCTCCTTGAAATTACATTTCTATACAACTCAACTGCAACAGCAAATGCAGGAAACATGATTGCACCCGGATGATGTTATTCTCAAAACATAATGAGGTTATGTTGTTAACGTGCATGAACATGTTTTCCAAGTCCCCAATTTGTTGATTGTGATCACATCTGTGAAACATCACAGACAACACATTTGTTTTCCCTAAAATATCTGATCCTACTGTACAATACCCAGTTATTGTTGGTTCAGCACTATTAAATGTTTTCATGGCTATGGTTCAACAAATAGTGTTGGTGTTGCGGTTAGGAGAAAGATTGCAGTTTGGTTTAATACAGAAAAAGTAACGTCTTTATTTGCTTCCAACAAAAACAACTGTCTTTCTTTGAGTTTAACCACAGCTCTTTTGTTGCCTGAACCTAATCACAGAGTCTAGGCGTGAGCTTCAATCCCTCCTATGAAGTCTTTACCGTCATCCACCCCTACTGGCTCCTATAAACTCTCCCACTGTTAGAAAACTTGGTCATTTATTTCTTAAAACTCTGAGCAATTATATTTCCTACAAATGCAGAGAAAAATTCATTTATATTATATGGTAAATGCTCTGTACTTATATAGCGCGTCTCTTGTCCTGATGACTTCTCAAAGTGCTTTACAGTACTTTTTGGCCATTCACTCATTCACATTCACATTCATATGTGCAGCACTTTTTTTCTGTGAGAACGGCACATATAATACATGTATTCAAATATTTTCACCATGTTAACACAGAATACTCATATACTATTCACAGACCCCCTGGCTGAGTGCCATAGATCTACAGAGGTGCAGACCCCCATTTCAAAACCACTATTGTAGGAGACAGGGCTGCTCCTCACTTTCAAAATTGAATCTACTCACCCCAAAGTTAGTGAGCAGCGGTGTGTGTGTGTAGGTCAGCATGGTGTAGCTGGGGCACAGAGTTTGCATGTACAGGTCAGCCGTCAGTGTGGTGGCTGGGTAGGCCAGAGTCTGAACTGAGGGTTCCTGCTGGCTGTATTCAGGTGAGGACCACGGTGTTATGGCAGGCTGCAGGCCAGCGCCACTGGCCAGGAATGAAGGTTTCCCTCCTGTGCACTGCGGCCGACCATCTCCAGCTGCAACTGAGGGCTCAGCTGTGGTGCCACTGGTACTGTCAGAGCCAAAGGTGACTGGATTACAAACAGAGGCTGAGTGTGAGTCTTTGAGAAACATGCACATGCTTCACTTACAGGAATCAGTTCAGGTAAATATGTGATCAAATACCTTGTGTGTATGATGCCGGGTTGTTGCGTGCAACCTCATCCTAAAAAAGAAAATATGACATCAATTCTAAAAAAAGTGTGTTGAGCCTGTCAATAACTGCAGGGGAACAATTATCACATGTTGCTGCTGCAGAGTGCATGTTGATATGTAAATATGCACTATTTACACTTGTACCGATCAAGTCCAGGTGTGAGCAGCAGAAGAGATTACAATTGGTGTGTGGGCTGAGTGGGGAAAGAATTGTATATACCGCAGGGCTGGGTATATTATTGGAGGTGTGATTATAAGATTCATTGTACGTTGTTGCAGTTAGTATACTGTATATTGCGTTTTGAACATGATTTATGTTTTAAGTGTCTGTGTCGACCTGCAGGTGGGAAGTAAAGCTTATAATCTAAAATTCATGTTGACTGTGCATCAACCCTGAACGATATATTTAATAGAAATAAAATCTTGCATTTTGCAAACTTACTTACTTATTCTGATGGAGACCACTTGGTGTAGTTAAAAGCTCAGGAAAAAAGTAGTCAGAGAACCTTCAGTTTAGGTTCTTTTTTGCCACAACATAGTTTTTGATGAGGTGCATTATGGTCTGTTGAGGAGAAGGTTAAGCAGAGGTCTGTATCTCTTCTAAAGCTTCTAAAGCTTAGGAAATATCACTGTGCAAAATGGTTTAGTAGTAGCTGTTCTTGTGTATAAAGTCATATCCCATATTGGGACTAATAAAGTGTTTTTTTTCTTCTGATCACACAATTGTCTACAGAAATGGTTGGACAAGTGATCCCAGATACTAAGGGTTTTCAACAACAACAATTCCATGACAACTGGGCAAACTCTATTCACTAAGAACAGGGATGCAACGACAAAGCTGACGGGTTTGGTTCAATGCCAGGTCCCTGTTGATCCGTTTTGCCTGGGGCCCCCTAAGTCTCTTGTTGTTTTTTAATGGAAATTTTGTACCTTACTCTTGTTGAGGTATAAGATCAGAGGATAACACACCTTGCCATATCAGGCCAATTGTGATTTGTGAACATAGGCTGTACAAATATTATTTGATTGGTTGGTTGGTTGTTGGTTGGTTGCCAACATGCTATTTGTAAAAATACACTTGTAAAAGATGTCACCACTGTTTTTAATCATTTATCTTGACCGAATGCACCAGATTGTTCAACTCTGTGAGAAGGTTATTTACATTTCCTGACCCATATATTTAATTTTCATTCATCATGCAACTGTGTTCCCATGTACATGTCATTCACTGGCAAGTCTTTTTTTTTTTTCTTCATGCTTCTGTGACTGATGGGTTAGGGTTAGGCACATTTCACACTTTGATCCCGAAGAAGCCACAATTTATCCTCAAGCTCAATGACTCTGTGCTGTAAATCCCTCTCTTTCTGTGTTTCCTCCCTGTGCTGAACCTGCCCATCAGGAAGTTCATCATGCAGAACCACGTGCAGATAATCTCTTTCTGAAAGACACGTGTGTGCATGGTTGAAAAAAATGTATTTGTTCTGTATTGTCGCTATAATGGTGAGTGAATAACAGGTGGCGGTTCAGTGAAATACAGAATCTGTAGTGAGAAAACTGTAGGAGGTAATGAGGGAGGCAGTGGCAGCAGTGTACTGACAACGTACTGACAACTTGTGTCAGTGTTCGGGCGGTGCTTTACATGAGCTGCAGTGAAAGACTGCATCAAGCCACCTGCAGTCATCCAGCAGGGCATGTGCGTCCCGGTGCCTGCAGGGCTGCAGACGTACAGGGGAGCTGGGTAACAGCTTTGACAGCAGGCGGAAACTCAGTCATTACACCCCAGGCGGATTACTGGCATCCACGAAAAGTACTTTTGGTTAGATTAGGCCAAGGTAAATAAAATCTCTAGACGTTCGTGAAACCTGACACGCACTGTGGTAAGTTAAGATAAGATGTTAGTCTTGGCAGGGGCATGCACTACCCCTGAGCATGCTCCTAGTTCTGCTTGCATTTCTCACAGCATTGAGAAATTACATAAAAACAACAATAACCACCAAAAAAAAGAAACAACCAACATCATCTTTATTTTCAAAATGAGTGTCCCCATTACTATGGATATTCTGCAGACTCTACTGTTGATGTATTTCTTTAGTAGAAGAGTTGTTCCAAAACTGAAAACTGATGACAGGTTTGTGAATTATCCAGAGCAATGGGGTCACATGTCAAACCTGGACAGGTAGAAACCACAAGAGGTATTTTTATATTCTCCCTTTAATAAATATAGCTAATAGTGCTAATTTCATCATCTTAAGCACAATGAATTGGTTGCTTTTATAAACTGATTCTTTTAACCTTCCCCAAGAGGTTTTTGTTTTCATTGCCTTTTATCTGTCTGTCAGCGGGATTATAACTATCTGCAGCATCCATTTCCATAAAATGTTGTGGAGGGGTGGAGCATGAGCCAGGGAAGAAGCTATTACATTTTGAAGCAGATCCGGGGAGCAGAAAGGGTGGCTCCAGGATTTTCTTTTCTTTATCATGGTGAGTATTACAGTTACTTGTGTCTCACCCAATGTCAGCTGGGATTGGACCCCATCTCAAGAAAATCAAGTGGCCAACCAGCCTTGGCAGACATATGCACTAGTTATAAGAGGACTGTTTGTCCTCTGTCTCCTCAAATACTACCACAGATGGCCCATGCCATAGAACTGTTAAACTTCAGAGATGAAAAGTAAATAACTGAGCCTTTTGTGATGTGACAATCCTATGGTGAAGGTTTAAGCACAAAAACAACGTGTTAAGGCTCAGGGAAAAAAATTGTCTGCAGGCACCTTAAAGCTCTTCAATTAAGTTGTTATATGTCATACATTATTGGTTTGAGCGTAGGTGTAAAAAACAACCACTTGCAGATTTACAGAGGGTTATGTGCTGTAGCTATTGTTTTTCTTGGCTGGGCTCAGTGAATTCCTGGAGTTTCTCCCACTTGCCTCACAGTGACATGTACAATCAGACATAAAGCAATAGCTTTTTTTGGCCGGGTGGTGTTCAGTTTCTCATCTACCTCTTCACAAGATGGAAAAAAATCGCAGAGACATAATTCTACTATTCTGCTCATATACTGAAGTTAAGGAGCCTTTTGGCTGATGTCCAAATATCCAAAGGTATTTTCATGCTCCACAGAAATGCACTCACAGGGAAATTTGAGTGTTGAGTGTTGGAGCCTATTGGAACATAGCATACTTCAGGCGTAGCATCAAGTCCAGTTTCATGATTTTCTCTCTCTCTCTCATGGCAGGGTGTGTATGAGGGCAGTTTGTGCATGTGCATGTGCATGTGCATGTTTGTGTGAACGTGCTGTGTCAGTCCTCTACTGGTGTGGAGGAGTAATACATAGCATGTGGGAGGGCTCTCTGGCAAGGCTGCAAGTTATTTTGCATAGGGCTGTGTGCCCAGCCCTGGAGCCATACAGGGAATGGTTGTAACTGTCATGGAAAAACACCTGGATTATATAAGGTTAAAATCCCCCCTCCCAGCTCTGGGACAATCATGGGGTCCTGACTGCTCCTCTCCCGACGCAGACCGATTTTCCAGTTATTCAGAATGCCATTTTGTTCCATTCGGTAAAAGAACTCCCCACACAACAACTCTGCAACAGCAACTCAACAGAGTTCACCTCCACAACCAACAACCTGCATCTGGTGCAGATCTTTTGATGTCTGCGACAGAGAGAGAGAGAGAGAGCGTAAAGATCATCGGGTCTATTTTTCGTCATGATGGTTCAGATGAGTGAAGAATGTCAGCCTGGAGAATGAGGTTGATAAATCATCACAACGTAATCAAGGAAACGTTATCAGAAGTGAAGCATTGTCAGATAATATCCAGGGGGCCCCTTGAACAGAAAATTGGCAAAGATGTTGATTGCCATGGAGACTGTTGTAACAACCCCCCCGCCAGAAAAAATTCAAGACAAAGCTTTCCCAGACAGAAACCTGACAAAGTAAATCCTGCAGCTTTGCTTTACTTAGTAGGATAACTCTTCTTTTTGATTTCATAAACTCTCGTTCTTAGTGTATTTTCTGTATCCTCTGCTCTTTCCAAACACAGAAAATCTCACACAGCATTGATTTGCAGTGTCAGATTAGTCCATCAGTTCATGACCCTAAGTAACCATTGCTCTATATTCAAATAGTTACAATAAACCACCCACTGCAAATTTGCTTAATGACTCATCATATTGCAGGACAGAACGTCGTTTAACAGTCCAGGTTCTTTGGAAAAGGTGGAGGTGCTGTTACATAAAAGTGTGTCAGTATGAAAATGAATGAGGAACAATATATGAATCATTCATTTTTACTTGAACTTCACTTAATGTGTTTTTGTGATAATAATGTAATTCTCTACAGGTTTCTATGAGGTCAATTTAAGACCTTTATGAATCTGATGTAGGCCTATTTCAAGTCCATACAGGCCCAAAACATTGAATATTTAAATATTGAAAATTGGAAAAAGGATATGAAGGAAATAAGAAGTCACAGAATTACCTCCAAAATATATTAATTGAATTCCATTTAACATGATAATTGAATTGACCATCCAAGGCTGTGACAACACAGATTGTGTTGAACTTGAACTAATTTAGAATAGATGAAATAGAAATAATGAATTTACTCCTAGATTTACTCCTTTTTTGTGAGAGGAGACACCACATTAGGTCTCACATCTAATTGCGAAACCCTTCCTGAGTTTGCTCCATTTCAGACCGGGTTTCACAGTCAGTGGTTCCTGTTTTGTTACTGTGTGATCAATAAAGTATTTCTGATCTCAAAGTGAGGCTAAAGTCAATATCACTTCATAAAAGCAACATTACTTTGTCAAAATCTAATTGAGGCTTAACATTTTGATGACTGTATAGACTTTTTAAGAAACTCTGTATAATGTCATGTGTCACAGTGCCCTCACCACAGCAGAGAGTGGTGTCTTGGTGCTGTGCGGCTCCAGACTCCTCTTCCTCCTCAGCAGCTCTTTGACCGGGTCCCTTACTCTTACACCTTGATATGGTCTGGACCTGGTCAGTGCTGGTGTTGGTGCTGGAGAAGGAACAGAAAGAGACCAGTGTGGAATTACAATGGCGGTTCATGGCTCCAATTATCGTCTGCTGTTTTGAGCCAATCTGTGTTCTGGGTTCATTGAGTTCATGAGCATGAACCACAACATCCCAACCTTCCACTTCTTTATCCAAAAACGGAATACTTGACAAGAAGTCACTTTTAGACGCTGCTAAGCCAAAAATGTTGGAAAAGGTTTTCATTTTGTTGCCACATCAGCTAAAATGAAGAGCCTCCTCTGAAACCTGAAAACCTTAACAAGCACAATTTCATCATAACTCTATTAACTAATGAAGATAAAATGATACAGTCATCAGCTTCTAATAGACATCATTGTGGGGCTATGTCAAAATACATATATCTATATGTATTGCAAAAGTGTTCCAAGTACAATAGGCTCTTACAATAGGGGCTTCAAATAATATAGAGGAAAACCCTACAGTTCCCACAATGAGCACTTGGTCACAGAAGAGACAAAACAATTATTCAAAGTCACTTTCATCAGACTCAACAAAATATTTACATAACATTTTGTTGGTTGTATTCTAGTCTGTGGAGGAATCGGCTGTGGTTGTTGCTTATTTGTGAACCCTGCGGTCTTTAGAGCTGACAGTTTCTTTTCCAGGAAACACCAACAGTTGCGGGTGGAGCCACACTGACGGAGACCTGAGGCTAAATGGTCCCCCTGCACCAGAACACACAAAGCTTACAACCTGTTAGTTCCTGCAAGTATAAGCATGAGGGGAAATCAGATCCGACAGCACTGAAGCTGTGAACCTGCAGACAATGTCACCGGTCAGTACGGCCCAGGGATACAAATCAATGGGAGAAATGACGTCTTCCTCCCCACACACACGCAGTAGATGGAGGGTGATGGATGTGAGCCTAAACAGCCCCAATGACCAGCAAATAGATTAACAGTCTACAGGACATCATTTGATTGCTTCCACTTCTTAATCTTCCTGACCCTGTCTTGTTTTTCTCTTTTTCCATATTGTGGAGAGAGAGAGAGAGAGAGAGAGAGAGAGAGAGAGAGAGAGAGAGAGAGAGAGAGAGAGAGAGAGAGAGAGATCCAAGCTAAATTTAACTTGAACCCAAAAGAAACATAATTCATAAGCAGTCATATGCAAATGCTCGGCTATCCAACCATCTACAGGTCAACTATGAGCCCTGTGGCTCGGTTTCTCTGAGGCTGAGCTGCAAAAAATGTCTTTGAAAAAGACCGAACTTTCCATATGACAGCCTACTGTCTTATTTAGATTTACCTTGGTATTTTCTATGATCGCTGATGTGAACTCACTCCCAGCAGAAAATGAAAGATTGATAGAGCATCCTGTGGAAATTATGTCAAAATGTGATTTAATTCTAAATATGTAAATATAAACACTTAAGCCAGCACAAATGTTGTGGCATGCACGCACAGGAATATGGTTGTTTTAGGAATTTTAAAAAGAGCTGTCATCCTCCCCTGAGCTTTTAGTTTTGATTATAGAATATAGTGACACACCGGCCAAGATGCACCAATTACAAGCAGTTTAGAAGGAAGTTGGTTTCTCCTGTGTTTTTCTGTGTTCTCCCGGTGTCCCCTCCTCCCCTGTGTGTTCCCTGTGTCTGTGTCTCTGTGTGTGTGTGTGTGTGTGTGTGTGTGTGTGTGTGTGTGTGTGTGTGTGTGTGTGTGTGTGTGTGTGTATGTGTGTGTGTGTGTGTGTGTGACCTGTGGGCGCGGCCTTCTGCTGCACCTGGTCAATCTGCACACCTTCCATCTGCTCATCAACCCTGCAATGCAAATACCCTGGTCTCCTGCCATTCCTTGCCAGACTATACCAGCTCAGGTGGTATAAGCTGCTTTGTACAAACTGCTATAGTCTAGTTAATCTTGCAAACTTCTAGTGTTCATAATACTCTTTCTTTTGGCCAGGACTTTGTTGCCAGTACCACCAGCTACCGTGCCTGCTTCCTCCCCTCACTACAATCTGCTTCCAGGACTCTCCATTCCTCCCTCTGCTCGTCTGCCTGACCCCTGACTCAACCATTACCATTCCCCTCGCAAAAATCATTAATCATGAGCTTTTCCACTCCTGTGTGGATTGTGCAATTGTGGATAAAGTTGGTTTCAGTTGGATTTCAGTACAGTAAGTCGAAACGGCTGAAGAAAATGCAAAATATTTGAGAGAATTCAGGACCACGGATGCTGTCGGATTGAACAAGTGTAAAGTCAGGCATTATTACAATTTGAAAAGATTAATGTGGTGTTTTTGTTACAATGCATTGCCCCGGAAAATGTCCCAAACAAATGGCAAGAATACATATAGCTATTGTACTACTACATACTACAGTACAAATAATCAGCTACTCGTAGACGTAATAAGTAACCAGGCCCTTCCCCTTGGCATATTTACAATTGTACAGATCTAGTGCAGCATCTGTTCTAAACCTGCCTGTTTGGACTGATCTGTTTTCTTCTTTTCACATGTTTTTTTTTTCTATATAAGTTGACAGGAGTTCTCTTTTGACATCACATGTTGGCTATTTCAGAGTTTAGCAATCAATTCAATCTTCAGACCCAAATTCAGAAGCCACACTGCCCCGCCCCACCGACTGCTACAGCACGTTGGTCGCCTGTATTTTCAAATTGGACTCATGTTGAAAGTAGCATGTGTCCAAATCGCACCAAACTCGGTACTACACTTTCCTGGTAAATGAACAATAGACATGCAAATATGAAGCTGATAAAATGCTTTCCATAAATAGCTGGACAAACAGAAAGACTAACAGCTAACAGCGAGACAGACAGACGTTTGTGGAATTAATTGTTTTGTCATATCTGATGTTTTTTGTCGCTGAATTGATCAAATGTTATTCAAGCTTTTTTTTTACTCTGTTTCAGTGATTGCACACATATGGCCGACAATCATCAGCTCAGAATGAATTCCAGAGTGTTTTGTTAACTTTCACTGAAATGACAGTTCCCTGCCTGCTCCTCTGACCTTCATCCTGTTACTGTTGTTTCCATCTCTCCCTGTGACAGAGGGGGAGACCTGTGGTCCCGACTGCTGCTGTTTCTGTCCTCTATACCCTGGCTTTAGAACAAGTTGACCTGATCATGTCCAGACTCCTACACTGTAAAAAACATATCAATTCACAAAAATAAGACAACAGATTATTAAAATTATTACATAAAAATATTAAGATAGCTGAGATATAAACTGACAGCATTTATATTTATTAATTTAAAAATATTGAGATATATGATAAACTAAAAGTAACTTTTAATTATGTGGATAGAAAAATCTGTTTAATTCTACCAATTCTATACAACTGAGTAATGATTAACAAGGAAATTGATCAAGCATAAATTTGGATGTATTTAATGACGCCAATTAATTCCAAATATTCTTCTTTCTTATGAACGATAAACTTGAGAATTAATTAAAAACTTTATTTTAAATGTTGCCAACATGATCTTAAAATGTATTTACAGCCAAAATGTATGTTGTTTGTTCAACCAAACCATAAAATGGACAAGTATGTGGGTAGGTGTCAATGAGTAACCTTAATTACCAAGTTATATAAAATGAAAGAGATCGATGATATTGGCATCCCATTAAAGAACAAAACATGAGAAACAATATAGAATGCGGGCTCAGGTTTGATCTCGAGGGACTTGAGTGTTTGACAGCTGTTAAGACAAGTTTGTGGAATGCCTTGAAAGTATATTTCAGCTGCCTAGGATATAGAGGTTCAGTGCATAGGTCAAGCCAAATAGTCAGAGTAAACCAGAGTAATACTTTCCAGTCCTTTAATTATACTTGTTTATACTTGTATACTTATACTACTTAGACGAGGTAGAGAAAAGCAGCAGTCTGGTGCTGACTGTCATTTTTGCTGATTTAATCAACTTTAGCAAGCTACCTTACAGTGGTTGGATGTTACGAAGTACATTTACTTTGTTACTGGACTTAAGTACATTTAACATGTATCTGTACTTTACTTCAGTAGATTTATTTTCAGGGACTTTTCAATTTAACTCCGCTCCATAAGACAGCAAATATCTGTACTTTCTACTCAACTACATTTTTACAATGTACTTCACTGATGAAGAAACACCTTAAATGGATTCAAAAGAGACCTCCATCAAAACTCAGCCATACGGATGTAGTAAACCATTGTATCAGGGAATAGGCTACACTCAGAAAGTACTTTTACTGTTAATACTTTAAGTATATTTAAAAGCAAGTACTAACTTTATCAAGTGGAAAGTAGAAAATGTATATGATACTTTTACTTGTTTACATTTTTGTTGGTTTATTTATACTGATATGCCCACCCATTTTCAAAAGAAGGTTAAAGTGCCTTCAACAAGCACTTGAATGCTTCATACTGCACATGACATTTTGTATGCGACTAAGGCCAGGGGAGAAGGTCAGTTGATGATTCCTTAATCATTAGACATTTGTTGACATGGTGAAAACATATGTTTTGTAGACCCATTCGTCCAAACCAACCTCCTCCTAATGCAGACTTTGTGACTGTATATAGTAGGTCACCAGACTTCCCCCTATTGCTCCTGACATAATTATGACCCCTAGAGATTACCTAACAATAAGATGTTTGTAATAAGCAGCTGCACAAATCCCCTGTGGTGTTGCTTTTCACAGGAGAACAGTCTTGACCACCTTAGGACTGGTACAGAGTGAAGCTGGTGTGGAATTTTAAAATTGCTCACTGTGGAGGTACAAGACCAACTCTAGTGAAGTCAGGAAATAAGGCTGTCACATAGCCAACGTTAACAACAGATTTGTAAAGATTTTTGGCAAATGACTGAAGGAGTGTACTGCAAACAGGGGTGTGGTTCTTATGATGACAACTGATTTATATCGACAAACAGTGCAACCCCTCACCCCATAGATAAATGGTACAAAAGCAAAGTTAGGTTGATAGTATATGATCTCTGAATTGAAATTTTAACAGAAGCTGTTGTTGTCTTTCATACCCCTCCATTTTAAGTAAAACTTACACATGAGCACACAGACAAAATCCCCATGGCACATGCACGGGGACAACGCAAAAGAGGAAGCTCCACAGCTGTGCCTCTTTGTGGCAGAGGTCTGTCACCATTTTGCATATCAAGATTACAAGCCAATAGCAGCATGGAGCCAACTTTCAAAATACCATCTTCCTCTTTCCAAAAGAGTCTGACACACTAGCTTCAAAAGTGATCCTGACACGGTTCAACACAGTAAGGATTATCGTTAGTGTTCCAGAAATCCCCAGATCATTCAGTTAGGTAGGGTAGGGTTTGTTAAGGTTATGGTGTGTTAAGGTTATGGTGTGTTAAGGTTATGGCTTTACAAACAACATTTGTCTGATAAGCAAAAACTTGTGTTGAACGAATCAGTTTCAACTGATTAAGTTATAACTATGGAAATAAATTAAGTTCAGCAAAATCAAATGTTTTCATCCCAGTAACAACTCATCACCTGTAGTAATCAACCAGATCATTATCTACAAATGATTACATAAAATTGCAGAAATTAATTTAAATTAAATGTAAGCTTCTCAAAATTACATTACATATCATTTAGCTGAAGCTTTTATCCAAAGCGACTTCCAATAACTGCATTCAACCATGAGTATACAAACCCAGAACAGCAGGAATCATAAGTTCATGTAGACCTCAAATTGAAAACTGAATTTAACACACCGTACAAAGGTTTAGGTGAAACATCTGGCTTAACAAGATTTTAGAAACTTTTTTACCATCTTCCCATAAGTCAAAGTTAGTTTAGACACTCAAATCCTACACTTTACATCAGTAAATGTTATATCAATGACAATCAACATTAGGGTTTGTGTATCTCATGTAAACAACAAATGATGTGATGTACTTACATTTGTCCCAGTGCATTCTGCTGATCGTGCTAATGCGGTATAGTCAAACTGAAGAAAATCAAAGTGGCGGGTTGACTGACGTTCTTTATAACAACTGGCGAACAGTCCCCTTGGGATGTCACAGTTTCTTCAACCACAAATCTCCCTGATGTATCTAGTTTCACAGCTGGTGCTATTTAAGTTGAATCATAAGTACGAGAGATAAAACATTTTAAAAAGAGTAATGGGATGCCAAAATTAAACAGAGCTGAAGATGATGGAGAATTATGGAAAATGGTGTGAATTCATTCAAATACATGACAGATCAAAAAAGAATAATCAATTACAATATCCCTGGTGCAAATATTGTTGTTTTGTTTGGGAGACCAACTTCCTTTCCAGGCCGTCCATCTTCAAAACTCAAAGTTAAACAAAATTCACCCAGTGGTTCATGGTTGCAAACAACATAACATTTATATGTGAATAAGAATCAAGAACTAATTTGATTTTGTCACCTGAGTAGAGACTCAACCAATTTTGCTAATCAAGATCTGTACACAGGTCCTGAGGAACATGATTGCATACCTACGTAAAAGTAAAGCCTTTCTTTTGGTGCGGCTCTAGAGGTAATTCAGTTCAATTCAATAGAATTTGTAATTGTATGGCATAGCATAGCATGCATTGTGTCATTGCATGAAGTAAATATCATCCAGTCACGTCCTTTGAATCATCCATCGGATCTGAAAATGAAAAAAATCTGGGTGTGCAGAGTCAAAAAGATGTGAGCGTCCCAACACGTCCAACCGAACAGTTGAGTAGCATTGTGGGAAATATAAGTGCCATGTTTTGACTAGAAAGACTAATGTGTGAAAGAAAAAAACTCATTAACCTGACATTGTAAATAGCTTATATGGAAGTAATAAACTACTGATACCTGATCTGCCATTTGTGGGGAATAGGCTTGAATGCTTTTTTCAGAGTAAGATTAGAAACATGATACCAATTCAGGTCTATGTGTCGAGCTGGAGTCAAGACATGGTTAGCCCGGTTAGCATAAAGATGGGAACCATGGGGAAACATTAAATCAGTGGATGTTGGATTTTTCTATATCAGGGGCCATGAATGGGCCAGAATTAACACAGAGGAGCCAATTATATGTCCAACATCTATGCACAGTTCCTGATTAAGTAAAGTGCACATTCAACTCATTCCTTGTTTACTCTTAGCTCTATAGCTTTGAGCAAAGCCACACATCACTGAATATTACTTGAAAATGGATCTTTGTTCAAGCACAATGTTTAATTTAAAAAGCCATAGAAAATGTGAATATATTGTATGTATTGTTTGTAAGTGACTATTTTCTTTTTTTTGATGACTACTGACAGGTCAGGGGCACTTCAGGGGCCAACTAGCTTAGTAAATGGGCAGGGGCCAGTGCCCCACTGGGTCTATCCCTGCATATAAGTGGATTATTCATTACCTTAGTTTAATGCAATGTTAATATTAAGCCTATGTGTATCAAAATCTGGGAAAATAAACTGATAACCCTAACCCTAACCCTATACTGCACAGAATTGCTGAGGAAAGAACTGTTGTTAGTCAAAAAGTAAGTCTCTAAAACCATTGATTTATTCAGTGACTGAATGTGCAAGATACGCTTCACATGCAGAACACCGTTCATGCATTACTGAGTCATTTGAAATATTTGTCTAAGGTTGCTAATGTGTTGCTAAGGTACTACGGTGCAACATGAAAACTCAAGACACTCCTGCTTGAAAGGCAAAAAGGTGAACTTGCTAATATAAGTTGGGGCTTGTTCAGGAAGCACTGTTCATAATCGGCACCTTTTTAAAACTACTCCTGAATTTATGAGTTCACCACTGGAGAGGAGCCAACGTGGGGGAGCTATGAGCCCTGCAGCGAATCTACCTGGCTGTGGGAGTTTGCCCACACTGACCTGTTTAGGAATGTGAATGGAGAATGAGTCCAGCTTTTGTGTGCGTGCTACACAATCAGTAGATCTTGATAAGAGACAACAAGCTTTAGTTGAGCAAAATATCTCTGGTTGAAAATAAGAAGTGAATCAACGTCAATGTGCTCATTAAGGTTCACGACCTGGTCAAAAATTATACCATGGAGAAGCCAGTATAATCCAACAAAGGATGACTCAGACACTGATCGTGCCAGAAACAAGAAAGTTTAACTTTGATTAAGAGTAAAATGTTTTATTTTCTTACTTTACAAAGATTAATGTAAACATGATGATTTAATCAGATTTTTTTAAACACTATAAATATTTTATTTTATTTTTTCAGCTTTCTTTAATGAGTCAGAGGAGAGTGTGTCTGGCATGCAGCACACTGCCCACTCACCCAACTATATGTAGTATATGCTCTTCAAGGGGAACCACTGGGGCAACCAAGCTCACATTACATTTCATTCATGAAATTTCAATAAAATTATGAATTTTCATTTATTTTCATCCACTGAGAGATGTCAGTCAGACAGGCAGAGACTCGTGCTGCTACCTGTATTTCAGATTGGGGAAAAGAGAGGATTAGTTGGGTGTCATCAATGTAGCTGTGGTAGGAAAAGCCATGTGAGTGAATGACGAGAGAGTTGGTGTAGAGATGAGGAGAGGACCCAGGACGGAACCTTGAGGGACCCCAGTAGTGAGAGGACAAGGTGACACAGATCCTCTCCAAGTTCCATGTAGTGGGGTCTAGAATGGGCAGCGGCCCCCCAGGCACCACACCAAACTAAAACCTCTCCCCAGGTCTCAAACAGACACACTCACACACACTCAGACCTCTGACCGCCTGCCTGATAAAAAAAAAAAAATCAGCCAATTAGAGGGCAGAAGAAAAGTGTTTTGTTGGGGTTTTATGGCGGCTATATGTTTAGGTTGCATGCATAGAATATGTTTGAGGTTCGGGTAAGGATCACAAACGTGGACTGGTTATGGTTACAGGGAGGAACAGGTTGCAGTAAGATGAAACACATATCAACAGAGGACTCGACACTGGCTCTGAGGATTCTGATGACAGAATCCATTCAACAAGCATCCATGTAGCCACTGCAAGAGAGAGACGACTGGGGTTATTGCAGCTCACCTATTAAGACCAAACTAGACTAAGAAGAACTGATGGTCACTGTGATGTGGACAAATCTGAACAGAAAAAGATGATGAAAAAAAATGTATTAAATGAGAAAACAATAATTGTAAAATTAGTTTGCAGTTTAAACCATTCTATATTATTGGAATCCATATGGTGTTGAGGTATAAAAACAATTGCTGTCAAAAGTAAACTAAACTTCCTTTTCATTTAAAGTGTTTGGTTCAAGCAGTTCAAGTTCAAGTTATTGCCTGTAGGTAAATCTATATATGTGTATATGCATTGTAATGTCTCCTATAGACCATGGTTCACACATAACATTAATACATGATGTGTCTATAAAAATTATCCCCCTGTACCCCCTGGAAAGAATAACTTTATACAGCCCATGTTTTTAGATGGCAACAGGCAGTTGTCTTTACAGTCATTTAATTGTGGTCAACTTCCTCTTTCTGAGGCTTGGAAAACAGTTAGCTCAAGATCAAAGATTCCTCTGCAATACAAGAAATTATATTGTGAATTGAATATTGAAAATTCCAGATTTATATTTTATGTTTATCACTCAAAAAAGATAATTATGGAGGTCAAAATAATTAGTAATTATTTGTGTAAAGGCCATCATAGAAAAAAACAAGCATTTTAGATTATAATCTGTCCAAACTCTTACACAAACTCCATTACAGAAACAAAGTATTTTCCTCAGTTCAAACAGTAAAATGACACTGCTTTATGTCTAATCTCTTTATCCGGAGTTAAACCTAGTCAAACAAGAGAGGGGGGAAAATTATTTCATGTCGACAGGTTGAGAACTACTGTATGTCACCCGATGACACGAGGAAGCTGAGCAGGATCTATTCACACTCCCCTCCTCCTCCACTCGGAAATGTGTTTTTCAAATTTTTCCTCCGTCCTCTGGAGTTTTATCTTCACTGGTCATGAATAGTTTTTTACTTGCTCACCGTAAATCTGAGTTTAAATGTGAACACACAAGTGTGAGGTCACAAGTCGTTTGGAAGGCAGTGGTGACTCAATATGCAACTTACACATGTCCAGTGTGTAAACATAGAAATGTTGGATCTGGCATTTTAACATTAGAAATGAAAAATCTTTCCATATTCATAGATGAACGCTCTGGTGTGTAATTTTAAGGATTTATAAGTAATTATTCAAACTTTTTCCGATGTAGAACATTTCTGGAGGGCATCATCATCATAAGCTGTGTGCCTTTTTTTTCTCTTTTCAAAAATGTATTGTCACCATCAACACAGACGACAGCTGCAAAAATCTGGTGACTAAATTCAGTCTTGGGCTAATGCTGGGTTCTGAAACTGGCCCGCATGGGTTGGTCTACGTTCAGTAGCGGTGCAGGAGGGAAACACCTGCATGTTCTTCAAGGTTCACTGAACAGCAACGCTCCAAAAACACATGCAGACACTTTGATGAGATTGGCCTTGATACGTCTGTTTGTTTTCAGTGCCAAACTGAATGATAAGCTCGAACTGATTTGCCGAGTTTGAATCATATTTTGAATTGTAGGTTTTAAGTAAATTACACTTATTTCGTCTGTGATATACAGATGAATATGTTATATATCTTTGACTGATCCTTACAGTCATTAATGATAAGAAAGCAATGCATTACATCAGTTTGAAGATGTAAAGATGTAACGCAGGTTAGTGTGAGCCTATTCCTGATAATGCACGGAGGCTAAAATTACTCTGCCACATCCATAACTCTGCCACCATCCCTTTCTGATCTTCAAAAGACAGAGAGAAAAGAATATGAATTGCAATTTCAAGCTTAATGGCAGCAAGTCCATCACTCCACAATGTCACTCGAACGTTTTGGGAGTGATGCAGTGAGTGTGGCTCAGTGTAGACAGCAGAGGCAAAGCGGTTTTTGAAGATGTGAGAGCTCTGCTTTGTGATTGTTCATAACTGTGTTCATGTAACAGTTGTATAGGTTTGCTTCGGCAGTGTGCGTCTGTCAGAGTGTAGATAACCGGCCTGGAGGAGTGTGTGAAAGAGAGAGTGGAGGCGTAGAAAGAGAACGACTGAAACATGAAAAGTGAGCAACAGTTGTCTCTCAGTGTGAGGCTCATTTGACAGTTTGGCCTGTGGGCTGGGTCTTAGCACTGATTGTATCTCTGCTGCTTTCAGTAGACGTTGAGGACCTGGGCCCCTATCTTCATCTACTGACCCACAGACACAGGATCCCTATCTCAGCCTCATGCCAACTGCAAGCGCCTGCAACGGCACTGTGGGTCATGAATAACTCCAATACTGACTACCTGATATTTAAAAAGACATGTGAGGTGACTCCTTCAGAAGTGTAACCCCGCGTTCAAACACTTTGTCAGCACTGACTCGTTTAAAAAAATGAATTACAATGGCAAAGACAAAAGACAGCTTAACACTGTCAAAGGTAAACATATCAAATCAGATAACATCTTGTGATGCATAAAGGAGAAGCTGCTTGAGGCCTTTTTGCAGAGGACACAACAGTGCACACACATTCCTCTAGAGGTCCTCCAAGAGCTGTCCTGCTGACATGTGGTCAGTTTTGAAAAAAATAAGTTGTGTATATAGAAGTGCAACAGTTTATGTGTCCATTCAGATTCACTATAGATTCAGGGTTGAATATCATCATGTTGAATCTGGGGGTGTTCTTAAAAAATGTAAATTGGTTAATGAGGCAGAGGGAAACACAGCAGACTAAGTGAAGGCTGGTGAGTCCAGTAGTCACTTATAATAATTTTAATAGCAAGTGACTCCTATTGAAAACAGACAATTAAAATCTGAGATTCTCATGATGGTTATGTAAGATTAGATTTTAAAAACTTTGAAATGAGAACATTCTATCTGAAAAATGGAAGGATGTAAGGTGAGATTTATTCTTGGTGGAGATTTATAAGTAGATTTTAGTCAGTTTTATATTTGAGAATTTATTTAATCAAATTAATGGTAATTATATACGGAATATAGTATACATATTGTATTCTCCTGCTCCTGTCTTACCCCCAGCCCTATACAGTACGTTATAGTTAAGGCTTGGAGGAATACTTTATAGAACCAATAATCATAACAGTAATAATAGTATCTAATCATTCTTCAGGCAAATAGGAGTACAACTAAAGAAAGTCGATTAAAAGCTGCACTAACTAATTTTATAATATAATAATATATAATATATATAACACAAAGGTCAAATTACTAGGTGCAATGTGACAGTTGTCGCATAGTGAGAAACCTGCACCAACTGTGCAGTTCCACTCATCACTTCAGGGACTTGTAGTGTCGCTCAGTTTATGGTTTTGGCTTTAGAGAGGGAAACTTTAATGTTTTACAAACTCCCTTTCGGTGGGCACCAGTTTTTCCTGCTCAGCCCCAAACAGCAGACACACACAGTCAGCAGCTATGATGAACACAGTGGAGGGATGATGATATAAACAAATGTAAGACAGTGGAGAATAAGGAAATCAAACGTTGGTCTAGAAACATGACTCCACTTTAATGCCATGTCAGCTGAATGTGTATATAGGACATTTTGATAATATGGTGATTAAATGTCATTGTTGCTGTACATACAGCTTGTTTCACTTCCTACAAATGGCCAACAGAGAATGGACTCCAACAAATAAAGAACTTTTTTTTTACATTTCTTGAAGGCTGCATAGGTTCTTCTACACAGAGCAGATAAGGTCAGTTTAGGTAAAGTAAGGTTAGATATTTAGTTGTGATGGTTGAGGTAAGGGTCTATGGAATGCATTAAGTACCCAGATTAGTGTCGCTCATTCATTTGATTAATTGTGTGTGTGTGTGTGTGTTTGCATGCCAGGCTCTCATGGTTGGCCTGTGAGTACATGCCAGGCCTTACAGGACCTACAAACACGCTTCAACCTGCAGGGCAAACAAATCTTCTCTGGGGGCTATGGCTTCACTTTAATCTTTTACCGACTGACTCAACATGTGCCTCTCTCTCTCTCTCTCTCTCTCTCTCTCTCTCTCTCTCTCTCTCTCTCTCTCTCTCTCTCTCTCTCTCTCTCTCTCTCTCTCTCTCTCTCTCTCTCTCTCTCTCTCTCTCTCTCTCTCTCTCTCTCCCTCCCTCCCTCCCTCTCTCTCTCTCTCTCTCTCTCTCTCTCTCTCTCTCTCTCTCTCTCTCTCTCTCTCTCTCTCTCTCTCTCTCTCTCTCTCTCTCTCTCTCTCTCTCTCTCTCTCTCTCTCTCTCTCTCTCTAGTGCATACATAGTAGCCTTAGCAATCATGTGCACGTTGTGCAAGTCATGCCGAACCGTGAGATGACAGTGCTGGTTGGCACTCCACCTGTGCAGAGGATCCAGACATGAGCTCAGCCGTCCTGACAGAAACACTCAGAGGAGAGAAAGTGCTTGCACAGCTGCTGCTGTAAAATAACTGGTCAAACAGAGTGAAGACAAAAGAAAATCCAGCAGCTAGTGTTACTTGTGACACTCTGAGAGGCTAAGCTTGGAAGTTCACAAGTTCATTAAACTAATGAGACAGTGAAATGAATAGTTAGCCCTCACTCAATGCTTAACAAAATGTAAAAATATAATCATAACAGCTGAAAGAAGTATGAAACACACCCGGAAAGTCCCCTGAGACAATTGCCTATGTTAATATTTATCTCACACACAATGAAATGACTTGTGCGCAGAGAGATGTTAAAATCACTCATCTTTGATTGAAGGTCCTTCAATCTTTCATGAACAGTGTTTGTTTTATATGTAGCACAACAAGGAGCAGCACATAGTGATGGAAACAGAAAGAAAATGAAGACAAACCAAAGAAAGATTATAATTCACGGTGTATATTCACCTGCTACTAATAACTGAAAATCCAAGAGAAACAAATGAAAGAGCATCAACCCATCTGTCTCCCTGCTCACCAGGCCATGGTCAAGCACACTCCCTGGCCACTTTATTAGAAATACTTCTACCTTCAGATTGGATGCAGTACAGGCCGTTCAGGCCATTTAATGTTCAGCTTTCCCTCCATTTCAACATTACCTTTGTGGGTGAAGTCAAAGTTATTTGGTGTTGTTGTATTGGTCTGGGTTATATTGAGCTTTGCTTAAAATATTCTGATTCCTTCATGTTTGGAAATGAGTGGACACAATTACAACCTGAAAAGTGCCATAAAAGTCTATCAATGCTTAAAATGATTATCTAAAGGTTCAGTGTGTAGGATTTAGTGGCATCTAGTGGTGAAATTGTATATTGTGAGCAGCTGTAACCCCAATCGCCTCACCATCCCAACCCAAGTGTGTAGGAGAATCAATGGTGGCCTTAAAATAACGTAAAAACAGAAATGGCTTTCTTTAGAGCCTCTAGAGCCAGTGTTTGGTTTGTCCATTCTGGGCTACTGTAGAAACATGGTGATGCGTCATGACTTACAGGATGCAGACTACAGACAACAATATTATGAATATCTTATCTCTCTTCTCTAGGATCTTCCTAAAACCTACACACCGGGCCCTTAAGATTCAACTTTTGTGCTGAATAAGAATTTACAAGCCAACCTAATAATGATAGCAATAGTAACAAAGTGAGTAATACCCTCTGCTCTGAGTCGTGGTGTAATGAAGCCAAGCACATTTACTCTAGTGCAGTTATTAGGTATTTAAAATGAACATTTAAATGATTTCTTAAGGCATTTTTAGTTGATAGTACAGTAAGAGAGAATAAAGGAAGAACACACTAACAGATTATTTTTATTTTTATTCGACTATATACACTTCAACTTCACTACATTTGACAGGGAAACGTTTGTCCTTTTTACTACTTTAAATTCATTAGACTGCTTCACATTCTAGTTAAGTTACAATCTTGAAATCATAAAATCATCTCATAAAATATAATGTAGAGTTTATACTATTATGTTTTATGAAACGCCTCTTTGAATAAGTTCTGGCTTTTGTGAACTTGCGGCCAGTTCCCTCTGCAGAGCTTACTATTATAAAGACTCAAAGGCAACTCCAGTCTGAGAATTTCATTATTTCAAATCTCAAGATGAATTTCCATCACAACTTTTACTTAAGTAACATTTTGTTTTCAGGACATTTTGGCAGTATTTTTTTACTGAATTAAACAAATGGCATATTCCCCACCTTATGGCCTTGGTTTGTTTCTGACCAGTGTTTGGGGTCCTCTGTGTCGAAACCACCTCAAGCAGGATCTGCAGCAGCAGGATCAACACGTGTCTTCAAGCTAAACTCATCTCATCCTTTGACACAGAGGATGCTGCAGTCCTGCAGTGCAAGCAAAAGCACTGCAAATGTATAAAATATAAACAAACACATGGCCTGAAATGACAAGACACAAAACATAGTAATAGCTTTAGGTTTCATAGTTCAAAAATTAAATGTAATATCTTGAATCCTTTAAGACATCCCCCAGGGTGGCAGCCATATTCAGGAAGTTATGGAACTTCCCTTTTTGGTTTCTGAGTAAGAGTGTGAGTAACTGTGCCAGGTGTTTTCACAATTTATCTTGGTTAAACATCAGCTTCCCACAGAACTGCCCAGGCCACGTTACCACATGCACAGGGCAGGTACACAGGTTGCTCACATGCTGCACGGACTTGTCCCACTATCCTATTATTACAGAGGAACACCGAACAAGGGCGAAAACAGATTTTTATGAAACTTCAGCATTCTACCCGCAGATGAGTCATAGGCCAGATTAGGTCAGGAGGCAGCGTGAAGCTTTGAAGTTAAAAAGCCTGAGTAGTTTATCAAAAACGTTTGTGGTTGTTATGCAAGTGAGAATAAGTTTGTGTGAAAGAGTGACTCATATTTTAATGGTGGGTGGTTTATCATTAGTATGTGACTGTGTAACAGAAGGTTAGGTATGTACTGGACACACGCTTTGAACTTTAAATGTCCTTATATGTCAGAACAGTGTTATTAGGTATTTATTAATTGAGAACGTTAAAGGGGTTGGATAGTTAAGTCAGGTATGAGGAAGCAGTGTGTTGTTGGATCGCTTCAGTAACAGAGCAGCAAGGTGCGTTACAACCACCCGTGACTCAAAAACATTGCCCTGGGCTGCAGTGAAAGTATTCAACAGCAACACAAAAACTCATTTCATGAACATAACCTGCACCTCTAAACAAGTGAGGACTTGTAAAGCTACTGACAAAGTACACCATGACTTAACACTCTGCACACGCTGTACAACCTGTTTCATATTCTATCAAGACATAGTGGTGCACACAGTGTTTCGTTTGTCTATCATCGGTCAGAACCTGTGTTTCATTGTGTGTATGTGTGTATAGAGGCAAACCCACTACTTAAACTGTTGCCAACAGCCTTGACAAGTTAAACGTCACAATAGTAAAGCAGACTGATTAAGAATAAAGAGTAAATAAAAGAATTTCAACAGAACTTCCATGAGTGTCCCAAACAATAAAGGGACAGACACTTTTCAAATTCATATACACTACTGTCCCCTGGTGGTAAAACCTCATGACTACAACCTGAGCAAATAACGACCTTGTAGGAATATTCAGAAACACTCGATGGCGCCAGAGAGCTTGACAAAAGCTGTTCACCACTGCCCTCAAAGCACCACACCTCACTTAAAATGCAGCTTGATGGGAGGATGATGCAAGAGAGGCTGTAGGTTTGGTTGTAGCAGCCATTGGAGACGTGGTTTCACGGTCCTGATCAGCCAAACACGTACTCGCAAACTGCATTGAGAGGATTTTAATGAAAAATCGGGGGATGGATTAGAAGCCAAAGTTTGAATATTCCCCAAATAAAAGCCAGACTTCATCATTAGGTGCTGAGAAGTCTGTGTTTGCTGTTCAGCTCCTTTGGATCAGGTTATATCATATTTTTTGTGTAGAAGTGCAGAAGGGCAGAAGGGCAGAAGGGCAGAAGGTAGAGCTGTCCTTTAGGCAACACAAGGCAAGCTCTATAAATACAGTATATCTCAAACCCGGGGTAAAGTCTACCGAGCTCTACGTGAAGATTCAAATGAAAAGAAGGTAGAAGGGTGAAGATAACAGGCTTACAGCACAACACATACATGAAATGACTCTTTCACAAAGGATGTGTTGTACATGTGAAAGGCAGAAAAGGGGCTGCTTTGGAAATGAAATACTGGCCCAATGAGGGTATTCCATCATCCAAAGGCATAAATACTCAATTCAGATATCATATATATTACAAGCAGGCGAGCTGCGAGGTCTGACTGTCTCGTAGACATTTAAGAAGGACTAGCACACATCCATAACAACAGGCCATTCAGAGCTTTAGACCAGCAGAGGAACCTGAAAGTCTGCGACAGACAGTGGTTTGAGGAGAGATATGAGGATACTGAGGCAGACCTGGGGCAAGGCGTTCAAAGTCACCAGTGTTACAGGTTGCAAAAGCAGGACACGTGTTTCTCCCTGAGTTAGATTGTGAGGAACTGTTCACTCGTCTTGGGTTTAAATTAGTGCTGTTAATCGATTAAAAAAATGAATCAAGTTAATCACGTCAATAGGCTGTGATTAATCATGATTAATCATACAATTAAAATACTACTATTTACAAATACGGTGTTTGAATAAAGAAATGTATAACAAACTGGTTAGGGCTTTTTTAAACTTTATTTTACATCTCAGCCAATTATAATATCTTAATTCACTGAGCAACAACACCCATAAAATGCTAACTTAATTAGCAGACAACCACATCAAGTACAAAAATAACTGCTGGCCTGTAAATAATTTGTAAAATGACATTTTACCCACATGAATTTTACATTGAGTAGGCTTAAGGTTTAAAAAGAAAATGAATGCCATGGTATCTTTGAAGAGACAAAGTAAACAGTCCCTTTTCAAACTCTACAATGAATAACATTACTTGATACTTGTGAACTTGTGTCAAATGGCTCCAGTCATGAAGTCTTCCTTTGCTTTTGGCTAATGCACCATCAAACCCGCTGTCACGGAGAGACACTGTGATCGTCCGCTGTATAATGTGTGTAGCACAAGGCATATGCTCGAATGGTAGACTCCTTGCTGCCGCTACCATATTACGAGCACTATCTGTTCCAATAGTGATGACCCTGTCCGTTATCCCCCACGTCAAGAAACTGGCGAGCGCATGCTTCGGCGAAATGCCTCGCCTCTGTTTTCACTACACCTAACGCAAACGAGTGCAGCTGCCAATTATCATCTATTAGATGAGCTGTTATGCCGAGGTAGTTATGGTTGCTTACTGATGTCCAGTGGTCTCCTGTCAGTGCAATAAATGAAGCTCGTGCCAGCTGCTCCACTTTCGTTGCCTTTTCACTTCCATAGACTTCATGGATTCTTGTGACAATAGTTCCCCTCGAAGGCGTTTTGTAGGATGAGTCCCCTGAGGCGATCTGGATAATGTCTCGAAGCCCCTTGTCTTCAACTATGTTGATGGGTCTGCAGTCTAGTGCGACCCATTTAGCGATAGCATTAGTTAGCTTAGTTGTTGTCGTTTTGTTGACAGAGCCGGCTCTGCTGCACTCCGCCAGTGTAGCTTGACGAGCACGGCTTGATCTCGTCTCGGTGTTAGCGTCTGTGTTAGCAAAGATGTGCTTTGCACGAAGATGGTACTTCAGACTCGTACTACGGTGGAAAGACAGTTCATCGCTGCAGTATGTACACACAACTTTGGTTTTATCTAAACTCCCATTCCGAAGCTTTTTAAATTTAAATTAGCCGTTAAGCACACCGGGGTCCGTCTCCTCACTCATCACTTCACTACTTCTTCACCCACAGGCAGGTAAACATCCGCGCTGGAGGACTGCGGCAGGAAATTGTGGTCAGACTTGGTGATATGATTAATTTGCGTTAAAAAATAAATAACGCGTTAAGGTTCCCAGATTAACCGCATGCGTTAACGCGTTAACGTTAACAGCCTTAGTTTAAATATAAAATAAATAAAAGAGGTTTTACATGTAAAACCTGCTCAAATCATGGTGCTGTGCTTTACTTTTTTAAATACAGTTTAGAAAGTCTCTATGCTGATTTGGTGTCTTTCTTGAATTGGTTGTGACGCTTACACTCGAGTTTTGTAGTATTGTTGTTAATGACCATATGAATGACAGTAGGCTACTTTTTTGCTGGAATCGGCAGTGGTTGGTCTTTCTATTTTGGGTTTTTTCAAAATGTCAACCACAGTGTATATTTAGGTAACTATAGTATTCGTAACACCCAGTTATGGTGGCGGCTGAGTTCTTGGATTTTGAAGCATGTAGTCACTGGAACGCGACGCACAGTTTAGCACTGATTGACAGGTGTCGTGCTGACTCTAAGGAGTCATGTTTAAAGCACCTATGTTGTTCATTAATAAATAATACTATTACCAGAAGAGATAAACAGGACCATTAAATGTGGAGTATTAAAAAGTAGTTCCTATTGATTTAATAACTTTTCATTACGTTGATTGATTGATTTAATAACTTTTCATTACGTTGATTGATTGATTTATTGTTGGCAGCAAGAAGAATAACTTAATCTAAAAAAAAAAAAACGCTCAAATTAGTTCTACTAACAACATAGTAACATAACAACTAACATAATTACAGCTATAAGTATCGCGGTTATTATTTTCATTGTAACAACCCGTCTGTGCACAACTGACAACAGTGTTCCCGGTCACCCTATCGTCGCTCCCCTCTCCCCAACCCTTTGAAGCAGAAGGCCGCCCACATTTAGCTCAGTTTAGTAGGTTTTTTCCTGTTATTACTTTTTCTATATTGGAAGGTCCTTACTATGTTAAGTGCCTTGAAATTATGTATGTTGCGATTTGGAGCATGACTGTGACTCCTCCTCCCTGGAGGAGGAGTCACAGTCCAGTTTAATAGTCCACTCCAGCTTAATAATCAACCCTCAACCAAAACTTAGAATTCAATTGAAAGTAGCCTTACTCCCCTTTATTTCTGGTCTTGTTTTTAAAGTCATCCTCCTAAAAGTTAGTGCTGCATTTAACAGCATTCAAAGATTAAATGTTCAGAGACTGAAACATGTTATTGGGATTGAATGAACCATCTGTGAAGCCAGATTAAACTAATCAGGTCGTCCAACTTCAGGAATTCTATCTTATAGACATAAAGGTCTGGATGAGCTGTAATTTCTTCCTTGTAAATTCAGACAAAACTGTTTTATATTTAACATAACTGTATTATACTTGGCTCAACACACCACAAAGACATTATCTGATAAGATGGTTACTTGATGTTGATGGATGGTATTACCTTGGCCTCCACCACTGTAAACTTCTTGACCAGTGTGTGCCCTTTGACTCACATGTAACACTCCTGGACAGTCTATAGCACAGCCTTCTTCCTCCTACACAACATGCAAGCTTACACAAGATCCCCTCCACTGATGAAAGTCAAGTCGATACATTTACTCAAGTAATTGAGTTTAATTAAAATATGAATTAATAATGTAAATATTTGTATCTATTTCAATGATTTCTATTCTAAGCTATGTTATACTACAATCAAATTTCAGGTGTTGCACTTGCACTTGCTGATTTGGGTGGAATGACAAACTTGAAACTTTGAACAGTTACTGTGACCTGATTGGTGGTGGGATGAGCATGAGAGAGAAGCGAAAAGGACACATTACATTTAAATATATGTCTTTCCATTTCGTTTACATTGTGAGATGTGTGCAACAGTTACGCAACGTGTTTGACAATTGTGTCAGGAAATCTTTGATGGATGTAAAAAAAATCGGACATATTTGTGGTGACATCTTTGAGTGTGTACGATTTGGTTCAAATAATAAAACAACTTCCTTTATACTTTTATTTATCTATTTCTTTGAGGCTGGCGGACTTGTAAACACTCAGCCGATTGCTATTCTATTTCTGGAACAAAGAGTACCAAAAGACGTTCATTGTTATGACATCAAATCCATTCAGGTCTGCCTCCACTGTCACGCTATGTTCCTAAATCTATTCTAGATAATATACGTGATTTTCTCTGTCAGCCCATCAAAGACGGCAGACTGAATGCTGAGCTATGTTAATTATGATAAGTGTTCCGCTATTGTCAAAGCAACTGGTCTGGCAAAGGAGTCGTCTCTCTGTACATAATTATTAAACATGTTTCTAAGTCTTGCATTGAAGACACTCGCTGGGCCTCTGGTACAATACTGGAGGTGTTGAACTGAGATGTGGTACCTTGGCTCTGGTTGTAGAGTAGAAACTTGACGCTTCCACTCAATTCCAGGAGAATATGAAGTTCACTTTTAATCTTATTGTCCATTATATCAGAACTTTACATGCTACACAGGCCTTTCTGTAAAATGTCTGCAGAAGGTCTTGATTGTTTTCTATGTCTGATGGGACTTCAGTTATTTAATTTACTTTTACTTTTCTCAGTTTGTGTTATGCTGTGTCTCATGCATGTTTGTACAAACAGTACTCACACGCCCATGTGTATGATGAAAGCTCCTCAGATTAGCTTTGGTTGAACTGTTTTTGCACAGAGTGAAGACTGTGCAGTTCATCCTCCATTACTTACACTGCAGTTCATCTCAATCAATCTAACTGTGTACAAAGACCACGTATTGTGGCCCTAAGTGAATTCTTCACATAAAAATCCATTTCTTGCCTTTTACACACGTGTGTTGGGCGGGTGGTGTCTCTCAGGTGTTCATTATGATCTGAAAATTGTAATTATTCTCCTCCTCAGTTCTTTGTTCACTTGGCCAACTTTTGACACATGAAACATTTCCATCTCTTGAAGATTCCTGTATAGGGTTAGGTAATTTATGCTGGTAATTTAGATTATCTGCATGTCTGTGGACTGTGGGAGGAAGATAAGATAAATATCCATTATCATTTATTTCTAAATTAATCAGCGTTAGGTTAAATAAGGAAAGTGAGGTATCTTCTAAATCTGATTATAATCTCTTTAGGATCACCTTTTGGGTGGGAAATGCATGTTGTCCAGGTTACCCCGAACCTGTTAGCTGCAGCTTGCTTCCACACTCACTGCCAGTCACTACAGGGTCACAACAATTTTTACACAGCAACAGCTTTAGAGATTTAACTGGCTAGATATATGTCAGGCATCTGCGGTGCATCAGCAAGTGTCTTGAATCGCGTTTTTGAACCCATCACAAATAGAGAGAGGGTGCTAATTTGTCAGGTGGTCTTCATGGCAATCACCAAAAAAAGTGTTTGCAAGAGGACGATCAGGGCTAAAATCATATAATCTGAACTGGACCTCAGCAGCCTAAGAGTAGTACATGGACCAGTCAGACAGACTAAACCATTTTTAAGAGCCTCCACTTAAAAAAAAAATGAAAATAATACTAATAATAATGTTATAAATATTTTTTCCAGTTTAGGCTTTTCGAGGGCCCTCCCTCTTTGGGACCCTATAGTCAGTCTCACTTCTGGAACTCACGGCATTTTCTCAGCCAATTTGTGTCTCACCTGTGCGGGAAACATATAATTTCGAAGTTTGACAGCACCGTGTTTGTTGACTACTTGAAAAGACAGAAATATCTCAGGCCCTGCAGGCTTTCCTGAAAGGTGGCTGCTTTTTTCAGTTGATGCTTTATTATAGTTGTCCCCTGGGGACATGCAGTCAGGGGCGGCAATAAGACACAGTCAGATGATTCTAACATTGCTTGTTTGACGTTGGAGAATGAACCCTAGCCCCTTTGGTTTTCCCTGCACTACTGAACTTCCACAGCCCAACAAATCTCCCTGGCTCTCTACCTTTTTCAGCTTTTAGTCCATGAAATCCCTCTTCCACCTTTGTCCTCTGCAGGTTGCCAAGTAGCTCTGTAGTGCACCCAACTTTGTTGAACACATCTTTCTGTCTGTTGGTGTAGGGAGATGATTGATCTCTCAGTCATCTGCGATGTGGAGGAACTGTTGGATAGATCTCAGTAACAATCTGGGAAGTAAAGCTGCTATATTCAAGATTTTCATGATGGATGGATCAAATGACTAGACATATGTGAAAGGTGTCACTTGTAGACACCAGCCCCCATATATTTATAACCCAACACAGCAAGCAGTGATTAAGCTCTGATGAACTCATTGAGTGCCACCTGCCTGGCACAAAACAGCAAAGCTGAACACTGTGAAGCATTTAGCAGCCAAAGAGCCAGATATTTTCCGCAGGAGTTGGTGGAGATATAGTGAAAAGTAAAGCAATGGCTCTAAATTAATCCTAATATTATAGAGGGCAGTTTATGGGAGGGCCATAAACCCAAAATAGCCAGAGACAAATGATTCTATGTTAAAATAGATGAATTGGTAATGATGACTGCAGTATAAGGAATTGTTAGGAAATGCTTTTATAGGCTCAAATTATGTAACCGTAACCCATCCCATCATTATCGCATAAAACAGTGAATGTTGATGTCCATATACAGTATATATATAATATTCCTTCTCTCAGCTGATCTACACAATGGTTGAAGAGTAGTTAGGCATAGCTCAATGCCTCCAAGCTCAATGTCAGACCTCACTCTGTTTAACAACACTCACTGTTTGAGGCCCCAGTGGGCAGGTTGGATTACTCTTCTTCTTTCCACTAGCGAATGTTCTTAAAATCACAGGCTCAAATTTATAACATCCAATCCATGGCTTGATGCTCATGACACGTTAATACGCATCTCTGAATTTGTCCTTTACTGTAACACTTTTGAGCTCACTATTCTCTAAAAACAATTTAAATTTTGACACGAGCTACAGTATCATCTTGTTGTAAGGCATTACAACAATATTTGAGACATACAAACATACAAGAGACCTAGACATAACTATACAGAGTCATCCCCCATGGGAAGGAGGACCATAAGGGGTCATGGTGGCTAAACTGCCGGCTCAGTCCCACCATAAATTGTCCTGTTTGGCCCCATCATTTTGAGTCAAATTTATTTTCTCAGTTTTAAATTAATATGTTCCTTTAAATTCCTCTTAATCTCAATTATTTGTTGCCCATGTGATTTTATTCTATTTACATTGAAACCCAAAAGAAATGCTACAGGGCATAATGAGATATTTATAACTTTATTACCTAGCCCTGAATGTTCTACTGTTTTACTATGGCCGAACCAGAAAACTTCAATTTACACATGCGACACTGTTTTCTCATTGGTCAGTAGTGAGAAATGCTCCCAGGTCTCTTTCCCACCAGGCACACGTCACCCCTCTGCTCACCGACCTCCAGTGGCTATAGCAGATTCAAGGCACTAATATTTGCCTACAGAGCGACTTCTAGGTCTGCTATCATCTACTTGAACTCAATCACATTATCTGCCATAGCATTGCTCTTAAGTCTGGCTCAGACTATAGTCGCTATATGAACTCTGAAATGATGCAATTCGAGGGAACTCGAATTTGGCTAGATTTCTAGCAGGCTAAATATCTAGATGAATCAGCAACAACTACAGCCAATCATAGCGCAGGACGGGGTGATGGTGGTAAAGGTACATGTTGCCGTGAGGTGCCCCCTTACTTTTGCATATTGATTTTATGTAAGTATTTCAAAATTAATTTAATTGTAGGCTTAAAGTGAGTATTCAGCACACAAAGTAAATAAAATACATTAACTTAATCAAACATTGTTATTTTTCCTGAGTTAGAAAAAAGGTAATGGCATATATGAGAAAAAATTACTATTTGTAGATTGCGGTGTGTGTACTTTAAATGTTAACATGACAATAATGTAATAAGCGGGTTTCGTGTGAGCTGAAACGTGATCATGGCTTCCCACTGTTTTCGATCACTCACCTGTGAACTGGGCGTGGAGCACAGGCCCCGGGCAGGGGGCGTGTCCCTCCCCTCCCCGGTGTCGACAGTCGGGTGTGACGCAGAGCTGTCAGTCACTCAGAGGCAGGTGCTGCTGCTACTTGTCATTCCTCGGAGCTGAGAGTTAGCGAGAGACACAGCTCGTGACGACGTTTCTGTTCAACTTCTCTCCAGTTGTTCAACATGAGAGGAAAATACAAAAGAAGGGACCGCAGCGACAGTGGTGGCGAGACGGCTGACGTCGCCCCAGGGCTCTCTCCTCTCCCCGGGGAAACCGCGGCGGGCTTGGCCGAGCCTGACACGCCTTTCCCGGGCTTCACCCTCCAGGATGACCGTCGGAGGAAAAAGGGTACGAGTTGTTGTTCTGGTAAACAAACATGGAGTTACGGAGTGTTGTTGTCCACAGATCGTCAGGAGACACGTTTCTATGTTAGTTTTTCACCCGCTAGCTTGATTGTTTGTTAGCTTGGGGTAGCTAATAAAACACTGAAATAACCACACAGTGTTTGTAAGTAGTGGGAGAAATGTACATTTACATATAAATAATAATGGATTAGGTTGCATAAAATAGGAAAATACAAATAAGATAAGTATCTCATTTTTTTCGTCAGTACAGTAATAATTTGAAAGTAATGTTCTTAGCGCCTCAGTGGAAAAAGTTAGTGAGGTTTGTGAACATTTGTTCTAACGTAGTTAAAAACAGGCCAAGCTTAAAAAGAAATTAAATATTTTGGTCAACATTGTTTTTGTATGTGTGATACTGATAGAATAATGCTTTGTAACAGCAGTTGGATAATGTTCAGTCTATATTAATTTTCTTTGTTTACTCAGATAGTAAAAACCAGAGGAGTGTTTCATATTTCATGTTCATAATGACCTTTCTGTCAGCAAGATAACTGTTGCTGTCATCTCTATGGACTTCGTGTGCATGTGGCTGTATGTGTAAAGAAACTCCTGATTCTGTTACTGCGTCACCATTGTGCGTCTGCTCCCACCATTGTGGCTCACTGTGTGTTGTTTCCTCTGCAGGTGTAAGATGCTCCACGTATGACAGTGAGAAGGTCTACCTCGGAGTTCGTGTCAAGTGCCCAGTGAGGGATCTTCTGAGGAAAAAGCGTCTAGCCCTAGGCTGGGAACCTCAAAATGTTCAGGTGACATTTTTGTCTGATTTAGTTTCCAAAAATAGGAGGTTATAATTGTAAATATCTCACGATGGGAATTCAAAAGATAAACATAATCACTAGGGCTGGGTCACGGTAAATATTTACAAACCGGCAATAATATTTGGTCAAATCCCAGAGACAGAGAGAGCCAATGAATGAGTGTGCTGCGATCAGGGCTGCAAAAGTGAGTGCAGCCCCAAAATGTGTTGGAAAAAACCCAGCATTTACCCACCGTAGCAGCTCACACAGCAGCTCCAACACTTGCAGGAGCACCAACGACCAGATGAGTTGCTATGAATCGCCTTTACCAGTTTGTACGTTAGCTCACAGCAGTGAAATGAGTCAACATTTTAGTGCGTTCAGCCACATTTCAAAAACCTGCTCATGTTTACTTACATACGGCTCCTCAAAAAAGCACAAGACCTTTCTCGTAAATAGGGTTGCAAAGGGGCGGAAAATTTCCGGTAAATTTCCGGAAACCTTCCGGAAACTTTCCATGGGAAGTTAAGCTCGGGAATTTTGAAAAAAAAATGTTACCGCAAATTAAACGCTGAGCAATAAAAAAATAATTCAAAACTCTATTTTAAAGATGTATGTAATGCAGCACACGCTGCACGTTGAATTTCAACCCTGCACTGTGCATTTCTCCATCACATGCGCAGTGCATTCTTCCATGTGCAGTGCATTCTTCCATCACATGCACAGATAATTCCCAGCATCCTGCACACTACAGCAGGGCTATTGAGGCCACACTACTGCATTAGCCCAAGAACTAGTCAGGGAAGTTTTGATGATATTACTGGGGAAAATATATAAGCATGCTGATTGAGGATTGTTCATCTGTTCATCTAACCTATTTCTATTCATTTATCCATCAATTGTAAAATATTTTTAAAGACGATTCCAATTGTTTAGCTAACTATTTATATCTCTGGTTTGCATTAGTGTTTTTTACAAGCTTTTTTCTCATCTTATCCTACAGAACAATGCCACGTGCACTATCTCATGTGTGGAGACATTTCACCCCAGCCAATGTAGAAGGAAAGGCTGTGTACATTTGCAAATACTGTGCAAAGACCTGTTAAGAATGCCACAAAGATGCAGAGGCATATAGTCAAGTGCCCAAAGTTTCCTCAGGGCTCAAATCAGCTTATGACAAAACAAAATGTTTATATTTATGTCTGTATATGACAAGGTAAATACAGTTAGTATAAATTACCCACAAAATTCCCCGTTAATTCCCGTATATTCCCGTATATTCCCATGGAAAGTTTCCAACTTTGAATATTCCCGGAATTTTGCAACCCTACTCGTAAACACAATGTGTGCTGTGCGCCTCTTCCTTCACCAAATAAGGTAGTCCAAATAATGGAAATATTAGAAGCAGTTTTGGTTTTTGTTATGTATTAGGTTTAGATTATTGCAGCAATAGAAAAAATTATATAATATAACTTAAAGGTAGGGCTGGTAAGTTGTTTCTTTTTTTTTCAATCTTATATGTTGAGATCCTCTTAATGTATGTACACATATTCATACCATAAACACGCCCACACCCCTGTGATGTGTCCGCCATTGGTCTGCAGTGTGGTTTGCTGCAGTGTTTTGAAACGTCTTTTTCAGGGTTTCTTGCTGAATGCATTTTTTTGTTGCTTGAGCTCTGTTTTGTTAAGCGTCTTTGTTGGGCTGCAGCTCTATAGAACTAGGCTACAGTATGTAGGCCAGCATTACACCATTATTTCTTTCCATTTAACTGCTGTTAAAGCCAATGTGTATTTGCCTGGTTTGAATAAATACTGTTTTGTTAAATTGAACTGGTTTGTGATGCAAGGTTAAAATTGTTCCAACAGAAACCACGAATGAATTTAAACAAGAATGCCATAGTGCAGACTACAACAGGGACAAGTTGTTGCAGGGACAAGTAGAATCTTCATTCTTGTATGAAGGGAGATGTGGCATTCTTCATTACTAGTACTATTTCAAATGGTTAGACACATTTGTGTAACTGCTACAGTGACCTGGTGCACAACCATTGTTTTTTTTGGCATCTGCCTTGCGATACACAAATTACTGCCAGGCGATGGATTTGCAGTTGTTCTCTTCATCCGCGCCCAGCTTCTATTATTCTTTCTGAACGCTCTATAAAGTATGAATTATAAACTCACTTTGGCGCTTAATTTCATCTGCCCTGTTCCCTCCAGATAAACATGTCTCCCCTCTGTACGTTCCATAAACAGGTTATAGTTTTGGATTGGAGGGCGAGTGTGTGTGTGACAAATGTACAGTACATGTGCTTTTTTTCTTGTGTCTGTTTGAGGGAGAGAGCCATAGAAGAGAGCGAGGTGAAAAGCCAAACCAAGTCTCATGGCGGTGGCTTGAAAACATGTCTTGTCAAATTGCACTTGATGTTCCTCATATGGTCTTTTTCTACACGTAACATAGAAGAAGCCGGTAGACATCAAGCAGGATCGATATATAACCCACAGTTATGTGCAGCAGGAGGTTGATCGAACCACTGACCCCAGACCTCAAAGAGTTTTCAGTCTTTTAAACATGAGATCTATACAGATATAAACCTGTCCTGTCCAGCCATACAATATCTACACTAATGTTTGTTTCTGAAAAGCATATATACAGACCTGCACTAATATAACTTTTTCTTTTCTTTTTGCTTCACACTAATGCAGGAGGCGTTCAGCAAAACAGTCAAAGGTCAGTATATACCACATGTATCATAGTAAATTATGTGTTGTGTAGATTAATTCTCCTTTAACAGATAATGTGCTTTATTCTGTCAGTTAAATACAGAATAAATTTTTTTAGATCACCACCATTAAGCAATCAAATCTACCAGACACCAGCCTGCAATACTATACAATGCAATATTACTTTGTGGGCTAACATGGTCTACTCTCTGATTTAAACTTCACTGTTTCTACCACAGGAGACAAGAAACGTGTCAAAACTCGTACAGGACACCAGACCACCAAGGTGAGTGTTGAAAAACACAGATCTAAACTCCCCCCAGGAGGTTCCTCAAAGATGTATGTAAATTGCGGGTTTAGGGATCACTGTCGATCACATGTCAGTTTTGAGCAGCACTTCAGATACCCCTGCATACTTTACCTTGGCTCTTGCTTGTTTACAGAAAATATGTCTCACAAAAAGCCTGGAGGAGCTGGCAATCATCGTGGAAGTGCTGGAAGAGGATCTTAGGGCCATCAACACCCACCACTCCCTTTCCCAAACTCTGTCCTCTAACCCTCCGGTGTCCCCTGCGCAGTCTCCAGCTGGTAATTCACGCAGACCAGATCCACATTTATACAATATGAGCCTGAAGAACATATTAACAGTCACTACTACCACCACTCCTCACATGCAATGTCTTCTCTCCAACATACAGGGTACAACAGTGACGAGTCTGATGAAATGATCCCCAGCCCACAGTCCTACATGTCGTACCCACTGGGCGGAGTGGAGTACTACCAGGCCCCGTCGCCTCTCGGCTTCATGCACACCAGCCTTCAGCCTTCCAGCATTGCAGGTGTGAAAAGAGACAGTGGAGGAAGGGAGGAGTGGCTTGATCCCCAGAACCACAACTGGAACATGAACAGCTCTGCGTTCTTCTGGGCCCAGCTGCAGAAAGAAGAGAACCAGTTGAGGGACATCTCTGATGCACCACTACTGGCCACCGATGAACATGGCAGAACGTAAGTTTGGTGCAAGTCAGGGAATTCTGCTTTTTTATGAGAATACAATCTAGAAAGAAGTGAGGACCCCAGACCAGCAGACTGTCTGCAGTTCAGTTGCATTGTGGTTAATTTAGGCCCAAGGTTTTAGCAAGAAAGAAGAATGTATAAGTTTAAAAAAGATAATCTCTGGTTCTGCATTTATTTTGATATTTTTTGTAAACTGTCCATTATAAGTTACCTCTTACTAGCATTATGCCTTTGGCCAGTAAATACCTGTATTGTCATATGAATTTCTTTCTGTCTAAATATGCTGGATTGTGTGTCTCTCTCCAGGGCTCTCCATAAAGTATCATGTGTCGGAAAGAGGGCACTGGGCTACGCCATCGCTAAAAGGATGTCTGTACTCAACAGCCTGGACCTTAAAGACTCTGATGGAATGGTACAGTACATTTCACTTCAACACATTTCAGATTTACTTCTCTAGTTTTTGATAATAAATCTGTCTCACTCAGTACTGAAATTATCATCTTTTGTGTACAATTCATATTTGCGATTAATTGTGTTAATTGGATGGATTAAGTCTGCAATTAAAAGTATTAACTTCATAATATAATAATGTAGATCACTTAAAAACTCCACACCAAAACTGTAAAGTCTCACAGATACTCATTCAGTTTACACAATATATGAAGGTACAATAAAGAATCATACTGAAGTGTAAAGGATGTGTTTGAACCTTAATTCTAAAAATGTACAGCTTCATTTACACAGATTTTCAGGGCATTCACATCAATAACGATGTGTTAAAATGTCTAATGCTGTTGGTGCCTTGGCAACAGATATAAGCAGACAAATTCATAATCAAATTTATGCTGCATGTCTTATCATTAGACAATATGTAGTTTAATGTTAATGGCCTCCTTTTCCAGACTGCCCTGCTGCATGCGGCGAATCACAACCATCACCTCATGGTGGCAGATTTGATCTGTTTGGGGGCCAACGTCAATGAGACCAACAACTCAGGAAAGTCCTGCCTCCACCTGAGCGCTGAGAAAGGCTACATCCGAGTCCTGGAGGTCAGAGCCTTGTTTTTCTCTCCACTGCCATGTGTTTGAGACAGTGTCTTTCAGACAATACCAATAGAATTTTGTGAAAAACATGAGGCGATGATGTTTCTTATCATTGGGTTTAAAATGACACTGATAGGCCACCGATTACATGTCAGTTTTTCTTGAAAATGTAATTATAGTCAGGTTCAAAAGAAGATGTGTCGTGGTCAAAAGATTGAGTGTGAGAGCCTCTTTCCTCTTTGTTTATATTTTCGTGATTATGGAAATGGTCTTACCCTTTCTTTACACATCAGAACACTTTCACTTTTGAAGAGCAACTTGACTCCATTTGTTACTGGTTGCAACAAATGTGGTTGCCTCTGATCCAAACAGGTTGAACAGGTACATGTCCTGTATACTTGTGAAGGTTTCATCTGCCTCAGTAAATAAAGTATTTTGTCTGCGCCGGTGAAAAGCTCAGCTGGTTCTGTGAGACACGCTGCACTTAGTGTGTTAAATCAACCTGTTTCATGTCTGTATGATGGATGACGCATACTGTCGAGAATGATAGGTAGCATTATATCAGATAACCTACTATAGAGTGGTGTAGAGGGTACATGATGCTTCTGTGCATTGAGAACACACTGTTCATAGCAGATGTTCCAGGTTTTCAGGTTGTCAAAGCTGAAGATAAGTAGCACCTCGGCCAACCTGTCATTATGCTTCTAGAGGAAAATTTCTCTGTATTGTATTAACTTTTATAGACCAACTCAAAGACATACAGCAGATGTTGTTGGACAAGAGAAGTGTTTTTTCACATCAGAGGAAAACTCACCCACAGACTTTATTTTCTTGTAGACTCACTGCAGCAGTGAAGGCACAGTGGTAGTTATTTGTAGAGGTCGACCAATTACTCAGTTTGCACTTGTACACACAGGAGTTGTTACACCCTGAGTGATAGCTCCACCAGTCACACAGGCATGTGTCGCAGCTTTGCCTGCAAGTTCCATTCAGTCAAAGTATTGTTATTGTGCGCCTAAGATGATAGTTTATATTTAATTGGAGTTTAACTTACAGTGAGTCAGCTAAATTTGCAAACTAGAATGGCAGTAAGAAGAGTGCATACCTCAACCAAGGCCCCTTATGAAACCACATTTTAATTAACTAGATTCAGAGTTTTATTTGGATCTTCACCAAATTTTTAACAATCATATATATCAGTCAATAGTCTCAGTCTCAACTTTTTGAGTGATCCACAAAAATGTTGAAAAACATCCTCTCTCACAAAGTTTAAAGGAAGTGTGGGAAAAAATCCTCGATCCAGGCCCTGATCTGGATCCGCACCAAATGTAATGGGTTCTTACCTCACCCATACCACATCCTTCTGCCAAGTTGTGTGGTAAACCAGTAGTTTTTACGTAATCCTGCTGACTCAGACAAACAAGCAAAAGCAGAACAAAAGCAGAACCTTGGCTGCAGTAAAGGATTGTTGGCTGTATTATGGCATTTTTAATTTATTAGACTGAAGATAACTGCTGCTTCTGCTGAAAGCATGCTGTCTCTGTTTAGCTTGCAAGATAAAGTAGAAGCAAGTTTGACGACACAAGTGCATACAACTAACAGTGGCCATATCTGATCATTTGAGGGCCACTTTTGCTCAACATATCTATGTGAGAGATAATTTTCTCAGAAAGCATTGCTATAAAACTTTCCACACATTATTCTTGCGATGGGGTTGGGAAATATGACCTAAATCTTTGCAGTCACCTGGTAAAGATTGGAACAGCTAATTTTAAATATAACGTGATCCATTTTCGGTTTCTTTTTTCCACAGATGTCACATTTTAAAAACATATCGCAACACAACTCGATAAAGGGAGACAGGAAGGGAAAAAAGCTATTCAACTGTATCTTTATCAGTTCAGTGTTCTCTCTTCCAAAAATGTCGGTCCAACCTAACCATGAAAGGAAATCCCAACACATTAGGATCATCCATACTCCATGAATATGCACAAACATTAGTAAAAGAGTGACATTTAACAGTGTAAGAGGATGTAATGTTGAGCTGCACAGAACAGTGCTCCTCCCATGTTGAATACAGCATAAACATTCAGGCATTCAGAAGTAGCTGGTAAGGCTACTTCAGAAGTAAATCATGTCCCCCATGATTGCCCAAATTCTAGCTGATGATGCGATGATAAAGGGCTAATTCACTTTTTAGATGTCTGCTTAATTTTATAATGCTTCTGCAGTTTTTCCTCAAATAAGAAGTCTAATAACCCAGAAAGCTTTTGTGATGACAGCATTTGTTTCTAACATCAGGAAATGAAAAAAGGTTTTAGTCCAACATTACAACTTTAGTGTCATTTTCTCTCATATTGAAGTGTAACTCAAATCATTCCTGTAGATTTTATTAGTAGTAAACACATACAAGTTGTAGCTATATTGAATTAATTAACAATGTTAACTTAAAACTTTACGGCTAGAGTTTGACGCTCAGTGATACAGATTTATTTGTTTCCAATATTTAGTTTTTGTTACTTGGAATGTCGGACATGTTAGATACTTTTTTTCTTGGTCCATGTTGAAATGTTAATCTGGAAAATTATGAGGGACTTGTCTCTATTTTCTGATCATTTATAGACTAAACAATGAATTCATTAAAGAATAAGAAGATTTATTCATGATAAAATAAATCAAAAGTGTATCATCAGTTTCAACATACAATGCGTGCAAGTGCACTCCGGGAAGTGCAAACTTTCATCTACCTGCAGCCAATCTGAAAGCAGCAGTCGTTTGTTACATGAATTGCAAACATTTCCAAAGCTTCATTCTACAGGACATGCTAAACCAGTTGAGTGAAACATAATTAAACGTTGTGCAACACAAAAAAAACCGCACTCTCAGCCCCATCAAACAACACACCTTTTTAGTCTTTATAGTTTAAATTTGCAGCTGGGTATTCAATCCAATCACTTTACATAGTAAGGTTGAGACCTTCTGTCTCGACAGGTTGGGGTGAGCTGAGAAATATGGAGAAGAGAGGAGAGGTGGGTGGAAAGGGGGGGGGCAGGAAGAGTTGTGTAACCATCATTTTAAGCTACGGACTGGTTGTCATAACAAAAATAGTAATAGGGATAATTACAGATGTGTATGTGATGCTGAAGGGACACATAGGACACGCTGACAAAATTACTTTCTGTCAGTAAACTACATAACTGAAATATCTCAGGGCTGCCATTTTCTCCCCTCTGTTTTCATCCAAGAGCAGCAGAGCCACAGCTGCTTTAGTCCCTCAGAGTGTGTCCTGTGCTGCCCTGTGCTGTAGTCACATTTGGACTGGTTTATTGCAACTGTCTATATCTTGGCCAGGAGCTGGTTTGTACTCTATTACCAAACCTTTGTGAAATAATATATTTAACTCATGTGTTTGTTTTCTTTTAGGTTCTTAAACACTCAATGATGAATGGTGTGTATGTTGACGTCGAAGCCACTGATAACTGCGGTATGTACTATAGAAATTATAATAATAGAAAACTTTTTATATAGTCCTTTTCCAAACTGGACGCAAAGTACCTATCTTTCAGTTATGCATAATGTAAAGACAAAAAATAATTAAAACAACATTGTACCTTACAATGGAAATATTCGATCAAAAGGCAAGTATAGGAGTTGATGCTGTAACCACAGTAAAATAACTGAAGAGCTTTCAAATGGTACTTTTTAACTAAATCAAAACATGGTAAGCATTTTTATTTATATTAATATTATTGTAACAAACAGTAATAATATATGAAAAACCAGTAGTAGTAATATTGTAAACATTTTGTGGTTGAATCTGAGACTGGTTTCAGTCAAGCTCGTGGTGTGTTTTTCTTTGTTTCTTTGACCATGTTACAGTTAGGTTTAGGAATGCTCAATTTTAAAGTGAAAGATTAAGGTGCACTTACAGGGAATGAGTCCAGTAATAATCCAAACGGCTTTTGTGTTCTCAGGAATGAGCGTCCTTCAGTGTGCCTCAGTGGCTCTGAAGGCCACAGTACGTGAGCTGGAGAGCAGTAGATCTCCCAGTCACACCAGACTCCACACGCTCCGCCAAGAGCAGATGATGGAGACCCTGGAGTGTCTGCTACACATGGACAGCTACCTTCACACCATGGTGCATCACCCTATGAGAGTTAAGGTTTGGCCTCTTTTCATGTTTCATTAAAAAAAATGTAACGAAGGGAAACTAGGTCCCTTTACCATAGGACATAAATTATGTTTCAGTTGTAGGTTTTAAAATTACATTTCAAGGACATCTGTTCATAGTTTTTTTTACATTTCTGGGGCATTCCTGCTGTTTTTAGGTAGTGACAGTAGAGAGAGACATGACAGGACAGGCAAGAGAAAGAGGGGGGATGCTAGTAAGTAGCAAAGGGCCTGGGGCTGGATTCAAACCCAGAGCTGTAATCATTCAGCTTTGATATGTAGTGCATGTTACACCAAGCAAGCTACCAAGGAGCCCCCTCGTTTGTTTTTAAGAGAAAATCTTTTTTACAGAAGCAGTAACCACGACCCGACTGCTGTACCATCACTCTCGTGCACTGTTTTTGTCCTTGCTCACAGCCAACTGACAGTTGTAGGCAGAGGGTCATTCAAACAGATTAAACAGTGTTGATGACAGCAAGCCCAGTTGTCTCCTATTTGTAGTTCAGCTTTTTGGCAGAGCAAAGCTGGATAGTGAAGTGTATGAACAAACAATGATTCAGCATGTACTTGAAAAAAATTTAACTAGTGTGTATTTACAGAGATATACATGTAGGTCGGGTTCCTCCCTGCTCCCTTGTGGTTTTTATAGTGTAGCGCAGTGGCGAAGAGCCTTTTCCAATCAAGGGTCATTTCCATTTCTGTAATATCCTTTTTTTACACTAATCTCTCTAATGTGATGGCTGGAACTGCTTCTTTGTGAGCCTGATGTCAGATGGTAGTAATGGCGATGCTCCTCACAGATCATTTTCCTGGTTTGGGTCAGTCGTTCTTCGGTCTTTGCAAAAGAACAAACAAAGATGCAGACTTCAATGTCTCCTCAGAATGGGAGATCATAGGATGTACATGAAGTTAATAGAACTCCAGTCATCCACTCATTGTTTGCTTTGCAGCTTAACAATTTTGTGATGTTGGTTTTCAACAAATATGGGTTAGGGTTTTTGTTTACTTTTCAACTTAAGCCTGAAGGACTATTGAAATGTCACCAGCATGTTCAGATGTCATAGCCTTCCCATTTTGCACTTGCAGCACGTGTATGTCGAACAGAGGCGACAAAAAGTGTGAATACAGGGTTTCCCGGACAGACCACTAATACAAATATATTACTATTATATAATATGCTATATATATATATATATATGAAATCGAATGGAGACCATGTGATTCGGAATCAAATCGATTTGGGAAATCAGTTGCGATACCCAGCCCTATTTAGGAACTGTCCAGAAACGGTATAATAGGTGTATTATTGCGGTGCCAAAAGGTGCACCTAAATTATGTGCTGGTGCAACCAATGTAAAAAGTTAGTCTGGAGTCCTACCTTGCGTCAAACTCTGCTGAATATGTCTTGTTGGTGCTATTTGTTATGTCTTTTGTGTCATTGCAGGCCAGAAAAACTGTACATTTCTTGTGGTGTTCTCAAGTTTTTTTTCCACTTCATTTCATATCAGTTATTCATTCTGCAGCTGTTCTTTGAGACAAATTGACACCGTGGAACAATTCTACTGGTTCCACAGCAAGGCTCCTTCTCAGATTCTCTTTTGATTTAGTTTTCGGATTCTTAGCTATCAGCTCGCTTACAACTTGGCAGTCTTGTAAAAGCTGCTTGTTGGTCTTGACAAAAGAGCATTCGTCCTTACAACTCCTCCAGTTTAGCTGCATTCTCCTAGCTGTAATGACACTGGGATTTCTTTTTGTTTTTTAATTTTTGTCTGTTAGAAGCGCCATCAACCCCCTTAGTCGCTCGCGGTGAATCCAGTAGGGGATCACTGGTGAATCCAGTGGGGGATCCCCTGTGTTTAAACATGGACTTCCCCCGGATTTGGATGAACTTTATCTGAGCGTCTCACTCGCACATTTGCGTTCACAAAAATCAGGAGGAACTGCAGAGTCCAGTCCATGTCTGAAAGCAGCCCGTGTGTTGCGATCAAACAACTGGAAGGGACCGCCCTGTAGGACATTTTTGTCCTTTTTTGTATGAATTCCCCCTGCGGGCTAGTTCAAGTTGTCTCTGAAGCTTGACGCTCCCCAGGCCTGTTGTGGAGTATGTTATTGTAAAGTACGGTTAAGTATGCTGTTATGCTTGTGTCATGCAGAAAAATTTGCGTGAGCAGTGGTTGACATGTTCTGTGTGGGAAAGTTATGTTGACACACGCTGGTTGAACGGCAGAGACATTTGTTTCTCTTCTATTTTTAGACATTCTGTCTCTGCGTCTAAAGTCTTGATGAGAATAGGTTACCATGACATGAGACACATTTGATCCCCAGACAATGAACAGTGATGTCAACATTTGAATTTGTTCAACACATGTAATATCAGTATCAGCTATTGTTTTAGACTCATTATGAGCATGTTGTGATTAGCCTGCTAGTATTAGCATTAATTCCGAAGTGAGGCTGAGTTGAAGAGACAACATAGAACTGAGCCTTACAAGATGAATTTAAAACTGAACTTGTTACTGAACTGATCCAGTAACAAATGTTATAGCAATACAAACAATATTTTTTGTTCATTAATTTTTGTTCTCTCTCTCTTTCTCAGGGAAGCTGGAGCATGCAACCTAGAATTGGTTGAGCCACTGGCACCCCCGCCTGGCAGGGCACTTTGGAGACCCAACAGTAATGTTCTGAGTTGGTTCAGGCCTGAATTTGTCATGGAGAGACCTCAATTATTGGGGTTCTTTTCACTCTGAGAATGAGTTCAGGCCTGTAATGTAAAGCATCTGATGTTTTGTGTGTTGTAAAAATGCCTGACTTGCAATCAGGTGTTTATGGTTACATGCACAGAAACGTCAGGTGCCCATTGGCTGGTTTCTGTGAAACTTCCATTGTTTGTTACATTTGAGTAACAAGTTGTTCTCAGTAAGTGTGCCTATAGAGATTCATATGTAAAATCCTATGAGAATATTTTTTAAATATTACATGACAGCAAATTTACATTTTTTGGACTTCTGCACACTGGTTTTAAGGGTCCAGGCATGTTTTAAAAGCCCGGCCCCTAAATACCATATTTTCTAGCAGGGAGGGAAAGTCACGGTTGCCTTATGGACATAGTTTTAGCTTGGATTGTATTTAAGCAGCAGCGCCACAGTTTGTTGCTGCATATGATCCAAAAATTGTTGATTCCATTTTTTGGTCAAGAATCCGGCAATAGATTTGTTATTCCCCACTGGGACCCAGCTTAGTTAAAGAGCTTTACAGCCATTGATTTTACATAATTGTCTTGAAGACATGACAGTTTTACTAAGTATTGTAAGGTGATGGGGAGTGAATATAGTTTGATTTAATTGCCTTCAAATGTCTCGCGTGCAGGGAGTTTTTTTACCACTTAGAATACACTCACTGAGCACTTTCTGGGAAACACCTGCAATTATCCAATCTGTCAATCCTGTCAAAGTGCGGCAGCACATTGTACAAAACCACAGAGAAGTAGGTCAGAAACTTCCTTTTAATGTTTGTATCAATTAAAAATGAGGAACAAGTTTGATGTCAATGACTCTGACACAGTTGTTGGTGCTGACCTGGTTTCAGTACCAGTCTCTATCAGAAGTGGGTTAACTCATAATCTATTTTCTTTAAAGAAGCCCTTCCAGAGGGATAAACGTTGTGTGTTGTAAACAGTGACATGTAAGACAACTCTTGCATATTTAGTTTGCCCAAAAATGTGCCAGTAGTATTTGCACATTGTCACTTTATTTCTAATGCAGATTCTATACTGGCCCACAGACTTTATGGTGAGACACCGATGATATTGTGTTTTAAGTCAACTAAGTAGTCTATGGGCCAGTGGTTTCTGTCACATGGATCAGACGTTGTTGGCCAGAGTGTGTCACCATTATAAAATTATCATTATTTGTCAAGTGGCTGTTTGCAAATATTACTATATAAATAATTCTACTGCTTCAACCCCAATTTAATGGGTTATTTTCTGACCCGTACCACATCCGTGGTTCCGTGGTAATCCATCCAGTAGTTTTTGTGTAATGTTGCTCACAAACCAACAAACCAACAGACAGGGGTGAAAACATAAACAACATCAGAGGAAAGTTTCCAGCATCTTGTCCAATCAGCGATTCAGCTGAGGATGTTTGAGAGCAAATTGACATTGGTGGGTGTAGACTAACCATTTGTATGGTGTTGCTAATAAGTGCTCAGTGAGTATATAGCAAAGTTTGTCTACAGAGACACTGTAAAATATATTGTGTTAAAAGGACAGTTTGTGTTTGCTTTCTTACTGAGAGTGAGAGGAGAGCATCAGTTAATCTCTTTGTGTTCAATAGAAAAGCGTCTTAAATGTGTTTAGTTTAGCCAGCTTAGTTTAGGACTGAAAGTGGGGTGTGAAGAGCAAGTCAAAAATGCTGTCCAAAAACTGTCACTAGTGCACATTGTATCATCTGTATTTAATACATGTTGATATAGAAAACAAAAAGCAATTAGCTCATGCACTGAAGCTATTGACCAACGTGTTGCGCTCATCAGCTGTAGTTATAGTTATTTTAACAGGTATTCATGGGAAGTGTGACACTTGATTGTGCCTCAGATCAGTTTAGGCCATGTGATTCATGCAGTCACTAATTTTCTTTAAAATATATATTGCAAAAGTTTTTTTTCACAAATGAATAGTAATTTGTTTTCTAGTGGATCAGACAAAGATGGTGGTATGAGGTATTTTTCTCTACTGTTTTTATTTTTGGTCTATAGAAGACAATGGGATTCATTTTCCAGTGAGTGGTCAAAGTTATGTATACTCATACTTCTGTAATATTTGTTGTGTATTTTTGAATTATCTGCTGTGTTTGTTACTACTGATGATATTCATACAATTTTTTTTAACACTAATCAATAGTTTTATTTACTGATTAAAGAGACATTAAATGGTGACAGTATTTTTTGTTTGAACAACAAGTATTTACAGTATTCTCATTTACACTATTGTAGTATATTAATATAGAAGTATTTTTTAAGTATCTTACATGTGAATTTATGGCAAAGGGTTTTCAGAGTGGGAGATGAGTCCATGGGGGCTCCAAACCATTTGAGGGCAGACTCAGTGTGTGAAAGTGCAATGATATTACATTAGTAATTACAAAGAGATTGCATTGAACAGACCAACTATGTTTGATGTGCTTATAGAGACTCCCCCAGAGTCCAATCCCCCAGAGTCAGAAACTAATAAATGCCTTAGGAAAGCCCTTTCTGTGTTTGGTGAAGTCTGAAGTTGTATCAATTCAGCAATGTTAGGTTGTCTTTACGTAATTGTTATAGCATCTCTGGGATCAAATACGTACTCATGATTTCACAGGTTTCCACAATTCCAGAGCAAGACTATGCAGAATAAGGTGGTTTGAGTGGGCACATTTTTTACAAGATTTTTTCCCCAAAAATCTTTCCAATTTTTCTCTCAGGGAGTCCACAGTCTAAGACTGATGAGGATATGATTTATGGCAACATGCAACTTAGATTATAATGTTTTCAACTATATTTTTCCCACAGGGATGTCACTTCATATAGCTCTTAGTAAGAAATGAAATGTTACATACCTGTGTTTGTGTTTAATGTAAACCGATGGGTAAGGGATTTTGGTTTCTATTTGTACTGGACTGTATTACGGAAGCTGACAATGTCAATATGACACTTCATGCATGATGTTAACAATTCATTTTAAAAAGTTCAATAAAGCAAATCTTAAAACAAAAAAAGAAAAGTTTTGTGTATTTTTCTAAAGAATTACATATGATTGAAGACTGCAAACGTTTTGTCGAAGCCAATGGAAACACTGGTCCCTGCTTTGTTCACAACAAAATATATGAGTCGAAGTTCCTGTTGAAACAGGAAACAGTTTACGAAGTAACAGTTTAAACAAATGGCAGAAAACATAAAACCAATAAATATACAAGTAAAACTATATGTTTGACTGACTACTCAGTGAACATTACCATAAAAAATTAAAGTTCCCCTTTCTTGGCACTTTACAGGTTCATCATTTTTGTGGCTCTTCCAAAAAGTGTTTACCTGCCGTACACTGCTGCAGCCCCTCTTTGCTCTTGGCCCGCCTCCCACAAAGCCCAGTCTGCTGTGATTGGTCAGCCGGCCCTTTCAACTGTATAGACCGAAATGTCGCCTCTCACACAAAGGCCTCCTGGTGAGCAGTGAACACCACTGCAGCCATGGTAAAAATGCCGTTGGTTCTGCCTTTCCAATTTGCCACCAGCCACGTTACATGTTACCTGGTAATTTAAGGAAAACTAGCCATTAGGACAATGGAGGCATTTCAGGCTTTTCAGGAGCAACGTGTTCTGTGAGAGAGAAGGACCCACTCCACCACCAAGTTTGGTCCTTTTAACTTTGTAAGATTAAGATATTATATGGCCAGGCCATAGTCATGAAGTGAACATTGGGGGGGACCAAAATCTCACAACTCATTATTAACAAACAAGATAAATGTTTTATGTATTTTGCTATTTAAAACAATGTTTAATACTGTATTGTAAGTCAGGTGCTTGGTAATATAAACATGTTTATGTGTATTTTATATAACTTTATATATTCATTTTTTATATTAAAAAAATACAATTACATAACTATATCAAATTATATAAAATATACATAAACATGTCAAATATTGAGATACAAATTAGGGCTGTCAAAGTTAACACTATAATAAAGAGTTGATGTAAATTCCTTTTAACGCCACTAATGTTTTTGATGGGCGCTTAATGCGCGCACGTCCTGTGATTATGACCCTCGGCCCACCCCATAGTTTGTGAAATCAGGAAGCGATGGAGCAGTAAAGTTGTAGATGACAAGCAGAAACAAGCCTCAAATGGATAAAGAAAAGGGTCTTTTGAATGGCAAGTTCAGCTTCAAAGCCAAATATTAGACAGTATTTGTCTTTGCTTTGGATTGTTGCAAAAATAATAAAGACATTTTGTATAAAGCAAGCATATGATAAGCATTGATAAGAGTATTCAAAACTTGAAAAATATCTCTTTAAGGTACATTTAGAACAGATCAAAAATGTACGATCAATTTTTGATTCATCGTGAGTTAGCTATGGACAATCATGCGATTAATCGCGATTAAATATTTTATTGCATTGACAGCGTCGTTCCAGAGTTGAGGAGCCCTGACAGCAAACGCACAGTCACCCCTTGTCCCCATCCTTGACTCAGGAACAACCAGCAGGTTCCTGCCTGAGGGGTTAATAATTTTAAAAGTAGTTCGGGGCCAGGCCATGAAGTGCCCTAAATGTAATCAATAAAATCTTAAAATCAATCCTAAAACAGACAGGCCACCAGTGTAGGGAAGCTCAAATCGGAGTGATATTCTCTCTTCTCCTGGATTTAGTTAAAAGCCCAGCAGCAGCAATCTGAACAATTTGGAGCCTATTGAGTCTTTTTTGCTTAAGACATGTTAAAACACTATCACAATAATCAAGCCGTGAAGAAATAAAAGCATGTTTGATGATTTGAAAAGATCGATCTGATTCTGGATATATTCCTGTGATGGTAAAAACATGTCTGAACAAGTTTGTTAACAGGGCTCTCAAAGTGTAGGCTGGGATCAAATATGAAACCAAGGTTTTTGGTGACAGACCTAACATTGTTGGATAGAGGACCCAGAGATGACTGAATTTGTGAATGTAAGTGATTTGGGCCAATAATGAGAATTTCAGTTGAGAGTTCAATTGAAGGAAATTATTAGACATCCAGTCTTTAATATCTGATAGCAGTTAACTTAACGGGACAGGCTTGTAGGGTTGCTGGGCTTCACTAGAAGATATAATTGTGTATTGTTTATTATTAGCAAACTACTGACTACAAAAAATATTAAGATACAAATACATGTAGGCCAAGTCTGAAAATTCGGATAAGACTGGTATGAGGTCCTTATTTGGTTCTAATCATCAACACAAACCTTTTGTCACTCACCTCCATGTCACCTGCTCTCCCTGCCCTGACCGCATCCTCATTCTCTCCTTCTCTCTCTCTCTCTTTACTCTGAACCACACACAGTGAACATGAATGAAATACTATCAGTGAAGAGGTTGTGTTTTCGGCCAATACGTTCCGGAATGAATCATTTAAAATGTTTGGTCTGAATAGCCCCAAAAAACGTCTGAATATCACCGGCACCCTTTCTCTTCGACATGACAGCACTCACTTAAATCCTTGATAAAAACAACAATGTTAATATTTTAGCTTATGCGCATGACTGTAGGTCGCTGGGTGAGTGGCTGAGTGTGCCCGGTTGCACAAGATGGCGTCTATCAATTTCCGGGTATGCGGGATAAGCTTAACTGTTTTCGGTGGAAAGACTTGGATCGCGATAGCAGTAGCATAACGTTAGCAATAGCAGAATTGTGATCTTTGGTAGATCCTGGAAACAGAAAGTATAGAAAGTCATTTTGTACACCATCTTCAAAACCGGAAGTAGAAGCACGGCGTCTTTACAACTAGTGAATAGCATTCATGGAAACAAATAATGTTAATGACTGCCAATATTTCTGAGGGTTGATTGCCGTCCGTAGCTATCGCGCATGCAGCACAAATATGCTGGACCAGTTTTTTTGGGATGTGTGTGTATGCTCGAAAACAGAAAAGCAAAGCCACGAGCAACACTCATTAAGATACGGTGTATCCGCCGCTGTTTTTGTTGTTGTGCTTAAAGTTAGTGCTAGCATTAGCTGGGAGAGCGGCGTCATATAAACAGACGTATACAGTGACGTCATGAGGCTCACGTGGCTCTTTGAACGGCACTGGCCGGTGGAAAAGCAACTACGTTGGTGGAAAAGGGATATTGGACAAACCGCATGCAGAGCTGCCATAAACACTATATGAGCTGCGCTACACCGTAATTCCTTAATCATTCAAAGTTTCATAGTGACTATTTCGGACGTGTCCCCCCCAATGTATATTATGACTACTGCCCTGTTATATGGGATTTTCGGTCATAACAACAAAGACCTTTACCTTAAGGCAGTCACACAGCACCCTCCTCAAACTGTCAGTGTGTCATGTGTATCTTAATTTACGATTGTTGCCTTCATCTGTCTAGGCTTGCAGGGTTGGCGTGGGTAGAGGACTGCCAGCTATGAACAGTTTGGTTCTTGGTGCCAACTTATAATATGAGTAACAAGAGCATTTGGCAAACTAAGGGACTGTAAGTGACATATGACTCACAGGTTTACAGGGAAACAAGATTTACATATCTCAGCTTCTTCAGAACCCTCGTACACTTTCGCATTCTTAACAATTCCAAGGAACCACAGAACAATGAACAAAAGATGGAGGAGAAATTAAACGCCATTACAAGCAGGAAGGCTAAATGTTTGTGGGCTAAGTCAAAAAGGAGCAACAGGCGGTGCCCGGAATGAAGTTTTAATTCAGAAAACAAAATCAACCTGAAGGAATTTGCATGCTTCATACACCTGCATGTTCAAATACGTAAAGAATGTTTGTTCACCTGAGGGAGAATAGTTATTGCCTCAACTACAGTGTGACTACATGAAGCTCTGGTTAGTTGGAAGGAGAACACATTATTTATGAAATAGCATTGAATGTAACATAAAAAAATATATAATTCATAAATATTAATGAAAAAAAGGGCAGCTGAATTCAAAAACTAAATTTGAACAGTAAGCGTCATATAGAAGCTTTAAAGTTCAAGAATAAGAGAAACATTTTCAAGTTATGGTGTTACTTTTCAATAGCCAACAATAAACACACACAGTGGCAAAGAGTTGCTTTAGTGCTGTGAGCAGCAATATAATATTGACTGTGTTGTGGGGAGGATATATATATATATTTTATTATATATATATAATAAAAAAGAACGTTAACGAATCTCACAATATATGGGATAAAAAAATATATATAATATAGAACAAAATGTTGTAAAAAAAATTGAAATATACATTACAGACATAAAAAAATAAAAGAATATTAAAATATATATATAATAGAAATAGAAATATACAATAAAATATTGTAAAAAAAAAATACTTAGAATATAATTATAAAATAAAGGAAAGTAAGTATGTATTCAATAGATTTTGACTTGTGACCCCAGCGAACACCAAAGACTAGCATTGTTATGAAAAATGCTACACCTGCAGCTAAACCAATAAAACCATTAGTTTATCAAAATGAACAATGATGCATTTTCATAAAACCTCACATTGATGAGCAGCCAAACACAAGTCCTTCAACATCAAAGATGTTTGTGGTTGTTGTGTCCGCTCTTAACAGGAAACTACCTGCAGGGCTGCCAACTAGGACACAGATTTGGATTCATTGTGGATTTTGATTCTTGACGGACAGCTTATGGAACCTAACAATGGTAAGACTTAAAATAATGGCCAGATAATCTAAGAGGTAAGAGATAGAATGTGGAGCGTTTTTGGGGAATTTGGGCAAACTAGCCGTTTAAGATGGGAAACTGACGATGCTCTACATGTTCAAAAAACCTACCAAGAAACACAGCAACATGCAGAGAAGAAGACAACTTGCTAGCAAACATTAAAACAGTAAATTCTAAAAAATCTGCTTCATTGTCTGTTACGCTGCCAAGGAGGTTGGGTTTTCACCCCGTCCATTTGTTAGTTTTGCTTTAAGCAAGATTACATAAAATCTACCAAACGCATTATCAAAATACTTGGTGAAAAAAAGCAATATAGGTCGTTAAATTTTGGTCCAAGAATCTTTTTTCACTTTTATTAATATTGTGAGTTCGGACATTTGACATTTTCACAAATTTTTCAGGGGATAATTCATGGATCTCAATTAAAAATAAAATTGGTCCTATTTAGGGCACTGATATCCACAAGTGTAAAACAATTTATTCAGCTTGGTTGATTTTAAGGGACTGTTGGGCCTTGGCGAACGTATGAGCTCTATGAGTACAATTCTAGTTTATGATGCATTCATAACATTTGCTAGACATCAGGGCGACTCACTATGTTTCACTAAGAAAACATGAATACAAACATAAGTCAGCAGGATACATTTCATTTAACAGCAGAGCAGAACACAGCAGCAGCCACTAAGTGTGCCAAGAAGGATCTACACCTGATCCAGTTTGGTCTGGATTCAAAGAAAAAGATTTTAAATGCATGATTTTTTGGCATTTTCATAAACAAAATGAAGCTTCACAAATCTGAAACTGCATTTTTAAAAAGTATTTAGCCTGTCTGAGATAAATAGTCCAGATGGACTACGTGGTCTAAAAATTAAACAATGAAATGGCCGTGTTTTGCTATAAATAAAATAAAATAAGGCTGTTTCATTGTTTGCCGCAATGCTTTTTTATTGTAATAGATGAAAGTACTGAAAAAGATAAGAGAAAACTCAACTTTATAATTAAATACATTTATTATGTTTGTGAATCCACTGTTAGTGTTGTGGAGGCTGTGGAAGGTTTTACAGTGAAAGTGCAGGAATTCACATTAGAGCGACAGCTCACACTGTCACTGTTGTGTGTTTGACATAATCGGTGCTGGCTGAAAATGAGGATTTCACACTATTATGCTTTTAATTTTCAAGAAAGAAATCATGTGCAATGCAAGGAGGGTGTGTGTTGACCTCTAAACAACAACCACAACAACAGGCCTCTATCATCCTGCACAATTTTGAGAGGGCGCCTCAGGAAAGCATTGAGGAAAAATGTCACGTACGTGATAACCAACAAGCCAAAGTTCAATTGATGTGACAGTGGGGCTCAGGAGTTTGGGCTGCTTGTTGGCCGGTTTGATCCCTGTGTCCTCCGCACACAATGTCGAAGTGTCATTGAGGGAGACCCCAGACTCATATCATCCTGCAGAACGTCTCACATGTGCAATTAAAGGAAATCAACATCTAGTCCTACTTAACTGATCTGAGAGTCATTGTGCAGCTTTCCAGCGAGCATGCAAACGTGTGTGTAAGCTGTTGTCAGTTTAAAGCTGTTGCCCAGAGTTAGATACCTGAAGAGTTTGCAAATATTAGTGTTCCACACAGGAGAATGTTTTCTAATGATGCTGGTGTGACACAGATGTGTCCCCTGCTGACCAACACATGACAAGGTTCCTCAAACACTGACGGACAGATTCCGTGAACTCTGATTTGAAATATTCATGCCGTGCAGAGGAGAAAACGAACCTTTTTGCTCCAGCATCAGAGGAGAAACATTCAAATCTAATGGCGTGATTTCCATAAAATTACAAAGTGTGTTCTTGCTCCCAAGAGGATAAACCCTCTCAGCATCTCATCATCCCTCATCTTTGCCCACAAGACATCTAAAAATCTCATAGGAGGTTTACATTTGTGGGCAAATGTCTACTTTTGATTTAATCCTATAGTTTAATCGACAGGGAGAGAAAAAGTGAGTCCAGGGACTAATTAACACTTGCATAATGACATGTTACACTAATGGTAGAAATGAAAGAGTTGTACCCCTGGTCTGGTCTTCAGTCACATGAGAGCCCCCCAATTCACCCCCACCAACTTTAACCCCACCCCCCCCTCAGCCTCACAGCTCCTCCAATAGCTGCACACATCTGCTCATAATGAATTTAAAAGCTGCACGCTGGTTTACACACAGCCTCAAACTGAGCTGCAGGCCATTCTGCAACACAGCTCGTCCTCCTCTCTCCACCGACTCCGAATGCTCGCTGCGGTCCCTCCACCCGCGCCCCCCTTCCACTTCTCCTCTTCTTGCATCACTCTCTCGCCTCTCTCGCCGCATACCCACCTCACCCCCAACCCCCCAACTTTAATATAATCCCGCGTTGCATTCTTCTTACCCCGTTGTTTCTTTCGCCTGCATGACCACTCACAGTAATATCAATATTGAGCACGTACTCCATGTGATCTAATTTGTCTTGTCTTTATTTATTTTAGTATTAGTAGTATTAAATACTAATTCCTTACTAATTCAAAACAGCCATTACAAAGAGGAAATAAAAACAAGAATACGAAACATCTAAGACAAGAGGCTAATTAATACAATGAATAAAAAAAGACAAATACAATACAAAATCTAAAATCAACGAGAGCAGATTAAATAAGACAATCTAATTTTAAAGTTAAAGAAAAGGATAAAAAATGACAGAAGTAACAGAACACAAATGGACAAGATGAAGGACAAGTCATCCAAAATGGCTTGAAAAATGTTAACCACTACAATTCAAGGAAAATAAGCAAACTCCATCTGCTGATGAAAATAAACACTGTTTATACTATGTATCTCACACCTGAGGAATGTAAACATGCTAGAATTTGATCCGTATCTATTGAAATGGATTTTATAGCTACCAGTGTGGGTCAAATCAAGGAAAATGGTGGTTTTAGGATATCTTGAAAATGTGAAACTGTACATGTCATGTCTGTATGTATTTTGTGGTTCAAGGGGGACCTTGTCTGTCTGTGTTCCCACAACATTTTCTCAGGTTCCCTCAGAGACAGGCACCTGGTCTCAGAAGGGTCAGATGGGAATCTCGAAACTGTGAAAGAGTAAAACAGCATAGTGATCATATATGGTACACATAAGGAACAGACATGCAGAGGTCAGAGAGGGCCTTGACACAGACAGGAGATCTGCACCTGCAAGCACAAGCAATCTAACAAAATAATCTAAAAATAAACAAATTTGAATTTATTCTGAGCTAGCTGAGATAAAAACAGAGATCAGAAGAGGGGTAAGGAGGGGTCACAAGAATATAAAGGTGAGTGAGCTGCCATTTCAGCGACTGAGGTTATGGCAGCAAGACAAAGTGTGCAAGAGGCCCTTGGTCTGACCAAGATGAGGAAGCAGATAGTGATTTGGAGGAGGATGTGTCAACATGGAGGAAAACTCAGATTACAGCCCTTCTGATGAAGACAGTTAGGAAAAACATTACTATGTGAAGTTTGTCCTCACTTCCACATCAAGTTCCAGGCAGGATGGCAGCAGAAATCGTCATTCTAGTGACTCGTTTTAATGGTTATACATGGTCATACATGGTTATATAATAAATCCCAACAGCTCCAAAATGTTCTTGCCATTCTCACTTTCAATAAGATATTGAAAGTGAGAATGGCAAGAAGCTTCTATATTAGAATCATAATGGCTGTTATGTTTTTATGTCTTAGATAAAACAGGACATGATATTGTGTGATAGGAGATGTTTTTCTCCAAAAACGATTGGTGTAATACCTCAAAATTACACTCTCCCTGCTCTCTGAAAGATAAATTAAGGATTAATCATCTATTTATTAATGTCAGATAGGCTATTTTACATTCTAAATAGATCTGTAGTTCAGAATTCAGTATAGAAACGTATTATGAGGGAATTCTTACCCTGTGAAGCCGTTGAAATATAAACATTATGTAAGGGTTAACATTTTATCATATGACATCAATGGGCTTAAGTGGTTTTATAGCATAAATTATCTCTGCATGCTCTCCAATCCACAAGCAGTAAAAAGAATGGTGCGTCCAGAGGTTTGACAGATCTCAGATCATCTGGCAGATTATTCCTGAGAACAGCAATAGTGCCAAAGTAATAAAAAGTACATACTATAATTACCTGTTACACAAAATACAACATCCTCAGTATGTTAGTGTTTTGATGACACTGCAGCTTTGTCTACACTCGATACTGGGAAAAGAATCCAAGTGAAGAGTGGTGCCCAGTAGGAGGAACTAACCTTTAAGTCCAAGCCCAATCTGACGGAGCGGTGACGATCCCTTAAAGTTACTGCCAAATCTTGGCAGAGCATCATGCCACGCCTGATCACCTATTACCGATACACGCGTTACGTACGCACGGGCCTACCGGAAAACCGCACAAACTCTCGCCCAAGGGCACACGCGGGGTGTGCGTTCGCATCGCTACGTCCGCTACTACCGGTAGTTGACAGTCAGGCTTAAAACACGTAAATGACGCCGTTTCAAGTCGAACTTGAATGTCAGGGCTTGCGGACACTTGGATGACACCACACGAGCACTATGGAGGCATGCTATGTCAATTATTTTTTTGGTTATATTTCGTCTGAAGAAGAGGTGACCTTAATGTGTGATTAAGTAAAGTGCATTTTTAAAAGTGCTACATAAGTCAAATGTATTATTCGTAACCATTCTACTGGTACTTCCCGTCATTTAGTTTCCAGTGAACAAAAAGGAAAGAAACGTGAAACCACCTCAGGTGTCATGAAAACCTGAACTTCAACTCAATCATCTTCTACTTGCACAAGTCCATTATGAACATGTTTACCACCCAGGCAGGTTCACGTGACATCAAATCATTCTTCTACACTACGGTGTTTCATTATTAGACTCACTTCAAGTGCAACATCTGTGTTTAATCCTCTTCTAATAGTGCTATTGACAGACACTGTTTCCCTTCACTGCTTTTTGTCTATAAAATGTGTTATTTATTAAATGCACCTACTGGGTACTGGATCTAGTGTGCACTCTATACAACACACTAAATGCCACTTTAGATGTCTATTATGTCTCAAGGCAGAATAAATATTTTAGTAAATTAGTAGTTTCTACGCCAGCTGTAATTACTAGTCACTTTATGCTTGTAAATACCAAACATATGACAGACTTGAAATAGTAAATCAAATAGAATCCATTAGAATTGAAACCATCCCGGAATATGTCACTCCCACATTAACTTAAGTTATATAACAATAATTTTTAAAAACACATTTTAATTTCAATTCGTCCGTACTTGTAAGAATTGTAATTGTAATGGAGCATATGCAGATACTTTTACTGAAGTAATATATATGGGTACTTCTTCCACCACTAAGACATTTCTTTCTATTGAGCATCTAATCGTGTGCTTCATTTCGCTGCTGTGACACTTTGTTGATGCTCTGTGGGGTGTGATTCACATTAGGAACCAAACTATGCACAGCATCCAGACTGAAATACAGTGTGTTATTACTGTGTATTGTTTCAGTGTAACTGTGGAAATCCTAAGTATGAAATAACAACCCTCCAAGTGCAGCAAGTCTGTTTCTGGGCTAAGAGGGACACCTGGTGGAGAAGAAGCCCGATGCATAGTAAGTCCTATGGGAATATTCCACCGACAAGTCTCTGTAGACCTGCTCATGTGAAATTAACACATATTTGCATATATGTATTAATCTCTTGTCCTTACTTGTTACATGTTTATTATTACATTAGTCTTGATTTCTGTGTAATTCTCAGATATTTTCTTTGTTATTGCTGTTTAAGTTTTGTGCGTCATATATCTGGCCCAACATACTAATGTTAATATAATTATAATGTAAAAACTGAAATTTAATTCATACATTTCAATTCAGTGTTTTTGTTTGACATGTTGTATAATTCGTCAGATTTATACCTCATATTTGCTCCATATGCTACAGTATATTTATATTTGTGTTGTTTTTTTCCAGCTGTCATTTCGCAAATTTGGGAACATTCATTTTTTATTATTGTATTCATTTGGATTATCAGTTCTTCTAAGGTATTAAATAAGTAATAATGAAGAAATTTATTGAACACGCTGCAAAAACAGGTTATATTACACATCAGCAGTACAGTCCGTTTTTACATTTCATGTGTATCAAACAAACAGGGAGAAAACTGAATCGACAGATTTAATGGCATTCTCTGTCAACCCAGTACTTTTTTATTCTGATAGTTCACTTGTATCTCTCTCCTCCGTGTGCAAGTATTGTGTGATATTGCCTCATGCACTTGAAAGGCCTACGACTGCTAGGAGAGATACCAAGAGATTTCACACACTCACACACACACACGCACACACACGCACGCACACACATATGTGCATGCATTCGCACACCCTCCACAGGCTGGGAGATGAGATAGGCAATTTATGTTGTCTGTTGACTGCCGGAGCTTCATATCACTCCCCTCAGCCCTGCGGATCAATCATAGTGCAGCAACATAGCACTGAAATATGGGGAAAAATAACAAGAGGAGGGTCCATTAATATTTATCCGAACATACCCCCTCCTTATTGTGCGGCTGTTTAGACAAGTTAACAAACTCCTGGCTCCAAAATCTTAAAGCATGGCAGGTTGTTTGTTTCTGGATTGGCAGGTGTCTTTCAAAGGCTGCCTTGATGTGCTGCCGTCCAGTGGTGGATCCTGGGAAAGAACCCGGACTCAGACTGCATTGCAGCCAAAAAGAGAAAAAGAGAGCGGGAGAGAGAGCTGGAGGCAGCTGATATGGGGCTGAGCAGAGTAAAAGGCAGGAGGGGCAGAGTGGGTTTATTCTGCACCTCTCTCTATCTCTTAATCCCTCCATCTTCTTATTCAGTGTGTGTGCTGTTCTGGGTGCAGTTCATGTGCTTTTGGCGGCTGTAGCGAGGCGTTTTCAATGGCAGCACAATGAATGCGTAATGAACAGCATGCAGTGAAAAACAGTCAGAGATAAATGATACTAACTCTTTTTTTATTTGGCTGCAATTTACCTGATGTATAAATCTCCTGACGCTGACATTGATTGTTAAAAGAACCTGAATTTCAGATACATCAAATTGATCAATTGAACAACAAAACTCCCATGTAGTCGAACCATTACCCAACAACGATTTATTGTTGCGTCAACAGGTGATTGTTTGTTCGCAAAAATACAGCCGAGAGAGAGAGAGAGAGAAGAGAAAAAGGGGGGAACAAAATGAAGCCAGTGAATGTTTCTGTTTCTCAGAGCTGAAAAGCAAAACCTGAGCATGAGCCACACTGGAAAGAGAGAGGGGGGAAACTCAGAGAAGAGTTAAATTGACGCGGTGGAGATCTTGAAGCCATGCAGTTAACAGAATATTGCCTTCAAATAACACTCGCACATGCTTTTCCAAAATCAAACATGCATTGGGTATTTCAGTGGGGAAAGGAGGTGTAAATAGTCGACATTTTAGCAATACAAATTTCTAAATGTTTCTGATAATGAACATTTGTAGAGCATGTTACACACTTTTTAAAAAAAATTCAGCAATCCCTTTTATTCACTTGATTGTTTAAAGCAAACGATAAATGAGCATTAATAAGTAAAAATAAAATACAAAATAAAATATATATTTAGTATGGATCTGCCTCGATAATGCCGATGTGTGTCACAAAAAACCACGAGCAAATTCAATCACTACTACTAATTCAAAGAGCGTTTTTGTAAACGATCAACCATCGCAAGCGCAGACTCAGTCGTCACAAGGCTGTGAGTGCAGTTCGGATCACAGTGGTCACGGACAAGTTCAGCATCTCCTCTAGAAAGAAGCCACCTCACTAAGGCTTTTAATAGTTTTAGTCACCCATCTGGAAACTCCTCCTTTCTTTTGTTTTTCAGAAAGGTGTGTTTTCGTGTCGCCATCCTCTTGGAACAATCATATATATATATATATATATTTTATATATATATATATATATATATATATATTTTTTTTTAGAAAAGAACTACGAAAATCATGCAACTACCATTTCATTTTCGTAAGACAAAAATCAGTTGGTGCTCTTGACTTGATTTTTCTCTTGCTGGTTGGGAGATTTTGGGAGGTGAGGTCAGCGTGGGCATTTTTTAGGCACTGCCATCCTGTTTGAGCCGCTGACTGCGAGCCTTGTAGACCTCGATCAGTAAATCTTTGACGTACTGGATTTCTCGCTCCACCGACTCAGCCTTGTCACGAAGCTCCCGGTTCTGCCCCTCCAGGCCATGCAGCTCCTCCTCCAAACAGTCCAGCTCCGCCCTCTTACGCAGCCTGTACCTGCGAGAGAAAAGAATGCCCTCGGTTGGTTTCGCAGGTTCGTGCAGCCTTGCATCTTTATTCATGAGTCGAGTGAGTGAGCGTGACCTCTGGGCTACGTCTCGTGGATTACCCACACAGCTCAGACACACCTTCCCTCATAGAACAGGCTGTGCTGTTTATTCCACCCACTGCAATGATCAATCTCTACCTTTTCTACTTTTCTTCTAACTTCTTCTACAGACTTTTACGATGTACATTTAAATTTTACACAGATATGAATAGGTTAAACACACAAAGAGACAGAGCAGACTTGTACAAATGGAGAGGTGGGGCTGAATCTGGCAAGCAGTGAGGGACTTTCCATTTCCCTCCTACACTCTGTAGGACATTTAAAGCACTGGGGTGACTGGTTTATGTAAAACTCCAGCCATGTTAACAAAACACGTATTATATCATTATATCATTATATCATTCATCACTATATTATATCATGCATTGATGGATAATGACCCACTCAAACAATGGCTGATTGAAAAAAAAGCTTAACTTAGCAGTGGTGGTGTTTTTTTATTTTATTTTATTTTAAATTATAAACCATGTTTTCAGACTTCTGAGCACAAAGTCTGGTTTTAGGTGTTTATGAGAGTTGAAGTCTGTTTTAGTGAGAAACGAGAAGAAGGAGGAAAGTCACATGTTTACCTGTGAGCAGCAGTTTTGTTCTGGTCTCTCTTCTTCTGCTTCCTCTCTCCAGTGTGGCCCTCCAGAGAAGGGTCGCCCATCACCAGAGACGGTTTGAGGGAGCAGTGCTCATCCTTTAGCCTCTGGGTGGGGCGGTGGATGGGGGCTCCCATCAGCGACTCCTCGCCCTCCCCTCTGGACAGACATTCGTAGCTTTGGTCTGCAAGGCATTCTGGATAGAGGTAGTGGCCATGTTGGGGCTCTACAGCCTGTGCTTGTGACGGCTGATCTAGGTCACCTATAAAGCTATGGTAAGGCTCTGTGTTGGCCATGGACTGGTGGAAGTAGCCGTCACCGGCCACCATTGTCTCTTGGGGAATACTTCCAGAAAGTCCTCCATCTTTGCTGCAGTGCAAAACATCGAGCCCCGAACTGTCGTAACTTACATTGACCTTCACGTTGTGCATCAACTGTCCATCTCGCTTGTGGTGGCTCTCGTACGAGCCGCCCAGACAAAAACCTCGAGCAATCTCTTCGCTGCAAAACATTCCTTCTGAGAAACAATAACTCTCCTCTTCCTTCAACGATAAAGCACATTCTCTCACCTTCTTGACGCTGCCCAGGCTGTTCTTGCTCACTGTCTTCAATGTGGAGTAGTGGTTCACAGACAAGTCTGTGCTTCCTGAGTAACCTCCCCTGGAGCCCCACGTATCAAGTCCAACTTCCTCCCCGACTTTCACAGCCTCGCTGATGATTCTCCGCCCGTTGTTGTGGTGGTAGCGGTGATGGTAGTTGTATGGAGCGGGTCGAGCAATTTTGGTTCTGCCGATGGGACCGCCACAGAAGCTGGCCAGGTCCAGTTCCCCTGTTGCCAAGGTAACAACCACGGGGCTGGCTTCTGATTGACTGGACCCATACGACCCATAGGGTAACTGATAATAAGACTGGGAGCCCATGGCTTGAGCACCCTTGTCACATTTTGAAGATTTCTCCAACTTGCTTGTTGTGGATGTGGACTCGGAGCGGAAGTAGTCCTCCAGCTGAGCCAGCTCCTCCTGCAGCAGAGAGGTCATGACCTCCAGATCCGAGGGCACCTTGACATCTTGTTCTAATGGCGAGGGTGGAAGGGAAGAGCTTGGAGAAGACTCGCTCGTCGACACAAATGAAGACAAATCAACTTTTTCCGTCATCCAATCTGAGTGACCATCACCTATAGGATTCATTAAAAAATAAAAACCATACAGTGAGTAAAACAATCCATTTTTTTGATTCAGCTATTTGTATAAAATAACTGAAATAAAAACTACAAATTCAGGAAAAAATTCCTAAACCACGCAAGGCTGAGAGGATAAAGGCTGAAGTTAAAATCAAGCAAAACATCCGGAAAATCAAAGTGAACAACTAACCGATCATCTGAAAATGATTGAACAGCATCGTCTGCATTCGATAAATATCCACTTAGCTGTACTCACTGTACGACATTAGCCCCGTGCTGCACTGCGGCTCCGACCTCGGGATGTGGAAAAATAAAAAAGCGTCTTGGCGAAACTCACCAATTAAGTGCTGCCTCTCCACAGGCTCCGCCCCTGTCCTGGCCCGTGATTGGTTGTGGCTAGCCTGTTGGAGAAGGGGAGCGCCGAGCTCGCCTGTGGAAATGGGAGGAATTTTCCTGCGAAGGATCGATGCCGCCATTGTGTCGTCTGCTGCGATCAAATTGTTCAAAAGCACAAACCGTGCACTGGGTGGATGAAAGAGCGCTGGAAGACCTGTGGGGGGGAGAAATTAGGAAATAAACAAAAAAGTCACAAATATAAATTCAGCCTTTAAATCACCAATTTCCCCCTGTACAGCTGTTAATAATTCAATCAGCCATTAATATCCATAATTAATAATGACATTATGAATATAGATATGTAAAAATAGCACTAAAATAATAACTTTAATTTAAGGGTATATTAAGTTAAATTTAACTTTTCCAAACACTTGTCAGCTTATACAATGAAAATGTATGGCACAACAATATATTTATGGAGAAGATGACAGACTCAGACAAACAATAAACTAAAGAAAACAAGGAAAACAATAAAAAAACATGTTTATGACATTTATATTACTTGACTAACTTGACCTACATGATATAAAAAGTTATTTGACATGATGTCAAGTAGAGAAACACTTGAATTTATCATTTATTATCAAATAAAAATAAATTCACTCCTCTTACACCTGAAAAAATAACTTTGATATTGTTGCATGGTGGAAATAGTAATAATGGCTGAAAAACAAGGTTGGAGAACAACACAACATTAGTTTGGGTTGCTTTACAAACTAAGTAAGTCTCAGCTGGCGGAGCGGCTCAGTCCGCAGACACACAACACTTGGTGACTTACCCCATAGTTCCTGAGTGGTGCGGTGGAAGTGCGCTGCAGGAGCGGAGCACACGGAGCAGTGAGGCGAGCACGAACACGGAGACACTTTAAAAAGACATCTTGTCTCCTCCGGAAGCCGCAGACTCTTGTCGAAGCGCTATTTCGCCGAGATCACTTGCGGACAGAAAGTTTTTAAAAGCCGCTACTTCTCCAACTCCTGATGCCCGGGACCTGATCACGCGACATGGGATCACTGCGCGGTTTGCAGCGCTCACCCTGGTCGTTACGTCATGGACCCGGGGACTTTCCCATGATTCCACAGGCCTGACACACACTCTGCACCCCCCCACCCCCTCCTGCTATTCATTACACTTCATCCTCTGTTACTCTTTCAATTTTATATTTACACTAAATCTGAATCGTTTGTTACAGAATTCATTAACACTAAGTATCGCATTGCAACCTGAAGAGCAGTCATGTTTTCTTTAGACATCAGAAATTACTTCTTTATAAATAAACAATGTACATGAGTGTTGCTGTTTTTTTAAATAAAGTTTTTACCCTGTTGGAAAAAGTCTCTCCCAGGACACAGCTGTCTTTAAAGTCTACACATTCTCAGTGTATCTCATCCCATCCACAGTCAAAGTAATAAAACAGCATGAAAAAGACACGATTAAAACCCTAAACACACTTTCACACAGGGGAAGCGCTCAGCAGACGGCACAGCCGGCACTACTTGTCTGTGCGCCTCGGCGGAAGGACATGCTGTTGCAGTTCGAAGGTGTAACTTTAGTTGCAGCCCTGTTGCATCAGATCCGCTGGGGATTCGCTGAGCGCTGTAACAATGTGGCCACACCATTGGTTTATCCGGGGGAAGTTTTCTGTTTCTATTGGCCTGCCGTCAGTCTCACACTGATTGCTGATCATCACACATTAGCACCGACCTGGGACCGGAGGAGAGTCTGGTACAAGCAGCGGTGATGTGGTGCTGGAGCCTAAACTCACTCATCACTCTGCACTACACTTTGTTTATGTTCTCCACCACCACCACTTTCTACTGCTGCTGAGTGAACCCTCTTCATGTGTGGACTTAGTGAGCACTAACTCTAATGTTAGCAAATCATTTTATACTGACATTATTCCCTTAATCAAAGTCTTTATGTAGCGAATACTGAAAGGTTCACCAGCTTACTACAACTACACCTGGAGAGGATTCTGTTCATATTTCAGAATTCAATTGTTAATTAAAAGTTTGCAGAAGTATTTCTTTAATACAAATACAGTAGATAAAGGCCTTTTGAGTATTTTAGAAGAGTCTGAACTAAGTGAATTATAAGTATATATATAAATTCACTTAATTATATAGTAGTTATAATCTTAAAACTTTAATAACAGCACTATATTTATTTTCTTATTTCCAAACATAATCAAGCCATATATATAAAATTGTATACTTTTTCACTCTTCTAAAATACTCCACATTTTTGTGATACTGCTTACTTTATATACTTTTTGTTTGTAATTATATCTGACATATCAACAGAAGCCTCACCACAGGTGTAGTCATAAACTATAGTGAATTTTATTAGCTACAGTAAGAGCTTTGATATAAGAATTTATGTTGGGGGAAAATATTTGCTAAAATAAATGAGTTACTTCTCACTAAGTATATGTTTGAGGAAGGTTCACACAGTAGGACACACAATGTAGTACACACTCATGGGAGCGTACAACTACTATATGTGTGTGTGTGTGTGTGTGTGTGTGTGTGTGTGTGTATGTATGTGTACATATATGTAGAAAATATATATATATAATATATATAATTTCTACATATATTTTTGTGATGCTTACTATATACACTGTATTTGTATCTAAAATAATAACAGATGCCCCACAAGGCAGTAGTAGTAAAGACAACAATATAGATCTATTGACTATAAATGGTAATATAGACATGACTGTCAATGACATAAAAATACATTAAAATAATAATTTCTTTAGTTCCACCTCTGACACCTTTGAAACAGTCATCACTGTCACAGCAACATCATTATCATTTCACAGGCCTCTAATAACAGGATCTTAATTTGATTGTGGGGTTTATGAACCGTTATTTTAACTACAGTCACAGCACAAACCATATAAAGAGTTGTAAATCAATCACACATGAGTGGATGTGGATGTTTTTACAGACCTGTAGCTGACCGTCACTTCAGGTCGCTGAAGGACACACGTTAATTCAGCAGTGAGTGATCCTAAATGCCCAATAAAGTGACAGTGACAGGTGAGGTTGTCAGGTTTAATAAGACAAAACTTTTCTCTGGTGGCAGCAATAACAAACTGAAACGTGTGTGTGTGTGTGTGTGTGTGTGTGTGTGTGTGTGTGTGTGTGTGTGTGTGTGTGTGTGTGTGTGTGTGTGTGTGTGTGTGTGTGTGTGTGTGTGTGTGTGTGTGTGTGTGTGTGTGTGTGATAAACCATCAGCAAACACAGTGTCTGTTTGAAATCCTCCTGTATTGTGGTAATGAGGCTGTTTTATACCACAGCAGGTAACGATTACAGTTTTTCTGCAGCCGGATCATATGTGTTTATTCTCTCTCACCAGGCTGTCGCTCTGTTTGTGTTTCTTGTAGCCGACCCCCCCTGGGGCTGCTCATGTGGCGTGACAGGCAGGGTGACAGGTAGGACGTGTGGAGGTCGGCCAGGCTGGCTGACACCCAGCTCGTCCCTCTGCCCTCATTAGTAAAACCAGGATGGCTCTGCTGGCTAGAGCTCCTCTGCCTATCCACGGCCTCCCCAACAAACCAAAAGCTGATTGAAGCAGCCAGGTCTTCCTGTTGCTATAGTAATAGGCAACACTGGCTCGCCCCTCTCAAAAAACGTGTTTTTGGCATTGCAGTCGTGGCTTTTACGGCCTCCCCCTCAGAGCTCAGACTCCCCCATTGTTTACAATAATCGTCTCGCTATTTTTGCAGGCATTGCAGTTTTTTATCATGCGTGATGCACCTCTTTAGTTGCGCATCAATTTGTGACCATCCTGGCTTGCGGAGATCAGGAGAAAGTTGTGGTGATATGTGCAAATGCCCCTGCAAGAATTTGATATTTAATCCCCTCTAACAAATCACTCATCAAAATCAGTTATTGAACACATCAACAACAGCTTTTCCTCTTACAGTTCTCACCTGAAAACTTAACATTCATTAAACATTATCGACTCAATCAAATTTTAAGTTAACTATTAATGTGTTTTATTTATTTTTTACTAAATGTTCAAATGTCACATTACATTTATTATTATTGTTGCAAATGTATAGACATAAAATATTGATATTTGCATTTTAAAAAACGTGAAACCTCCGTGATCTTGGCCTACAAATGAAATATTCTGTTTGATATTAATCCCCACTTCAGCTACTGTATATATTTACAGTCCACAGATTTCAGCCTTGTGTGCAACAGTGAATTTACAATGAATTCCTCAACTTGCAGGCGTTTTCGATATTGCGGCAAAACGATTGCTTGCTTTTTGTGCAGTATTGCCCTCCATCTGTCCTTTTGTACTGTACAACCATACAGGAGCCCTCTCCAGCAGAGCATCGTGGGATGGGAAGAGCCTCCTTCAAAGACGCAGGCGGCCATGCACTCCTCTACTATGGCACATTGGTATCAGTTACACCATAATTTCATCACCAGCAGCTCTCTGTGAATCCTGCTTACATTAACTTTTTACAGGGATTGGCAGCAAAGAGGCAGAGATGCATGTCAGTGCCAGCACTTGAACCCATTTAGAGTTAGCCTCCAATTGAATAGTTTTTCTCAACATATTGTTATTTGTTGATGAAGTGCTGCATTTGAATGAACAAATGGTCTGAATTGTGAATAATCCCTGCAGTTACAGTGGGATTACATTGAGAGAATAGGCGAGGGGGATTTAAAAAAACAAGAGGACGGGGAGACTTCAAAGTGGCAAAGTGTGCAGGGCTGTGTTTGAATGATGGCTTGCGTATTGTTTTGATAAGTGTTCCCTGAGGAGGACATGTGAGGCGACGTGTCACTTTCTCCTCTCATCTCTGCGATACAGGGAGCCGAGCACCGAGGGGATGTCAAAAGGCAGCCGTAATTACAGCGTTCATACAACAATACTGCAGAGCGGTTGGCTCGCACTCGCACAGCAGCACAAACGAAACATGCAAATGAATTAATTTGCTCTAAATGTGAAATTAAATTAACATGTTAGACCCTGAGATGGTAATAACAACACGGGTGCACTGGGAGCAAGAAAGAATATAAAAGAATATAAAATGTAGACAATGTAAATCAGTCCCCATGATACACACATCTGCTTTCATCACTGTGAGATTATCAGTTACTCTAAGTGCTTGTTATGAGACAAAACACGATGTCAGATACACAGTGAATTTCCATATTTGTTTAATGTGAGTCTGAGACTGTAATTAATGCTGCATTGTTTCTGCTTACAAATTCAAATTACAAACGCAGCATGAATAAACATGAGTTAATTAACCCATTACTTTGGCCATGAACATCTTTTAGAAGATGAAATGATGATTATGGGAGGTCGCATTATTAAATCTCTTCATGACGACACTTTGACTTGTTTCATAGATTTGTAGATTTAAATATTGCCGGCACACATACATTACTACCTGGAAAACACACAACTACGTAGACCTAGTCTTTTGTGCATTAAACTATTCTCCCTTATATGTTTCTCGCTCTTATGCAGCTGCAGTAACATCATTTTGTTTTTTAACAGCCTGACCATGGTATTTAAAAAACTGGAACAGAAATGGCACAAACTTTTGTCTAGGTGAGCATTTTCCAAGAAAATTGAAATAATCATTCAAATTAACAGTAGGAGGCCCCAATAATAAAAAGGTCCCTTCTTCTTCACTTTCTTTTTTTCCCTGAATTACTGCATTGTTTTGGCGGCTCTGATCCAAAAAATAAATATTCTCAGACACACACTCTGTAAAGAGAGTTATAATGTAGCTTTGCATTAAGAGGAAGTCACACACAAAAGCCAAGAATATTTCATCTATTAGGCCCCAAATCACAAACTTGCATTAAGGGCTTTGTAATCTGTACAACATAGTGCTCTTTATTTGGACGTGGGAACCGACTAATTAGTGGGGAAAATAAGGAAGAGAAGGAAGAACAAATAATTCCAGGATGACAGACAGAAAAGATTTGGAACCTCTGATCTACACGTGAATGTGTGTGTGTGTGTGTGTTTGTGTGTGTGTGTGTGTGGACAGACAAACAGACATAAAAGGGACCTAATTTAATTTAGATTAATTTGAATTTAATTGGGCTCCATGTGAAAGAATTTTACTGAGATTGAAAAGAAAAGTGGATTCAAAATCATCAAATCTACTAATAATCTGATGCTCTGATGTTGGCTGAGTGCAGGTTAACAGACATATAGGACTGATTTGGGTCAAGGGCCTTTGTTGCATATCATCTCTGTGCCATCATTTCCCGTCTGCTTCTCTACTGCTGCTATCTAAGTAAAGGCCAAATGTCAACCAAACATAATAATCTTTAAATCTCTAAAATAAATAAAGAAGACAGGTCAACAAGCAGTGTCAGAGTACTGAGAGAAAAACGGTGTCATGGACAAATGTTATTCCCATGCACAGCAGCTGTTTGATTAGAGGAGTGTGTGTTATTTCATCATAAAGCCAGATAAAAAACGATTAAATCTTTACTTTGGTTTTCTAGCAGGATCTCAAAGCTGAGCAGATGAGTTTACACCCAGAGAAACCCACATTACTAGATTACTGTTGTGTTTCTCAGGGTGTTCCACTGCAGTCTCTCGTAACGATGTTGTGGTTGGGGGAGAGTGTACCGAGCCATCCCAGCTATTTCAAGTCTTCGTGGTCTCATTACAGCAGGCTGTTGGTAATCCTCCGTCTTTGATCCGGGAGCTAAAGGGAGCTGCGTTTTGCTGCAGTTCAAACAATGTTCTCTGTGCTCCCTCAGCACCTCCACCAGGAGCCCTGTGGTGGCTGAGGAGCCACAGCCTGGCACACGAGGAGACGAAGGTTGGGGGGGTTGGTTTGTTTTTCAGCTGAATGCAGGTGAGACTGAGCGACAGATGGAGGTTTGCTGGTAGTGTGCTAATGTCAACCTGAGGTTAACCACAAGGAGATGTGGGGTGGGGGTGTGGAGGGGTTCCACGCTTCAACAATGGGGTCAGATGGAGCGTGCTTTCAATGCGAGTCAATTCCGAATATTTTATTCATGCCTTAAGGGATGATTCAAAGCAGGCGAGCGCACAAACAATGAGAGACTGGAGCACAGAATATAATTCATACACAAAAACCCACAAAGAACAAAATTAATCAACAACCTTATCATCATACTAATGTCTGGTCACAGAAAAGATCCTTTATACATCTGCTGAGACACGGCCATTTATTACAGAGCTTAGACTCATAATAAAACCAAGTCCACACATTTGTTTTATGTAGCATCACAGTAGTTTTATATAAAAGACTCATTGTGTACATTACATTAAGTGGAGTTGAAAACAGACATGTTTTTTAGGAACTACTATGGAATAGAATTCAGTGGGAGGATTGACAGCATCTTACAGCGATGGATGTAAACAAACAAATGAATGATACGGTTGGAATATTTTTTATTTTTTTTAAAAAGTCATAAAATGCAACATAGTCATAATCCTGATGTCAACTTGTCTGAATAAAGTCACAATGATGCCACTTTCACTCTCAGACTTTAAACCAATAAAGCACTGTCAAAACAAAACAAAAACAGCTATTCTAAAGCAGTTCGCTATTTACTGCTGTCTTCTATACTGCCATTAAGATGTGTTCTGTGTCTGCATGTGAATGCAGATGGATCAGAATGCTTATGTGCACCAGCCAGAAAAAAGCATCTGCACAACAAGTGCACTAAAGACTAGTGCTGCGGTCAAATCAACTGTGTTCCAGTAAAATGACTTAGAAGTGTTTCAACAGCAACCTCGTTAAGAGCTGTGTGATCTCTCTAAATGATAAGGAAATGAGCCTCAAGGATTCCTATCTTATCTCCTTCAGCATAGGAAACACCTGACCCTCCTTTCTGAACAGAAAGGAGAAAATGCCTTCCCACAATTCATTGCAGCAGCAACATTTAAAGCCATGTAAATATAGAAGAAACCGAACAGCTGTTTTATTCTCTCAATACCCCGATTGTGGACAACACAAAAAAAACTAAAAGAATTCTCTCCACTTAACAATTATATAAAAGTCAAAAGTATCATGCCAAGAAACACGATATACTTTTGACTGAATATCATTTACTCTGGCTCTTGGCAAAGTTATTCTATTTTCATTCAATTGTTATTTGAATGGCTCAACTTAATCTACTTGTACATTCTTCACGTATCAAATTATCTCAACTTTTCAGTCCAGTTTATTTATATTTCCAATAATATCTACTTTCCCCTCTTTATAATCTGAAAACATATTTTCTTAGCAGTTGTGACTCTGTACTGGACAGGAAGCTTATCTTGCATAGCACAGTTTGTCAGTCTGTTGTAAGTAAAGTGTGTTTTAGAAAAACCTATGTTTCTTTTCCTAACTAACTTACAGCTTCTCCTTCACATCTTTTCTTGAAATTTTTCATTGAAGTTTTGGAATAGTGGTTGGGAAAGGAAGTTATTTTTTTACTTTTTCATATATGTTGGGCAGCACCTCTAAAACACACAAGTAAAACATGTTAAACGTTCAGTGCGTAAGATAGAGGTGAAAGGGATCTATTGGCAGAAATTTAATATAAAATAATCCTAGTGATGTTTTCACTAGTGTGTTTCATCTAAATTGTACCAACTATTGTTTTCTATACACTAGAATGGGCCCTTTATATTGAAATACTTTATAGTTACATCAGGCCGCCATGTTTTTTACAGTAGCCCAGACTGGACAAACTTTTTGAGTTTTTGTGAGAACAGAAGGCTACCACAGGTTCTCTTTCATGTTTGGAAGGGAGGGTGAGGTGAGGGGTATTCAGCCGCAACATGAAACTTCACCACTAGATGTCACTAAATTTTACACGCTGAACCTTTAAATCGGATGACGTTCCTCAGAGGTAATGGCGACAGTCAAGAAAGAAAACTAAAAAAGATAACAATTTTTTTTTTTCATTTTTCGTATGGATGAAAAAATATAACATGTTATTTATACAACATGTTACATTTAGAGGTGCTGGGAGGCATTAGCTGTTTCCACTTGTTCCCAGTCTTTCTGCTAAGCTAACAGGCTGGTGACTGAAGCTTTATGTTGATATGTTTTAAAGATAAATGACATGACTTCTCCCCAAAAGTGAATCCAATCCATCTTGATTGCCCCCTGGTGGCCAGCTGTAATATAGGTTTTGCCTTCCTTATAGCCGTTCCGACATGAGCTAAGAAAAATGTCCGGGACAATTGCGTTTGCCTTTCACACATGAACAACACAGCAGGAGATTTTGCGCTCAGACACGTTTACAACAACATAGAAATCCCTGGAGTGTTCAGGTGAGGGTAATTCTCCTTGGACTTGTTAGTACAAATAGCACTTTTCACATGTGACTTGTCATGTGACCCACCGTTCACATAAAAACATTAATATTAGCTGAGCCTGGGTCTTATATATGTTGTGGTTTAAACATGTGTTTTGGTTCAAAACATGCTCCTCGGTGCACTGATAGATCTCTGGAGCATATACTGTTTACTACATTGCTTCACTGCAGGCTTTCATGGATGCTTATGTCATCAGCTCAGACAAACCCACCAATGAGGAACAAGCAGTTGCAACAATAAACAAGAATTGCAATGATAATCTTAATAATTTCTTTCTTTAAGTAAAAAAAACAAATGTAGCAATTTTTTCTTCAATGAATACAGCTCAGGTACATATCCCCACCTCTGACTTAAGGTTAGTTTACACTCCTTGTTTCAAAGCTGGCAAAAAGAAAGACAAATGTAATGTATTAGCACAGCCGACATGTCCTGGCCTTTTTCTGCAAAAACCTATTCCAGCTCAATTTAAATTAATTTTCAATACATTTTCACATTTGTTTTTGTTTTAACACACACATACAACATCACCTCCTCTTTAGTAAGTCTTCTAGGTAAAAGTACAATATTCGTTTGGTTGCTGCAATGCTTTACTGTATATTGAACTGAATTAGCCGACATGCAATGTATAAAAAAATAACACTTAACAGTTAAGTCAATCATTCAAACGTATATATAAACTACACACGTGAACAGTAATGAAGCAAATTCAGTTTTGTTTTATGAAAAATATTGACTATAAAATCGTCATTGCAGATAAACTAATTAGGATGAGCACAAAGTTTTCTAACTTCACTCTGCACCATAGACTGTTTATAAAAAGCTCTGAACACAAGGTCCAGCACATGTCGTGTTCTTTTATCCTTAGGTATGAGAAGGGTCGGTCTTAGTTCAAAAAGTATTTATTTAGAAGCAATGAAAAGGTACAGCATAGCTATGGGCACTCAAGGCACAGCCTCGGCTTTTAGTCAGTAGCTCGGGGTAGTCAAGAGTCGCCCCGAACGGACGGCGGGTGCAATATTTATAATAGTAGGTTGAAGGCGTGGTCCCAGCATCTTGGAACTGGAATCCACCAATGATGAGGAGCCGCTCCCAGGTTCGTCACTCCTTTGATAGTAGCTGGGCAAATCTTCACATTCTGACAGTGTTAAGTTTTGTGTATTAAGAAAAAGCCTTTATCCGGCTGAAGCTTTGTGAGTCTTCAGTAGTTTTGCAGACACAGTGTTTTTGTTCATTGGAGTGTGAAACATTGTGTTTCTGTTTTATCGTCTGTATGTTCTGTGTGTGTAAGCATGCGTATTTATCAGACAAGACAACGCCTTTCCTATCTGGCCTTCAGAAGCTGGGGCAGCTTCTTGATTTCTTTCTAAGGCATAGGTCACAGTGTCTTAATGAGCACAGTGCATTCATGTATGTGTGATGTTGAATAAAGCTAAAGGAATACTGTAATATATATAAAGGTTTATGTATGAGAACAAGTTTAAGTACAGTGTATTGTATGCCACGGATTACAGTCCTAACACATAACAAAACATAAATTCTTTCTGTTAAGGTACAAACATGGTGCGTGTAAAATCGATCCTTTTCGGGGCTATAGTGTCTAATTATATTATTAAAATCCTAACACACACAAACAGATTGAGAACGGACACTGCAGTAGTTAAGTGTAAACTTCAATAGCAGTTAAAACAGTATCCTTTAAAAATAAAATGCTAAAACACTAAACTAAATTGGTGAACATCTGCTAAACATGTACATGATAGCGTTGTGAGCACGTTATCATGCATTTTACTCAAAGCAACGCTTTGGTGACTTTGGTGCCAAGCTGCTACATTAGCTGCTAAATATCCTCATGTAAACATCTGTCACTGTAGGCATGTTACATGCTAATGATTTAACTGTAAGAAGTGAAGAATGACATATGTTTTGCAGTGAATAAAGTTGCTGCAAACAATAATTATTTAAGTGGCCACAATATAAAAACAAATAACTGGTCAAAAACCAAGTGAAATGTCACAAAATGATATCTCACTGAAAGTGTCTGAAGAGGACTCTTCCTTTAAATCTTAAGTTGTTTGCAAAGCACAATAAAGCTCAAAGTGTCCGGGTGTCTGTGCACCCATGGGACTGTTGAATCAAACCAAGGCAATAAACCCCTGGAAACTACACAGCCAATAGAACTGAAGAGACCAAAGGCAGCCAGCTCTCTGCTATATCCACCACCTGAAGCTCTGCATATCCCTGCCCAAGCACTGTGGAAACACACACACACACACACACACACACACACACACACACACACACACACACACACACACACACACACACACACACACACACACACACACACACACACACACACACACACACACACACACGCACACACGTACACGGATTGTCTTATACCAATATGGGAATCATACAGTGTGATATGGCCTCACTGACAAAAATTCTCTGGGATTGTGCTCATCGCTGGCTCATGTACCAGTGCTGTGGGCTTCTGTTTGTCCCTGATCTTCAACATTTTGGTAGAAGTGTGGATTCCAATAAAGGCTTGTTAAACAACAGATTTCATTCTCCGACTCAAGAGGGCCCTACATGGCCCAGAGGCGTAAGCTGCTCCTTTGAACATCCAAATCCCCATGCAAGCGACTGACTTCCCTTTGTTATTCACTGGTGGATGCTCCTCCACTGTTTTTCCGTATGTGCTATCACTCTGGAAAGGCTCCAGTGTAGAGGGAGCTTTTAGCTGTAAAAGATCATCTCATTGAGATCATCAAGCCCCAGTTAATTGAACTTTTATATGATATCCTTGTAGGAGCATAGGGTGAACATATTGTTTTAATAAAGAATTCATCAGCCAGAGATGGGGAGCCAGATTTAATGAGCCCTTCCCTGTAATGGGGATGAGAGACATGGAGCAAACACTCTGCTCTCAGCCGTGATGTCTGCTGCCCTCCCCTGTCTGCTGCTGTGAACACACACACACACACACACACACACACACACACACACACACATTCTGATACAGTGAGTATGTTGAAGCCAATGAAGTGTTTTAACAACAAAGTACTTATTGTTCAGCATTTAACCAAATAATAATTACCCATACCCACTGGCAGCATAATCGTAAAATCCAAGACTGTCCATACAGATGTTCCTGGTATGTCAGTTGGTTTCTGTAATTTTTTTAATGTTGACATAAGCTTAACACAAAACTTTAAAGGTTTTTTATTATCAACTGATGTTTCGCCCTTTTTTTCCTTGTCTTGCAGCTTTGTGTGAAAATCTGGTTTAATTAATTTACAAATTGATGTGATGCATTGTTTTGGTCATGTTTAATCAAACAGCAACAATTGACATTACTAAGACTCTGAAAAGCTGGGGTGAGGTAACATTTCACAACATGAGTTTTGGTTGGTGAAATAATTATGTGAGCTGATTACAAATGCAATATCAAGTGCATAAATATCAATATCAGCACCCGATTAGGTCAACAGCAACGTGAATGTGAATCTAGTTTGAAGGTTTCCAGTTGCTCTCAATGTTTATATATATGTGTATTTCAGTCAGACAACTCACGTTTGAATGTTTATTCAACAGTAGAACAGGTTTAGTGTTTGGCGTCTAGGCTCTGACTTAATCACTCCCCCATATGATTACACAGGAATGATGGGAGTGATGAGCTAATACTGTAACCCCCCATCGGAGCCTACAGGTGGATGCTGGGGTGGTGGAGGGGCTGAGACAATTGTCTGTGATACTGCGTAGTAGTTAGGAAGCAGAGAGAGGGATGGGAATTCCCTCTGCTTAAATAGACCGCCTAATGAGGTGGATGAGTACTGTAGATGGTAGTGGCGAGTGAAGTATGTCACATGACGTATGTCACATGATGTATGTCACATGAAGTGTGTCACATGATGTATGTCACATGATGAGTGTCACACAATTGAAACAGCGCAGCTCGAGTTGCCTGCCAGAACTAGCTCGCCGGTGTCGCTCCATATGTGTGAATATATATATCCATTTTATATATCCATTTTTTCCCCATGTATATTCTGCAAAATGTAAAAGAATACCACAGACATCTCCTCCTTATGAAGTATTATTTGATAAACTGGAGTAAAAATATTGAATTCATTAAGTAGGAAAGAAAAGAAAATTCTCTTTTCATGGCAAAGCTAAAACAGCTTTGTTACCTGGCTAAAAGTAAACAAGTAAAATTTACTCAAGTATTAAAAGTAAAGTGTGGAGAAAAACAGGGTTTGTTGTCACTGTGCTTAGAGACCATGCACAGTGGTTTCACAAATGACAGCCATGACACCTTGGTGGACCGAAGATTGTCCCTCTTCTGCATTATAATTTTTTAAAGCACACAAACATTGTAAACACAGCTGTCACATGCCCACCATGGTTATATTAAACCAGAAATACTTACTACTTACTACAGAAATACTGTCTACTAATTATGCTAGCCATGCTAGTATTCATTTAATGACTGAAGGCATCTTGTATAGATAACCTTTAAATAAAAATGTGTTTGTTATTGACTCAATGTGATGAGTCAATAACAGTCTTTACTGACTGGCTTGATTTTTGTATGCCTCTGTTTCGGTGACAGCCATAGGCATTATATTTTTGGGTTGTCCAACTGTCTGTCCGTATGTCCTTATGGGCGTCCAACCGTCCCATTCTTGTGAATGCGATATGTAAAGAACAGCTTTTGGGAATTTCTTCAAATTTGGTTCAAACATTCACTTGGACTCAAGGATGAAGTAATCCGATTTTGGTGTTCAATTAAAGATCAAGGTCACTGTGGCCTCACGAAGCAAATTGTGAACTCGATATCCCTGGAACGCCTAGAGGGAGTTCTTTCACATTTGGTGCAAATTCCCTTAACTGATTTGAAAGCCAATATGATTTTTGGACTCAAGGATTAACTGATGAGATTTTGGTGGCCAAGGTCAAGGTCACGTGACCTCATGTTCTTCTGAACGCGATGTATCAGGAATGCCCAAAGTGAATTTCATTACATCTAACACAATAAATCACTTATGGGGACCTGTTTATAATTTGGTGGTCCAAGGTAAAGTTCATTGTAACCGTTCAAAACTCATGTTTTACCTTGTGAATGTAATATCTCAGGAACACCTCATGAGAATGTTTTCAAATTTGGCACATTTGTTCACCTGATTAACTGCTAAAACTTGGTGGTCAAAGGGCAAAGTTACGGCCTCATAAAACCATTCTTTGGCCTCTTGAATGTGATATCTGTCGTGTTCTTTTATCCTTAGGTATGAGAAGGGTCGGTTTTGGTTCAAAAAGTATTTATTTAGAAGCAATGAAAAGGTACAGCATAGCTATGGGCACTCAATGCACAGCCTCTGCTTTTAGTCAGTAGCTCGGGGTAGTCAAGAGTCGCCCCGAACGGACGGCGGGTGCAATGTTTATAATAGTAGGTAGAACTTCATTGGTCAATAACGAGGGGGAGTCACCGTGGCTAGTGCACAGGCTGGTCCCAGCCTCTAGGCACTGAAATCCACCAATGATGAGGAGCCGCTCCCAGGTTCGTCCCTCCTTTGATAGTAGCTGGGCAAATCTTCACATTCTGACAGTGTTAAGTTTTGTGTATTAAGAAAAAGCCTTTATCCGGCTGAAGCTTTATGAGTCTTTAGTAGTTTTGCAGACACAGTGTTTTTGTTCATTGGAGTGTGAAACATTGTGTTTCTGTTTTATCGTCTGTATGTTCTGTGTGTGTAAGCATGCGTATTCATCAGACAAGACAACGCCTTTCCTATCTGGCCTTCAGAAGCTGGGGCAGCTTCTTGATTTCTTTCTAAGGCATAGGTCACAGTGTCTTAATGAGCACAGTGCATTCATGTATGTGTGATGTTGAATAAAGCTAAAGGAATACTGTAATATATATAAAGGTTTATGTATGAGAACAAGTTTAAGTACAGTGTATTGTATGCCACGGATTACAGTCCTAACACATAACAAAACATAAATTCTTTCTGTTAAGGTACAAACATGGTGCGTGTAAAATTGATCCTTTTCGGGGCTATAGTGTCTAATTATATTAGTAAAATCCTAACAAATCACAAGGCAGCCTTTAGGAAATTTCTTCTACTTTTGTTATAGTTTAACTGATTACATTTCAGTGGTTAAAAGTAAAGTTCACAGTGACCTCATGTGTATGGAAAAAACATTAAAGGGCCCATATTGTATAAAATACATTTTCTGGGCTTTCACTATCCGTAATTACCCTCAAAGTATGATAACAGTCACTCCGCGGACTTTTTCACTCAGTCCATTCTAAGAAAGATGTTGTCAGAAAATCTTGTTTCGTACTTCTTCCCCCGTATGATGTCATTCGGGATCGCACTCGTCTCTCAGCCCCAACCAGCCGGAACCAGTCCAGCCTCCGAACCCACCACCCCCTGCTCCCCACCACCACCCCTCCACACCAAACTCGACAATAAGCTGTTGCTGAGCTAGCAGCTTGTTAGCTACCACAGGCTAACCACAACAAACAACACTGAAGAAACACTGCAGCTTGGAGGGATGCAAGGAAGAGAATGTGTCCTGTTTGAGACCAGCGGTTATGCTTTATTTCTTCTGACGTTCCGTGTCGCTGTGCTCAGTACGGAGTAACGTCTACGTTACACCGATTGAAACTCCGTTGTGAAACTCCGTACTGTAACTCGGGACGTTACTTCTACATTGGCCGACTGTCCTGCTAAAACCTGAACACACATGAGGAGAGTGTAACTTACCGTTCAGAAACACCCTGTTGTAACCGACTGTGAACATGTGGCTGGTCTTCTAAAGCTGTATCCAAACATAACAACGTGTCTTTCAGCTGTGTTTACCAGAGTGAATGTGCCTGATAGGCCTGGTCGCGTGTCACTCAAAGTGCAGTCAGCCAATCAGAGGAGGGGCTCAAGAGGCAGGCGAAAACAGCCTGTTGTGTCTGCAGCTCCAGAGAGAGGCAGAAGAGAGATGGAAATACACATTGCAGCAATTCTTTCGACCACTGATATATCATATTAGGGGTACCAATACCTCAAATTAAATCCCAGAAAAGTGTAAAATATGGGCCCTTTAATGTAGATGGAAACTGCACTGGTCAGCAGCGGCAGACGACCACAGTGCGGTATTTCTGGTTTATTTTTGCTATACAGGCTAAACATAACAAGCTAAACACATATGGAACACACATATGTTCAGTAAAAAACTTGAATTCAGGACATAACAAATAATCTTGGATATTGAATGCAGTCTTGCTCCCAGACCCCTGATTTGTGCAAAATATCATACACTGACCTGAGGAATGATTTTGACTGCAGGTACAGACTCTCAGACTAAACTAGAAGTCTAACAATGTAGGTAAAGCTGACACATTTAATATGGATTAAAATAGGTCTGCACACTGTCTGACTGAAGTACAGTACATTGTTAGCATTTCTCTGCCATTCATTCCCATATTTGATTGATTTTTTTCAGCAGCAGTGATCAAAAGGCAGGAGGAGACAAAAGATTAAAGAAGATAAAAGAAGAGTCAGAGATAACACATCCTAAAACTGTCACCATGTCACCTCCAGTCCTGGTTAACAGGCAGCCCAGCAGACCATGACATATTGCTCTTCATATTTTTATGCAAATGTCTTGTACTTTAAATTTGCAAACTGGGAAGCTCAGACCATACCCTGTCTTTGCTGTGGAAGTAACCAATCATCTCCTCTCTGATTCCTGCCCTCAGACAGGAATGAGCAGAGGGAGTGTGGCATGTCTGAGAGAATAGTTTGAATATCCAGAGAGGAATTCTCCCCATGTTTCCTCTCTCCTCACAGGATGACTGGCCTCCTCCCAGTTACTCTTGATACACAATGTCATGTGGCAGATTCCCTCTGCTGTGTGTTTCACTCACCTCCATCAAGTTACTGGTTGAACCCATAGACTGTATACAATGATTGATGACATGACAGCTTTCCAAAAGTGAAGCCAAAGCTCATAAACCTTGCCTCTTCCATTTCAGTTAATTGGACATGGACCAAATTAAAAAGTCAGAGTAGAAGTAAAATGGATGGTTTCTGGCATTTTATGTAGCTTTAATCACACTGATGTATGTTCAAGTGTATTTGTTAGTTATTTTATGCCATGAAAATCAGTTGAAATGTTATGACTGACAGCTGAGACTGACTCAGGATCGGTCGAGCGTGTGTATTGACAGGACCTCGCCATCGTGGGTCCATCTCCTGTGCAGAATGTACAAAATGGCAGCATTCCTATCTGGGATATTTTGGCCTCATTTCTGGAAGTCAAGGAGCACCATCCATCTTTATTGATAGGCTATGAAATGCACATGCACAAGCACTATACCACACACACAATATTGTCACACTCACTGATCTACAGGTGCTAATGCACTACCAAACCAGCAATTGTGTGCTCTTTTTTTCTTTTTTTTCACACCTGTGACAGCAGAGGCATTATGTTTTAGGGCTGTCCGTCTGTCCTATTGTTGTTAACACGATATCTCAAGAACAGCTTTGGGGAATATCTTAAAACTTGATAAATTCGATTGGACTGAAGGATGAACTGATTAGATTAGACAGACCTTACAAAACAATGTTTTTGCCTTTTGAACAGAATATCTCAAGAACGCCTGAAGGGAATTGATGCTAATTGGGTACAAATATTCACTTGGACTCACAAATAAACTGATTACAATTTAGTGGTCTAGGGTCAAAGGTCAAGATCACTGTGACCTCACAAAACTCTTTTTGTGAATGTGTATAAAAAACCCTTAAAAGAATCCTTTCCAATTTGGCACGGACGTTCAATTATTAGACTCACAGATTAATTGATTAGATTAAGACGGTCAAAGGTCAAGGTCACATGACCTAACACAACATTTTTGGGCCTCTTGAACCTTATCTGTCAAGTCTGCCTTTAGGGACATTATTCAAATGTTGACCTGTTTTCACTCGGACTCAAAGATGAACTGATTCGATTTTAGTGGTCAAAGGTCACGTGGCCTCATATGAGTCTGGAAAAACATGTGTGAAGGCTCAATCAGCACTGGTTGGTGGAGGCATACAACCACAGTTTGGTATTTCTATCTTTACAGCTGAAATAGAGAACAGCATATAGAAATAGTTATAGCTACAAAATGTTTGCTGACAAAAGTCATTCTTATACCTACACTAATGTGAAGAAAGGACCACAGGGGGTCTTCATAAAGTTATTCAGGGCCCCCACAGACTTGTAATCTTGGCATGTTCACTCTGTGTTACAGAGCAGTTTGTTGGGGCATGTTGTTTTCCTCTGAGACAATGAAATACTATTTGGAAAGTCCAGTTGGAGAAACAGTTATATACACATCTAAACACCGCCAGGAGAACAGCTAGGGAACAAGTCTCAGCCTTCTGAGAAGTTTTCTCTGTTTTCATCAGAACTGTTGTTGCTCAACCGTGCTGAAACTGCACGGTGACCTGGTGTGTATCACACAATGCCCTCCCCAAAACTCTCAGCTCTGCAGAAAGTGGGTAGTGGAGGATACTGGCAGGACTATGACATCTCACTTTTGGGAATGGGGAGGTGGCTGCACGGTTCCAACCAACTTGGGGGAGTGACTCCGATGGAGCGGGGGGGTGGAGGTGCTTTGGGGTTATAAACAGCAAACCCCCGCCCCCTGCGCTCGGACAACTTTGTGCACATCCCTCTCTCCCTGTGGTTGAGTCCGGGCAGGAAGTGCGTCCTTCTCCTCCGCCGCAGTCCGCTTTCTGTCGCGTCGTCTGCAGACATGACACCTGTGCTCCAGCTCTGCGCTGTCATCCTCGCGTCGGTGCTCCTGCGCACCGCGACGTCGGCGCACCTCAATGAAACGTAAGTCCCTTTGCTGCGCTGCAAAAGTTTGGCATGTGCGTCACGCCAGCAAGACGCCGAGTGCACGCGCCAGGTTAGGGTTGGTTTAAATGCATGCGAGTCCAGCTGCGCGTGATTGGGTTAGCAAAAAGTTACTCAGAAAGTCAAGTTGTGTCGCGGTCTGTTTTTGTGTGTTTGTTATCGTCAATAACTTGGTCCCAAATAAAGTCCAGCGGTTGGCCTCAGGACACCGTTACGCAATGAAGAGTAAAGATGTGGCGTGAGTGCGTGTGTGCGTGTGTGTGTGTGTGTGTGTGCGTGCGCGTGGTGTGTTTGTATGTGATTGTGTGTGGCAAAGTCCCTCCACCATCCCATCAACAATCTGCTTGTATCTGCCAGTTATCTGGACAACAATGAGAGAATGTGCTGTCACAGCTAAAGTGGTGAGCACACATCGGTTTGAAGAGCTCACTGATTTTTGTTGTTCATGATGACTCCTGACCACTGTCTCTGGATATTGATTTCCATTCTGATCTTTGTTTTGCAGTTGTGTGTCTGTCTCTGTGTGTGTAGGTGTGTGTGTGTAGGTGTGTGTGTTCTGCTCTGGGTCCATCATGACTCTAAAGGCTTTTATAGATCAGAGTCAGATGCTCAACAAGATACAACTTTATTAATCCCACACTGGTTAGAGCAGCAGATAGTCAGAATGAGGTCGATGAAAGTATATAATAGGCATAAAATATAAAAATATATATATACTTATTACTAAAGATGACGGAAAGTATTTGTAGAGAAATGTACTTGTGTGAAGTGCAGTGGCACAGGAGGATTGCACAAGAAAGTCCACTGTATATGCATGAGTATAAATGTGATATATAATGGCTATACATTTACCGTAGTAGCTTATACTATATAGCAGTATATGATAAGAGGCATACACGTGGAATAATACATTTAAGTCATGCAACAGGACACTAATGTGCAAAATGACATTTTGGCAACACACAATGCTTAATTAAATGTGTCCTTTATTTCTACTTGGCATCAGCAGCTTCCTGTGTCGAGCAGAGACGAATTGATCCATCTCAATGGTGGAAGAAGTAATAGCTGTTTTTAGCAAAAGCACCATCACCACATTCCTTTACACTGCCTTAATATTATAATCATCAAACTGCACCTCTAAATCAAAAGCTCTTACATTCTGTAGTAAAGTAAATGTTATTTCTCTCTCAAAAGTAGCAGATTAGAAGTAGAAAGTAGGACATCTGAAGTGTACTTGTCCCCACTAGTCATTTTTGTGCTTTTAAATCTGCAGCAACTGATTTTATCTGCCACTTGGTGACAACAGAAAAGAGCTGCGAGCAAATGTTGTTTAAACTGTTCAAGTCGATGTGGCAAACTTTTGAGCATACAGTTGTCTGTTTACACATCCAACAGACATGTGGCAACATTATTTGCATTGAGTCGTGTTTCTAGCTACTTGATTAATGTTGAGTCCAATATTCACTCTCCTTTTTAGCTCTGTTTTCGTTTCCACCAGTTCCAGAGGAAAAAGAAATGTCAGGGTCTTAAACAGAGAAGAATATCCTCCTTTATGTTCACCAGCTAATGCTTTCTCTACCTCCAGTATTTTCGCAGTGACCGTGAGCTCCCGCCTCACAGCAGGTAAACAAGAGACTGTGTGTGCCCAGATCCACGGCCCCACAGAGCCCGTCTCTCTGATGGTCTCCCTCAACATGGACTCTGGCCAAACCGTCCTCCTGGAGGAAGCTGTCAAACAGGACTTTTACCGGTGCTTGAACTTCCAGGTCTGACTCAGCACGTGCACACACAGTTTGCTTGCTCGCAAATGTTTTAAAAATATTTTCCAGGCACAAAGCTGTTTCCTCATCCCCTAGCCCTCCATTAAAACTAATTGCTCAAATCCTGTGGTCAATATGTACCTAATTATCCAGCCGTAGCCATGACTGAGGCTGTCAACTCCAATGGTGCTCTGTAAATTACTGCTCTGGTTTCTGTCACATCGCTGCTCGCTGTTATGCAACTTACGGGCCTTGCTACATATTGATGCGCAACGATCCACCAACCCCAATTAGCTCTTTGACAATAGCACTTAGTTTCACTTCATTCCCCTTTGGTTGGGCCTGGAGCAGGACTGGTCTGGAATTTGTTTATTTGCAACTAAACAAAGGCTGCAAAGGCTAGTTATGTACCTGCATTCCTCTGGGAAATGTCCTCTGACCCCCTACTCTCAGTCTCACCACACACACACACACACACACACACACACACACACACACACACACACACACACACACACACACACACACACACACACACACACACACACACACACACACCACACACACACACACACACACACACACACACACACACACACACACACACACACACACACACACACACACACACACACAAATCACCCCTGACAGTAGTTGCAGTCCCTATTATGTAACGGCAGCTCCATTATTAAGTGAAAACATATGCTGCGCACGTACGACGGCACTTCATAATTAACCTTTTATAGTGGAAGAGGTACGGTATTGCTCAATATCACAAGAGCTCAGATGGATTTGCTACCTAGTACTCATTCTGTAACATTATAGATGACGGGTGTTTCACAGCAAACACACTCCAAATGAGGAAAAGTTCAATTCAGTACAGAACAAATTGTGCTTTTGCATGAGACAGCATTTAAAACTGCACATTGCTCTCTGATCCCATAGGTCCCAACAGTGCCCAGCAAAACTGTGGCAAACCTCTGTGTGACTATTCAGGGCGAGAGTGCCTCAATGAGGAAGAGGACGAAAGTTCTCATTGAGCCGCCTGCCTTCATCCATATTATCCAGACTGATAAACCCATCTACAAACCTGGACAGACTGGTAGGTGTCTAACGTTATGAATCATCATCAAGAAGCTGGACGCATCAGAATATGATGTGTGGTAGAATTTGTAATACTCTGCTGCGGCTGGACTGTTCATTATGCCCACATTCTCTAGACTGCTTACAAATTCAGCTGTACTTGCACAATTTTTGGTTTTTAGTTCATGAAATCTGCATAATGCTGAGCTACGACCTGACAACTTTAGGAATTATGTGTAAAATGATCACACAAAGAATGGCTGTTCCTCTTGAGTTCTTGGTGAAGTTGTTTATAATCCACATCTTTCTCATAAAAAAAATACAATGCAGGTTTTAAGCGGGGGTTTCCCCCTAATTTTGTATTTGTGTAATTGTTTTTGGAGCACAATTGCCTGTTTGAACAGAAACACGCGTCTCTCTGACAGAGCAGCTAGCACTCAAAGGAAAATGTTATATTCTGTACAATTTATTTCTGTCCATTAGCTTCATTTTGATTGATGGTTATCGTTTGTTTCCCTTTTCTTTAAAGTCAAGTTCCGAATCGTGTCCATGGATACAAATTTCATCCCTGTAGCTCGGGTGGTAAGTTTTATTTACTTTCTTCCAAATCATGTGATACTGTGTGATGTGTGCAATCATTCCAAACAGTGAACTTTGCAATGTGGTGTGTTTTCCACCAAGCAGTCAGTGAATCTTAGAGTGAGGTCTATTTTGGTTCAGGAGAGTGGGAGGTGAAAGGAGGACTGTTTGTTGATCTTGAAGACAGCGTGGGTGTGTAGCGCTGTGTGGAGTAGTGTGATAAACATGCTGTCAGAGTTCATTTGGCGCACACTGCATTTGACCCAAACATCTGAGTCAATATGGGCTCAAGGCCTTTTCCGTTGGTGATGAGAGGCTGGAAACATAACGGTGTGCAGTGACTGTGAAATCCATTCAAATATATCGCATCATGAGGGTGGCATGCTCGTAGTATATCCCATCAGTTATAAAAGATACTTCAAAGTGTCTGAACATTAAAGCTGAAATGTATATAATCTAAATGTTTTTACACACTGCACCACAGCATCAAACACTATGTATCTACTTATTTGGACACGTCATCTAATACAATATTTATATGTTTTTAGAGAAGCAAAAGTCCCTTAACATTTACACATTTTGTGTAACACACAACCTGCCAAATGGACTAGTTTTATCTCTGTAAACTAACTAACTCTGTGAACTAAATGGATATCGAAACTACTGTTATATCACAGTGTAAAAAATACACTATTCTTCATTAAAGTTGTTGTTTCTTTTTTCTTTTAGTACAAAGTGGTGGAGATCCAGGTGAGGAAAACTAATTGACTCCTGCCAACTGTATAATTCATGTCAAGTCCATAATTGTTATTATATACATTATTGTAAAATAGTTATTTGTACTGTGCTCTTATTATGCCCCCTTTTTAAGCCCCTATGTGTTTGACTTTAACCTCCAGTTGTACCAATAATAGCCAGCTCGGCACTGATATCAACCAATCATTTTTCTAAAAACAAATCTGCATTATTTGACATAATAATCACATGACAATACTACACCTAGGGGCTTCAATATAGTGCAGGTTGGAGCAGCCTTGAATAAATGTCTCTTTACTGTTTGTAGGATCCCAATTCAAATCGCATTGCCCAGTGGTTGGATAAGCCCATTGACGGCGGGATCCTTGATCTTTCCCACCCCATGATTCCTGAAGCAGTACAAGGAACTTACAAGATCACTGCCTCAACGGACAAAGGGGAGCAAAAATCCCACCAATTTGACATCAAGGAATACGGTCTGCTGCAGTTACATCCTAACAAATATCTCACATTTAGTGAAAAGTCTTTTTTTATATGTAATATCTTGTTTCCTTTGCTTTAGTTTTGCCAAAGTATGAGGTAAAGGTTGACCTGCCCAGTGTCATAAGCATCCTGGATCAAGAGGCAATGCTTAAGATTTGTGGAAAGTGAGTGTCCTACTTGAATACAACAGATAGAGATTCACAATGTCACTGATGTTTAGGATGGACAGCACGATCTGTTTAGTTGAGTCACACTGAAAATTTCATTCTAACTTTTGTACTTTAATGTACCATCAATGATCAGCAGCCATAGCGCTGTATCATATCACAATTATTTCAATTGAAAACACAGCGTTGCGTCATAATCTGTGAGAAGAACCCCCCCTCTGTGTGTGTGTGTGTGTGTGTGTGTGTGTGTGTGTGTGTGTGTGTGTGTGTGTGTGTGTGTGTGTGTGTGTGTGTGTGTGTGTGTGGTGTTGTGTGTGTGTGTGTGTGTGTGTGTGTGTGTGTGTGTGTGTGTGTGTGTGTGTGTGTGTGTAACGCACACACATTTATTCAGTTAGTATAATTTCGGATTAAGAATATTTGAATTGTATACAATTCTTAAATTTTATTTATGTCATGAGTACAAAAATATAATGTATAAAAGTCAGAAAAGTAATTGTTAAATTAAGCCATTTAGACTTTGTATCCATCAGACATGATGAATATCATGCTGTTTAGTTTTTCGCTTTCTCATTCAATTTTACACTGGCTATGGTCACTCAGCTTTAAATGGTTTAGTTTAAGTAAACGGCTTTCTTTGAATCCGTGTAATATCAGGATCAATTGTTTGTGCTGTTTCCTGCAGATACACTTATGGGAAACCAGTTGTTGGTTCAGTCAAGGCAGTGCTTTGTAGAAAAGCTATCCGGCATTACTGGTATTCAAGAACCCAAGGCGAGGACATCTGCAAGACTTATGAGCTAACTGTGAGTATACCAGATGAAAATGGATGACTCTGTAATCACTGTGATTTATTTTTGAAATTTGACTTTCAGAATATTTTTGTTATTTATTTTTTTAATGCTTTTTTAATTTTTTGATATATCTTCTAGACGGATAAAAATGGATGTGCCACACAAATTGTAAATGTGGCAGACTTTTCCCCCTACAAGACCACTTACGAGGATGGTTTCGAGGTGAATGCTGAAATGGAAGAGTATGGCACAGGTAAGTTGACTGGGTGCCAGGTACTGTTCATTAAGGAGTGAGCAGCAGTTTCTAATGAGCTGTGATCTCTGTTTATCACCATCCAGGGGTCACCCTTACAGGCAGTGGGCAGACCAGTTTCAGCTATCACATCCGAACTGTCACCTTTGAGGATGTACCTGAATCATACAAACCTGGCATTCCATTTGAAGGAAAGGTAATCTGTCTGGAGTGACATGTGTTTCTTTTTATCCATGCTTGTGGCATGGTTATAGGGTTGATGATGTCAGACGACCAAATACTTCAGTCCAGACTGAAATATCTAAACAAACATTGGACTGATTCCCATAATTTTTTCATTCAGGGTCCTCACAGGATGAAACATGTTGATGATCTTCCTGCTTTGCCAACAAAACAGATAGACGTTTTAAAGTCAACACTGTAGCAGATTTTTAAGCTTGGTGGTTGAATGTTCGTGACTGAAATGCTCCTTGGGAGTCTTGGTTGTCTCACTTCCAAAGGTATTTGTTTCTGTGGGTTTTACGTTTCAACTTCTACTCCGAAAAACAAGGAACCAAATATCCCAGAATGCAGTTACTCAACATTTGGACTAATTGAAGTCCAGTGTTTTTCAACCTGGACCCTATGTTAACAAATGTGGTTGTGTAATTGAATGGTACTTACAACAACTTTTTGAATTAGCCCAGTAGATCGCGACCCGTGGCAGTGGCTACAATAGCGACAATCCACAAAATGTCGCTCACTGAGAAGTCTCACTCTCAACCATGCAGCAGCTTGATGTCAATCCTCTACTTGTTGCCTCTCATTACACACGTGCCTTGCAGACACGTGTGTATATTCTCAGACTATTGGCAAATATGCTAAAATAACAATTTGAACCTGTACTCGACATTTCACAGATTCCTGATTCACCATCCTCCCTGATGGGCATGAAATAATGAACAAGGTTATTTAGAGTCCCCAGTAGGTGAATACTTGTTTTTGTAGACCCCTCACAAGAACTCAAATGCCACCAGCACATCAAACTTTATATTTAACCTCATAACAAGGCAGCTTAACAACTATTAGACAGGTAACGATGACAGAGGCTGTAAATCCTCCTGGTCCCCAGAGTTTTGATAACTCTAACCTGTTCACTTGTCAGCAGTCAATATGAAATCAAATTGTGCATTGATATCAATATTTATTATATGCACTTTGATGCTTACCAGATGATGAACCATTTAAATTTCAGACACTCTATTCGCGTTCCTCTTTGGCCACCTACACTACTCTAGCACCATTCCTTATAAACCTGCACTGTAAAAGTCAGATTGCCAAGAATATTTCAGAGCACATTCAAGCTCCAAGAAGTAACAAATCAAATGACCACCTCAATGACATCACTGCAAAGTTAGAGTTTGTATTCTTGTCTTGTTTGCAGGTCAAACTGACTGGTCCAGACAATAAACCTGTCGCCAACGAGCTGGTGTACCTGCTTGCCACCCCTTCACAAAACGTCACACTCACTACAGACAAGAAAGGCATGGCTTCCTTTTCTCTGGACACGTCTCTCTGGAAGGACACAGTGAATCTGCAGGTTGGTTACTGCTCTTCAGTATTTATTCACCGGTTTCTTTTAGTTTCCACCAAATTTATAATCAACATTTAACTATAGCAACTGTCAATGCATCCATTATGTTGAAGGTGGCCCACTTAGGTTTATATTCTAATTAATCATGTTGGTTTTGTGCTGGAGATGTTGTGGTTGATAGTTGAGTGTGAATTTTACCTTTTGACCTGTCACTATTTATGTCAACAGGCAAAGTCTCAAAACAACAACGAGGATGAACCATATATGCAGAAGTTGCGTAGTCCAGAGTACAGGTCGGCCTACCACCAAGTCACAGTGTTTTACTCTAAGAGCAGTAGCTTTTTGAAGCTCATGCAGGTCGGAGACAAGATCCCTTGTGACAAAGATGCGACTGTGCGTGCTCAGTACATCATCCAGGGGGAGGAGCTAAACAGTGGACAGGAAGTCCTTGACTTTTTTTACCTGGTATGTGTCACGGGTTATAAGCTACTCAGAATTGTAACATCCATCTTTTCCTGTGTTATTTTGTACTAACACAGTCTATAAAAATAACATCATAGGGACACTTGTGATTCACTGGAAGTAATGTCTGTGGCATTCATCATATTGTGAGATCACTTGGATTAATTTATACAGTGGAAACTGGATATAGTGATCAACCATTTATATGGATCAAAAAGCTTGAGACAGAATCCTTCCAGAACATATCACGTAATCCGCTTACAGTGTTCATTTTGGGTCTTTTATATATATTTTTTACAGTTTTTACCGGCTCCTCTCTGTGTTTCTATCATTCGTGCTGTGAACAGCCAAACTGAATCGAGCCAAACTGAGCTCTCGCCATCTCCTCCAGCTCTCCATACACTGACTAAGTTCACAGATTATGTTGTTTTTACCCAGTCTGAGTTTACACACGTGTCCGATGACACTGTTTGTTTGTGTGAGTGAGTGTATCGGAATGAGTTTGTGTCAGCGCGAGAGAAAGAGATCTTACTTGTTAAAGAAAAGTATCGTCATTATTATTATTATGTGATGATGAGTGTTGATATTGTGGTGTCATTTTAAAGAAATGAATGTCTAAGCTGTGAGAGAGCAGAGAGAGATAATTTTGACCTGGGACAAACATGATCACTATAAGCAATTTCCACTGTATTAGATTATGGTAATATTTAGTTGACCAATAATTAAACCCAATCCTCATGGCTACATTCCAATGGCTCAGTGTCCAGAGAAGAAGCAGATGTAATTCTTTAATTAAATTTCAAAGAGGGATTTTAATGTGAAAAACCCACATCTGTGCCTGTCTGTCTTTCATTTCTTTCTTTTCTCTTTCGTTGTAGGTGATGTCCAGAGGAGGAATTGTGCAGCATGGCCATATCCCAGTGGCTGTTAAAGCAGGAACTGGTACAGAATATTTTGTTATTTGAACAAAGAAAACTTGGTGATATTCTGCATTCAACAAAGCTCATGAAAAGACCACAAGCTAACTTGAAGTATTTTAGAAAGGCTGCACCCACATACCTACATTTTATTTTTAGAATACAACTCTGCTTAAAGATATGCCTGGTGTCCACACTACTCCATAGCCGTTCTCCATTTTAAAGCTGCTAAAACGGAGAACGGCTGGTTGAGTCATTGAATTTCGATTACGATTACAGCTTCCAACGATTATGAATTATGATGATTATGAAAACCGACATGAAACCATGAGTATCCAGTGTTTCGTTTTGCAATAAAGCTCCATCGTTCACACAGGCAGCGTTTCTGCTGCGTGTCCTCGAATAAAAGTCGGGCTCAGGACACTACAGCAGCCTTTCAGGATCAGGACAGACGCATGTTATGGTCCGGTATCTTTTATGGTGCTGTATCACACTGCCGCATGTCCTCCCTTCTCACTCTCCTGCTGACCTGCGCTCACTTTACACGTTAACAATAAACACCAACACCAATCAGAAGTTATTAGGACATATTCAGTACTTGAAATTTACTTTGTGTGTGTTTGATTGGCTCTAGAGTTTATGAGACCCATATTTAAAGTCATGGGAAAAAATTCGAACATTTTGCGCACGCTGTTCAAATACCACACACACACAGGATGAGACGTGACGCACACAACCAGGACATCAGGGTTAAAGTGGCTGGGACGGATTCACGATCATTTATTGATAAATGTGATTATCAGTTTGTGTGTGAAGAGTAACGGAGATGAGCAGACACACACACACAAGCACTCCTGCAGACAGAAGAGAAGTTCTGCCAGCAGATTATGACACAACGCTGTGTTTTAACTTCATTGTTGCATAAGAAGCGATGCCCCGTTTTATCCACAAACGTATGAAAATATGAATTCAGCAGGTTTTTATAAAGATCATTTCTATTTGTGGGTGAAGTTTGGTAAAGAACAGAGGAGCAGAGTCACAATGCCACGCTGTGCCGGAAACTCACTGCTCATTTAGACTGTGCAGACACTAATCTGTTACCATGGCGCCGAAATTATGTACTTTTCTTTAAAGTTCAATTAATATGTGATGTTTCCAAAGTCCATGAGTAATCATGTTAAATAATCGGGATTACAATATTGATTGAAAATAATTGTGATGCTGATTTTTGCCATAACCATCAGCCCCTTTAAAAAAGAAGTTTGGAAATGCTGCTGGTCCTATTTTAGATTGAAAACTCCAGGACTGTATTTTAGTCTGGACGGGCAGAACCAGAACTGTTGAACATGAACAGTGGCTGTAAAGGGTCACATGATGGGTGATTTCAGGCTTGTTGGTATGGACGTGAGTTATAACTGATATGGAGCCAAAACACTTGTGGACAGATGTCATTTTGGTTTGAAAATGGTGTTTTCATAATGAAAATATGGATGGAACCTAAAATTAAGTCTAGGCAAGTCTGATTATTTCTTATTCCTTTTACCATGGCGCTCCATTGACAACATATCAATTTGACCCATTGTACTGGTAGTCATATACCTTCATTACCATGTGTCCATACCACGTACACTGTCCAGCTAATGTAAAAACAAAAAGACCAGGAATTTTCTCCTGGTTAAATAAGCTTCGACAGAAATTGGAAGGGCCATTTGTTTTAGGAAATTACTTATTTTCCAAAGTAGCTCAAATCAGTGTTGTGCGATCAAATTGCCCTTATCAACTTACAAGATGGGGTTGGTGGCCTCAAAGGGAGCTGGGAGAGATGGAGAGCATAAAGGAATAGATAAAACACTGTTGGTGTAAGTGATTTCAAAAGCAGAATACACCCAGACGTATCCTCTTTCTGTCTTGATGTGAATTGGTTGAGGTTAACCACAAGTATGGGTTTTTTGCTTCAGGCCAACGTAGCAACCTATTAGTTGCTCATGTGCATAAAACAATATTATTTCATTCGGCAAACAAGAAATATATAATTTCTGTTCATTTATGTGTTTTGATAATTGTGTCACGTTTCTTTGTCTCTGTGTTTCATGCCTTAGTCAACAAAGGGGAGTTGTCCATATCACTCCAGCAGGTGACAAACCTGGCACCATTTGCCCAGGTGGTAGTTTACACTGTGATGCCCGGTGGAGAAGCTGTGGCCGACAGCCAGGACTTCCCCATTCAGCTCTGCCTCAACAACAAGGTTGATTATTAAATGAATACAAGACCCTTTTGATGTTTAAAAAGATATATAGATTATTTTTATACATAAATTTGAGGCTTGACAAGAGGATAGACATAAACGTCATCTAATCTGCTCCAAAACTAAAGCAACTGCACCTTGTTGTCTGCTGTGCAGGTGGTTCTGAAGTTCTCCTCCATCCAGAATCTTCCAGCGGAGAAGACCACACTTAGTCTCCAGGCTCACCCAGGCTCCATGTGTTCCTTGAGGGCCATCGACCAGAGTGTCCTCCTGCTGAAGCGACAGCAAGAACTCTCTATCAACTACGTACGACATTGACCTTCATTGCTTATTTTGCCATGTTAACAACTAATCCTGTGCCAAAATGTTACATGGTGTTTGTATTGTAAATTACATAAAGCCTTGGTTTTAGGGATAAGTGGAAGTAGCGATTTATTCACAAAACCCAATGTCTCAGAGTGTTTTCAGTATTTACATCATCACTGTGTGGACCTCCCATCATTCAGTGTGCTGACACACCCCTATTAACACTGGTGTTTTTGTGCAGGTGTACAAACAGCTGCCTTTACAGAAGATGTCAGGTTACACGTATGAGGTTGAAGACCAAGAGCCATATCCCTGCCTGATTGTACTCAGCGCACCTCGTCGAGCGTCACGCTCAATCTCCTTTGAACCTGATCAGAAGAACGACGTCTACAGCATCTTTAAAGTAGAATTTTGGATTGTTTTGTTTGGAAGGGGATAAAATAGATATTGATCAGAGATATGTGGGCTATTGTATATTTATAAGATCTATTGATCTGTGGATTGCTTTCTTATAGTACAGTATTTTTTCTTTACACTTTTTATTCTATTACTCTATCTAGTTCTGACTAACTATTTTTCTCAGTCACTATTTACCTCTCTTTCCTTCTCTCTTCTGTCTTTATGTATCGTTCTATCTCTGGCTCCTTCTGTCATTGTTTTATCTCTTTTGATTTTTCCTCTAGCTGCCTTGATCTAGCTTCATTTAGTATTTAACAGTTTACATGAGGTATAGCATCTGGGTTCACCACTAGCGATCAAATTCTATACAGTTTATGACTTGACATTCTCTCCTTTGGTTTTATCATCACTCTGTCTCTTCTTCTAGGAAATTGGAATCAAAATTGTGACCAACTCCGATGTGAAAAAACCTATTGACTGTGACCGTTACTATATCGCAGAAGGTACGATTTATGTTTTGCAACTTGTATTGTCCACTGACTGCTCACGCAACTGTCCATTGATACTGGTCCCAGAATAAGAAATTTGTCATTTTACTGTGAAGTATATTTAACAGATATGCTTTACAACGATCTGAGTGCTGAAGTTCACCGAGAAGGAACTGGAAAGACAAAGGAGACTATTAGAACATACTTCCCTGAGACCTGGATCTGGGAGCTGGTTTTTGTTGGGTAAGTTGTGTAATTACTGTTTTTGTGTTTGTTTTTTTTATCCAAGCGTTCCTAGATGTCCTAGACTCTCCTGTCCCCATGGCCTTCAACATGATGCCACAGAATTCAGGTGGCGCGCGCAAAGATAAAGATGAACACAAGAAGGAAACCGTCAGGACATTCTTCCCTGAAACCTGGATCTGGGACCTAGTTACTGTGGGGTAATAATCATATGAAACCATCAAGAGATTATAAGATTTTCAGACATGTGCATTTTGAGTTGTGAGAGTATGCATTAGGAAAAATGTTGACTTTTATATATACATTTTTTTTAAATTTTACTTACAGTTTACCAGAGGCCCTGAAGTAAATGTTAAGTCCAGATTGCTTTATCGATGTAACATCACATATTTCCCCATGTGAAACTAATCTAAACTATGAAGCTATGTGAAATTTATAAGAAATAGAAAACAAATACACACATCTTTTCTTTGTGCAATAGCCAAAACAGACATGCTAGTGCTGTACCCCATCACTCACAGTAAGGTTAGTAAGCTAATTGGGAAAATTAGTTTCTAAGGACTTCAAATGTTTGTTTTACCACTGTTGACATGTTTAAACAACATCATGTGCCATGAGGTACTCTGTTTTTAGCCACTGTAGCAATGTAGTTTAAGGGTTTGGCACTTTGTAAAAATGTTGTGCTGACGTTGCTTTGTTACCAGACAAAGCAACCAAATGACTTTAGTGATCTGCAGACTTTTCCCTTAGCACCACAGTGAGGTTTACCTGGTCTCTCAGGTGATTTGCAGTAAATCACTAAAGTTATTATTCCAGTGACAAGCTAAACAATAGTCTGGAGCATGGTATACATGCTTGTTGGTTGCCTTAAATATTATTATTGTTATGAGGTACAACACACAGCCTCAGCTTCTAACATGGCTGCAGAGTCATAGTCATAGTTATTTTTGGGTGCCCTGGTTGTGCAGGAGTAAAATTCCTGTCCACAATCTCTGACACAGTTTGATCTCTGACTAACATGATTTCAATCAGGAGAACTTGTAGAGAAACAAATGGCAATGAGTTCATTAGAATGAAATAAAATGTATGATATGGAGGACATCCACCCGGAGCTTAGGCACTGATGGTGATGAGTAATGGAGCACGATTTGTGACATTTTACGCAGGGCTTCTGGTTGAAGGATGACGACCTGGTATCCAATACAATTGATCTTGGTACTGAACTGACAGCTGAATGACAAGAGGGAGAAAGAAGACAGTGTTCCTGATTAAACCGTTGCTAAACTTAGTCAATGTAGTAGTGATGAAAACTTTATATAATTAGTGAGTCCTGTTCATTCTGCTAGGGAACTAAGGGATTGACCATCTGCCTCCATCTTGGCCTGTCCTAGGCTACGTTTTGGGCCTCTCTTCAAGTCAGATCCATCTCTTTCAGCTTGGCTGTCAAAGTTCACTGCCATGTTGTTTTGGACTGACATCGTTTACGTTTTCCTGGTGGTATCTATCTTGGTGCAGTCTTTGTTATGTGGTTCTGGTAATTTAAGGACATGCTCAAGCCATTGTGTGTGCTGGTATCGGATCAGTAGCACCACACTCCGGCTCTTTGTCTCAGTTCAGATGGACTGCAGTCTTACAAATGGTCTGCATGCTTTCCCAAGCCTTGGATCTGGTGTCCTTTTGTGCTGCATTGTGTAATCTGCCAAGGTAGGTCCTCAACATAGTCAAGTGGGTCACCGTTCATTGTGATGGCATTTATGCACATCACTTTGGTTTTTGAATTGCTGATGACCTGTTCAGACTGTCAGTTTTCTCCTGCAGGTGTTTTTGAGGAGGGAGGCATCTAGGTCATTGGCAAAGTCCAGGTCTTCAAATTTGGAAAAGAGAGTTTCCCTAATGTCTCTGGGTTTATCAGCTGTTTCCTTCAGTGAGATCCAGTAGATAGAGACCAGAAAGAGGAGTGGATAAATGATACATTCCTGTCATACACCAGACTCGCGTAACTGCTATTACTACTTAGCAGTAATAATGTAGCCATCTACTACTGCTACCACTAATAATACTAATAATAACTTTATTTGTATAGCACCTTTCAAAAGAAATGTTACAAAGCACCTCACAAAGGAAGTGCAGTGCCAAGTTTGGTGCGATATGGACAAGCAATATGTGAAATATACAATTGTAATAAACAGGAAAGCAGTGCCTTATAGTCGGTCAGGGCAAGGCTTAACAGGCAGTCTGTGGACGGAGTTCAACATGTCTTCCTGTCTGGCCGACAACTGGCGACCCGTGGGTTAAAACTGGTCCACCACCAATGATATCTGTCCCGCCAGATCGTTTCGATAATTTTACATATCTCACCACATTTTACTGCATATTGCCATGAAATTTGTTCAACATATTCATGTGTCCAGTTATCAGACTTTTTGGGAAATACCATGCCACTAGAAGTTGTTGATTTGTTAATCGGTTGTCTGTTTGTGCAGTGAGAGTGGTTCAGTGAATGTGGAGAAGACCGTCCCTGACACCATCACTAAGTGGGCAGCCGGAGCATTCTGCGTCTCCTCTGTCGGCTTTGGCGTGGCACCCAACATTGGACTGACGGCCTTCCAGCCATTCTTTGTCAGTCTCACCTTGCCCTACTCTGTCATCAGAGGGGAGGTCTTTACACTCAAAGCCACTGTCTTCAACTATCTCTCCAAATGCATTATGGTAAATATTTGAATGACAATGATGGACGGAATGACTTTCAGTTAGTTCCAAGTATGTAAAGATTGTCTGTGGGTAAGATTTATTCAAACTGTAATGGCTGTGAGCTCGTCAGGGATTACAGACATGGGATAAATAAAAGATTTTTTTACATATTTAATGTACCTTGTGCCTTATACTTAACCTATTTGAGCTGTGATGTATTTTTTGCCTGTCTGCAGGTGAAGGTAACACTGGCTGAATCAGACCAGTACACTCTCAGAAACTGTGATGGCTGCCAGTACACTGTGTGTCTGTGTGGAGATGAGAGCAGGACCTTCTCATGGATTGTTACTCCAACCGCCCTTGGTATGGATGTTTTTTTATATTTGTCGTGTATTATTACAAATTATATATGCTATATAGTTATTCACGCCACACAATGAGCTTCCACTGTTAGGACACTTTTCTTTTTTTTTTTTTTTACTGGACAACTCAACAAGAATATTCTGTAAATAATAATTATTGACAGATTGAATTTCACTTATTTATTACAATTCATATATATATATATATTTTATATTTAATATATATATATATATATATATATATATATATATATATATATATATATATATATATATATATATATATATATATATATATCATGCTGTATTTTCATTCCAGTATCAAAATCAAAGTTTTAGAGACTTAATATAGTTCATTACATTAACCTTGATAATATGGCTTAGTGCACTTTAACTTTAAAAACCGTCAGTGGTGGAAAGTACATTTAATCAAATACTGTTCTGATTCTGAAGTGCTTCTACTGCTACTATACTAATATATCACTTTATACTCGGCTATACTTATTTAATGGTGATAGCTGTTAGTCACTTGACATATTGAAGATTTTACTCAGAACATTTCATGAGTAAATGAAATACATTGTCATAGATAAAACTACAGCATTAAGTCATTACATGATTTGAACTACTGGAAGTTACCTCAGCTCCAAGCCCATGAAGAGCTTTGTATGCAAGGAGGAGGACATGAAGAAACCGTATCAATGTGTTTAGAGCAGTTTTGAACGAGCTGAAGTATCTGTTTTTGGGGAGGCCAGTAAAAAGTGTTTCATATGAACTTTAAGGTCAGTTAAAAATAAAAGTATGAGTAGTATTTTGACCAAAAGCCTAGTTGGACCTTGTTTTGATGATAGTTAGAGGCTGTGATAAGACGATTGGCAGAGAATTGGTAAATTAAACATTCATCCTCAGAGCAACTAAAGAAACGTGTCTAAATGTCCTTTTAGAATTAATTGAACGTTGTCTCAATCTGTTTCAGTCACAGCTCTCACTACTCTTATTACAGATAAATTATCCAGTTGTCTGTCATCATTATCACCAGTAACACCATGTGCTTTGCATATCTTTAAGATGAAAACTGATGTTTGTTAGGTACAATTCAATGCTATATACACTGCTCAAACAAATTAAGGGTACACTTAATTGTCACAGTATAACACCAAGTCAGTTCAACTTCAGGCATATCAATCTGTCCATTTAGGAAGCACAAGTGATTGTGAATCAATTTCACCTGCTTTGGTGCAAATGAAAGTGACAACAAGTGCAATGCAGAGGCAAGACAACCCCCACAAAGGACATGGTTTTACATGTGGTGGCTACAGACAGTTGCTCTCTCCTTCCTGACTGATTCTTCTCTAGTTTCGTGTTCTGCTAGTGTCCTTGTCACTACTGGTAGCATGAGGCGGTAGCTGCAGCCCAGTCAGGTTGCACAGGTAGTCCAGCCTCCTCCAGGATGGATCATCCATACATGCGGTCACAAGAAGTGTTGCTGTGTCTCCCAGCACAGTCTCAAGAGCGTGGAGGAGACACCAGGAGACCGACAGTTACACGAGGAGAGCTGGACAGGGCAGTAGAAGGTCATCAACCCAGCAACAGGGCCGGTATCTGCTCCTTTGTGCAAAGAGGAACAGAAGGAGCACTGCCAGAGTCCTACAAAATGACCTCCAGCAGGCTACTGGTGTGCATGTTTCTGATCAAACTGTCAGAAACAGACTGGTGCAGTGGGCCCCTGGTTCCTCCTGGTGCAGGACAATGCTCGGCCTCATGTGGCCAGAGGGTGTAGGCAGTTCCTGGATGATGAAGGCATTGATGCCATTAACTGGCCCTCACCCTCCCCTGACCTAAATCCAATTGAGCCCCTATGAGATGTTATGCATCGTCATGTTGTGTATCATCCGACGCCGCCAAGTACCGCCACAGGAGTCCATGAGCTCACTAATGCCCGGATTCAGGCCTGGGAGGAGATCCCCCAGGACACCATCCCCGACTCATCAGGAGCTGCAGGCACGTGGAGGCCACACACACTACTGAGTCACATTATGAGTTGCTGTGATGATGCAAGCTGGACCAGCCTGTGATTTAAATGTTTTACTATGATTTTCAGTGTGGTTTTGAATCCAGCCCTCAGTGGGTTGATGATTTTGGTTTTTCATTGACCGTTGTTGCGTCATTTTGTTCTCAACAATTATACAATGTATATCAGTAAAGATTTCCAACATGAATAATTTGTTCATCAAGATCTGATGTGTGATTTAAGTGTTCCCCTAATTTTTTTGAGCAGTGTACTTTCAGTGATGAAGATAAAACAGAACAAGCTAATTAATCCCTGTTAAAGGCGCTGACAGCTGTTGTGTCTGCACTGCTGGAAGCAAAGACAGCCGTCTGTCGTCGTTACGCTGCCTGGGCTGAAGGCAGAGCGTTTCCATCAGCCTCCATCAGGCAGGATGGAGATGAAGCTCTTGTGAATGCCAAATTGCACTCCTCTAACTCCCCCTTAGAGGAATGCTGACAATCACTTGTACTAACAAGTCAGGTAGTATCTCTGACGAAACACTCAGAAACCTCTCCCTCGGGGGGTGATCTGTACTTGTCCTCTGTGTGAAGGATTGTGGGCTGTGAGGGGAAGAAGGGAGGGGTGTGGGAGATGGAGCCGTATGGGAGAGAGGCAGCATAATAAGGCAACAAATGGGGATTAATGAGGGCAAATAAGATAGGAAGCAGGGGGAGGAAGTACAACTCAGAGAGGAGGGATGGAGGAAGAGTGTGGATAATGAGCTGGATTGAAAGCAGATGGGAAGTGATATTTGCCTCCGTGTGCAAAATGTGACTGTGACAGGGCGAGGGAGCTGTAACCAAACGTGGGCTTTCAGAATAAGAGTATGTTTGTTTGTGTGCACACAGGTGAGGTGAAACTGAAGGTGAGCGCTGAGGCCCTGAAGACTGACGCACTGTGTGGCAACGAGGTGGCCACCGTCCCTGACATGGGCGGAATCGACACAGTGGTCCGCACCCTGCTGGTGGAGGTCAGTGCCTGTCACAACATGACACTTAAAGGGGACATAGCATGCAAATTCCACTTTGTTAGTGCTTCTACAGGTTAATGTGGGTATCTGGCATGTCTACCAACCCAAAAACTCTGGGGAAAAAAACACTTGCGCGTTTTGTTATAGTTCCTCTAAGTCAGAAACGTCATGCTTGAGTGACTCGATTGAGCTTCCTGGGTTTTGTGTCGTAACAAGGCACTGGAAGTCTCCCTACATGGCCTTGCCCCCCACCTCATCCCCCACACTCGTTACGCCGGGTTTACACCGGAGGCAGCGAGGCTGCGAGGCAGCGCAGCCGTCTTCCCACCGCAGCCGCCTGGCTGTTCACACGGGACGAGCATTTCTCCGCTGGTCAGCCCGCGATTCACTCACATGTGGCATTTGTCTGGATCGTTGGGACTGGGAGGCTGCAGCAGTTGCTCGGGCACGACCGCTCGCTCTCCCATGCGTGAGCTGGAATTTGTGTCAGTGCCACACAGCCAGCAGTGTGGAAGACTTCCGCAGTGTTCAGCACTACTGTAACCCCGGCCAAACACACACACAGAGCCCCCCCACTCGTTACGCCGGGTTTACACCGGACGCGGAAGCGCCGCTGCGAGGCAGCGCCGTTCTGCTCGCAGCCGCCTGGCTGTTCACACGGGACGTGCATTTCTCCGCGCTGGTCAGCCCCATAGACTGTATATATAAGGTCAGCCCGCGATTCTGCTTTCTCCACTTGTTGTTGTACCCGTTGAATGTCGGGGTTCGGGGGTAAATGATGGTCTTCATAGCCCCCCACCACCCCTTTTCTCTCTCTGTCTGTCTGCTTGTGTGCTTGTAGTGGATGGGCAGAGGGGACATTTAATTATGTGATTGGGAAAATTAAAACTCCAGGACAACAGAAGGGAATACAAAGTATGGGATGCATATTTGATAATTTATATCATATAAAATATGTAATTTATATCGTTTAAAATCATGAGGGGGGAGGGGGGAGCTGGCTTATTAGCATTTAAAGGAACACGCACTCAAAACAGGTCACTCTGTGGAGGGCTGTTTTATACAGGGTAAAAAGGGTGCTGTTTTAAATGATCCTTGTGGTATTTTGACCAAAGTATGTTACAGACATTTCATTAAGACCCCAAGGAACCATATCAACTTGTGGTAAAATGGGCATGCTATGTCCCCTTTAAGCAGTTTGTCACAAGATAAGAGTTACTAATCCAACCACGGTTCTCTGAGTTGGATAAAGACAACCAGAAACACTGAGTTAAGCCTATGAATCCATGTCCATGAATCAATTCAAATCAATATTGTTCCCTAACATCTTGATTTCCTGTGTCTCCAATAGGCTGAGGGAACACCACAGATGGTCAGTCACAACGCTCTCCTCTGCCCTGCAGGTGAGCGTTCAGACATCAGCTATCTGAAAGCCTCCAGGCAGACGGCCATGTTGACCCTCTCATTCAGAGAGCTTAAAAGATGCATGTTTAAATGTCATTCTGCTCTGGAGACCTACGTTCGTCTGGGTCAGAGGTTAAAGTTCTCACAGATGTTTGTTTGGCATATCTTTACACTGATGCATTGACATTTAGCTCATGATTTGTACTCACCAAAAAAATGTATCATGAGTTACATATTTTTTGCCTGACTGCATATAATTTAATATTAAGATGAATTAATATATATAATTAAATGTAAATGTACTGGTTGCCTAACTTTAGTGTTTAGTCCATGATATGATCTTGTACTTCAGTTGAAATTGTTGGTTTGATCACATTAAACCTGAAACCTGTGCAAAGTAAAGGATGACAGACATAATCCAAAAGACACCCGTTTTGAATCCTACATTGGAAATGTAATATTGTGTTGTATGGAAGTGCTAAAGAGAGCTCATTCCTTTTTCTCCTCCAGTTTGTGTCATGTGTTGTGTTTTCTCTGTTGCCAGAGGGACCAGTGGAGAAGAATATCTCTCTTCTGCTGCCTGAGGTGTTTGTGGTTGGATCAGCCAGGGCCTCCGTCTCTGTACTGGGTTAGTAACATCAGGTTTCTTACTCTCTGCTATCATGACTTAGTAGAGCATACCTCTACCCTGTCACATAGACAATGTTTGCAATGATGAAATCATCTACCTTCCTTTTTTTTGCTTCTGCAGGTGATCTGATGGGCCGGGCCATGAAGAACCTGGACAAGCTGCTGGCCATGCCGTACGGCTGTGGGGAGCAGAACATGGTGCTGTTTGCCCCCAACATCTTCATCCTCAACTACCTGCAAAGCACCGGTCAGCTGACCCAGGAGATTCGTGACAGGGCGACTCGCTTCCTGGAGAGCGGTGAGTGGTTAGGACCGCCTCTAAAGTCAGTAATGTCAGAGAAACATATGAGATGGACTTACATTAGTGAAACTACTATTAAAAAAAGGTGAAGGCTTTATCCCATGGTTTTCTCTCTCATACCACCTTTCAGACAGCAGACCTGTGAATGACATAGCTCAACTCAACACACATTCTATGTTTTTTCCCCCTCCCTTTATTAAAGAGTCTCTGGAGCAGGATTTACTGATTTCATGTTTAGATTTTGTAATGCTTTCACTCAAAACCCTGCGCTCGCAGTCAAGTCCGCCCTGCTTGTGCTTAGATTTCCTTCTCTTCAGCTTTAGCTCTTCCTCTCGCAGCCACGCTGCTTTTGCGAGCGCGTGAAATTATGCTATTGGATTTGTTTCTTCTGGGCTTGGATTTTTTTTTGGGCAACAAGTCTTCTAAAATTCCCCAACCAATAGGAGGCCAGGTGAAGTCACCAGGTAATCGTTGACCCTCACTGGACTAGAACTGTAATGACTCAAGTCTACAGTGTGAATTACATAACTGATAAACATCTCCCCGCGTCTGCATGGATTTACTCCCACAGTCCAAACGCATGCGGAGAGAGCAAATGATCTCTGTATGTCGGCCCTGTGATGTGTTCATGACCTAAACCTGCCTCTTGCCCAATGTCTGCTGGAATTGGCTCCAGCTCCCCAGCACGACCCCCAAACGATAAGGGTTATAGATAACGAAATGGATGAATGGACTAATAAACATGAGAATTACACTGAATGATATTGATAAATTTATCAGATACATTCATTGTCTTAATCCCCCAAGTGTACACTTTCTATTATCTCAGTATCATTTAATAAATTTACATTCCTGATAACACCAGTTCTCCAAAGCTCTTGGTCGGCTTACGCAGGTCGACCCATACAGATAGACCCCTGACGTGGGGTTAACCCAGGTCGGGTTAACGGGTTGTCAGTTGCACCATCTCTCACTGAATACAGTTTAAATCGTCTGGTCTGGTCTGCATATTGCAGTCAGTCATTATCTGAGTATTTAACCTTTTTTTAAGCTTTAACAAGTAAATGCATAACTGATGCATTCAGGAAAACGGCTTCATTAAGTTGAAAATATATCGGCACCAAAAAAATCTAAAAGTGACTGAATCTTAACTATTTATGGCAACTGTGAATAACCAGTTTAATGCTAAAGGTCTTGTGGGATTGAAGGACCTAACAATGTTAATTTGACTGTGTGTGTGCTTGCGTGTTTGTGTCGTAGGATATCAGAGAGAGCTCACCTACAAGCACGATGACGGCTCGTACAGCGCCTTTGGAAAGAGCGATGAGTCTGGAAACACCTGGTCAGTAGAAATGCACACACTTGCTTCAGTAACATGAGGTATTAGATGCTGCTCAGGATACGTGCACTACACAAAGGGATCGTTTGATTGGAATGACTTAAACAAATGAATGTAGAGCAGCAGCTTCTCTAAGTTGCAAATCAAAACTTTCCAGTATTTAACTTGCACAACAATATTGAACATTTTAAACCAGTTACAAAATGTGTGTCATGACATAAAATCACACAAAATTATATTATACCATTATGTATTCTATATTGTTGTGATTTAGCAACACTTAAAACCGCATACATACACTCTAGAGGCTTTTCATTTCATTATACATTTTTGGATGTTTTTAAATGAGTATTTTATGATAATTCTAGTTTCTACATTTTAGTTGAGATCAAATAATTTTAAAGAATTTAGCCAAAACAAGAGTAGAATTTAGTTAAAACTAGTATGGCTTAAAACATCAGAAGCTACAAACAAACCAAAGAAGCTCAACATGGGTGCGTAACTGTCAAATGAAAACTCCTCAGGTCATTGAGCCGTTCCTAAAAACCCAAAATACAGAGACGCGTAGACTCAGTGTCCTCTATTTCAGCCACAGGCAATGAAATGAATGAAAGAAAATTATTTCATTATCCACACATATTTCTTGTGAGAATAAGTATAAACTGAGAAGGAAGCACTTCTCTTAGAACTGACCATTTTTTTTACGTCATAAATATACCACAATAATGAATTAACTCATGAAAAAATGTTGAAAAACCTTTATTTAGAGCTTTGCTGCTAAACAGAACGTTTCAGCTCAAATCTCACACTTCATTTGACGAGAAAATAGAAAATGACAAGTTGAAATGGTGGGAGTTAGACGCGCGCGCACACACACACGCATACACTCACAGTGTCCTCTTTGGTGTTTGGCACCAGCAAGCATTCTAATAATTTTACTTTCTGAGGAACATGCCAGAACATATTAATATTTTCATGTAATGGGCTTAAAGCACGGAGCCTGCGGGGATTTAACAAACCCTCTGCTGTTTTGAAAGGGTGCTGGGCAGTTTGGCACTTGGTGTGTGTGGGTGTGTGTTTGTGATTAGGGGAAACTAGGGCTCTTACTTGTTCAATTACGCTAGAATTCCATCTGGATATTTGATGAAAATAGCCGCATGCAGTGATTTAGAACTTTGAAACTTTTATTAAAGTGTGAGCAAATATATTCATGTGTATTGTTTATATATTGCTGCACTGAACTATGCAGATTTTCCGCACTTTCTCCGGATGAGGTGTGTGTTTGAGTGCAAATGCTAGAGGCTCTGGTTTATCTGCGGACTGTCTCTGCCTGGCCTCCTGGTATAAAGTCAGCAGAATTCGATGTGTGAACACAGCAGGGGATCACCCGCTGGATGAAAGGTTGATGACTGTTCTAACAAGCCTCAGACGCAAAAATGAAAAAAAAGACATAAGAAAAGGAATAGCTCCTGGTGAAAAAGCGGTGTCATTCACGTAGAAGACGGTGTCTGTGTGTGTTGTAAAGAAAATCAAGTGATCTCCGCAGCAGAATTAATATGTTACCCTCTGCCTGCTGCACAACCCCTCACCTGAATAATATGGAGGACTTGTTGCTGTTGTGAAAGCGTCTGTGTAGAGAAGCTCTCCCTGTGTTGTGCATGCAAACAAAAACTGCAGATAAAGTCTGCAGGTCATGTCTGAAAGCGGCTTATGTAACATGAAAGAGTCGCTCAAAGAAACGACTGCTGTTTCCCTCAATGCCACTTTCTCAGGCATTGGTGGAGTAGGTGACTGAATATTGTACTCGTTGTACCCTTTCACACATTTGTGAAAGGGTCTGGAACCATCTTGTTTCTAAATGATAATGATTTAGCGGCAGTGGCACATATCAGTTGTTGGTTGTGATTGGCCCAGCCTGTCTGAGGACGGATGGAAATCTGAACGAGAGCATCTGAAAGAGTGAATAAGCATGAGCTCGCTGATTGGTGTGGATTCCAGGCTACATTCACCATGTGAAACATGACTACGTGATGGATACTGTTGAATCTTGATAACACTATATGACAGTGTGAGTTTTGTGCTTCCACCTACTAATTCCACAAATGTCTGTGGATCGCATATCTCACGAAGCGTTCGTCTTTTCGGCTTCACACTTGTGTATTGTTAATGGCCAGAGGATGTTAGGTGCTGAGTTTGGTGCGATTTGGACAAGCAATATGTTCAATATTAATACAATTTGAAATAACAGGCATTAAGCCATATAAAAAAAAAAATATTAAAAAAAACTCTCATAGTTTTAGTTTTATACAAAATAAGAACAAATAATAAAAAGGAATTGAGAAATTAAAAGAAAAAACACAGATTGCAAACAGTAATAATCAAGCAAATTCAGTTTAATTTTATGATAAACATTGACTATAAAATCTTCCTTGCAGATAAACCAGGTAGGATGAACTCAATTTGTTCTAACTTCCCTCTGCACATAGACTGAAACAAGCATGTTTAGAACAGGCACTGCACTAGTTAATAGAATTTACCTTAAATTTGCTCTAGTAGTTATTTTATCCAGCTGTTTTGAACCCACTGTAAACTACCTGCTCGATATCAAACAGCAGACAGACGAAGTTAGCGTTGACCCAGACGTATTATTTTTCTTGCTTGAGACCAAACCAGAGCTGAAAGGAGATTAAATACGAGACTGGATCCCGCAAGAGGACAGAATGTGACGATGATATTTCAATATTGTGTTAACAGCCTGTTGTACTGCCCCCAAGTGGCCAAAAAACAATTGCAGTTTGAAATATTTGAATGATTTATCATTGTACCATTCATTGTGTGTAGTAAGTCTATAACTGGGATCCTTCAGAAGCCTGACTCAAGAGTAGTTTTTGAAAACATTACCCAAACATAAAGGCTGTGGATATTAAAATATCCCAGGAGCTTCTCTGTCTGCTCAGAGGAAATGTGTTGTAGACGCATCTCAGGCCAAACAACAATGTGAACGATTTACTTTGTTAAAAAAATTGTGTGTGTTTATGTGCGTTTGACCTTCCAGGCTGACCTCTTTTGTGATGAAGTCCTTCGGGGGGGCGAGACCATACATTTTTGTGGATCCCAAACACATTATTGAAGCCAGGAGGTGGCTGGCAACACACCAGCAACCTGATGGATGCATCCGATCCGTCGGAAAGCTCTTCCACAACGGCATGAAGGTAATGAGCTGAGATATATCATATGCTTTTTAACATGGTTTCATATTCCTGCACTGGTGAATTTGTCCTGTAAAATAAAAATCACACGAGTAGCTCAGTGTGAGGATTCGTTGGAATAGAGAAGAGTCTCATGGAGCTGTAAATGTATGCAGAGACTGGAGATTGCCCCGGGCCTGCAGGGCAGCACGCACGCACGCACAGAGAGAGAGAGAGAGAGCGAAGGAAATATCCCAAACAATTTATTTGTAGCCAAAAAGCTCTGACAAGTGTGTCTGAGAAATCCACTGGGGTTTTGCTAGGGGAAGCCAGGTACCTGTCTTTTATTTGTTATGTATGAAAATCTTTTTGTCAGCCGCGTACTGAGGATTATTATTATGTGTTAAAACGGTTTACAACTGTGATGAGCAGGCCAGTCTAAAGCAAATGCTAGTTGCACTACTTCTCCTTGTTTCCTAATTACATCAGAAATCTTTTTTTTAATGAGTGAACCATCTCTTGTACCAAGACATGGTGTCCAATAAGATACGAGCTTATCTGCTCTGCTGCCACACACAAGATAAGAACTTCAAAATGACATCCAAGTCTTTTCTGATAAATTTGGCTCAGTGGCAATAAAGACGCTGGTGACAACTTCAAATGTTTGACGAGTAGAAGGACGAGTGTTTCATCATCGTGTTTATTGCACAGGTTTCTGTTGAGTTTATATTCAATGATGTCACCTCAACAAAACTAATGTCTGATGCTAAGAACAGGGATGACGCCTGGTGGCCTGTGGGATAAAGACATCAGTCTTTATCCCACAGGCACCAGGGCATCGCAAAATATTGTTATATATTGACATTGTTCATAAATATTTCTAATGTGGGGAGAACTGCAGTAAAAGAGGGACAGTTTTTAATTAAAGAAATTTCAATGATCATTTGAATAGTGTATTATTTAGTGTTAGCTGAGGCTAGCCTTTAGTTACCTTATAAGTTAGCATTCACCTCATAATGTTCTCTGTCTGTAGCACTGTGTTAGGCTTTTACTCTGAAACTGTCAACCTAGAAATTACTAATTTTTATGACACTTATTTACCTCCGTGCGTTTGTTTGTATGTGAGCAAGATTATGCAAAAACTACTCGACGTAAAACCACGAAAGTCGGATGAGTCAGAAAAAATCAGATTAAAATGTAGTGCAGACCCTGATCAGGGGGCGAATACAGGATTTTCTCTTCACTTTCTTTAACATTGTGAGATGGGACGTTTTTTTTTACATTTTCATTGTTTTCTCAGGAAATGTTTCATGAATCTTAATTAAAAGAATCTGTATCATTTAGGGAACTTGTATCTATGAGTGTGTGAAATGTGCTGCAGCTTGATGGACTTTACTGGGACTGTTGGGCCTTGGTGGAGGTGCTGCGTTCTCCTGAGAGCCATTCCAGTTTTACATTTTGTTGAGATTCTGAAACTCTTTGTTAGTTTGTGTTCTCGAAGAACGCTATATGACAATGTCACTAATGTTATATGAAGTTAAAACAAACCAATAACAAAAATATCACACAGCACTAAAATGTAACAAAAATATAACAAAAACAGTAACAGTTTGCATGTTCCTTCGTTCTGTCATTATTGAGAGAAACAGTGTTGACGTTTTTCAGTTCAGTGAAAAGAAAAGCCAGGTTGCTAAGTTAGGGAACTGACGCTTCCTGTGTTTCCACAAGGGAGGAGTGAGCGATGACGTGTCCCTGACGGCTTACATCACCGCCGCCATGCTGGAGCTGAATGCCAGCACCACGGTGAGTCTCATCCGTCTCAGCTTTCCATGTTCAGGCTCGGTTGACCTCTCGCTGCTGGAGCTGTGGGGTGTTCATGGGTTGAACTCATTTGAAATCTGTCTGATGAAATATTTAAAATCATCTTCAAAAAGTAGATTTCTAAAACTGCCTGTGCCGGGAGCCAATATTTATGTTCATTTAATGAGTTATTTTTAGAATGCATCATTTTGATGATATATTTGTAGACAGGAAGTTAAATTAAGGAGCATGTAAGTATTCAGAAACTACCTGACATCTGTTTTATGATGTCTTCATTAATTACGACAAAAGTTGCTTTATGTTCAACTCCAGCAAGTCCAGTTTCTGGAAGCCTTCAGAGAAACTGGTTCGTTCATTCTCTCTGTTATAACACATGCTCCTGTGCACGGCCTCATCTTTGTCTCTGCTGGCTCTTTGACAGGATCCCATTATGCAGAAGTGTCTGAGCTGTCTGAAGGGAGCAGTGGCCGGTCAGATGGACAACCTGTACACCACAGCCCTGCTGTCATACACCTTCTCTCTGGCTGGAGACCAGGACATGAGGAGCAAACTCATCACATACCTGCACCAGAAGTCCAGCACAGAGGGTAACGCAGAGTAACCACCAGCAGCACGTGCACTTCTTCTTCTTTTTCAGCTGTTTTTCACACAAATTAATTTCCTGCCTCCATTGAGCAGCATGAACACTGACACATGTTTTTGTCTCTACAGATTTAACACAAAACATATGAAGTAAATAAAAGAAATCCTGAAAACGGTTGGCGCTCTAGTTGAAGTGGCAGTCAAATGTACACATATTGAAGTAATTTAGAATGATAGATAAATATATGCATGGAATGAAGCTGAAGTGACAATTTAAGTATCAATGGCTATTGAACTGAAAGGAGTTGAGTTGGCAGTTGAAGTGTTGATGATAAACTGTCTTGTAAACAGAGGTTAGATGAATGTAACCCTGAAAGCAAAGGTTATAAAAAGTGCAACAGTGGAAGCTTTGGATTTTTTCAAGGTAGCTTTGATCATTTGCTTCTGAAACACGTTTTATCTTATTTGTTGTTGTTGCGAGGGGGAGGGGTTTATCGGTTGTGTAGTTTAGGCTGCTCTTACTAGTTTTTCCAGGATTACCAACCCTAGCTTTAAAGATGAATGAATGAATGAAAGCAGTTGAAATGTCAGTTGATGTGTAAAATATGTTTATTTGGAAAGTGAAAGTGAGAGTTGAATGCACTGACACAGGACGTCCCATTATTTAATTAATTATTTTATATTATCTGTGGAAATTTGTAACAAATCAACACTACCATGATTTTTCTAGTCCTTTTGTAAAACTGAGATATTAAGAGAATCTCTGTAATCCACTATAGAGTTGAGAGAACATCTGTGGGCAGTAGACCTACATGAACACATGAACCTGCTAACGGATGATTCTTCTGTGGTGACTGACAGGGAGCGCCCGTCACTGGGTCAGAGCCGGGGCCTCAGAGAAAGGCCTGGACTCTCTGGAGGTGGAGATGACCTCCTACGTGCTGCTGGCTCTGCTCTCAGGTCCCAGCATGCCTGACTTCGGGTTGGACTACTCCTCTAGCATTGTCCGCTGGCTCGCTCAGAAGCAGAACCCATATGGCGGCTTCTCTTCCACGCAGGTATGACAGACGACACGCAACACCGGTGGTTTATGGGAAACTCTTGACCCTTAATTGACTCTAACAACACGTTTACCCTTCTTCCTCAGGACACGGTGGTGGCCCTTCAGGCACTTTCTATGTACGGAGCTGCCACCTACAGCCAGGAGGGCAGCACGGCAGTGAAAGTGACATCATTAGGAGGCCTGAGCAAAGAGTTCACGGTGAATCAGAGCAACAGGCTGCTGCTCCAGGAGGAGAAGCTGGATGAGATCCCTGGAGAGTACACAGTCAAAGCCCAGGGACAGAGCTGTGTGCTGGCACAGGTACAGAAGTTAATGGTGAAGGAGAAATGAAAAAGGAAAATGATTGGGTGGTAGAGCTCGTACCACTAACAAGGCTGAGTCCTGCAGCGACTCGGGACCTTTAGTGCATGTCATCACTTCTGCTACAGGAGCCTCTGTCTGTCCGGACCAAACAGGATGGCTGAAGTAGCCACAATACGTTTCTGGTTGTCCCTCCTCTTCTGCTATGCAGGGCCATCGCCTGTCTGTCTTTTTTTGTTTAGCCCAGAATTATTTGTCGACCGCAACTTTCACCGCTGAGTCACTTGGCAACTGAACATCGACCAGCAGTGAATACGTCCGGTCACACTGGCTGCGTGGGTGACGCATGTGGGACGAGGAACGTCTTGCTTTGCTTTTCTGTGTTGTTGTTGTTGTTGTTGTTGTTGTTGTTGTGAATGCGTCTCAGCAGAGAATTGCCTACTGGTCACATGATAAACATTTTCAGGGGCACATTTAATCTCGAAACGTTTTTGTACCATTTTTGCTGAGGTTTCAGGTCTGAAATATTCAAATTTAACTACACCTGACACCGTCAGACGTAGTCTAGTTGACTGTAGTTAGTTTTAAAGTAAAAGTAGTTGTTGGACCGGTTATTATTTTATTTTATTAAGCTCTATGACATCATTAGATAATTTATACCGAAGCAGATGTGCAAGCAGCAAGTGAAGCTACAGTAAAATACATAAACTGTTTCATATACAGGCACATTAGATATATTGTGAGAGCTTGTTTCTCTTCTTGAATTGTGGAGAGATAATGGATCATTGAACAACTCATTTGAAAAAAAAAGAATGTTGAAGAAGTGAAGAATGTTGGAAACCACTGGTTTAGTCTTTCACAATGTGTTTTATCAGCCTCTCATACTATCTATTGTTTAAAATCTTAATTTTAAAGGATCTAAAGCTATCTAATAAATGCAATGGAGTATAAAATACAATAATTGTAAAAGAGCAACTCTAGTAAAGGTTGTCTTCGGTGTGTTCACTGTGGTATGTTGAGTGTGCACGGATGTTTGTGACATTCTGTCTCTGCACAGATCTCCATGCATTACAACATCCCCCCTCCCCCGGACTTCTCCGCCTTCAACATCTCTAGTAGCACCATGGCCAAGTGTAATGCCAGCAGACCCCAGCTCATCCTCTTTGTGCATGTCAGGTAGGTGTGTGTGTGTGTGTGTGTGTGTGTGTGTGTGTGTGTGTGTGTGTGTGTGTGTGTGTGTGTGTGTGTGTGTGTGTGTGTGTGTGTGTGTGTGTGTGTGTGTGTGTGTGTGTGTGTGTGTGTGTGTGTGTGTGTGTGTGTGTGTGTGTGTGTGTGTGTGTGTGTGTAATGATTATTTGTTGCAGGTTTCATGTTTTTTTTGTTTTTTTTTAACTAATCAGATCTCATTGGTTAATCTGCAATTTAGTCTTCTGCAAACTTCTTATTTTCAGTTTTTTTTTTTTTAAGAATGTATCCAACTATTTATTTTGGTTTTAGATTTTTGAGCCTCTTTCTCATGACAAACAACTCCACCTCAGTCAACTGTGACCCACATGTGAGATGTCCAATATCAGCACTTTAAAGGGGTTTTTAGTTATAGTTATTATTATCTAGATGTAGGCCTGCTCAAATTAATAAATGATTACTTTCATGTAGTATTAATTTTTTTTATTTCAAATTTTATGTGCTGAAGCATAGAGCTAGAAGAACAAGAAAAGCTAGATTATATTGAGCTGTGTGTGTGTGTGTGTGCGTGTGCGTGTGTGTGTGTGTGTGTGTGTGTGTGTGTGTGTGTGTGTGTGTGTGTGTGTGTGTGTGTGTGTGTGTGTGTGTGTGTGTGTGTGTGTGTGTGTGTGTGTGTGTGTGTGTGTGTGCAGGTACCAGGGCAGGAGAGAGGAAACCAACATGGTGATCATCAACATCAAACTGTTGTCTGGCTACATCCTGGATAAGAGCTCCCTGAATCTGGTCAGTCATTCAACAGAGGCAGCAGTTTACACACTGAGCCGTTAGGGACACATACTGTTTGTGTTGGTGTTGTGTTGTTGATCATGTTAAGATGATTCGCTGAGTGTGTTTCTATGTGAGAAACTCATCAAAGTCTCTGTGCTGCTGCAGCTGAAGAGCGACCGCTCAGTGAAACGTGTGGACGTAGAGGAAGGATACATCAACATCTACCTAGATGGGGTACGAAGCTGTGTGTGTCTGTCTCTCTGTGTGTGTGTGTGTGTGCGTTTCTGTCTGTGTTTCTGTGTTATGAGAGAGGTCTGTTCTGTAGTATTAGTGAACTGGTACATTATCATTGTATATCTCCATATTTGAGTTAGAAGGTAAATAGTAAAATTTAATTTCATCAGCAGCCTGATTTGTGAGTGTGTGTTTGTGTGTGTGTGTGCAGCTGAAGAAGGACGATACAAAGATACACAGTGTGACTCTGGAGGAGGATATTCCTGTGAGGAACCTGAAGCCAGCTGTGGTCAAAGTCTATGATTACTACCAGACAAGTAAGAACCTCTTCAACATCATTTTCTCTTTGTTCCTCATGTATCTGATGGATCAGTTTCCTTCACTATAAAGCCATTTTCAGACATGTCCTGTGGAGGAACTCCGGAGAGTCGGCTCCAGACTTTCTCCAGAGGTTTAGTTTAGATTCTCCACTCAGTCCAACACAGCAACAAATCCTCCGCAGCATTCAGGAGAGGGGTAGTGCAGAGGCATGATGACGCATTTTTTAATTCTGCTGCGGAGATCACGTGTTTTGTTTACAGCACATCGACACTTAAGTCGTCTCTTGACAACTTCGTCAGTGTCAGAGCGTGTGGCTCTGATATTTTCATCCTGAGGTGTTTGTATTCCTTTTGTCTTTTCTTGTTTGCATCTGTTGCATCTTCAACTCGACCAGGGTGAATCCTGTGGAGGATCTCCTGCTGTTCTCTCACATACACTCCACTGGACTGTTTGCAGGCTTCTCAATTTGCTCTTTCACGTCACTCACTATCACACTCCGTTTGAATTATTGGTTTTCTTTGCATTTGCAGGTGATGAGGCAGTTACTGACTACACATCCCCCTGTGCAGAGAGTAAGTGCAGAAAGTAGATTGAATGTCTCACAGCGAGCTTATCATTTACTTGTTCTACCTCCTATTTTTGGTCCTGTGAACCTGATATCTCATGAACGAAGAAAATCCACAAACTGAAAGGTCCCATCAAAGAATTTATTTGCCAGTGATGTTTTGAGCACGAGGCTCCATCTTCGACCTCAGACTACTGATGAAGAACATAGACGCCCTCTTAAATGCCCACAATCCATTTTGAACAAATCATATTATGTATCAGCAATACAGAATAAATATATATATATTTGATTATTTCAGGTGGTCAAAGGTCACTGTGACCTCATGTGAAATATTGAACACATAGAAGGACGAAGTCTGAAACTCAGTTGAACCTCAATAACCCCAAATCCTGCTACACAGTACGGGTCCCAGGTCAAACAAGGAAACGTCTGCAGTGTTTTTCTTATAATACTGACTTTGAAAGCAGATATAACACGTGTGTAGTTTAAATGTGAATAACACAGTTTTCTCTGCAGGTGACAGCATCAACCAGCTGTAAAACATCCACCTGGAACTCTGCTGCGTCCTGACAGGACCTCTGTCTGTCAGAGGAACACTGTGTTAGAGAAAGAAACCTCTAGATGTTTATTTTTCTCTTTCTCCTTTTTAAACATTTTTAGCTTTTTCAATGAGTGAATCCAACTTTTTGTGTAATTTTAGGAAAACATTTTAACTTTTTTGCTTTTCCTTTTTGTTCTACTTCCTGGTATTGGCTTGTGCACTCAGTAGTCACTGCTTCTCTCTCAACACTGGAACCTTTACTATAACCCACTGAATTCAAGAAAAGCAGACAACACTCTGTAACAGCTCAGTTTTTAATAGATTTGACAAAATCCATATTATTCATACCTGAAAGTGACGCATGAGACCTACAGGGTACCAAGAACACAGTATGGTCCGAGTAGTGTGTATGTGTGTATGAAACAGGAACTACTTTCTAGAAAAAAAAGTACAGTCACATGAGTGCTAAGTGAGTAATTCTGTGTTCTGCTGTAGCAGTAATAAAAAAAAAAAGAAGGTAGATTGATACATCACTACCATTCAATTTAAAATGTAACTGACTGACAATAAAATTTCTAAAATGACAAAAATAAGTAAAAATTGTACATGTTTTTATACAATACTGTTCATTTCAATAGTAAGATCATGTTTTTATGATTCAGGCATCCTCTACAGTATATTTAGATTCCTTTCTTTTCAACATATATAACAGTAATGTATATACCATCTACTATCAACAGACATGATTTAACAGCCGTGCCAGTGTTGAATAGTTTGGTTTGAACATGTTAAAAAGGCAAGGGGGACAGAATATATTAAGGTCTTCTACTTCATGTTCTAGAAGTAAACATGTCACTACCTCAGGCACCACAATCATAAATTATCATCACTGTACCGACACATGAAACACAACAAAGGTTCCACATGCTCCATAAATCACAGCGTCAGGTCTGTCCTCTGCTTCGACACAGCAGAAGACAGCGTCCGGGATCTGTCCCACCACAAACCGATTCCCAACGTGACGACGGTGGCGCCGGGCAGGCTCCGTCAGTTACAGTCTGTTAAAGCTGAAGATGCAAGGCTTCTTTATCCGTCCTCGTGTACGCAGGCCTCCGCTCACAGTGGGGATTCAAAACGGGAAGTGACATTTTGCAGAGTTTGGTCGAGTTATTCTCTGATGATGGTATTTAATAATGCAGCAGCAAATTAAAGTAGATCATTTGTTGTTTTTAAGGTAAATAAGACGAGTATAGTTTTATTACTTGAAATAATGTCCTGTAGATTATGTGAATAATACAGTCGGCAGTCTTTTGCAAACAAAAAGTAGGCAAAGTACGTCATGAGTTAACTCTGCAATAATGAAAGTAAAAAATATTAGGAATATTTTTTTAGGTTTATGGTTCTTTTCCACAATCCACGTTCCAGCTGGTTTAGTCGCAGGAACAAGAGATATCAGACTTTTAGTCTTTGGTTTGGGTCAAAAGAACAATATACTACACTTTGAATAATGCAGCTCAGTATCGCCGTTCATCAGATCCTGCTTTACTGGTAAATGCCCACATCCTTCAAACCACCAGTTTGCAGCAGACTGAAGTTGATAACATGACCGATTTCATCAGGGTTATTCAGACTGATCAGGACTCCTCCTGGCTGGTAAGTGATTATGATAACTTAAACTGGGGAAATGCTCATTTACAAACACATTGTGTGTATTCAGGGTTTAAAATGAATGCTGATCCCCAATGTGATCAGCGCCTCTGATATATCTCCCTGTAATAATGCTACAGGGAGGCGTTCCCATTTTAAAGAAGTTAACCTCATGCGTATCTGTCCACACGGCATTACAGCTCAGAAATGCATTTTGATGCATTCAAATGATTGTATCCTTCCAGTGAGGCTGTGCTGGACTCAGACACATCCGTAACAACACGTAGTCAAGGCACAGCTCTGAATTGCATTAGTCCGTATTGTTGGTCGTGAGCGTGGTCTCTGTAGCGCCCTCTAGGGGTTGTTGCTTTAGGCTGGCAGTGATAATGGCAGCTTCCCGGCTGTGTGGTCGCATCAGTTTGGTGAAAGGCTACTTGGAAAACAGTCAAGCTTCTATTAGTGTGTTTGTGTGCACACGTGGACATGCAGTTTGCACCTGGAGGTGGTGACATGATGGCGTCATACAGACACAATGGGATATTCCTGTTCAACATATTCACAAGGACACCAAGAATGTGGCAGCTATGGTTTAACCAATATACAGTTGTTGGGGTTTTTGGGGAGTCGACCTCGGCTGATTCCTCCGGCTCGTGATTGACCACTTTTTTTTAACAAAATTATTTCAATTATTTAGATTTTACGAACAATGGAAAATCTAGAGAATATTCTAGCTCCAATTGAAGCATGTCTCACAGTAGTTTCACGTTTTGGATAACATGCTCATTTTCTTTCTTTAGAATAAGATATTAATAACCCTTGTGTGTGAGTGTAGGCTAAATATGGTGCTTTTGCAAACGGGAAAAGGAAAAGGTGGAAAAGCTTAGTCTGTCTCTGTCCAAATATTCAAATGTTTCAAAATAAGGCTAATTGGTTTGTTTTAGAGCCAGTCTTTATCCTATGCTAAGCTAATCATCTTGTGCCTCTAGAAAGCAAATGAGCGCACCATTTATCCTTTAGGCTTCTGTCAAACTCCATATTGGAAAAACCAGAGCATGAACTCCTGAGCTGTAGTGGGTCCAAGTCGAACAAAACGGCTCCAATTACTTTGATGTATGTGAAATAAAATAAATTGGGTGAATCTCCGGATACCTTCATTATAGCTGAACTTGATTTCGTGTCAATCTATAGGAGCAGCACTGAGGTGAAGTGACCGCTGTGCACATGGAGGAAGCAGTGCTTTACTGTGTCGCTGGACTCGTAGATCATCTCCAGCTGACTGACTGATTTTCTTTCATAATTTATAGATTTGTACAACATTTTGAATACAACTCTTTCAAATATAATTTTAAAAACGCTTCCACCCCATGACGATTCTTTCAAACTCTTTCTGTCTAAACTCAGCATAGTCGTGATGGAACAAACAAAACATTGGCATTATGTCATTTGGCAATTTTCTCAAAAAGTAAAAAAAAAGAAGAGTAAAACGAAACAAATAATACAAAAGGTTCAACAAACGGTAACTACAAGATCTCCATTTGGCAATATAGAAAGGCTTTTGAAAAGTCTCTGACAGTTTTACATTTTGGTTTATATACAATAGTGTGTGTAAGTGTGTGTGTCCTTCAAGGGCTCCCTTTTTAAATCCAAACAGAACGACATAGAAAATGTTGAGGTGAACATCTACATGGTAAAATCAAACTGTGAGATTAAAAATGAGTAACAAACAAGGCGCTGTGTCTGCTGTGGACTTGAAACAGGGAGGGCCTGTAGAGTCTGTCCCTGCCGAAACTATTTGCTCATCACCTGTACTCTGACCACTGTGCCACGTGTCTCTTAGTTCATGAACTGTGTGTATCCCTCGGCTCCTGTGACGATAACATCCATCCAGATCCTCATGGCCTCCGCTGAGGGGGCCACCATGTAGTAGAGCCGGTCGTGGGTCTTCACGCAGAAGGTCAGCGAGGTGTTGGGGCTCTGAAGGAGGAGAAAAAGAAAAACAAGATGAGACCACTGCTGCACTCCCAAAACCCACAGATTCTTTTTACAAAACTATTCAGACCCCTTACTTTTTGCTTTATTGTGTTGTGGAGGTAATTCTAAAGAGATAAATGAAAGGGAAATTCGGGTATTTTTACTTTTAAAATTGGTCCAGTTGATCGGTTCCGTCGGCCGCCATGAAAGGCTGGCAGTGGCAAAAAATGTGATCTTATGGGGGAACTGCGACAGTTCACGAAATGTGCTTTTTTCGGCAATACATGGCTCAAAGACCCAGAATAACAATGGACATTTCATGAACTGTCGTAGCTTCTCCATCAGGTACATTGTAGCCACTGCATTGCAGCTGCCTGCTGAGTTTTTACGAGAACCACTTATTTACACACCAACATTTACAAACATAGGACCCAGGTTGAAAAATAATGGAACTCCCCTTCTGTCCATCAGTCTACACTCAATAACCCATTTATAACAATGTGAAACACATTTGAGAATTTATAAATTATTAATAAATAATAAATAAATTTATAAGGAGCTGTATGATTTCTGACAAATATATTTTTTAATGTATAAAAAAAGTGTTTCCTCTATTAAGCTGTTATGTTTGGTGTTTTTGTCTTTGTAATATGACACTGCAAGTGACAAGTAAAATCAAAGTTCCAGAGCGGAACACACACACACACACACACACACACACACAAATGTCAAGATGTGTCAGACTGTACAGAAGTATTGTTCTTCCCTACATGAGTCTGTTTCATACAAAAATGAACTGTTCTTAAAAACTTAGTGAGGATGTTTTCCTCTGTTACAGTAAAAGAATATGAATAAGAAAGCTGCTGTTTTTGAAACCACTCCACTGGGTCACATTGGGATCACTGACAGACAGAGGGATCAAACAGGATTAGCAACGCAAGTCACAAACACAAATGATTCAAACCAGTGCACTTTCTGCTCATTTCTTTTTCTTTTGTTTCTGGTCACCATGCGTCGTCGCCTCCCTTTCTCTAATGACCACAAATGGTTTGTACACACAGGGTTCAGGGGGGTTACACCATAGACTGTGTATAAAGAGGGTAACACGGCAGAACGGAGAGCGCAGGATACATACACTGGTCATATTCAAGTTGAAAAATCCCCTCTGTGACAACGGCCAACCAAAGCAAAAGCACAAACAGAGAGAAAAGAAGCAAACCACAGGAGCAAAAAAACATGTTGAATGAAAATAATAAGAGAAAACTGAAATAACAGAGAAAATTGTCATTTTTCCGACTTGATGGAAATCCTACCTTTGTGGCACTGCGGAGGTGATCGTAATAGACCTCTTCTATTGCCTGGAAGTAGATCACACCCTTCAGTTTGGTCTCATGTTTATCTGTGGGGAAGAAGAAAAAACAGGGGTTTGGACAAAAATGGATTGAAAACGACAACAGACGTGTCTTGGCGGGAAAAGACAGAGCACATCACTTCTGAGTCACCTGAAACAGCGACAGTGAGAACACACGATACGGTCATTAAAAAAAAAACAGAAATCATACTTTGATCATGACCAATCTATGGTTCATGATGATGGATGGAAAAAGACAAGCACAGCACTTTTGGCTGTTTTTAAACCAATGGTGCTCTCATTGTGTTTTCAGACTTGACTGCATTCTTACGCTACTCTGGTACATCATTGCAGTTTGTTTCATCAGCCACTGCAGAACTGCAGTAAGGAACCGTTAGGGAACTCAACACCCCTCTCTACCTCCAGGCACAAACACTCCACAAGCCAACTTAAGAGTAGTAGGTAGAAATGCAGCGCTTCATTTCGAGGAATAACACTTTCCTCTTAACACGCAGCTATTATCTGCTAATGACCTCTTTAGCATTCAAATAACCCTGCATTTGCATCTCATTTGAATTCCACTGCATCCAAATCACAAAAAAAATCCGCTTGTTACTGTGATTAACGGGAATTAGCGGCGCTCATGACGAATGCTCGTCACTCCTCGCTAACTCAACTGTTCAAGGTCAAGAGACAAGGGTAAGCGATGCATCTCAATCAGCGTCCTCAGAGAGCGCTGCACTGTGCGCATGTTAACTACTGCCAAAGCAATCTCAGAACACCTCCGCGCCCTGGCTCACTTTCAACACCGTAACGCTTTAAGAAGCTTTAAGCGGAACCTTCTGAGGACTTCAAAGACCCGACAGCAAACAAGTGTCCCAGAGCTCACAGAGCCGAGATCAATTACACGAGCGTGCGCGCTACATACGACACCTGCTCAAGGTGCGGAGGACGCATGTTCTCACCGTCACTCCTGCGTGGCAGCAGATTTCTGCTTCTTTACATGTTAAACCTTAGAACCATCTTCCATCTGTGACATGTAACATTTCCATATAGATGTTATATCATGTTCTGACTGAGTGTGATGTGGACTGCTGTAACGCAAAATAACCCTTCAACAGCAAACCTACAGGAACATATGATTAAAAAAAATAATTTGAAGGACCTATGTAAATTGCCTTGAGATAATGTACTTGGTGCTATACAAATACAATTTAATTTAATTGAATGAATGAGCAGGGACACTTTGCTATTGTCATCATTAGTACTGAAAAGAAGTACTTCAGTGCATTTGAGGTACTTGTATATATAGGTTAATTTTTTTCACTTAAGTATCGTACATTTGTAACTGCACTGCATTACAGATTTTACATACTACTCCAACAATCAGATGGCCTCAATTATCACATCCACTCAACCAACTGGCTTTTACCTCCCGTCACACGAGTTCCTTCTGAACTTGGAAATCTGCCCTTTTCTTATAGTTCAGCTGACTCGTGGAACAAACAACACTTCTACCCTTTGGTCATTTCTGAAATTTGATCTTAAACCTTCCAACTTCCTGTAGCAACTGTATTTTTATTTTGGTTCTAGTTATTTTAACTGAAACGTCACATAACTGTTAAACTATTCAGCATTCTAACTTTGCAAAATTTTTTTTTTTACTCTTCTTTACAATTTGATAATGTTGATTCCTCTGATTGTTCTCATCCAAAGTTGTTTTTAATGCTTTTATTTTGTCAAATTCTGTTGTAAAATCTAATTGTTTATTTGTGTGCACCTACGTTGTTGTTGCTTTTCTTTCCCCTCTTTCTATGATTTGAGTAGAAATTAAAGGGTAACATACAAATGATAAAATATGCAATATGATGCTGTGTTGTAGATTAAACAAGATCAGAGGATATAAATGTAGCTGTTTACACATTACAGCATCAGTATTAACAATCCAATTATATCATAAACTGTATAATGACTATTTTTACTGCATTATGAGTACTTTCACCTTTAATACCTGAAGTACATTTTACTTAAAAGACCTTTTCAATTCAGACATTTATCAACTATTGTTATGTTGTAGGATTGTTAGCTAGTAAAGCATCGGAATACTTCCTTTACCTTTAACCATAATAAAATACAATGAATTACTTGTTATGTTGAACAGCATTATATCACATTATATACTGTGTATACTGCATTATCTATAATGTTACAAGGTGATGCTGTTTTCCCTACACACCTTCTATACCTTTACAGCAGCTGCACGTCTCTAGCCTGATGGTGAATAGAGAGTGAATCCACTTTGACCTGCCATAGTTTTTGCAAGTTTACGTTATATATTTTTTTGCGGCAGACAAAACTAATTCCTGACCAGTAAAAAATATTTTTTTGATACTGATGCCTAAGTGAACCATATGTCTAAAGGACCAAATCACCAGAGTCTTTAACTCAAATGATCTCAAATAATTCCGACTGCTTCAAGAGCCAGATGTTGTGTCTGAGGAGGATGAGACCACTCTGCAGCCGAAACCTCACAGAGCTGAGCACATGGCTCAGAGCACTGAAACCAAATTAGAACATGAATCTCGTGTCTTCACTCTTCTCACCAACATAGTAGGAGAGGGTCCTTTTGAGGCGGTCGAAGACGAACCAGCGTTTCTTCCAGGACTTTATCTTGCCCCCCATCTTGACCAGGTAGCCCTTGCACATCTTCTCAGTGAGGATGACGTGGTAGCAGGTGTCCACGCTGTGGCCCGACGACTCCACGTGAGAGCGCAGGTCGAACTCCTCCTTCCTGATGGGCAGGTAGCGCGTCATAGGACGGGCCTGGGATCAATCAGACAAAAATAAAGGAGAATAAACAACTAGTACAAAAAGGTGGGTGCACTGTCATAATGAGATGGGGCAGTATTGGTTCATATTGTAGCCAGTACAATCTAATAGGTTGGATATGACAAAGATTGGTTACAAGGGAAATTAAATTCCTTTCTTTCCTGCAGAGGTTTAGTGTCCTTCCGTGGTCCCAGGGTTGTTTTGCAGTAGTTTTTCTTTAAATTTTGTATACCCAAAAAATTGGAATTGTAATCATGTTGAATACTGGCATGTATCATTGCCATGATCATGCCATTTACCAGTCTGAAAAAATGGATATTTACCTACAGGTGCCCACATCTGTGAAGCCCTGTCATGTTTTCAGCAGAGAGCTGAAGTGATTTCACACCTTTCTACCGTGCAGACTGAATTAAGTCTCATTTCACTGACCTGAGAGAAGTTCTTGGCCCTCATCTTGACCTCCTTCTCCACAAGCTGCTGCCGGTGGAAAGTTTCATCCTGAAGCCTTTTCTCTGCATCCTCCCTCCTCCTCCTCTCCTCCTCCAGCATCTGACGGCGAACCAGGCTCTCTCGCTCCTAGAGGAGAGTGCTTTGGTTAAATCAAAGTTTTTGATCTTTGAAAGGCGTTAGCAGGGCAGACTTTTCCAGCCAGAACTCAGCCTCACATTCATGCATTCATTTAAAAAACAAAAAAAACATCCAGCACATTGCTGTCCACTTTCTGAGCAGCCTGCTGGTCCTCAGACATTGACTTCCTACAGTATAAATAGGAGTTTCAGGTGTTAATGAGCTTTGTGATAATTAAATAAGGTTCTAAACCTTTTAAACATGCATAATATGCCTATAGCCACTTTTCCACTGGTAAAAACCCCACTAACATCCACTCTGGGTTTCGTCTGCAATGGAAATGGATTCAATCACCATTCACTCCAGGGTCAAATGACTCTGCAGTCATGGAAATGTGAAATCTGATTGAACACGCTCATTTAACAACACAGTGAGAGCGCTCAGTTTTCAGCGTGTTTGTGACTTTAAACATGACGCTCCAGGGGAGGAAAAAAAAAACAGAGGCAAACTCCTCTACTAGTAACGGAAAAGGACTTCATCACCTTTTTTAGCAGCCCTGTGTTTAAAAAAACCTGCGTGCTAATTTTGGTGTCAAAGAATGTTTATGAAATGGAAAAAGTGTGATGTTTACTTAGTCTCAAACCAGACCAGTCGGACTCCGAGCAGTGGCATACAGGTTTAAATCACCTCAACTGACTCAATCAATACAGTATAACTTGTAAAAAGGAGTGTGAAGATGGATGGATGTTCAGCAGAGTAAAGGGAAATGTGAGAGAAACTGATTCAGAGCAGAAAATTGATTGGACCATCATTATTGGCCTTTTTACTTCACACTAAACTTCCTCATCAAAGCACAAAGAGGTTTGAAACACGGAGGCCGATAAAAATGAATGAAAGGACTGAGCTGCTGTCAGGTCCTTTATATCGAAAAGAAAACTATTGACAGGAACGCTGTAAGAGCTCTCATCAGTCACTGTGAATAGATTCAGGATAATCACAGTCTGATGCAGCAACACGCAGACTTGAAGTTGTCTTACCCGCGATTCAATAAGTCTGGCTTTCTCCAGGTGTGCCTCCTTCAGCATTTTCTCCATCTCCTCTATCTTCAGGGAGTCCACTCCTCCAACACTGGTAACAAACACAACAACAAAAACGTTCATTCATGCATTCACACCTATTCTAAGGTTTTAAATGTCATAATATCTTCTTCAAAGGGTTCAAACAATATCTTTATCCACAGGGTAATTTTGTAGACGTAGATATTTGTGAATTTCTTCACAGATAAATTATAGTTCTTCAGTACTTTCGCCAGACATGTAAAAAAAATTCTTTACACTCCCACAGACCAAGAGCAAGGCCTAATGACGATGGTAATTCATGACTATAATGAATACAGACTTTACTGAAGGAAATTTAACCAAATATGTCCATTAGACCTTTAAATATGAAGCTCACTAAATCCAGTGCAACCTTGTTCAATAGTACAACATGGGTCCACTCAAACTTGGCTGAACGCTGTGCATCAGAGGCGGCTGACACTGATTGGACCAGATCTGAGAAAGACGTGTCAGTTTGTTTTCGACCAGTTTGATCCTGCTTTAGTTTCCAGAGAGTTTGCGGAGCTGCACTGGATGAGAGCTTCAAGCAGGTAAATGTATTTAAAAATTGATGTTATTGTGCTGTGAGGATCTGCGAGTGAAAATATGATGAAATATAGACATCTTCAGTCCGTCTCCGCTCGCCAGCACAACAAACGTCTCGTGTATTTTCTCACTGTAACACAGTAATAACAGCTCCTCTACCTAAGAATCGTAAATATGTAGTTTTTCCTAACAGCTCCAAGTAAGTGTGCACATTATATGATGCAACTTTGTGAATAACACAGACATGAAGCTATTATTTATTTCACAGACGGAAAGATTTTAACATGTAAAATAACCAAAGTGAATAGGGAGGGTAAAAATGTTTCTCTTTTGTTAAACCTACAATGTGTAACTTTGTCAGCAGGCGGGCTTTCAATAAAAACAATAAAATATGCACGTTACGTAGCAAACGACAATAAATAATCATGATCCATGACAATACCAACAGCAGAAGGAAATGTTGTTAGTCCCTGAAGTTACAGCAGAGACAAGCAAAGCCACAGGTAAAGTGGATATAACTTAATTAAAAGGCGACCAAAAGGAAATGTCCTGTTACCTTGTTCCCAATAAAATTGGGAATATATTTATATATACATAACATTGCAGGTGGAGTTGTGTTTAGATATTTTAATGAAGCGTTGTTACAATTTATTTGAAATCATAGCAAATAAGTTACTGATATAATGCTATGAAACTGTGTCTTGGCCAAAACTTGGCTCTTAAACTTTGCGTTTTCTTCACCCTTTCCTCCCTACTGTCTTTACCGTGCGTTCTTCATTACAAAACAAATCCCATAAAATGTATCCCCAAAAAATAAAAGTAGCACTAATAGCTTTTGGAATTGCACTCGTGAGAGCTATAAAGGAGATATGAACAGTGTGTGGTGCTGGGAGCCTGCTGTGGTGAACACTTGTGATACAGAACACAGCTTAGAGTCACAGTCACATGGACAGATGGTCTCCAAATGAACCGATCTGTGGATAAAGACTTTAAGTGGTGCAGAGCAATCTGGGAGTGTGATGGCTTGCTGTGTGTGTGTGCGTGTACTTGTACAGATATCTTTGTGAGGACCATTAAGCCTACAACCTATAGAGTGAGGACATTTTGGCCGGTCGTCACTTTCTGACACACTTTTAATGAGCTGTTTCAGGGTTAAGACTTGGTTTTAGGGTTAGGATTAGAATGAGGTTTAGGTTAGGGGCTAGGGAAGACGCTCTAAGTAATAGCAAATCATACAGCCATTATTTTGTCAGATATTCAGTGGAAATTATCATTTTTATTTTCACTCTTTATTCTGTTATATAGTCTGAGTAGAACTGACTACTTCTGTGATACCTATGTAATCAGTCATATTAATTCTGGTTCATGTCATCAGAGGGTTACAATGACTTGACTGATAAGTGATCAATATAAAGCCTTGATCTTGGCCATGACTCGTGTGTCTCTTCCTCAATCGTACCTGGACATGTTATCTGGCGAGCAGGCTGAGTTGTTCCCCGTGGATATGCTGGTGTCCATGCTGTCCGAGCTCTCCAGGCTCAGGGTGTCGTAGGGCTGCTCTCCGGCTGACGAGGGATGGTGGTGCAGGATGGAGTGGTGAACCAGAGGTGGGAGTCCCACAGAGCTGTGGCTCAGCGTGGGGCTGTAGGTCATGACGGGGGAGTAAGAGGGCGATGAGGAGGACGCGGACATGAGGTGGGGCTGAGAGCCATGGAGCGCCTCCCACTGGCACTGAGCCTCCACCGCCGCTCGCTGCTTGAGCTCGGCCAGGCGCCGGCGCTGCTCCTCGATCACCTGATGACCTGGAGGGAGGGAAGGAGCAGATCAGTGGATTTGGATCTGATCAGGTTCAATGACTGAACCGAGACCCTGCGAGCAAAACCATCAACACGCCGACAGAGGCCTGTGTGGCAGAGGCCAGAAACCAACAAGTCGCTGTGGAGGAGGTCGTCCCAAGCATATAAAACTGAAGACGCACAAAATTAACAACCAGCACCAGCCCACAGACTACAAGACCATAAACCATGCACCACACATACAAGTATGTGCTCTCTCAGAATCACAGGCTCGAAGATAACTGTGAAAACCCAGACAAAATCACCACAAAGTTGGAGCAAATGTAAAGCACAAGTTTCTATCTCACTTGTCACATTTCACACCCATGCTGCTGTGAGCACCTGATGCCGGGCAGGTACATCTGGAAAGAGGCGCCAAGGTCGGTGCACTCCAGAGGAGGAGCAGCGCACTGAACACCGAACATGCAAGATTTATTCTCCACGAGCAGGAACGTTCATAGAAGATTGATGGAACGAGAAAGAGCGTTCGATGTTACAGATAAAAGAAAAAAAGATGAAAAGAAATCTTTTGGGGGAGAAGAGTTAATGACACACTAGAGATGGAGGAGGGGGAGGAGGGGGAGGGGGAGGGGGAGGTGAAGACAGGGTCTGAAATTAACAGTCACCAAGTGTTAAGTTCGGGTAAACATCACCTTTGATAGAGAAATCAAACCTGCCAGACTGGTTTTACACATGGACGAAACTTTTATGGTTATTACACAGTCTTTGTTTTTTATCTGTATTGAAGTTTAAGTGCTTCTGATTGGCTGCCTGTTGTGCTGCTCTGTGTTCCGCTGTTTGAGTTTATCTGAATGATGAATTTAAACTCTGCAAAGCTGTTTTCAGACACAACCTCCGGAGGATGTCTGTAAAATTGGGTCCAGACTTTTCACATATGAGCAATGCTGCAGGAGATTCTCTCCGCTCAGACGCGTTCACAACAACACAGAAATCTTCGGAGCCTGTTGGCAGGTGAGGGCTGGTAAAGAAGGCAGAGGCAGGATGTAACGTACTCATTCCTCTGCAGACATAATGTGTTTTTGTTTACAGCACAAAGACACCAACAACTGGCCTCCACAACAAAAGCTATTTTGACATCTTTGTTGTGTGTGTCTTTGACTTTATGTCACAGCTTTTTCCACCTGGGTTATTTTCATTTCTTTCATTTTTTGCATCTGTCGCTTGCAGTGAATCATGGGAGCTTGACCTCGCGATAATGTCTGAACTCTCACATTTGGGTTCTCACATTCTGCCCCTCCTGAGAATGGCAGGAGATTATCTGGAGTTTAGTGCATGTCAGAAAGCAGAAGTGATTTTACCACTTTTTCAGGGATTCAAGGGTGAACATGAGATTATTTCATGGCAGAAAAACTGTTAATTTCAGACACGGCATGTGACGTATGAAGAGACAGCAGATGAAAAAAGAGAGAAAAGAGATGCAGAGTCCCGCTGAACAAAATGAAGAAAACATGAGAACTCATCGACTCCTGGACACTGTGATCCAGCTACCTGCTGAGCTTTCCTCTACGGTGTTCTGTCTGGAGGTCTGGGGCTCTGTGGTGCAACAGCACAGGAAGAGACAAATTCACAGACAAAGACAGAGACGTAAGGAAACCCCTGAACTGCAGACGAGTGTGACCAGCTCCCATTTCCAAACGCAGCACCCGTGGGTGGCAGCCAGCTGCGCTTAAGCACCAGACAGCTGCTTTGCATTGATCCATTTAGTCAAACAGCAACACTGTTCTCTAATGTCGCTCACATACATACAAGAGCTCAATGAAAGAGGGCATGGCAACACTTCACAATAACCACTAACAAGTTAATGAGAATTTGAGTGTGCACTGCTGAAGGCGCCAACTACAGCTGAATATCTGACTGATGTTTTACTCTGTTCTCAGACAGATTTATCATTCATGTCTGCTCCTCAGTCCACAGATGCTGCTGTCATTTGTTTTCTCTGTCTTCTTTTCTGTGTCAAACACTTAAAGCCACAGTGTAAGTAAACTGATCTCTCAGGAAAAGTGAACAACTTTAACCTATGTTTAACCTTCGTCACGACCTTTTGTGCTTGTAACCCCTTAATGTCATCTATTGCACATGCATACTTTACATACTGGTACCAACTGACTACAAAAGGAATAGGGTATTTTTATTTTTTATTACAGGCCTGAAGAAAGAGAAAAAAAAAAAAAATAGATTAAAGACCAACAAAAAAAACCCTGTGCTGCAAATGGTTTCTTTTATCTTCGCTTTACTATCCTGTTGTCTTACGACACCTCACATTTATCTTGCAATCCCTTGGAGGGGGTTGGTTCCCGAGATGACGAGAGTTGACAGAGAAAAGCACATATTTATTTCATCTATTAATAACTGTGTCATTATATGTCACTGACTGATTTATCATGGATAAATAAACCATGATTTCATTGTTTGTAACAAATCTTTTGCCATTAATGAGTTAAAAAAATGTTGGATGCCTGTGTTATGTTCAGATAGATATATGGTCCTGATTATTGAACTATTATGATACAACCTGCTTCATGGATTTTTCAGTGCTAAGACGTGTTGATGTTTGTTGAGTGAAACTCAGGTGCAGGGAAGGTCACTCACCTTTCTGCTGCAGAGCGAGCTGTCTCTTGATCTCTATTTCCTGCAGCGTCGCAGCCAGGTTCCTGGGCAGACTGCCGGTGCTGTTGGCCACCAGCAGGGGGCTCTGCTGGGTCAGAGGGAGAGGACAAGAATATCAGAATGTAATGTCAAACCCCGGGTTTACAAATTGTGTTTAAATATTCATCTAGACTGCAGAAGTGAGCTCGACATTCCCAAAGAAGGTTTGAGGTTGAAGTGTACCCTGGAGCTGGTGTTGCGTCCCAGCGTCGCTGCTCCGTGCTGCAGGGGGGATGCGGAGCCAGACTTGGGCTGATGGAGAGAAAGGCCTGGATCACTGTCCAGCTTGGAGCGGAACACCTGAGTGAGAACCCACACAGGATGTAGACGTCAACATTAGGAATCACCGCCTGTAGGTGCTAAAACCAACCAATGTTACGCCAGGTTGGCGTGTTAGAACCGGGGTTGTAAATACAACTGAAATCCACCATGGATGAGTTGTGAGAACCTGATGGAAACGTGTGGTTAAAAGCATGATAAGCATGATGCTGAGATTACTGGTCACTGATGTAGTCACAGTAAATAGAGTGCTGGCATCCCTACATCAACAGTTTATTCCAGTGTTTATTCCATGCCTGCATGGAGAAACATCAGTGACAGCACACAAATGTGAGTTAACACACACGCAGACACACAACACACACCTGATACAGCAGCACCGCCCTTTTTCATTAATAAGGCCACTAAAAGCTAATGCTGCATTCATGTACTTTAACAACAGTGTGGACTCGTTCAAAGTAAAGACGTGATTGAAGCAGTGATTGAAGTGTCTTGTGGACTCGTGCTACAGACAGCTACTCTCAGTTTTATTCCAACCTTAAGCACATAAATGGCTTCATGTTTTACACCAAAGGAAACAGTGAAAATAAGAGAGACGCTCACAGCACACATCTGTGACCTGCAGCGTCTCTTCAAAGTGTGTCACACCGAACTGTTGTGGTGTCTTGTGCTTTCAAGAGGCTTCAAGGGGGAAGACTGTCACTGCAAACTTTTTATTTCTGATGTGAAGGCAGCATGATGACACAGCTGACATGAAAAAGCTTTATTTTCTTCTCTCCATCCTCTTGACAAAACACACAGAGCCAACTTCTTCTCTGGGTGTGAGTCTGCAGCAGCAGATTGAAAGTTGGCAGAGGAACACACGGGGTGGGCAATATGACCTCACATTGATATCACTGTATTTTTCTGGTTTTCGATGGTGACGGTATTTTATCACGGTATCATATCAAGATATTATTTTCAAGTTTCGGGAGAAGAAGCCTGTTCTGTCTAATGATATCTTTCCATCTCTTACTAGTCCTGGCAATTATGGCGTTCCAGTGGTAAACGCGATGCGTGAGGTGACACTGGTGTGGTTTTGGGATGTGCTCCACCAGCACTGGTTGTCTACACACTGGTTTTGACCCGGGTCCCCTCCTCATATTCACGGGTTCTGTTACATTGAGCTATCTTCTTGATTTTAAAAATTTCTAATTATATTAACTACATCAGGCTCGAGTCGGGTTTGGAAAAAAAAATGGATAGCCTTCCCTTAGGTTTGGGCTCGGTTAGTTTTCTTTCTGGTTTGGACAGGCACAGACAGGAAAATGACCCGAGCCCAATACTGTAGTTTGCTCCGTGTGGGATGATTTAAACCGAGTCAACAGAGTATTCACTCTTAAGGCTGACTCTGTGTCCTAGTCTGGCTTCGACACTCAACTCATCTCTCTAAGCTTAGGCGCTCTAATAGATCAGTTGGGCTGCTCCATGTTTTTACTATGCACATTGTAAGAGACAGCGGCTGATATAGCCCTTATGTTTTAATTTAGTTGTTGATTTATCACGGTGTTTACGGTATTGCACAATTCCTATTATGGTGTACTATAACACCGGTGATGACTATGACACCGGTGAACCTACCCCACCCCTGGAAACACACAAACAGCAAAAGGGTGAGTGGGGAAAAAATGAGGACAAGGAGGAAAGGAGGCCCTCTACCTGCAGCACAGGCCTGCGGCCTGAGAGAGACTTGGATGGCAGAGGGGGAGAACATAGCTGGCTGGAGTCAGCCATCAGCTCCTGGTACCACTGCTCTAAATCTAGCTTGGGCAGGTGATGCCTGCTGCCCTCAGACTGGTACTGCAGAGCACACAGAGGAGCGGCACAGCAGGAGAGGAGAGAAGAGAGTGAAAAAAGAAGACAAGAAAAAGATTAGAAAGCATTCAAAGACAGTAGGAAGGAAGAGGGTAGAAACATTTGCTTTATACACTCTCAAAAGCTGTAATTAAGGTTTGTTATGCTTTGGAAATTAAATATCTGCAACACTTTATTGTTGTCGGCTGCTTTATGCTTTATACCCTGCAGCTGCTCAATCTCGTCTTAACATGTATTTTACTTCTTCTGCATTGACCCAGTTTCTCACAAGAACATTCAAGTTTTCCTCTAATTTTCACTTCACTTCAGCTTTCCTTGGACCATAATACCCACAGTATCTCTGGAGCTGAGGATTTACAGTATCTTAAGAAATAACATGAGAATTTGTTTTGTCATTTTGCAGCTGTTATTGCTGAGGTTTTTACTTTTGTCTGTTCCATCTCAATAGTTCTGCAACGCTTTTTTAACAGCTGACTGAGAAATGCTGCACACATACAGTATCTGCTGCTCACATGACTAGCATTAGCAGATAATCACCACGTAGAACTGTCCTTATTTGTTTTGCTTCACTGCACCACAGTCTTCTCCTCATGGAAATGACGTGATAACGGTGACTTATTCAAATTCAATACAGCGGCGACTATCTAATTTGAGGCTACAGAAGCGGTGACTGGGGGGAAAATGCAACACAGGTGATATCTAATGTGACGGATTACATAAGTAAAATGATGAGAATGACTGTGAGCGGCTTGCAGCAGATCTTTGAAAACAATGGGCGTCTGTGACTTCAGGCAAAGCTGCACTACAACAGACAGCAACAGCTCCAGACTCTGACAAATTCAGCAGCATCGCAGGGTTTAGCGTCTTCATGGGCTTCAGTATTTTCCTGTAGTGCTTAAAGCAATATACACTGACTACATCTTTAAGTAAGTCAAAATAGATTTCCTTTTCGTGCATGAGGCTGGGAGGAGGAGATGCACGGCAGAGCAAGGCACCGTTATACAAAGGATGGAGGCAATTAGAAGACAAAAAGGGGGGAGGGCTGTCTCATTTAAGTGAAAAATAAACTATACTTAAAGCAGACAGTTTGCATACTAAGTGCAGTCAATGTTTGATGTACACTGTTCTCCAAAAATGCAGTGCAAAAAAGGAGAGAATGAACTGCTGACACCTGCAAAACTTTGAATTCATTGTTGCGAGTGGTGAAACTGCTCCAGAAAGAGCAGGGAAATGAAAAATAAGTATAATTTTTAATTCATGCGCAAAAGTCACAGTTTAATTGATCTGATATTTTTCAGTTGTCAAGTCATGACAACTTGTATAATACACTGCATTTAAAAAAAAAAATAGTATAGTTTGGATTAAGAAAACACTGATCTCGTCTTTTGAATTTGTCTGGGAACCATTTCATGAGGTTAAACAAAAGGCAAGCAGGAAAAGATAAATATATTATTAAAACTTTCTTGTTGTGTCCAACTGCAGCTCTGTTGAGACACAACTTGTTTGAACCAGGTCCAGGGTTTGGTTCTGCACTTCCTGTCCCACTGGGAAAGTTTCCTCAGACACTTGATGGAACAGACACGTTGTGAATGAATATTAGTGGTCGCCTGCATGTTTTTTCTGCTGTGATAAGTCAAAAATATCTGCTGTTAAAAAAGCTCTGCAACTGTACAACTACTTCAAGCCCAGTGACACAACTGGTAATCATTATAAGCTCTCAGCCTTTTAAGCAGACATGAGTTTGTTTTATCAACTACTGCCTTACACCCTCAAACAAGTGCGAGCACACAGATGGTCAGCGGGAGAAGAGAAGGGAAGAACAGCACACACCTCCACAGAGAGAGACAGGGAGGAGCCATGAGGAGAGGGGAGGCAGGAGAAGGCAGGGTCTACCCCTCCAGACTGCAGGGGCTGGCGAAGCGGGGAGGTAGGGGACGACTCCACCTTTGGCATCCCATACATCTGATTTAACTGGCCCACCGTCACATACTCCTTCCAACATACACACACACACACACACACACACACAGGTGGAGAAGGAGGAGGAGGGGCGGGGAAGAGAGAGAGAGAGAGAGAGAGAGAGAGAGAGAGAGAGAGAGAGACGTCAGCAGGAGAAGCAGCAGGTGGGAACATATCGAGCAGTGACCTACTGCATCATGAAGGTGTGAGCGAGGCAGGGACGTGAAACAAAACACACACTGGATTAAAACAAACAGCAAAGGGCAACACAATACACCCAATCTGCATTAGAGTCAGACGAGTATATGCAACCATCACTGGCCTCATCCCATCATTCACCACCAACATCCTGGGATTGGTATGATTTTAGATTTATACACTTTCTTTCTTTCATTTAAATTTATTTAAATGTGACATATACGGACACATATAAATCACTTCTTTATTAGTGTTTTGGTTTTTTTGTCACAAAAAAAACTGGTCAAATGGTTTTGGTCTATTATGTTTAGTTAAGTTTCACAAACAGAAATACATTTAATATGATTTGTTTATTTTGTTAAAAAGGAGAAAATGCATAAATGATACTATGATAAAATACTTAATTATACTGACACTGGTATTCATTTATCTTAGATACTGTTTTCTCCTGAATGTTGTAAATATTGTTATGTTGTAGATGTGCTCTCTTAGTGGTGTAATCTATTGCATCTACTCTGTCCGTCCTGAGAAAGGAATCCCTCACTTGTGATAACCCCTGAGGTTTCTGCTGTTTTTTTCTCCTGTTAAAAGAATGTTTTGGGATGTTTTTCCTCGTCCTTCTCAAGGGTTAAGGACAGAGGATGTCCCACCTTATACAGTTTGTTAAGCCCTACGAGGTAAACTGTAATTTGTGAATATGATAAAAAAGTTACCGTTTAATACCTGCAGTTATAAATAAAAAACCTCTGATTGCTGCTATGATCCAGTCACACAAACCTCAGTGTCTGTAAATGAACACTGACTCACAGCTACAGAGGGTGAGTACAAACAAGGCCAACAGTAGAGTCAGGCTGATACACAGCAAGCCAGCAGAGGGCGCAGCGTGACATGAAAACGCAGGGATGGGAAGACAGAGTGAGTTAGAGGCAGAAAACAAGTCAGGGAGGAGACAGACAGGAAGTGATGGTACCTCACAGGTGCCAGCTAATGTAGCATCTACGGCAAACACTTGACCGTGTGAGGCGGGCTTGCTGCTGCCATGGCGGCTGCCACCGCCGTACATCTTATAAACGTCCGACAGCTTCATATACTCCTGAGGCAAGCAGCCAACAACAGTCAGACAAGATGAGAAGCCATGAGGACAATGCAAATATAAAATATAAACACAGATATAAACGCACACACACAGGCACACAAAAGCACAGAGGCCTCCCACAATGCCTTGAACCTATTGGTTTAGAGATTATTTGAGCCAACGACCATGTGTGTTATATGGTTGTTGTTATATTAAATGAAACATGCGCAGTGTGAGTGTTATGAGAGAGAGGTTGTAATATTACTATAAGTGAACAGGTACATTTCCATTGTATATCTCCATATTTGAGGTGAATTGAATTTCAGCAGCAGCCTGTTGTGTGTGTGTGTGTGTGTGTGTGTGTGTGTGTGTGTGTGTGTGTGTGTGTGTGTGTGTGTGTGTGTGTGTGTGTGTGTGTGTGTGTGTAAAGAGAAAGGAACACACTAAGCAACGAACACAGTGCATCTTTAGCGTAAAACATGGCGGACACACAATCAGGTCACAAACAGGCACTGTTGGTTTCCAGCCAATGATGTAGTGGCCGATAAGAAAAATCAAAAATTGTCACCCCTGGTTGATCATAAGGCAAATAAACAACTGTGAGAGGAGAGTGTTGATTCTTCTGAGCATAATATGTGAGCAGAGGAGAATGTAGGTGAGTTAATCCACTACATTCCTGGACCAAACCCAATTTCAGCCTAAAGCGCTTGCTCCTCTTAACTATCATTAATTATGTTCTATTGAAAAAAACATCAGCCTGAGCCAACATAGTGCAGCACAATACATCACAGACGTAATTATAGCCACAGTGCGAGTACGACACCCACAGTGCAATGAGTGACCTTTGGGGTGAGTTGCATTAAAAGCCGTGAGGGAATAGTGGGCTTCATGCAGGGGATCATTAGTCTGATTACCTCCGTAGGGCTGCTGGGGTACAACTGACAGGGAGGGGAGGGATGTAAGTAGGGAGGAGAGGCTTGACAGAGGGAATGCTGGGAGGAGTGGACATCCTCCGACAACAGGTCAGCCTCGCTGATTTGGAGCATTTCCTGTTTCAACAGTCAGGGAATAAGTGTTCAATGCCTGCAGAAAATGTCTGGGACACTAGAAACAAATTCATGTACGGCTCAGGCGTTCTGTCTCTTGCCTTCCCTCAGGCAGCCTTCACCAGTGACAACAGGTTAACAAGTTATACACTTAAGTGAATGGAAGTAGTGACCAATAAGAATTAGTTCACTCTACACAATATTAATTAAGAGCTCATCATGAAAAAGCATTTCAATTACAACATAAATCTGCGGATTAGACTGATTTCACCACATGTAGCATCCAAAGGATTACCCATGAGTCTGCACTGCAACCAATCACAGCCAGTTAGAGAGGTGAACGAGGTGAAGGATCAGCTGTGAGTCATCAAAGCTCTGTGGTGTTTTCAAGCCTGGAGCACTGAGTGTGAATGAGTGTTTGTTTTCACCAAATACACACTGAGCCTCAGCCCTTCTCTCACCTCTCTCATCGCAGTGGAGGACTTGGGGAAGCTCTTTCCTCCAGTCAGGTTATGGTATCTCTTCTCCAGCGCTGACAGTCTCTCCTTCTCCTGGAAACGTAAAGATAAAGATTTATCACATTATTGTCTCATCAATACATTTACTCACTCAACTCCTTCCTTATTGTTAACGTCAAGCCACATGATGGATCGTGGTGGCAGCTAATCGTAGATTATGATTACAACTTGATTGCTTAGATGTGCAATATGCCCACATATAGAACTATTGCTGCCAATACCACTATGAATACACCTCTCCATTTATGCTAGAAACTGTCTTTTCTCATGAATGCTTGTTATTTTGCTATTGCACTTCTGTCTGTCCTGGGGGAGGGATCCCTCACTTGTGACTCTCTGAGGTTGCTGTGTTTTTTGTCTTCTGTTAAAATATTTTTCTTCCGTGGTTTTTCCTTACTCTAAAGGGAAAAGGATGTTGCACCTTTATAAGACCTATGAGGCAAAATGTGATTTGTGAATATTGGCTATACAGGCAAATTTTGATTGATCGATAATGTGCCTGAAACATCAGTATTCTTGTAAACTCCTTAAATACAAAATACACAATCTCTATACTTTCAAATATCCTATTTTTAGTGGAACATTATTAAATGCACTGACAGATGAGTTTGTACCTTTTGGAGCATTTGCAGTGCGAGGCCTCTGTCTTTAGCCAAACGCTCACACTCCTGAGATGCCTGTAGGCTGAGCTGGTTGGCCTGGTTCTCTAAAGCAGACACCTTCTCCTGTGCAGAGGACAACACAAAAACAATTACATTTTCAATGCAAGCAGCACACCAACTATTGCACAACTTTGTAAAAATAGGGTCAGACTAAATACATACTGCATAGCTGAGTATATTATTTGCCACAGGCAGCTTCATCTCTAACACAAAAAACCATATTGTTAAGAGCGTAATCTTGATCTACTAGTGTTCCTGTTCCTCCACAGACGATCAGGCGTTTCCTCACCTTCCTGTTGGCCACGCTGCTGTGGTACTCTGCTCTCTCCTGGAGCAGCTGCTGGCTGATGGTTTCTCTCTCCTCCTCCAGGCTGCTCTCTCTCTCCAGCTGCTGAAACTCCAGGTCCTCAAACTTTTTGGTTCCTGCTTCCAGCACCTCTCCATCCTGATGGAGGCGCGTGCACATTACGAGCGGTTACATCATATACAGAAAAACGTACTGTTTACATTGCTCATTTTAAAGCCATCCTCTATCACCGGACTAGCGTTACTGCTGACAGCAAAGCGAAAACATATTTGACACTTATGCATGAAATAGTTTTAAAATAGTTTTCCCAGCATGGCTGAAGCTCGTGCTCAGTCAAGCAGGCAGTCATGAAACACATGCTTCTACTGCAGCACAGCTACTGGTGTCTCGTCATTAGATTTACTGTAGAATATGGGGGTCATTTAGCCTGAAAAAACATTTCACAATGGAAGATTTATGGTTAAAATCTGATTTGATTCTTCCCATTATCATTTCCAATTCGCTCTCTTGCTAGTATAAAGAATAAACACTAACAATGTAGACAAATAAAGTGAAACTCTAAAGCTAATACATGAACAATGAACAATAAATCGTAATTGCTGTACAAATGCAGCAATGTCTGCAATGAAATGAATTTATATAAAACACAATAAGTAAATACATAGTTTACTTAGAGTCCTTCCTTTTGTTGCTACAACACCTGTAGCTGCAGACAAGTTTAAGTTCCATGTCTCTTGTGTCAGTGGCAGCCAGATGAGTGTTTGAGTCTGAAGGCTCTTGAGTCAGCGTATAGCTCCTGTGACCCAACAGCCTGCAATGTCTAGTCACTGACATGCATGTGTGTGATGAAAATGACTTCTTCTTACAAGTGATCAAAACACAAGAACTGAGGACTCGGATGTCAAACAGCTAGACACCTTGGGAGCAACTTCTGTTTTTTGTTTTGACTTTATCTCCCTTACACCACTGACTGAAATGTGTTCCTGCTCTCCTGACTGAGCCTGAAATTCCCACTTGCCCGTCATAACATCCTGATCTCAGACTTCATATCGACTGGCTGCTCTACTCTCTGAGTGGGATCCAAACAAATGACCCACATTACTTCATTTCAAAAAAGCCTGTTACTTTACATAAAATCTTGTTCTGTCTGGTAAAATTGCATCTTTTTACCATCTTTACCATCCTGATAAGTAAAGAAAGCTAAATTCACATTTGACCCTAAAACAGTAATTTCCATAAAAGAAGTCAAAGGATGAGATTAAGCACAGACACACAATTGGTCTAGTCAGGGCGTATGTTAATTGATTAGTGAGGAGTTATACATATTATGTGAGTCATGAGAATTCACAGAGGAGATGCACATCAGATTCGGGCATGCAGTGCAGTGGGGAGGGGTTCGTATTACATGGAGCACGTTTAACCAAAATGCATCACTAGCAGCTGAAGTGACCAGGGGCCATTTGTGTGCTCCTGTGCGAACCCAGGGCTCCAGTAGCACGTAGGTGCGGCGAGGAGGAGGGAGAATTCCTGCAGCGGGGCACTGAGAGGGCGGCTCATGAATACGCAGAGAGCGTGTGCATGTAAACTGAGTGCTGAAGGGTTAAAGGTCAGGCCAGTAGCGCAGTGTGTGATGGCACCTGTATGTGCCGAGTGGTGACACATGCACTGCCTACAAAGGCAGAGAGAAGTAGGGAGTAAATAAAATAGATTTCAATTTTTCTTTTATATAAGTTTTCTGTTTGATAGGTTGCTGTATGGTTTCCCACAAACAACATAATAAAACTTTTTTTTTTAAAATATCAGTTAATGGTGGTTAAACAACATTAAATCACATAATATCCACCTGACTCAAAGGCTGAGATAGTAAGCTAGCTAGAAGCTAGTTATGCTTAGCAGGAGTTTAGCCAAGTTTCATCATTACAGGATTTAGGTAAGAGCATCATTTGGTTATGTGAAATAACAAACTGAACATCCAAGATGTCAATTTATCAAAGTTAATACTTTTGACAGCATGGGAAAAACCGGTCATTACATTTTTCTCTTAATTTTAGCTGTCTGTTTGGTTTTTACTCTAAAAATATAAACTCAGAGAAATAACACAGTTTTATGACATTGATTGCTAGTTAGCAGGATTACACAGAAACGGATTTCCATGAAACTCTTGCTCTATGGTATAAATCATGGAACAGTCCATTACATTCTGGAGCTGATTTGTTTCAGATGGGAGAAACAGGATTTTTTTTTCACTTTCTTTAATATTGTGGCATTTTCCCACATTTTTGTTGATTTCTCAGACAATAAATCTTGGATCATGGTGAAAAAATCTGGCATATGTGCAAGTTGGAGCAGATCCAAATAAAAATCCAGATCTAATGAATTTAAAGTTGGTTTCATATGAGGACTGTTGGGCCTGGGCTGAAGTAAGAGCTCTCTGAGTGTCATTCTAGTTTTAAGAAGTAAAACTGATGTAGAGAAATGCAGGTCTTAACTCACTTCTGACCAAATATGTAACTACTGTTTTGAATGTGTATTGTCCAGTGCAAGTACCGTCTACACACGTTATAATTTCTAACTTTACAACACGCTTTTTTAAAACACCAGTTGTTATAAGTTCAAAATTTACAGTTGGGTGTTTAACATAGTTCACACTCTTTTTAAAAGACGGTAACTATGTGGCTGCAGAGTTGGAGGAAACTGGGTTGGTGCTACTATCTATAAAGGCAGGAGGGAGTTGCGTGTGGCGGGTGACAGGCCTGGGTCACGTTTAGCAGGTTCAATCGGGGCAGGCTAATGCAACCAAGGCCGGCAGGTGAGGGGGTGGTCTCTAGGTGCTTCTGCTTGACTTGAGGACCCACCCTTTTGAGCTGTTCCTGCAACTGTTCCCGCAGGGACTCAGGACAGTTATGAAGCTGGTTCTTCAGCTCAGCGTAGCCCTCCTGGAGGCTCTGCAGGGCCCGACGCTCGGCCTCAACATTAGCCCTCTCCTAGAAAAAGACAACACACACCCACACATAGGATGGATGGGGTGAGGGGAGAGATAGAGAGAGATAGAGAGCCGGAGAGAGACAGAGAAAAACACACTTCTCAATATCCACACCATGCAAATTTAAGAAAAAACAAAAAACTGCAAGGTGTTAGCATAGACTCGTTGTGGCAGATTTTCAGGGCTTGGCTGGGGATGACACAACTCACAGTGTTGGATTATTGAACGACATACGTGTGCTCTGAATTCAACTTGGAGCCGTATACTAGAGAGAAATGACAATTACATTTCACAAACTTTTTTTTTATGACAATTCAAAGCTCTTTTCTTCCGCTACTTGACATATACAATGTTTGCGACTGTCTTAACAGCAAACCTAGCACTTTATGGTTATGGGCAGTAAATAGACCAGACTAACAGTTAGCAGACTTGGCTGCAGAAACATTTAAAAAGTCACTGCTGAGTGAGCAACATTGACTTGACAGTAGTGACAGTTAAAGTACAGAAGCCTCATCTCTCCTGGGTGCTGCTCCACTTTCAAACTTGGGGATCGATCAATAACGAGTAACTTTGCTGCTATTAGTTGTGTAGGAACAAAGGTGGCTTTGGAATACACTCTGTGTTTGATGTGAAAAACCCAAAGTCCTCTAGGACTGACAGCACAAACAGGAGTCTCACTATAAAAGACAAAGAGGCAGTTTCTTTCTTCGGTTTTTCTACAGCACAGAGCTTAGAACAGTTAAAAGAAACCGTTAACATAACGCAAACTGTTTTGGTCAGCTGCAGAGCCACAGCTTAATGGAGAATATATCCTCTAATTCCCACTAACTGAGGTTTCATTACATTCACACATAAGCTGACTTGTGCTCTTGGTCGTTATTAGGCACAAAATTCCAAGACCACTTCTCATGCTCACCTGACACAATGACTTCATCCCCCAATAAAATAAACATGAATGACACCTTCACTTTTTTGTTGTAAACCCTGTGATGTGCAGACATAAACCTCCCAAGAATTGACTTGAAAACAATATAACAACAAAGTTAAATGTGCTTTCTTTACACTTCTTTTCATTCTTGTGACTGTTTGAATGTGTTGGATGTAGGTAAAAGAAAAAAAAAATAGGGAGCTCTATATAAACTATAGAGGACATGCAGGTAGTTTCAGCTCCTAGAACACGGTGACAAAGTTATCTTGCAGGACTTGTGTACTACAACCAAAGACTACAGAGCCCCGACAGCCACTGGAGGGCAGGTGTCTTGGCCGACAGAGTCCGTCATGCACACAGGGAGGAAAAAGGTGAGCACAGTGGATCAGAGGTCCAGTGACTTGAGAGAAACATTAGAGGTTAATGGATGTCAGTTAGTTAGCGGAGTCAAGCTGAGGAGAAAAAAGGTTAAAATGACAAACTACTAAGTTGAAAACATGCAAGAGAGAACAGCCAAGTCCCTTATTTAACCCTTTATGTGGCCAAATATTCTCTAATCATCAGTGCGGTAAATTAAATTCTCCATATCAGGGACACAGACAGGACTGTAGACTTAGGACTGGGACTCCAACAGTACTGACCCAGTAGTGAATGTAAGACACAGGCAGTGAGTGTGTGTGTGTTTTGTCTCTAAGTGTCAAAAAATGTGTACAACATCAGCAAAAAAATGTTTGAATCCTGTAAACTTGGGATCTTCTGTAAAATCAATGGATTCAAATCATTTCGAAGGCGAGATGTATCCACCCCACTGGTCCCTCTACCTTGTCTTTCTCCCTCTGGATGGCGCTCTCCAGCTCATCCAGTTTGCGCTGCAGCTGAGTGACTATGTCTGTTTCAGCCTCTATCTGGTCGTGCTCCGCCTGCCTCTCGCCCTGCAGCAGAGCACGCTCCATCTCGGCCTGGAAGAGAGCGTCAAACAAAGAGTTACACCTGCTGGCCTGAGCTCCAACCCTCCACATAACAACATCGCCAAACCCCTAAAATACTGTGACCATGAACTAATAATAATAATAACTAGGGCTACGTTGTAGCACTAACGGGCCCGAGCACACGCATTTTGAAGCCTGTTGCGGTTAGTGGAGAGAGCGATCAATGACCAAGCGTTGAATGCGTTTTGCGCACTGCGGCAAGGACAAACGCTTCACTTCCTGCGTCCGTCACACGATGTCGATCCTTGCCTGCTAATTGCTCATTACGGTCCACGCTATCAATTGCACATCACACTGTGAACATTTTATGTAAATCGAATGATAGTTGTAAAACAAAGCTTACTTCCTGTTGCCATTATTATAAATAAAATTAAATCCGTCAGTCTGTCCGTCCCAAAAAAATCAAAAATAATACGGACAGACAGACGGACGAAAATCCGTCCGTCTGTCCGTCCAAAAAAATAAAATAAAATACAGACAGACAGACGGACGAAAATCCGTTCGTCCCAAAAAATAAATAAAAATACAGACAGACAGACGGACAAAAATCCATACTTTTAGTTACTTTTGTACTTTTAGTTACTTTTTAGGTACTTTAGTATTTACGACATGCTACGTTACGCTGTCACGCTACTTTACGCACATTTTGGTTCACACATGCGACGCTACGTTTTACGTCTACATTTTACGTTACGTACTTTACGTTGCTTACTTTTACGTAACATTACGTTTCGTTTCAAAAATAACTAAAAAGTACAAAATTAAATCCGTCCGTCTGTCCGTCCGGAAAAAAATAATAATAATACAGACAGACAGACAGACGGACGAAAATCCGTCCGTCTGTCCGTCCCAAAAAAATTTAAAATGATGCGGACAGACAAAAAAAAAATTTGTTTAGTTACTTTTGTACTTTTAGTTACTTTTGTACTTTTAGTTACTTTTGTACTTTTAGTTACTTTTGTACTTTTAGTTACTTTATAGTTACTTTTGTACTTTTAGTTACCTTTTAGTTTGTACTTTTAGTTACTTTTTAGTTACTTTTGAACTTTTAGTTACTTTTGTACTTTTAGTTACTTTTTAGTTACTTTTGTACTTTGTTACTTTTGTACTTTTAGTTACTTTTTAGTTACTTTTGTATTTTTCGTTACTGTTAGTTAGTTTTCGTAACGTAAAGTAACGTAACGTAACGTAACGTAAAGTAACGTAACGTACTTTTCGAGATACAGAACCTCGTGTTTTGATGGCGTGTAATCAAACTTTGACGCCACGCCACGGTCAACACCGTGTGACGAAAAATCGATCTTTGAGGTAGTTTTCATCTCCATCTTGTTGTGATGACACGCATCTCCATATGAAGTTGATCTGATGAAAGCCCTGGGACAAGTACATCAAAGTAAAAATGTGGAAAATGGCCAATATGGCCACTAAAGTCAAAATGGCGGGCTTCCTGTTGCTTTTCATTGCCATTGCACCTCTGACCTTTTTTGTTTGTCTGGTCATGATACACATGGGCTACGATTTTTGTGAAGATCGGTGAAAGCTAACTGAGGGGCTTTTCCTTAGATGGCGCTGTTGAGCCATTTTTCCACGCCCATTTCAAATTACTCCACAATACAATTACTTTTTGGGGTTTTGAATTCCCTGCAAACTTTGGTAACAATTTGAGCATGTCTAGGCCCTGAAAAAGCCCCAAAAGAGAAATACAAATCCTTCGAAATACAATAGGGCCTCCCACCGGAGGTGCTCGGGCCCTAATAATATCTTGCATTTATATAGTGGGACCCGAGGACGCTTTACATATGAACTGTACATTTCTACTTCTATTCTCTAAGCTGCGTTTAGACTGAAGGTGTCCGATATCCACCGTTAAACACTACCTCTTGTTTAGACTCCTGGAGTTGCTGCTCTAGCTCTGTCAGTCTGGTTTTGAGCTCATCGATTCGAGCAAGAACGCGAACCCGCTCCTCCACCAGGTAGCCCAACTCCAGACGAGCGGTGCTGCCGGAGCTGGATGAGTCCTCGTGCTGCAAGGACAGAGAACAGAGGAGGTCAGGCTTTCAAGAAAGGAAGTGAAGTCAGTAAATACACACCTTTTTATTAAGTAAGATATTTAATGACATATGATTTATATTTATGTTGTACAGTCTCTTAAATAAAGCCTTAGCTTTGTCATTATTATATTTTGACATTTTCATCTGTTTACACAGGATTACACAATAAATTACACAACAGATTTCCATGAAACTTTGTGTAAGGATGGGACATGGGCCAAGATAAAACCCATTAAATCTAAGCAGGTCTGCACAAAGGGGTTGATCCAGGAATTTTTTATCACTTTCACATTGTGAGATTGACATTTTCAATGATTTCACAGTGAACGATGATCTTAATGATAAAAACTATATTAAGGGGTTATTACATCTATGAGTGTGTGCAATTTGGTGCAGATTGATTGAATTTAAGGTTGGGCCTTGGTGGAGGTATGCACTCTACTGAGAACCATTATATGTTTATATTATGTTTTTTTAATTTTAATTTTAAAATCAGGGTTATTACTTCCGCAGTGTTTTGTGTTTCCCGGTGGTATTGATGATTGTTGTCTCTGGTCTAAATGTCGTTTAAGCGGATTTTCCATCTTACTGAAAAAGAACCTCTTCAAAATCGTTTGTTGAAATCAATAAAAAATTGTTGGATAATAACACATTGTATGATCTATTATATGACAGCTTAAAGAAGCATTAAGAAACTTGTCAAAGCAACAGAGACATATGAAACAGAGGAGCGGGAACAAAGGAGTTGGTTAATAAATAAGGTTCATGCAGAAGCCACATAGACTACTTACTACAGCCCATGAAACCAATTTTATGGAAAGGAGAGGGAGGTGCAGGAAGAAGCTGATTGTGTGTTTTCTTTGCAGACGTTTTGACAAATGCAAGAATTATATAAAGTAATATTCACATTTGTTCAGAGACTGAACTTTGACCCATTAGCTTTGTACTATTATGTAACATGGATTGAGGTTTAATAATATGCATCCATGTGAAAGAATATGCTACATCAAGCAGCAACCAAAAAGCCCCTGATAATATCTTTTGTGTGACGGCAAATGACAGCAGTGTACAACGCATTTGTTGCCATGAAGCTGCAGAATACAACTGCATGCAGTTATCATAATTCTAAAACTTTTTTTATCCTCTGTAGTCCCTGTTCCTCAGTTTAAAGAGCAACTGATACAGAAAGAGTCGAGGAAATCACTGGCACATGCTGGTTTCCACAGCGACATGCAGAGAGAGTGTCTTCAGTGGAAAACATGCTTTCCCCCTGACCTGTCTGTCTCCATTGTGCAGTGCTGATGCTGTGCTGGATGCAGGAGATGCCCTCACCTCCTGATGAGTGCTCTCTGTACTACTACACTCCTCCTTCAGATTCTCCTCATCGCTCTCCCTCATTCTCTGTGCCAGGCGTAGTGCAGCTGAGGACGGTGTCCCTCCGAGGACATTCTCCACGGACATTCTCTGCCCGGAGCCATCAGCCTGCCCCCCTGGGAAACCCGTCCTCCCCAAGCCTAGAGGGTCCAGACCGGTGCCCTCTCCTTTGTTGTACTCTGCACAGAGGTTCAGGATGGTCTCTAGTCTCTGTCTCTCCTGTGGCAAAAAACAAAGACAAGTAAATGGTTAAAAGGTTAAAAACAAGGAGAACAGCAAATCTCTCTTTCTCACATCTCTTTCCTTTGGCTTTTTAAAATATAGCAACATTAACTCTTACACACACTCTTAAACCTGTGCCTGTGTTTGAACATAAAATCTGCTGTATTGTCAGCATTAGCTTCATCAGAACCAGCCCTGGTAGAGAATATATGAATGTTTTCTTATTTCCTGTGGGCAAGAAAAGCTAAGTGAGCTCTATGAAAATACCAGCATTTCTGCATACATTTAAAACATGGACTGATCTTAATCTGAGTTACCAAAAAACCTAAAACTGTGTAGAAGCTGGATGATGCAGCAGCACAATGATCAATAACATCGAGGTAAAGCCACGACAAAATGCCTTAAGAAAATGAAAATCAACCTTTTGGAGTAGCCTGGTCAGAGGCCAGACCTTAACCCAATAGAGATGCTGTGGAATGACCCCAAGAGAGCCGATCACACTAGACATCCTCAGATGTACTACAGTTAACTACAGTTAACCACTCTCACATCAATAGTAAACCCAAACTGGTGATCTGACTCAAGAATGAAGATTTTCCAACCAGCCTCAGTTTCAATAAGAACATGAAGTCTATCAAGACTCTTCTCACGCCTGAAACAACACAGCGTTTCACACAATGCTCTCTCTTGGGTGCTGCCTGCAACTCAGACTCAGTGACTTGGTTGTCCAGCTGTCACTACGGAGGGGTCAGCCCACCTATGGGGGCCCCGGCAGTCCAGGCCGACAGAGTAACCTCTTAACCCTAAAACGTCAGCTGCAGACAGAGCGTCTGCAGAGCCCCGCAGAACTGCATCACACATCGACTTCATAAATAACTGACTCCAGTGCTCCGTGATCTGACTACTATATGTAGATTTCATAGGCTGACAGTAATATTTTGAAAGTACCAGTATTAAAGTTGAATAGTGAGTAATCCTAGATGTTAATGTCTTCAAGTGATACATATCTTGATTCAAGGTACACTTACTGGCTTTTCTACTGATTTCAGCTTTCTGAGCAAATGGGAGTTTCTCTTTTTCATCTGCTGAGAAAGACGCCGATAAATGCAAAAAAAAGTAGGTCCACGTAGTGATAGTAATTGTGTAGTGTGTAGACCAAAAGCAGTTGTAAAACAATTTTTTCAAAAAGTAGAGTAGAATATAGGGGTGTAATGATTTTCCAAATTTAACAGTTTAGTTCAGACCTCGATCTTCAAGCCCCGGTTCTGTTTGTATTATTTTTTCCTGATTGATTTACATGTGTTATAGTTATACTATAGTTTGCCTGTAGAGGGCAGCAGGTTGAGGTAGCTTGGTTCCATCCCCCTGTATTGCGATATGAGAATGTGGAAGTTTGTGACGCGGTTTCAGAATCGTTGCATCCTTAGTAGACACACATTTACTATGTTTGTTAGCATTAGGATTAGGAATTTTTGTAATTTGTCAGGTATAAAACGGTCAAATTTCATTTCAATAATACAACTGTCTCATACAACTGTCAACTCAGACTTTAACACACTATAACATTTTTTGGGGTTTCTTGTTGTGCTGGAACGCTTGACAAGCCAGGTGCATCGTCTTTTCAGCATAACGTTCCTACTGAGCTAGCATCTGCATGAGGAAGACTGGCTTTAACCTGTAATCTGGGACCAGTCAGATCTTAACTGAGTGGGTGGGAGTAAAAGACCCCCTTTAGGCTGCAGAACAGTATTCACTAGAAACAGAGTCAAACTTCAAACATTTTCTGGCAAGTCAATGACTACTCTCGAGTCCTCCCACTCAACATCTGCTTGAACATACACATAGATTAGACCATTTAGCGTTCTGATGCCTGTCTCTGAGAGCCAGCACCATCATTGTGTATGCCAGACAGCCTCCAGGCTAACAAACCTGTATGGTGGATGAGTAGCAGCATCACAGAAACACACTCCAAACCATTCAGAGTGTTTGGTCTCATCATAAATCAACTTGACGCAGCATCACATTTGATGCCTGACAACTGCATGCTGACAGATTTGCATGAATCCTATATTTTCTGTTTTCTGATTTGGTATTTTTTTTAAACCATCAGAAGAATGTTTTATGTTCTTATGTTGTTTTCAATACAGGTTATAGTAATATAAAAAATTTAGATGTTATAAGTCTCTGGGTCTCTCTGCAGATATCATTAGCATGTTTGTCAGGGCTCTCAGAGCTGGCTGGGAGAGAACAAGTTGGTACAACAGGTCAGTGTGTTAATCCAAAACTTTTGGCCAGAATGCAAGCCCCCATGTCCCAGTTGGAAACACTGAGGTTGCACGATGGTTCAATAAGCCTATGCAGTTTAAGCCTTTTTAATTCTGCCAGGGTAAACTGATGACAAAACATCCCAAAAGATCGCAAGTAGCCATTTCTTTCTTTTTCTTAAATTAGCCTGTAAAAATTAACAGCAAATCAAATTCAATGTGATCCTGGAGGAAAAAGAATAGAGAAATTGAGAAAACCGGTCTTATACTCACTCTCATGATGGACACTGTGAGAAATAACAGCTTGAATCTTGAGATGAGGCTCTCATCCAGACTGAGCCAGCGTGGCCAAAAGGCAGATGAACAAATACTGGCCTTTGAAAGCTAAGTACCACCCACGATTCCTGACACCAGCGTAACAACAAACCCACCCATTCTCTGGGAGGTTTGGAGGTGACAGTGACTCCACGGCAACTTTCAGCCATCTGACCACAATATAGATTTAAACTGTCTTCAAGGTCAACATATAAAAGGTGTGCAGAAGAAAAAACTACTGTCTTCTCTTATGCTACATATCAAATGTACAACACTGGGATTTGTAAAAAATATTCTATTCTGTGCTTAATAATGTTTGAAACACAGTGTATTGCAGTGCTTTTGGGACTGTGCATGCAGCTAATAGACACCAGTTAATTAGGTTCCACTATTTAATTAGATTCAGTTTTATTTGTAAAGCACTAAATGACAACATTAATTATCTCTCTGCACTTAACTTAGTACAGTGGTACTATTTCTATTTAGTAAAGGTATTAAATTATAATGTTCAGTGTTAATTGTAACACTCAGAAACGTCTCTACCGGCTAAAAGGTTTGGTGTCACACGTCTGTGAGAGATGGACGTGCAGTATTCATGTGACTAGATAACATTTCTCAAGTTCATATTTAAAGCTTTTATTTAGACCTGATTGTAAAATGAAATGAATCAGTTTATAAGTGATGATGGCGGCAATTGGGCAACTCATGTACCAAGATTTTCACCAACTTTGAGTTGTTGTTCCGGCTTGAGATAGAGTTCACGTGATATTCCCAGTCCCAGATTATTCCTACACAACATGAACTCAAAATAACTGACTGATAACTAGAGGAAAAATATGGTAATAATAATATATATATAAATATAATGATAATAAAAATAATAATATCACGGCAACAAACAATTACAAAATGTATATAAACATGATCAACCACAACATTAAAACTTGAAGTGTATGTGTATTTGAAATCTGTTGCGATAATAAGCAGGTCAAGTGATGTGATGAAAGGAGACTGCATGACATCACCTGTCTCTACAGCTCTCCTCTTGCACACAAATCACACATTAAAGCCACACATCACACACTTTACATTACATCATAGTTAGATCAAGTGAAAAGCAACTATAACCCTGTAACCTGTAGTTATGCGTTTAACCCTAAGCTGCATACTAGCCCCTTCGAGGAATGTATGACAAGCTCACTATATTACACCGAAGCACACCAGCTGACAAGTGTGTGTGCAGTCCAAGCTGCTTCTGTAAACCCTGCTGTGTCATCAGGGCATACTGAAAAAACAGCAGAGTCCAAGTGTGAAACAACCAAGGATGTGATACATACAAACACACAGCTCAGTCCAGTCATGTTTTCCCAAACAGCCCCTGAAAGGCAGCGCAGTTATATAGTGCACTCACTTCAATATCCATCTATGAAGGCATGAGTAAACTTTCCCTCACTGATTCATCACTACTGACTGCGCTCCAACTGTAAATAGCACCATCTGCTAAATTACTTCCTAGATATACTGCAGTAGAAGAAATAAACAATGAACATCTAACAAATGCTATGAAATGAGAATGGGAAATGTTATTCTCTTCTTTAATTACCAATTAAGACCCACAGACATTATTAAAAATAACAAAGTATTTGTTAGATGTATTGTGCAGCCAGTATAAATCCCATGCACGTGACTTTTTATGAACCAAACAACCATGGGGCTGTGGAGGAATGCCTGATTCCCACAGTTCACACATTCCACAGCCCCCCATGTCTCACCTAGTGGGTGGCTCTCATTATAACTAATGAAGAGATTTCTGGGTTGAGGCTGCTGCTGCTGCTGATGTATCTAAGAAAAGTGGCTTAAAAGAACTAAACTGTTAAAATCCAATCTTTATCAACTCTTTTAAACTGGTGCTATGGTGACAATGAGTTGTCAAAATAAAAGTGAGAATATTGTATTGTAAAGTTCTAAGTTATATTTTTTTAAACAATCTAAAAGATGAGCGAGGTAGCGAGTAAAAGGACCAAAACCCACAAACGATAAAAAAAAGTCTACTGATTCGGTACAGTGAGTTTACTTCTTGTTTTATTTATTTAATCATTGAAATTTTCATCTGGGACAGACTGAAACACAAAATAACTGCAACACAAGAGAAGATTGTGTTGTCACTTACACAACAATGTTGTTTTTGTGTATTGGTTTGCTTATAATAGGCACCATGTCCATCTCATCAGACCAAGTACGCTGTAGTAAAAAATCTCCAATATAACAAGGCAGCTCATTTAATCTCATTATGGAGTATTATTAAGTCAACTGCTGTTTCCTATTTTAATTGATGCAACAATGCTGTTTGTTGTACACAAAACATTTCCTACACTTAAAGTGCAGCAATTAGGAATGAACCCAGTTCATTTACTCTGCTATGGAGTGTAGACAGTTTTCTAATGTGACATCCAGCATCTGCCTCTGTCAGTTTTCCCTCATTTACTCACAACGCTCTCTTTACTCTAGTCTTTGCTTATTTCCTTCCTCCCAGCAGTCAGCATCTCGTCCCTGTGTCTCCCTCTCTCCCCTGAGAGCCTCTTTGTTGTTTCTCCCTCCCCCTCCTCCTCCTCCTCCTCCTCGAGCACCCCAGGGCCGCTCCCCGTCTGTGCACCTTTGATCAGAGCAGTTATTCCTTTTTTTCCTTGAAGCCCGCACCTATGTCACAGGTGTAAATCTTACGTGCGCAGTATTTCAAGCGTAAACGAAGGGGGAGACTCCCACTCAGCGTCTCCGAAAACAGAAACAAACCTCATTCATGATCAGACTGATCCCCAGAGGCTTTGTCGTGATCCAAACAAGAAATATATTTATATTTAATTTCCAGCTGCAGTTTTTTTTCTCTCCCTTGTTGAACACATAAGCATCAAAGCCAGGCAGGGAGAATAAGACAAGGAGGTTCTCCTGCAGCTGTAAACCTCTGTGGATAACAAGCTGGTGGTCCACCATGTTGGCTGTCGCTGGCACTGATCTCCAGATGAAATTATGGAGTTGCTGCTCCGTGTGGGGGTGGCTGCCATTTAAAATGCTGAACCCTGGAGGCATCTCTTTCCAGTCATCATGTCAAACTATTCCAGACTAGATACAGTGATTACAGGCGAGACAGGAGTCTTATTTTTTACAGTCTCTAAACATTGCTGGGGATAATAAACAGGCTTATGATTTGGTAAATGTTATGGGGCAGAGGTAAGATCAGCTTTGTGATGTGTGCTGTCAGTTGAAACAACGTTATTTTGTTTAATATTCTACTGTGAACAAGCAACTGTGATATTAAATGCCAATATCCCCGAAAGCTCTAAGTTAACAGCACGGGGTTGGTACAGTAGTGGACCATTGTGCTGAATATCCATGTGAGACTGTTTAGCCAGAGGAGATTTATAGTGAGCATACCAGCAAAAGTAAACAGCAGCAAACGGTCACCAGCTGTCAAGCTGGAGGATGCACACAGCCGCCTGCAGCTCCACAGCCCGCTGTCTATTTAAAGAGTTCACAGCTAATTACAATGTAGTGTATCTTTATTAGCGCCAAAAATATATATATTTGATAAAAAAAAAAATCCACCCATCCAGCAGTTGTTGCCATATTTCTGTCTGGACCAAAGTGGTGGATGGGCCGACAGATCAACATTGCCATCCACAGAGCCACACAGCCGGTGAATATGCCAAACTGTTGCAGAATATGGTGCGTTCAGTGTCAACTGAAAGTTTTAGAGTATTGGTTGGCCAAAATAAACTATTCAGAGTCATAAGTCTGTTTGGGCTCTGGCAAACTGAGGTAGGAATCTTTTTACCACTCCCCAGAAATTGCAGACTTAACGAGCATGAAAAATTACATATGAATATGACAGATGATATACAAGGTGAAAAAATGTTGTGAATGTTCTCAAATGATTGTAAAACATCAATATGCAATATGGCATCCAGTGATGTTCCTTGGTAATTACAAAGTGCACTAGACTGCTCTCTCACGTTTCCCTCAGCTTATGGAACCTCAGTTTGATTGGCCAATATATCTGAATTTTTAACTCCCTGAGTCCCGTGTTCCCTGATTATAATGACAGATTAGCGATAACATCAGTTCCAGCAAGTTAGCTTACAGCGCCACATGACTCCACTCACACACTGCTTCAGGTGGTGATGGTGTGACGATTGTGACGACCTCCATTTTCGTAACAAAACACCGAAACATTACGGCATTATTTTACTGATAGGTCAAGAGGCCACGCAATGTGTCAAGCCGACAGTGATCGCCCTCTGCTGGACCAGGTCACAAACTGCTTCAGAGCCTCTAATGCGCTTCTAGACCATACATTTTGAATTTGAACGGGTCATTACAGGTCGAATAAGAACTTTCCCCCCCCACCTTTGAATGAATTTTGGAATAAAAAGAGACAGCCCCAGTGCACAGAGGGGATCTATTAGCAAACTAGCTCAAATCAATAATCTTTGTATGCTTTTACCAAATCTCTGGCCATTGTTTAAATCTGCAGTTATTTTGGAACCCCCTGTAGATCTGAGATTTCCACAGACTACAGGTTGTGTAATTTCCTCAGCCATAATGGGAATACATGTAACATATCATAAGCTCAACTCATAAAGTCCCACAGTCTGAAAGCTCCCTTTGAGCTGAACTGGTAATGACTGAACCAATTGAAAGCTTGGAACCACACATCATCACATGTAGCCAACAGGCCCTGAGCAGTACACTCGTTAATCAGATCAAAACCAAAGACCCCAGCACAGGAAAATCCACTGTGTGTTTTAAATATTTGTTATATCAGCAGCGGCATCAGTTACCTTCATGAGTTCTGCCACACTGTTGAGGAAGACTGGCTTCTCATTAGCCAGAGCGAGCATATACAACCCATCTTGATCCCTTCTCTGACCTCGCCTAGCCGGTATAGTCCTGCTCCCCAGCACATGATACCAGTCCATGACAGACACACACACACACACACACACTCACTCTCTCTCACACACACACACACACACACACACACACACACACACACACACACACACACACACACACACACACACACACACACACACACACACACACACACACACACACACACACACACACACACACACACACAGGATCCACACTCTGCAGCTCTGTAGCAGGACTGGAAGATGACTCAGTCTTCAGAGCTGTGCTTCCATGCAGCTCCTGCTGTACTGTAAAGTGATTTCAGAACCGGCTGCACTACTTTGGGACGAATGGCGAGCAGCCTACCACCCCCCTACCTCAGCCCAACCCCTACCATAGTCTTGTGAGAGATGGTGAGGAGTCTGTGTGAACAGGGGGGGCGGAGTTAGAGATTGACATTTGTAAGGACTTCCTGAAGTCAGGCTTACTGGCTGATTCTAAGAAAAGAAAAGTGTCTAACTTTATATACCAAGAAGATCTTATACAGTCTGCAGTGTCTGCTCGCTTCTGGAAATAGGCCGTCAATTTAATCTAGTGTAAATTTGTAATGTCTTCAGTTTCAAATGTTATAAATACAGAACTCCACGGTGTAGATAACAGGGATAACAGGCTTAAAAATAGAGGTGTTGCCGTATAATTGGTGTTTTAAAAATGGAATATTGGTGTGAGCTGAACACTCAATTAAAAGCTTGTACCCATAAAGCATAAGTACGTGTTAGTATGTTGTAGTATTTGAATAGCTAGTGCAGATCCCATTCTAAACATGTTATGCAGCTTTCTTTCTGAAACTGCACACATGATCGACAGCATTTTTTGCACCAATTTTATAGTCAATGTTTTTTATATAATGAAAGTGAATTTGCTTTATAACTGTTCACGTGTGTGGCTTATATGTAAGTTTAAATGATTTACTTGTGTTTCTATACTTAACATGTCGGCTATTTCAGATATAAAGTATTACAGCAACAAGATGAACATGTGCTTTTACTTTGTAAGACTATTGCTAAACAGGAAGGGATTATATGATTGTTGTTGCCATAATAAAGATCAGCACCCACTACAACAGAGAATGTCTGTGTCAGTTTGATATGGTGAAATAAAAATAAGCAAATGATCAAAATGGTCTTCTAACTTGGTCCACAAACTGCCTGTTAGGGCCCCGCCCCCACTGCAAGGTGCCATTTATTGAAGTTTTATCAATATTGTCACATGTCCAAATTGCACCTATTTCAACACAGCCCTTCCCTGTGCCTCTAACAATACACATGCCAAGTGTGAAGTTGATAAGTTGAATGGAGATCCACATGTAGACAGACCGATATTTCTGGAATTAGTAGATAGATCAACAAAGGTAATGCAGAATTCTACTGATAACAACTTTTTTTCCCAGACTGTCAAGATGTCACAATAATATGATCATGAATTCTGTTGGTCATGATGATCATGTAAACTAAAATCTGTTACAGTGACAGACAGACCTACTTTAAAGGACTGTTAAACTGTTTAAAAAGTATGAGGCATATCTACCGACAATCTAAGTTTGTGTAATTATTTCTCTCTTGGCTGTTAAATAATGCAGACAATCCTGTGTATACACCGAGAACACAGACCTGCCGACAGTTTATCAGTTTTGCAGTTAATACCCGAAATACAAAACCTCAGTGTTAAAATGCTTACGTAGTTTTACAATTCTCTGAACTCTTTTTTCAAATGGAGCCGGAGAATATTCAACCTGAAATGAATGAATGAATAAATAAAGAAGACATTATGAAATAAATACTGACAATGATACAATCAGACAGAATATATAGATTAACACAAATAAATAGTGAAATAATTCAATAAATCTGCAAACCTGTGATATTATTATAAAATGTTTTAATCCTACCTCTTCTTACAATAACGGAATTAACTGCATGTCATTAAAACATTTCAAAAAGCCTTTCTATTGCAACTTCATCACAATGTCTTCATCTATCGGCTGAGACAGCCACGGTAGAACCGGTTATTCTGCTGACTTCAAACCAAGACAACGGACTGATTGGATTTATTATTTATTTATTGGATTATTTAAATTTGTCATTGTTGAATTGTTTATTCTCACTGTATTTATTCATGCCACTATTAATTTAATTGATCTTATTTAGTTATTTATTATTATTGAACATTTTACCATGAACTTAATGAACAATTTAAATGAAGTGGAAGCTGGTCCGTGAAGAATTACATGAATAAAAGAGCGGACTTCACTGTAGTCCTGAACAGTTAAATGACCCCCTCTAGTGGAGAGGGCATTAAACAGCAGGCAGCACCTAGATACCAAGATATTTGTAGTTCTATAAAAAAAAGACACATCTGAAACATCATCATTAATACTGAAAGCACCGATATAGGAAGTATAAAGGCAACAGTGCATCAAGTGACATGATGTGTCCTGATCTGCCACTTGTCTTCGGTGGAGAAAATCCACACGTGGCATATTTGTTGGTGCTTTCTCAAGACTGGATTAGTGCAGCTTTCCTTTGGACGGGCACAGAAACAGATTTATTGCTGCTGTCCCAGATAAAGAGCCACAGAGTCGACCCAACTGTCTTATCTGTCCAAGCTCGTCTCTCTCTTCCTATTAAGTTTTCAACCAAAACATTTAAAATCACAGTAATCTGCCTCCTGACACCCAACCGACGATTTAAACACAAACATGCAGATGGTTGGGTTGATCCAGTAATCCAAACATTTATTTGCTATTTCTTCTTCTTCCTTCAAAAACAAATCTCCTAAGTCACCACTTCAGCATGACTAAAGTTACACCCTCTGGTCAGTGGGTTTGTGCAGCAGTGTATCAGTGTAGGTGCAGGATATATTTGGCTGCCTAGGTGGGAAGGTCTGGTGTCCCACAGGAGCTGGATATATTTGTTTCTACAAGATGCTGGTAAACATGTGTGGTGCTCTGTTTGACAAGAGCGAAGGTATATTTGGTCCGTTAATCCTCGCGAACAGCGGCAAAGATGCCAACAATGCAGGAGCGATTTTTCTGCGTGACAACATTTGTGACAGAAGAGAAGGTGGAGGGGACATAGCAGACTGGTTCAGGTGGTTAGTGGTATAACGACTACACGACGATAAAGGCCAACTTCCTCTTAAATTCTCACCAAACCAAATGTTTGCCCTAGGATATATATTCAGAACTGGAGCTCCAACCATGATATGTCAAGTGGAGTTCCCTGAAAAAAAATCCCTTGAATCCAGCTCCCTGTCATCCCACTCAAAGTTGAGTTGGCAAATTTCAGTGGAAATCAATCAGGAGTTCTTCATCCTCCGAGACGGCGAATAACAAAGCGAGTATTCTAGCTTCTTCGTGATTTTCTGAAAAGAGAAGCTTCAAGGCTTTTTAGCCACCAAAATATCCTGCAGTGCTGGTTACATGCAACACTTTCCATGTCATTTTAAGTAATCTGAAACTCCCATTGTGCCCCCTTTAAAGTAACAGCACACACTGATCCAGTCCCTTCCAAAAAGTTAGCGCTCATTAAAACAATGGTGTCCTCTTATCTAACGTCACTGGAAAGATGAGATCATCTTTCGTGGACAGACGAGCGGGGGCGAGTGTCTGCCACAGATGAAACATGCTGCGACTCGCTTCATATGCCAAGTGTGTTTGGCAAGACAGCGTGTCAGTCGGGTGACCGAGGGGAGAGAGGAGTGCCAGGCCAGACAGCTTGGATCAGATGGACTAAGGAAAAGGGTCTTCCCTGCAGACGGGTCATTAGAGTGGACTTAGACCCAATGCTCCAAACGAAAACATGAATATGAGCAGAATTAAAAGACGCTTAAGGAGTTTTCACTGTCGTTAAACACCCCTACTGATATTAGGAGGGGTGATCTTTTTAAGTGATAATGCCCACATCATCCACATCCTCTTTCTCAACAATCAAGTGTTTGGCCTGCCACCTATTTCGCGTCAAAAGTCTCCTGTGAAAAAGCATGACAAATTGAGGGAGACACAGGATAATAATATATTGTGTACACTTGTGTGAAATCCAGTCACAATGTCGCATGAATTTAGTTCAGCGCCACCATGAAACTGGGGGACCAATGAGAAGAGGGTTAAAAACTGACCAAACCAAAAACTAAAAATGTTCCCACACTGCTGACCTGAATGTGTCTGTGGGTTCTGCAGTCTCAGGGTTATTATTCATCTGGAGCCAGTTAGAAAAACTGTGAATGCAGGCGTGATCATTCAATAATGATTGGACCAAAATAGTCACATGACATATGCAGTTGGAAGAAATAAAAATATATGGAATGTGAAATTAAAAGAATATTTCCCTAACTTTGAATAGAATAAAAATTGTGGACTTTCGTTTCACAGATTCAGAATCAGTTTCAGAATGGTACAGGCCTATAAAAGGGGACTTCCTTTAGAAGTTTGTTACATCTCCAGGTTGACCCAATACATTTAACAGAAGGCAAAAATGATACTATCATATCATCATGTCCAATAATGGGTTTTGATGTGGTTTTAGAGCTAAGCATCTAAATAAATATATAAATATATGAGTTTGCACTTCAAATATCATCTGGTTTGATTAACTTATTGCAAATATAGTATACTAGTATTCAGTAGCTGTGTCTGCAAACGTTGCAGCACATAAATATCAAAATAGATTTGAGGTGATTTTAAAACAGTAAAATGTTCAGCTTACTAACTTCACCATATCAAAATATAAGAGATCTGCATCAAGACAGGTTATTGTCGCAGGTTTATGCTTTTAAAAAGATCTATGTCCAATATATCATTTTTAGATATTGTAATCTCCCCAATATCAGTATTGGCCTAAAGTATTCTGTATCAGTCAGGCTATAGTCCACATGGTCTCCCTCATATTCGATGGTAAATACTGCTAATGAGAAGTTATAAATGATAAATTATATCCACTTTTTTATTTTATTTTTTAAGAAAATATATCTATTTCTAAATGGAAAATATTTCACCCACAATACGACTGAAGTGAGGCTGCCAATGTACATCATATTCACTATATTATGAAAAGGTATTTCAGGATTATTAGGTATAAGGGTGTGGTGTATCATACAATGTATTGCTACAACCCATTCCAAGAGTATCATCAAGCTAATAAATCAGTGTATGTGGGGAAGAGAGTCGCTGTAGCCTCCTGCTGCCTCTGAGCTGTGTACTCCTGTTGATTTCACAATAAGAGTCTCTTCAGTGAACAAACTTCTCTTAGAACTCATAACTTTGTTTTCTGGTAAGCAGGCTGTGTGTGAAGCGCTTTAAACGCAGACACTCCGGGGCAAGAAAAATCTGTCATGACAGTGAGTCAACTGTGACTAATTACAGGCCCTGCAGCTCCACGCCTGAGTTTCTGCACTCGAAAAATACAATAACATAACAGGCTGCTGAGGAATCTTGCCTTGTTCTCAGGCTGCTGGTCCCTGTGAGCCTTATTTACTCCATATAAATGTATCTCTGACCTTGCAGTCTGTGAGCTATTTGCACAAATCTAAAGCAAATATTATCCTTTGTGTGACCATTGTTGTACTAGTCCAAAGGTTGTGGTGGCTAAAGACGATGAGAACAAAGGATGTGAAGTCTGACAGACTGGTGTAAGTGACGGCTTATATGTGCAGTAAAGATGAATTGGTAAAAAATCGCCTGTGTCACATTCATTTGGAGAAAGGTGCTACATTTTCAGGATTAATCTATAGTCCAAGAGTGGTGGGAGAGACACACCTGTGAGAACATTTTCAAAGGTTTGGACTCACCCAACATAATGCAGACTGCTGGGTATAACGTTTAGAGCTTTTCCTGAATGTTTACTGGGAGTTGGCTCCAAACTAAGTCCAACCACCAATATGACATATCATCTAATAACTGAGAGCTAACTTGTGTGTGTTAGGATGCTCCATCAACTTTGTGTTTAACGAGTGAGAATTGAGTGTGAACATGTTAGAAGTACATTTCAAAATGTCGGGTCTAATATGAATATGACTGGAGGGATTACAACAAAACATGGTGGAAGGTGTGTATGGGTCCGGGAAAAATCCAGATGCGGATCAAGTGGCAGAATTTTTTCAGCACTTTCTTTAACATATTTTCATTCATTTCTCTGAGATCAAGTCATAGATCTTGATATCTATGAGTGTGTGCATTTTGGTACAGACCCAAATAAAATTCTGGATCTAGTGAATTCATATAAATGTAAATGTGGTTTTATTAGGGGAGTCTTGGCAGAGGTGGTGGAGTTTTGCGCTCTCTTAGTGTCATTGTAGTTATGTTAAATGATTTAATATGATGCAATACTAAAGCTATACTAGCTTCTTTGTTTCATGTGTTTAGTACTGATATTCAAAGATGAGTTAGTGGCAGAACAGTTTGAATATTTCATGATTTTAAATAAGTTTGGCAACATTTAAAAACCTACATATCTCATGAAAATGTTTGCAGCACAGCAATGTGCATATTACACATCCTCTTAACAGTTTTCTGAACATATGCTTCTTTTCAACTGTTTCTTATAATGTCTACTGCCTGTAAGATGTCTATACAGTTTACCCTCTTTGTTCATTCTCATACTGTAGGTCGTCTCAACAGGTCTTATTATATTCTTATCTCAAAGAATTTACATTTATGTCCAGAAAAAGTAAGGTAGTTTGTCTTTCAAGCATTTTGCACTACTGCAAATGTTACTGAGATTTTGGAAATACGTTTTATAAGTTTTGTAACAACCAAGAAGTCCAGACATTTACACTCAGTGAGAACTTCTTATAGGAACTGCTGCTGATTCCTTCAATCAGAAATCGGCCAATCATGAACCAGCAGTGCAATGCATAGAATCATGCAGGAACCAGTCAGGATCTTCAGAAGATATTATCTAAAGAGTAAAGCTTTTATATCCATGGTGAGGAGCAAATCTAACAAATAACACTGACTAGCATCTGATAAGTATTAAAATGTCAATGTGCCAACTGTTGCAGTCAAATGAGTCAATGTGTGTCTTGATATGACTAACTTGAGTAGATCTCTCTCACTGGCCTTGCAGCAAAGACCTCAGCTCTCTTCACCATCAAGGGTTAAACAGGGTCTTGTGTATGAATGCAGCGCTGCCAAGCCTCTATAGGAGGTACCAGTACATGACCTGGTACATAGAGATGGAAGGCATGTCGTCTCAGTCTATCCAACTGAGCTGGCTTCACTCAGTCTCACACTTTGTAATTACAAGCAGGGCGGGCAGACGCCTACTCACACAAGCACAAACGCATGTAAAGGCTTTTTAAAGGACTTTGTCTCTGCTGTTTCATTCAGACTGGCAGACAAGTTCAAGATGTCTACCACCGCTCCCCACCCCCTCTGTTCAGTTTAGGAAACAACAAACAATTGGTTGCTATGGGCTCATCTGGCGCCCTGAGACCGCATGTCGGCAGCAGTTTAGACAGACAACAGCCAAGTTGCAGACAGTTCATGTTTGTTTGGAAAAGGAGTAACCAGTTCCAAAAATTATCTTGATGGAGATAACTGTAGGCATTACACTCCCTTCCTCTAGGAGGTCGGACAGATAAGAGTTAGACCAGGAAAATTTTATCACAAACAGAAATTCTTCAGGTGATAATCACTCTAATTAACTTCTTTAGATGCGTTAGAGGGAGCTTGAGGGTCTTTCCAAACCTTAGATCCTCAGTAAAATCCTCACACATCACCTTGGGGGGGTCTTTTCTTCATTAGAAGACTAAATTTAGTGAAAATTCTACAATTGCATAATCCTGTTTAAACAGGCATGGTCCATTACTTTTCAAATAATCAACCACAACAATTTGGGGGCTCAGTGCCTTGCTCAAGGGAACATTGCAGAGATAGTTGTAATTATAAATACTAAACGCCTTCAGTTGGCTGGCACACAACTTAGAATACTCCACCTAATCAAAGATTAAATGGTTTAATTTAGAGTGTTGATTGGACAAAATTTTTATTTTTACCTTGGGTTCAATCATGTTCAGTATAAAAAACAATTGTCAATAGTGCATTATCTGTCACAGAATAACTTTTATATTGTGTATTAACGTTTGGTATCAAGTAGATAACAGCAAAGATGCTGTGTGACAAACTGGTAAAACACTAGTAAAATGTCAAATTAAGCCATAACAATGAGTAAAAATCTCTTTAAAATCAGCTACAGAAATGAGTAGAAGTATTAAGCAAAATTACATTAACCTGTAAAGAGATGTTGAGAGATATTCTTAAACTGAATTACAGTTTTTCATGCTGACATGTGATCCTGACTCACCAGTCTCTCCATTTCCTGCTCTCGAAGCCTCTCCTCTCTCTGTCGCCGGTGGTACTCCAACAGCTCATCCTCGTTGTCGCTGATTTCGGTGATGCTGTTCTTCCTCTCCCTCATCCCAGGGTGGGGTCTCCCTGCAGACATCTTTCTATGGGTCCTGGGACTGGCGGCAGGGGACGAGCCAGGCAGGGAGCCCAGACTGTAAGCAGGAGACAGGGTATTCCCAACACTCGCCTTCCGTACCCCCGCACAACTACCACTGCCCTCCATCATCATAGAGGTGGGTGATGGACTGCGGGCTCTGACTCCCCTGCTGCACATCTGCTCCTCAGATGTAGATCCAGTCTTTCGTCTGAGCCTTGGACTCTCTGGGACAAGCTTGCAAAGACTTGAGGGACTATCTGGGGTCCTCAAGGTAGGGATTGTCCCTGGTAGCGCTCCTGGGAGTACTGGGACGCCTCTCCGAGCCATGGAGGGGCTAAGAGGAGGCAGCTCTCTCATAGTGTTGCTTGCTCCGCTCCCACCATTCAGCTCCAGGTTCCTCCTGACCATACGAGGGCTTTCAGGGGGCTGCAGTGAACGTGGATGTTGCTGAAGCGGCGAACCTTGGATGACATGCACAATGGGGTCCAAAGGAGGCTGGAAGGCTCTGAAGGGTTGGGAAAGCTGCCTGGAAGGGCTAGAGGGGAGGGAGCGATCAGCTAGAGTGGTCTGCTCTCTGAAGGGGCTGGCAGGTCTTTCATGGAGCACCGTGGTTGACTTGGTCCTGGGACTGGAGGGAGATGGGGACGAACAAGTAGGGAATTTAGGAGTGAGTCTGGGGCTACTCGGCACAATGTTTCTACTATTGAGAGATTCACTAGAGGACAGCAGGGACATCTGTCGAGGGCTTTCAGAACCATCTTGGCCTAGTCCTCTGCGACTTGGCTTGGGGCTCGGAGGAGCTTCTGCTAGGACCATCCTTTGCAGCCTTGGGCTTTCCTGAACCTTCTGACCAGCCCCACCGCTGCTAAAGTTAGGCAAAATGGTCCGTGGCTGGGGTAAAGGTGGAGGCTGGGAGGTGAAATTGTAGCTAGAGGAGCGTACAGGCACTGGTGGCAGAGAATAACTCTGGTCCTGGGGTCCTCCACTAGGAGATGGGCTGGTAAAGCTCCCACTGCTGGCTGCTGAGGGTGAGGAAAGGGGGGAAAAGGGAGGGGAATTATTATCATAGCTGGACCCCACAGACATGGCCCCCGGGCTGGTAGGAGGGGACAGCAGATACCGTCCTCCTCCATTAACCATGGGTGACAGAGGTGAGTGAGGAATCGATTGGTCTCCAGGAGGCTTTTTGGCCTCCAAGGAAGAAGACTGAGGGTCATCCATGACTAGGGAGTCCATGATGTCCTGGAGGTCCTTCTCAATTGAGCTGACGATTGCACTGTGCTCAGACTGGTTTCTCTCTCCAGGAGCTGGGGGCGACTTGGCGGGACTGGACTGGTGATTCCCATTGACGAAGCTCTCTGTGTCTAAAGGGGGAGAAAACAGGAAAAGAATATCAAGCTTTGGGTTTAAAAACACTTGACACAAGGAAGGTCTATGTGTAACAATCACACTGACATTAACTTTGAATCTGAGAGCTCTGCCAAAAAACTTTCAGGCTTCTCCAACAAGAATGTTAAACTTGGCAATGCAATGTAAAGTCATCTGGCAGAGTTCTGCATTTGTCAATCAAATGGGTTCAAGCCCATATTCCCAGGAGATTTCTCTGAAATGTGTAACAGTGTAATTCTACTGTTTACCCAAAAATTGGCAAAACAGATGATTAACTGAGTGACACTGTCATAACTTTGCAGAATTGGAAATTGTGTGTCACAGCATTACTATTTGGAGAGTGTTAAATATTGAGACTCATGGCTGTAATACCGCCTTTCACTGCATTTTACTTTCTCACCAGTAGGAACATTACTGTCTGCTGTCTGCTCTTTATTCACCAGAATAAAGACTTTGCTCACAGGTCTCTTAACAACTCACCTTAGCTCTTAGCACAAGTATGACTCAATGACTCTTACTCTGACAGTGAGTTACTGCAATATTGGTTTAACTATTGTCAATTCAAAGCAAATTTGTTCATGTTTGCTGCTGTTTTTGCCCCTTATCTTTCCATAACTAATACAAAGTGCTTTGCTTTCATTCCTACATTCCCTTGTTTGGTTAGGTTGTGTGTCTGTGCAGAAATCACACTGCAAAAGTATCTGACCTCTCCAGAAACAAATTTGCTTGATAATTCAGAACCTCCACGTCCAGTCATAATCTTGTGAAAACTTCATCACTAAATATCCATGCTTTCCTGGCCCAGTGTAGAATCCGGACAATCACAAGGGCAGAGAAGGGATTAGTGGTGAGGAAAGAGGGAAGGACAGAAGCGAGGAGATGAACTGAGAGACAGGCCTGTGCAATGGATAGGGATCAGGAGATAAATGTGCCTGCGTAACCCAATTACAGTAAAGCCCGAAAGCAACGTAGGACACAGGCCGAATAATCTAATCTTAACCGTCTCTCTTTAATGTCAGCATAGTAGATTATTGCAACAGAAACACATGGCCACGTGGGAGATTCACCAGCGTGGCCTTAAGGCAAGGATCAGAGCACAGATCAGGTTCTATTACTGCTAAATGAAATCTGCGTAAATTGACTCGTTGTCTGTTTCAATGGAAACATGAGGATAATTGCAGTGTGGAGTCATTAGTGCGAACACGGAGGTAACGCGAGACGACAGAAGAATAGAGCTGTCATGCTCAATGGTGTTGTAATAACATTAGAAATCAGACAGATGACAACGGAGTCAAGCAGAAGATAACACAAAAAAACAGACCAGAATAGAAACAGAAGTCAATTTTGTCTCTTAGTGGAGATGACGTCAGAGAGCGACGTCCCATCAGCAAAAAATAGGCACAAATAATGCATCAGCTGTGTTCAGCAGAGATGGATGCTGCCTGCTCCCTTGTGATGACTCTGCCTTCATGAAACCTGCACACATTCACATGAGCATCATAGAGCATCATGGTCTGCAGGCTATCACACAGACACGCTTCATCTGTTGAGCTCCACGTGAATCTCAATGACAACAACCCTGATGGGTTATTACGTGCAGGGTCAAAAATCTGGGGGGGTGGGGTGTACAGAGGAGGGGGCGACAAAAATAAATGCATCCGTTTGCTGAGGGAAAACCCATGCAATGATGTCATCGCCTCCGAGTCCACCATGCCAAACCTCATTGGAAAATCGGGCAATTTGACGTTTGCTGGCACGGCGGTAAAAACTGCGAGTCTGACACGACACGACATGAGAGATGTGGTTAAACACGATGACATCTACTGTTCGGCATCGGTGACATCATCAGTGAGAGCTTGTTGCGATGCACAAACATGTGGATCTTCTGCTGTCCCCCCACATTCCCTCCCTCACACTGTGATTCTGCGGTCCAAGCCAACATATGTGTGTTTTTCTACTTGATCACATGTTTTATTGAAGACCTGTGTCAACCCTCCAGGACCAACAAGCGAACGGTCTTGTGTCTTGTGGCCGGTGCCTCATCACTTCTCTCGCCCTCACACACCGAGCAGCGGGGTTACTCACATGAAGGAGCACAACTGCGACCCGGTCAGTGTCAGCGGGCTTCACTTGCTAACATGACCGCCCACTGAGGCCCACATCCTCCGGACACCGCGGACAGACGCACCGGGGTGTGACGGAGCCCTGCCGCGCCTGGCTCCACACACACCGAGGGAGATTTGGAGATTCACCGGCGAGGGTGATGTTTCAGCCGGGGCTTGGGGAGCTGAGGCACCGCCGCTGCCCACGGTACCTCTGCCGTCAAGCTACCGGAAACAAAACACGGCTTTTCCCACCAGGGCCTTCAAAGTAAAACCAGCGGTCTCGTTTAAGTGCACGCGGGAAATATTACTGTAAACCTCGTGTCATCGCTGAGAACAACAAAAATAGATTCAGGGTTAATGGGATGTCTTCAGTGTGAGAATAAGTTTATTTTCGTTATGTCAAATACCAACACTGTCACTTGAGTTATGAAAGGTAATAGTAGGCAGGCTCTACACTGTACACTGTATTTTAAGAACAACATGACACCAGAATGAATACCTTTCTTAAATAGACCGCTCCTATCAAATGAATGATGTTGTCTTTTATTTTGAAGGTAAAATCGCCCTACTCCCGGTGTCCTGGTTGACTTGACGTCGCGCTTCCTCTCCAGGCTGCTGTGAACTTTGACAGCTCTTTACTGTGTCAGCGGTGGACTGCTCTCTGTTAATGTCCAAATTCTAGATGAGAAGTTTTTTTCTGAAATAATTATTTTACTATGCTGGTATTTCAACTGCATTGAAAACAATGCATCAGGAGGAGTTATTCTGCTATTGGACCACCAATGAATGACATTCACTGATTTTCTTCAGTGACAATGAGTGGCTTTTTTAAATTACTTGTTTTATAATAAGGTCTGATCATCAGGACAGAACATTAGCTTAAACAGGAACGGAAGTCTTATTCCAACAACTTCCAATGGGAGAAAACTGTGAAGAAAACCGAGGTCGAGTTCTGTCGACAACAGTTTTTTTCTTTGTGGAAGTTAATTCATTTAAAAACACTGTGTTTAGTGCATCTGTTTGAAGTTGTCTGTACACACACACACACAGCCAACAATAACAACTAAAGCCATAACCATATTTTATTAGACCGTAAACTTCTTTGATTTTTTTTAGCACTGGCCTTTTTATGACATGCACCAAAACTATGGGAGGAGGAAGTTAACAGTTCGTTTCAAGAGAAATTCCTGCAGGGAAAATACTTTTTAATTATGTCACATAAATTAAAAGTATTACTACAAAATGGAATTGAAGTATCAAAATTAAAAGTATTTATAAAGCAACAAATAAATGGCAATGTGACTGCTATACTTGTATATGTTGTATAAGTTAATTATTATGTATGGGTAAGAAGATTTTTACTGCAGTAGTTGTTCAAGATGGAACATTTTAAAAAGCTTTATTTGAGCATAAATTGAGTGACATAAAAATACTTGAGTTAACTGAGTTAATTATATCCTGCCACCATTTAAACACATGTTTATAATATAATCAAATAAAATATGATACAGTCTAAACAATAACATTCAGTTTTCACAGAGTCTGTCATATGTGCTGTCAAAAACAAAAAATGCAGAACAATTATTTAATAGGTTATATGTACCATACCTATACTGAGCTTTTTCATATACAATTCTGAATAAAACAAAACAAATGCATCCTAAAATAGAGACCTTATTAATCCATAACCCTAACCTGCTGAAATTCAAATGCGGAGCTAAACGGAATAAAAGGTACAGACTTCTCTTGTTGTCCTGTAAATAATCAAATTCTATTGTATTGTATTTATATTATTGCTCCCGTTGTTTTTATTGCGTAATAAAATCTAAAATGAATAATGAATAATAGAGTAACCACAATAACAATCAACCGCATCCCAAACGTTCAGCTCTGTCGGCAGCTCTGCTTAACACACACTTTCGAGCAGCCAGTGTCGGATACAGCCGTCACATCACAGACAGAAGGTGGACGAAGCAAACATATAGAAGGCAGGTGGGGGGGTGCAGAGGGAACTGAAGGGGAAACCCAGGGATGGAGGGGGCAGAGGTGGCAGACAGTAGAACGAACTGGAGGTTTATAAATAGTTTCTGAGAAAGATACTGTAACCCCAGCCCTCGGCCTCTTTAAGCAAACAGCTCAGCGCCACAAAGCCGTCTGCTGGCCTGGCAGAGAGGCACAGGAAACGTCCAATCAGTGAAGAGGTGGGAGCTGAAAGACAGCTGGCTGGAGACAGCTGGTCAGTGGACTCGTCACTGACCTGGCAAAGCTCACCAAAACCAAACAACAGACAGGTGAACGTGACCGGCATCATGAAAGTAGTGTGGCACCACAAAGCTGTGTGACAAATGAACACAGGAGGAGGACAGATGCAGAATAGAAAAGCAATTTTTACGCAAATGTACCGTTATGTGCCAGTCACCTAACCTTCATCACAGCTGGTGTGTACATTTGATAAGACTGACACATGCAGGGGGTCAACGTAAACTTCTCACCAACTTCACCTACATACAGACTCTTTGGTACAACACGTGCTAGTGATTATCAAACCAACTTCAGCCTGGTGTCTGCACACTTAATCATTTTGAAGTAACTGACTGGACTTTTTGGCTCCTCTTTTCCCAACTTCACTTGCTGCTGGCTTCATGGTGCATGACACCTTCCAATTCATACTCATAACCAATGTGTAATAAACCTGACCTTTACCTGATCTCCTATCTTACTGAACAGATTTGGCACTTATAGGCTACATCCATATCACTAAGTTCAATAGAGAACAGCAGTTTCAAACTGTGCACACAAGTGCTTTCACTCTGTATCATATTTAATCTCAGCCCATACTAACACGCATTCAAACGCATTATCACGTGACAACTCACGTACATGCCTAGTGTACGTGCCAAAACTCTGGTTAACGAGTCCATACACAGATAACAAGTGTAATTTCAAAGTCTCTCCAAGCAGATATGACAGATATGCCCTCTTTATCATGGGAGTGGTATAAGCAGTCTTCATCTGGATGCAACTCAGGAATGCATAATTGAGGAAAATGGTAGGTTTCTAAACAACGGAAGGCTTTCATTAGCGGGAGAGGAAGGACACAGCACCCGGCGATCATGCCTGCGCGCTGTAGTTGTGCCCTGGTAGCAGGTAGCGTCAACAGTAGGAGGGAAATGACACAATGCCATGGCAGATCCGTGCTAGTGGAGCTGGCCAAGAAAAGATACACTTATGGTAGTGAGCCTATGAGGAGGAATATTCAGAATACACGCAGGCATACATACAGCTAAAAACTTTGCTTGGAGACGTAGAGGAATGAGATGCTCATAAAACATGCTGGGCACTCTTCAGGCTTCAGAGTTCAAAGGGTGCTGCATTTTAAATTCAGATACCAACACTAACGCTCTTGTAGCAGAGCTGTAATTACATATTCAACATGTTTAATGTAGAAATGTTCAGAGAGAACCATTTCGGGGCATTAAAAATAATGACATTTTTCCATGTCTAAAAGCAGATCTTACAGCAATAGTGGTGTAAACTCACTTAGCTTATTAATAAAAAATACAAAAAAGAATAACTAAAATACAAAAAAGCTAAATCTGAAAAGGAAATCAAGGTGCAAAAGCAATATATTGGCTCAGTCCTGTATACAGTGACAAATTCAGGGGTGGCAGCTGGAATAGCATTGGCCCCTTGAAGAGCCCCTGTCCAGTCAGTAGTCTTTAAAAAAAATAACAATACCAACAATAAGTATGACCAATTGTTAAAAATATTTGTCTTTGAAAACACAATGTCCACAAGGAACAATTAAAAAATATATATTCAGTGATGTGTGGCTTTGCTCAAAGCTATAGAGCTAACAGTAAACAAGGAATGACTTAAATGTCAACATTAATGAATCAGGAAATGTGCATGGATGTTGGACATATAATTGGCCCCTCTGCGTAAATTGTGGCCCCTTTATGGCCCCTGATTTAGAAAAATCCTAGATCCACCACTGCCTGTTTATCAACAAATGAATACACTTGTATAGTGTTAACAGCTGCTGCTACCTCCACTCTATCCCAGCTATAAAAAAGGGTAAAATGCTCAGGGTTTACTGCAGTGCAAGCAGCCACCTATAAAATGAACAACCCTGCTGCTCCACCTCACCACCAACCTGTTCGCCTCCGAAACAATGTCAGCCATTCATCCATATAAGGCCAAACCGAAACCAGAAATCAGGAGGAGAAATGCTCTTTCTTATTAATGTGACAAAAACTCAGTGTGTCTTTGTTTCACACTGGGCCTGGTGTTTCTTTTTTTAGGTGGAAAAGGGTGTAGCTATTGAGTGAAAACAGGCAGAAAAATACAGTAAAACACGCAAATTAATGGGTGTAATATAAGGATGCACATTAGTGCCTGATGCATTACCTGCACATATTCTGTAGTCCCCCGTGGAGACACTTCCTCCCTGGGGCATCATGCTCTTCATTCTGAAGGCTTCTTCAGGGTGGTTGAAGCGGAAGAAGTTTGATTGGCCAAAACACAGCATGCAGCCTGGAAAACAGCACAAACGTCATTTCTATTAATTTCTTACACACAAAAAAAAACAGCACAGTTTAAAATGTTCTACCTTTAGTTTCAGTGGATTACACAAGTTAGTGAGGCCCACAATCCCACTTGAGCTAAAAGTGCAATTTATTTAAAGTACATAAACTGTAAAGTGCTTTGAGTGGTCATCAAAACTAAAAAAGCACTTTTTAAATACAGACCATACAGACTAATAAATAAACATATTAGTACACATGGCAGATAAGCATGTAAGAGTAAGTTTCTTTTTTAATTCATGTGCAAAACTCTAGATGGAGCACGGAATTGTAAGGCCTTGTTATTTTTTATACTATACTATACTACTATACTATACAATATCATTATAATTTAAAGAACTAAATAATGATATAAAAAGCAAAAAGGAGCAGCAGCTTGAGTGGGGTCCCAGGATGATACATTGCCAACAAGTCAAGAAGTCCTTCGGCCATTTCTGAATGTTCAAATACTGTAGTTTGGTTTATATTGTTTCCCGTTTATCAGTCTGGTCTCAGATGATGGATAGACGAGCCAATGTGACAATCCATTGTGCAGATTTAGAAAGTAGAGTTTTAACTTTTTAAATCAAGTTGACAAATTATTGAGTATGGTCTATTGTGCATGTTATTAACAAAACAGAATAAACTTTTTTTTATGCACAGCAGCCTGTACGCTGACACTGTACCTCAGATGACAGCAGTTTTCCTCAGCTTTTCTTTAAGGACTTCGTTTCTTGCAAGATAAGAGTGGATAGAAAATAAACTAAAGATTACAGTTACATAATTGAATGCAATTATATCTGTGGTGAGATTTCTGAATCTATCAAGCCATACTATATCATTAACTCGGGACCATATCCCAACTGTTGGTTTACAGAGTAAACACAACGAGACAGCATGTTAATCAGTAAGCTTCAGAGGGCCGTGCTACCAGTCTGAATGCTAAGTTCAGCTATTCACCTGCTATATCTAGCTTCATATGAAGTGTACAGATGTGTGAGCAGTACCATCCCTCTCATCTGACTCTCAGATGTGAAACAAATGAGCTTATTTCCTGAAATGCGAAAGTTTTCCAATTGAACATTAACCTAGATTACACCTATTTTAAGCACACAGGTTGGACAGAGACACAGAGGAATGTCGTAATAGCCAAGAGAGGTTGGCAAGGTGTGTGTGTGTGTGTGTGTCTGCTCGGGTGGGGGTGTTGAAGCAGTGCAAGTTGCTAAAACAGGAACCAACAGTACGAAAAGGCCGTACTAACTCAGATGACATCATCAACACTGACTTATGGAAAAACAAAGCATGAGGGCGCCTTTGTCACTGTGAGGTGATAAACTCAGATGAGACAAATTACTGCTAAAATAAAAGACAGAGTGCAGCAATCATCTTTAAGTATCACACCAGTTTGGGCTTTGCATCAAAATGAGAAATTCATAATTTACACAAAAAAACATTAGCATCTCATTTGCATTTCAAAGCCTCTTTTTTTTCTTTCTGGAAAGCAGCAAGTTGCATCAGGAATGTAAATTACATTTTTAATTAGTAAAATACCCCCAATGCTAAATGAGCCCGTCTTCTTTCCGTAAACTAAACCCATGGGTTTAGACATTCAAACTGTCTGATGTGCCTTGCCCCAACATCCTTACAGGAAATGCATCCAATTATGGAGATAAGAAGCTGGAAAAATGCTGTTTTGGTAGATGTTTAATCCCACACAAGACAAAGTGATGACAGACTGAATCTTCTGTTTGAAAAATATAAATTTATAGATCTCAAAAAATATGTGGAACCTGTACCAACCTGTGCAAACAACTCATGAAATTTCAGCATGATTTCATATTTGCATTTGTTTCTAGAAAGTTAAAATTTTATGTAAAAATACATGGAGTGCTATTATAAGGCTGCTGATGCAGCAAGTGGTGCCTCAATTTAGGTTTCAATGTTAAAACGTTAGCTGTACTTATCAATATTTTTATAATAACAAAGGTAGAAAATGACTATGAGTCTCATGTGGCATTGAACCAAATAACTATTTTCACCTTGTTCTGAAGTTCAACATCTACAGAATGTTTTTAGTGTCTTTCAGCTGATTGTTTTAGTTTTACAGACGACAGTTGTATGTTTTTTTCACTCTAGCTAAGTATTCAATAACAAAGCTGCAGCATGCAACACACAGCACACAGACAAATATAAAAACTAACTGGTGGACATAGAGGAGCAATCAGCTGCTAAAGAGCCAGGTAGGTTTAAACAAAGGACAGAGCTAATGTGGGAGTAAATATTGGAGTTAATTCACAAGGTGCTGGATGGGTAAGCAGGCAAATGGACTATATTTATATCACACTTTTCTGTTATGGTCTTATTGACCATTTAAAACACTAAATACAAGTCACATTCACCAATTCACGCACACATTAAGACACACTCAGACACACACACTGCCGGCACAACTGTTGGGTATCTCGCCCAGGGACACTAGCCCACATCCTGGAGGTGCTGGGGATCAAACCACTAATCTTATGGTTAATGGACAACTCACTCTACCTCATGCTCCCCCGCAACCACCCAAATGTTGCTAGCAAATGTGCCATATCCACTTTAGATGGCGAAGAATATTTCGGGTTTGAATTCTTCCCAAATGTCACTGTTATTTTTGAGTAAACATCCATTACTTGTGTGGTACATATTTTGTTTGTGTTTATTCAAGAATAAGGGATAAAAATGTGCTTAGGATTCTTTTTCTTAATATGAAGCAGCAGAAACACAATATTACAAACGCTATAAGTCATGAAGTGACACAGCTGATCCTCACGTTGATCAGGCCTCAGACCCTACAAACACACTCAGTCTCTATGGTGACATAAATCACATCCACTTTCCATAAAGATTTGAAATGTCAAAACACGTAATGCACATAAATAATTCAGCCTCTTCATGTGCCACACAGCCGATAAAAGATAAGCAGTCACATGTTAATTGCTCTCTCAATTTAGCGCCATTGTCCTGCTGAGATTATGAGGGAGAGGTCTTCCAGGCAGAGCAGAGATAAGATCCCTGCTTGTCGTCACAGGAGAACACGAAGGTGGAAACTTCTCCATGACACAGAAGGCTGAGGTGACGTACAATAAAGCCAGATGCCCTTTTATTCTGGACAAACACACACTGACAGGCTGGGAGGAACCACCTGATTAGATCACAAGCTGCGGGCACGGACACAACTGATGCACAATGATGGAAAGTGGCTGTTTTGACAAATAGATAAATCTGCAGCCCAGAGGCAGTAGAACAGGTAAGTAAAAGCAGAGACACTTTAGGAGTCACTCAGAACAGACATAACACACCGGTTTCGACTCGAAAATACCATAATTCCATTTCTATTGTTTAGATATCTTACCCAATCTTTCCACGTTCACTGGACTCCCTGACCCAACACATGAACTAACGCTACATCCATACTACTCAGTTTTTGCTTGAAAATGCATAAACTTTGCTACGGATACACCCGTCATCTACACTTCTCTGAAGTTTTAGAGCTGCTAAAACAGGGGAAGTTTAAAAACGCTGCTGGCCCTGTTTTAGTTTGAAAACTCTGGGGCAAAGTTTTAGTCTAGATGGGCAGAAACAGTGATGTTTAGAAACAAAAACGTAGACACTCACAACCACTTGCTGATTGGGTCTTTTCGGTAACAATTTAGCCTTTGCTGATTCATCACACTCCTATCACATAACCTCTTCCGGAAGAAAACAACTGGCATTAGCCTCGGCTACCAGTGTAGAACTCAACATGGATAATCAATAAAAAGCGTTGTTGACCCCGTTGTGTTTGCTAACAGCTGTTGTGCCGGTAAATTCTGTATTTTACAATGATACAACTGCTTACATGCTTAGGAAATTATTCTTTCCTAGCTATCAATCTGTGTACATCGGCATCGGCTGAGTGCATGCAAGTGGTCCCATAAGCCGTTTTCAAACAAAAAAGGTAGTAGTATGGATGTAGCCTAACGGGGCCACCAAGACAGCCATTCACAAGGCAATTGAGGGTCACCAAATAAACTGGAAGTATTAACACAGTGGGAGAAAACTGGAGCAACACAAGGAACCCCTTCAAGACACTTGGAGAAAAATCAAACTCCACACAAGATAGGACTCTTGAACACTCAACCTTGCTTTGAGTGTTAATTAAAATGGTGCAGTGTATTGAGGAGTTCCAAACTGATTTCCTAAGCTATAACAAGTTCATGCAAGTCATCAGGGTTGGGATAATTACTGCCAGGGTGAAAAAACATTAAGCAAGAGCCCTTCCTTATATTGAACGGAGAAGCCACTTGCTGTTGTTGGGTGTTGATTGTTTTTTTTTTTGTTGTCTTTATTCACCCAAGTGTAAACAATGCTCACATTTGAACTAGCAACCTTTTGGTCACGACCACACTTGTGAATCAAGGCAGCTGTTCTAAAAACATTAAATTTCCCTGAACTACAAGAAATCTCTTCACAAACATTTCTGAAATAACTTAGATGTACAGTTACATCACCTGAACATTCACTAAGTGGTTGGTGGCCATCTGTCAGGTAAATAATAAGGAAATGATTGACAAATATATGCAGTTAGCTCTTATAAACTGATTGGAGAAGGATTGTATTTATTTCTGAGGAAAAGAGTATTAATCGAAAAAGAATAAGATTGTATGAGGTGATAAGTGCACGCTAAACCCTGTGTGTGATACAGAAACCACAGGAATAAAAAGCTGTATAATTAACCTTGTGCAATATTCAACTAAATTAAATAGAATGACTGCAATATTTTATTTTATTGTACATTATATTTTGTAAATACATTATATTTTGTAAATACATTATATTTTAGAGTAGAATACTCTAAAGAAGAATAGTAGAGTAGAGTAGAATACTCTATTCTACTCTATTCATGTATATTTTATATTATTGTTGTTCTGTCTTTATTAATCATTTACTTTATTTTTTAATTCCGAACTTACTTTTTTCAATCGAGCTTTGCAGAAATTTCTTTCACTCTTTCACCACGGGTGTGACAGTATCTTGAATCTTTAGTCTCAGACAAAGCAAAGACCTTGGAAAACCTTCATGAAAGTCAACACTGTTTGTTACTGGAACAACTTGTCTTTCTGTTTTCTTTACACACTGTAGTGTGTCTTGCACACAAGTTAGAATCCTAAGCTTATAAATAATTGCTGACTAGCACAGTGGCAGTGGTAAATAGCATTTAAATTGATATTTTATATCGGTACAATAAATGCCACATGTTGGGTGAGCCAACAGAGTTTTGCTTGTTTGCATTAGTATGTCTTTTTTACCTCCAGTATCTGGATAAAGTGGTGCAGAAGCCTGATTTTAAAGTTTCCATCAGCGTTCCCCTCAGTGGTTACAACACTATCCTCAACATAATTTTGGTTTGTATTTTCCACAGTTGAAAGGGTTTCTGTCAATAGTTGGACGTTTCATCAGCAGGAAAATGAGCACACCATCAGTTCGGTCATGAAAGGAAAAACAAAAAGATGCTGAGTAAGGCCTTTGGAAGCAGCCATCGGGATGTTAATACCGCGGTCTGCAGAGCCACGTCAGCTCAGCCACCGTGTCTTCATGCTCTCCACTTCAGGCGTCATCCGACTCCTTCACCTAGCTCCTGTTTCCTCTGGATTCTGCCAGCAGCGCTCTCCTCCCGTCACCTCCCTGACTCACAACACATACTCCTAACTCGGACTTGCTCTAACACGATTTCCCGAGTAAAGATCAATTCAGGCGCTTCATAGAAGAATGCTGGGTAAAAGAGCATAGCTTGAAATCGCATGTATCTGACACAGTCATAACAGAGCTGGCTCTGTGGCACACCATGCGTCATTTTTACTCAGCAGTAGGGTAAAAACAGTGAGAGGAGATGTGGGAGAACAATGTTGACTTCAGTTCTGCACCTCCAACAGTGTCCTTTTATAAATTACTTGATAAAGTCCTGCTTTAGGGGTAAATGAAGATCCTATCAGTGAGATATTATCTGGTTGTATAACTATTGTTATACAACCAAAAACCATGAAGAGGAAGGTTGTTATTTAACAGCATATATCTTAAATTATACACTAATACCACCTCCTTTTGAATTTCAGGTCCAGTAAATTCATAGCTGGCAGCAGTAAAATTATTGACATCAAAAGACCATGAAGATATTACAGAAGAGGCATCTTTTAGCTCAAAGTACCACAGATGGCATCAAGCTGGCTTTTTTTCTATGTCTTTCTATTCCAAAAATAATTATATCACAATCATCAGCTGTAGCCACTACCTTTTAAATTCATATTAGTTAGTTAGTTAAGTTCATAGTTGTTCATTTGCATTTAAATTACAACACTGTACACACAATTAGCTTGGCTCTTAACAATCAGGGATTCTGAAGATATCAAATAAACAAATAAAGTAGAATGTCACTCAGTAGAGCACATACCTCTTCCAAAGCCCAACAGTCCCCTCACCAGACCACATTTGAATTCACTAGATCCAGATTTTTATTTGGCTCAGCACAATGTTGCACACACTCATAAACATCAGCCGCTAAAACATCAACAAGATCCATAAATCATTCTCTGAAAAGTCAACCAACATGTTTAAAAAACGCCCTCTCGCAACGTGTAAGAAAGTGGAAGAAAAAAGTCTGGTTCCGCACCCTTATCCGGAGATGCGCCAAAATTCAATGGGACCTTCCCTGGGTGATGCTGCACTCCTCAAATTTCATGGAAATTAGTTAAGTAGTTTTGTAATTCTGGATTAAAACTGGAAAACAATTTTTTTTTAAACTAAATGGACAAATCTCCAAAAAGTTCTCATACACATTTGTTTTCTATATGTTATGTATATACTGTTTTTCCCACAACTTATTAACTTCAGTTGATGCTTTGAAAGTTAACACAGAGTATCTGTGAGTAAATCACACATACAATTGTCCAGCGTGGTGATATCGTGTGCATGAACATACAGGCACCACAGTGGTGCAGAGGTTTTTGCTGATGGATGAGAGAAGACACTTCTCTCCTCTGTTCTCTCAGCACAAACTGCTGCTGGCAGCTGACACTCACTCACACACTGAAAGCTCTGCTGCCCCTGAGGGAGCCGGCCCCTGTATCCTTGCACCCTCAGCGCCCTGTCTGTGGTCACTGACAGGACAGTTGCCACCAGGGATGAGTCAGCAAAACAGAGCACACACACACACACACACAAATACAGTCTACACATGCAACACACATGCTCATTCAGAAGCAGTGGCTATGATGCACCATTATTATATATTTGTATAGCCCATATCAACAAATCACAATTTGACTTTATAGTTGCATAGAAATAATGATGTTCAATTTAATTGCATTGTTTCACTATCATACATTATCTTCAAGCTCTCACTACGTTTGGAATCAGAAGTTGGACTAGAGTGTTAATGAGTAATTAATGTCATTGTCAATTACAGTAATGATTTTTTAATCAAATGTAACAAAACAGCAAAAATGTCATCACAATTTACCAAAACCCAAAGCATGTTTACATCTTGTTGTATTTGTCCAGTAGTCCAAAAACAATACGATAAAATTATTGTTATTCTCATACAAAAATGTCCTCAAGTTTTAGAATTAGCAGATCATAACATATCAATTCATCATTAGTGTTGTGAAATAATTCATTCATCAGCTTATTATTTCAACACTTCAGATAAAAGACTTTTGTAGAACAATGACACAAATATAATATTAGTTGCCAGTCAAAATCAATGATTGAGAATATTAAATGATCAACCAGCTCTAGTAAAGGTTTCTCCTACTTTACATTACCTAAACCAAAATGAAAACAGCCTCTCTGTTCAGAAACCCAGACTTCAGCATCTGTCTAAAATTACCTGGGTGATATTCAATAGTATTAGCTCCCTCTTCACAAACAAAATATTTGTCCATTCTACTCATTTCATGAAGGTGAAAATACTTTAATTTGCATCCCTTTGTCCGTGTTGGCAAACACAAAACACGTGTCTGTCTTTACCCACCAGGGTTTGTGACAGATAAAAACATGAAAATGTGAAATACAGGCCTGCAAATATTTCACATCAAAACTATTCCCAGCAGCTACAAATTTGCAACAGTTGCAAAACTTGTTCAATAAAAGTCTCAAACAGAGTCGCACCAGATCATTCTTTGGAAAATTACGACGTCTTCAACATCATCCAGTGAAGATGATCTTGTCCTCATCCTCACTAACATTTCCCATTCTACAGGGTGAAGAAATAAAAAGGGAAAGTTCCACTGCCTCACACAGGGGCTGAAGCTCTACCCCCGCCACTTACGGACATGTTTTAAGAAGTCGGTGGGACGGTTTGAGGTCCTATCGGTCCTGCTAGGGAAGCTAGCACCAGATGTGTAGAGGCAGAGGACCAACAACCAGGAGTGTGTTGACCCAGTGTGGGCCCGTCTAAGGTAAGTTGTATCCTTAACTACATCAGTGTAAAGTGATTGGTTGATGCCTTTACTTATGGTCCAAACTATTTTCTTTATAATCTCCGATCCCGAATTAGTCAGCGTTTAATATTCTACATAATCGTCCCAAAATAACTCACGTCTTTGTTCAGTTAAAAAAAGTTAAAAAACTATTTATGAAGCAAAGCCAGTGTCAGGCAGAACACACAGCATCTTCCTAATCAATCCATTGACTTGTAGTGAAATGCTGCCTGTGAAGACCATTACTGGCAGTCTCTTGATACCAATTAGCACTCATCTAGTCAAGCAGTACAACACCGCACAGCTACTTATCATGATGGATCCTCCAGCAGCGAGGAGCCACCCTGCAGGGAGCATCAGACAATAGATCTCGTCTAAGTAGCAGTGGATTTATGATCCTGTGAGACATGGAGCATTTATCCAGGTCCCTGGAACGGTTCGGAATATGGAGATGCTCTAAACAGGCCATGTATCATACTCATAGGCGAGAAGGTGGGGATGGTTAGGATCATAAATCATACAGTCATCCATTAAAGCGCACCCTCGAAAGTGTTGACACAGAGAAACTGCAGTGCTTCGTTTCGCAATTACGGGAATGACAGTTTAATTTAATGGAAGCACTTGTGTAAAGTCAATGAACTGGGAATGACCGATGTATGAAGAGAGGCCTGTTGGGATAGTTCCAACATTTAAAAACCAAGATTGAAGGAGCAGAAAAAAACGGAGCTAGTCAATAGCTTATGTCAACTGTAAATTTACGTAACAGCAGCTGTTTCTGGTCTCAAACACCAGTCTCCACCCAAATAAAGGGGCTTTTTCTCACCTTATCTCCAGCACTGACCAGAACTTCTGCAGACATACCATTCTCATATCAACCAAACCAATGGGTGGAGTTGTTGACCATCCATTAACCACACCCCAAACCACTAAATCCTCTATTTAGACTGGGAGGGCTTTGGGTGAGAGATGTTTGGGATGAGTCTGTTTTTCTGGCATGTCTGTGCTGCTCAACACATTTATGATTCCTCACAATTACATAACTGGGCTCAACATTCAAATGGTCTTAGCTTCTTCGGAAAGCACCAAGTTAGCAGTGAGTTCTGTACAATTCTGTATGAGCAAAGCACTAAGATGCTTTCTTTCGAGAAAAGAAATGTCCAGAGTTTCCAAAAAAGTAACACAAAAAAGGAGCACAAAAAAGTTTTCCAGTACCGATCCAAAGTCCTCCTGTGCAGCCTGAGTTTCAACCTGTGAGGCCTCGTCTTCAAAGGACATGTTTTCCTCAGTGATCTATGTAGCTAATCAGCTGCGGTGACAGGAAAGGTGAACCCTGGAGGTCGAGCTCTCTGGGGATCAACTTTCTCCACAGCAGAGGGGTGGTCTCTTTGACATTTATTAATGAAGTTTCAAAAGGTTCAGCTACTGTAGCAGTAAATGTTAGATCCAATGAGAAATGGCATCATTTCCTCCGCCAAGGAGGTTATGTTTTCTTCATTTGTCTGCCTGTTATTTAGCGGGATTACGTAAAAACCAATTACCACAAAACTCGGTGGATGGATGTGGTATGGGTCAGGAAAGAAGCAAATCAATGTTGGTGTAAACCCGGACCAGGAGCCAGGACATTTTTTCCCCTCTTTCTTTAACATAGTAAGGAAGGGGACTTATCAACATTTTTGTCAATTTCTCAGAGAATAATTCGTGGATCTTGATGGAAAAATCGGACATGTTTGGGGGACTGATACTAATGAGGTTGTGCAATTCGGTGCATAAAAATCTGAATCTAGTGAATTCAGGATTTTTAAAAGCCGTCTCTACTGCAACTTTTGCACCAATGTAGCCTGATATCTGGACACTTCCACCTCAGATGGTGAGGTGACAGTGGCAGTCCTGGTCAGGTCATCTGATCCAAACAAATGTATTTTGGTTTCATCTCGAACCAATTCATATTCTTTGGCTCCAGTTTCCACTAACAATCCTTGTGCCAACTCAGAAGCTCTTTTCCGTCTGTTTTCATGTAGTTGGTTGCGAATATAGCAAACTGTGTGTGGCATCATTTTTCCAAGGACAACCACTGCACCACAATCTGGTTTCAATTTTTCAGGCAATTCCAAACCATGTGGAGGTTTTTTAATAACCTTGTTCTTGCACTAAGCCTTAATTGAAAAAAACATACGAGTCATTTTCGTTGACTTGCTCTGACGTATTTTGGGGCTCATATTTTCACTATTCACATTCAAAATAACAAACATCAATCACTTCTATGTACCAGTCACCAACAGTCCATTGGCAGTGATTTGGATCTCTTCTGTTGTGTGCAGTATCAGCCCCACATTTGACATGACTGTGTTAGCTTCAGTTATTTAAAACACACCAGTATTTCTTTTTCCCCTCCTTCACCAGAACCCCCTGACCCAGGATACGCATGTCAAGATTCTTCCAAGAGCCAGCGGTTCACAAACATTTTAGGATTAGTTCTCTGAAAGGCTGACGTCAGTGAAATGAGCTGCAGACACTGAGATCAGTTTAATCAACGGCTGCTTTTCAAAATCTTTCCAGCAGGAAAATATGACACATTGCCATTTTCTGAATTACAAGGCATGAAGTCATATAGAACAGGACGGGCAATGTTGGTAAGAGGGATTGAAGTCACAGAGCGGAGGAAGAGTGGTGTGTGTGTGTGTGTGTGTGTGTGTGTGTGTGTGTGTGTGTGTGTGTGTGTGTGTGTGTGTGTGTGTGTGTGTGTGTGTGTGTGTGTGTGTGTGTGTGTGTGAGAAGTGAAACCCCCTCCCCAGTTAATCAGTTAGATTGATTCTCTCATCGGTGTGTGAGTGAACAATTTCTTCTCCAACACTCCAGGAACTGTTCCTCTAATCACCGCCTTCATCACACAGAGTGCACTCTGAGCATTACTGCAAGAACAGCATCCTTCAGCCCTGCACTGTGCTGTGCTCCAGCGTGGCTCCACTTTAACAAAGAAATAACCAAATACTATCAGGAATGTGGGTTAAAAGTGCAATATATGTTTATATATATATATATATATATAAGAAAATTTGGATTTCCATCAATTATATTATTCTGTAAAAACAGAATACCTGTATGGATTTACCATAAGGCTCATCATGTGGAGTGAGGACATACATTGTACTGTAAAGGTCATCACTACCTTCCCACAAGGACACTATGATCCCATTCTCTGATAAAACTACAGGAACACATAAGTGGATTATAGAGCACATACTGTAAAGGAAACAACTGCTACAGATTGAGTCAAGGTGGCGATCTATAAATAGTATTTGTCAGTCAGCAAAATAATAGGACATGGAGATTTTCCCATAAAATAATCCTTAGAGGAGCCTTTTTAAGGAAATACGTGTGCACTACCATTTAATACATTTTGTGAAGTATAAAACATGTGTTAAAAGATATGTTGAATTTGCTTTGTTTTTGTTTAATTTGACCCAGGTTTTCCAGGCAATATAAGTCTAATACGGCTTTAACAAATGCCTGTCACAGTTCAAATTGATTGATTGATTTTTCAGGTTTGTCCGACCAACAATCCAAAAACTAAAGTGACTCAATTTGCTAGAAGAAAATGAATATTTTTAGACACTATTTTCATGATCCATTAAATCATTTGTAAAGGCTAAATACTCTTCAAATATGAGGATCTGCATATTTTCTTTTATGTAAAAAAGTATCATAGTTATTTATCATTTGGATTTAAAACAGAAAAAAACAATAAATCGTCCTATTCTAGAAGTTCAAACCAATAAATAGTTAGGGTTCATCAATAGACCAATCAATTAATTGAGCAGCATAAGTAAAGCTGAACATGGAACTTTCTTTATGGCAGCAAGAGCTCATGGGTACTCATGGATACTGTACTATTTAAAACTATTTGCCAAAATTACAGAAATAAGATTCAGAACATTTGGTACATTTTTCAAGAGATTTTCTTGTGTGTGTATAGTTAGGATATCCTTTAAAAGAGAAAACAGACATGGGAGCACAGAATTGGGGGAAAGCACTTCTGTAACCAGGAGCAGCTCCTGATAGAAGACAACTGTACTAACTCCTGTCGTTAAAGAATTACTGAAATCCAGTAGAGGATTTGAACCAATCAAGGTCCAGTATTGTGGCTTGGATTTAAGTCTAAGGAAATATTAAATACATTATTTACACACATAGAACATTTTTCTAATCCTGAGTCAGTCTAGAAAAAATCATTAAAAATGAACATCTACTAAATCTACAAACTTAATGCCAGAGCTGTCAGGATTAACAATTTTAAAAACCCTTCTGAGTATTTATTTGGGACTATTCAGGCCAATCAGCATTAATGCCACATCATGCCTCAAGGGTACTGTGGCATTAGAGAGAGAAATGGTTGGCAGCACTGGACCTGATCTGAAAAGTGTCTGTGGTACAAATATTCCATGGGTTGTGGTGCGGCCACATTAAATCTTTCCAGAGCGACGGCCTGGCCTCAAGTACATTTCCCAGAAGATTAGATCAGAGGAACCAGAGGTGGTCAGAGCGAGAACGCTTCACATTCTACCAGAGTGAGTTCATGTAGAGTCAGGGGAGTTTGGTTAAAGCGCTAGAGTTACACTTATATATGTTAAAGAAATGCTATTCTGTAAACGTTACATGCTAGTAACACTGGCTCTGCTCTGTTGAGTAGCACATCACGTCTGTGGCTTCAGATCCGGCTCACGAGTGTTGTCACATTAGACTCTCTGCAGCAGCCTGTCTGTCAGAAGCTGTGAAAACACATTTTCATCTCAAGCATGTTCACAGGATCACTGTCACCCAACACCACGGCAAAAAGAACAAGCAGAAAGCGAAGAAACCTGAATACTGGTGGTTTAACGTTATCTGCAGTACTGTGGAAGTCTTTCTTCTTGGATTTTCTTTTGAGGAAGTTTCCATATGTACAGCAGCTTTTCTTCTCATGTTCAGATATGATGGTTGTTGCCAGTTGTCAGATTTATAAGGAACGTACAAGCAGATTCCGAGAGCTCTGACAAGAAATAGTGGGATCATCTGAATTTTGTTGGAGAAAGAAGTGCAGTAGAGCGGTTTAGGCAGCCTGGTTCCAGACCTCATCTCAGTTTTGCTCAGTGATTCAAACAGTCCTGGTTCTCTACTCAGTGACAGCTGTTTGGTAAATAACTGAGCTAATCAGAGCTTTGTTGGTAGGATTTAAAATACGTCATCTAAGAAACTGAACAGACACAAAAAAAAGTTTGTACTTGCAGGTTTTTTAAGTTGGCTTAAAAACATAATAACTCCTAAATCGGCAGCAACAATTGGTCAAGATGACAAACAGGAACTGCAGCTAATGACCACTACTACAAATAACCGATAATTATCGACTGACACTTTCATTGGCTGGATGAATATGATAATCTGTTTTCAGACCTGCAGTGAACTTTGGATAATCTCCTGACATTCTCCAAAGGGGCTATGTGAGAACACAAGTGAGAGGCCCTGAGCTAAGGATGAAAAAGAGAAGAAGAAGTTGTCAACTGAAAAAGACAGCAAGATTCAAGAGCTTTTGCTGATAAAAGTCGACACTGGTGTCAATGTGCTGTGAACAAACACACGTGATCTCCGCAGTGGAATTAATAAGTTTACATCGTGTCTCTGCCTGCTGCATCATCCTTCAGCTGAACACTCCAGAGATTTCTGTGTTGCTGTGAACACGTCTGAGCGGAGAACCTCCTGCTGCGTTGTTCATGTGTGAAAGACAAACTCCAGAGAAAGTCCGGACCCATTTCTGCAGACATCCTCCAGAGTTCATGTGTTAAAAACAGCTTTAGTGATGTTGAATTTCAGTCAATATCATTTGGTGACATGAATGACAGCTCTCTTGGTGAGGTTCTTTACATTCTTGTTTTACCTTTGTGACAAAAAACACTATTGACTTATTTATCTGTGACACACAAAAACAAAATGTAACAGTAACACGAGTACAGAAGAATCATGGGGTCAGCAAGCTGACAGTAACACTTAAAAAAAGAGCTTATACTATATGTACAAAATTATTTACAGTACATAATCTGCTCTTCTACAACAGCTTAGAGAAAATCTTAAAGGTGCCCATTGTTACTTTAGATATTTTCCGTGATGATGAGACGAGTACACATATCAGGAGCAGAGGAAATCTTCACTTCTATATTGCCTTGACTGGAATTCAGATAGCCGAAAATCTGTGTAAAACCCTGAGGCTATGGAGCTTCGCTGCACATCACTCCACTCATCCTTTCAGCCGAACTGTGCTCTCCAGGTCAAAGAACTAACAGCAACTTTTTATCCACTATTAGTTTACTGAGAGGCAAAAAAAACTTGTGATTTTGTTGTCGTGCATGACAAAGGCGTTGCCACTATACCAGGTCACTAAAGTAGCAGAGGAGGTGTAGACAAAGGGATGCCCGCAACTATGGCTGACAGTTGCTATGGAACGCTGATGGTTTACAGCCTCAGCAAAGGCCAGAGAGTCAAGCCCACCAGTTAATCAATGACTGCCTTTCACTGAGCCAGGGCCCATCAAACACAGATGCACATACCAGAGAAAGATATGGGACTGGTCTGAAAGGAGTATACAGGGAAGAGGAGGAGGAGGGGTCAAAGCCTGCATTCACATTAGGAAAAACCATCCGAGCAAACACAAGTTCAGAAGAAATGGCTTGGAAGAAGTGATCACATGTTCGAACCAGTCTGATGCCACTATGGAAGATTTCTCCACAAGTCCTTAGACATGAAAGACCATGTAGGTCATCTGTCCTTACCCTTGGGTACGACTGATAAAACATTGTCCAAACAGTCGCAGGTGTTGCAGACCTTCATGGTCACGGTTACAATAACAAACACACAGTTACGCTTCTGGAATGGTGACAGTTTGGTAACCTTTACGACTTTACGCATAAAAACTACTTTATTACGCTTAAGAAAAGATTGTGGTTTGGGCTAAAGTAAGTGCTCCCTCCTCCGGCCAAGAGAACATTATACAACTGTTTGCACAGTCTGAGTCGTGCCCCTCCTCGAGAGTAAACTAAACTTTATGTGTAACATTAGTGGAATGCTCCTTTAAAACATTCTGTCCCATTCACATCCCCTCTGCTCTCACAGCATCCACATCCCACAGACCAGATGCAGCCTCTGCAGCAGTGCCGTCAGCTGCCGTCTCTAGTGGACGCTCATCACAATTAACGGTCGGAGGCTGGTTACTGCTTGTCCAAACAGATGTTACCTCCCTGCCCAGCCACCCCCCGTCCACTCCCTCCCTCCCTCTCCTTTTGTCACAACTACTTGAGTCAATCCCCTGCTGTTAAAACATGCTTCCACAGGCAGATGGCTGCAGGTCTGAGGATCAATCAGTATCAAACAGAACAGTGTGAGCTGTTTTTTTTAATTCAGATGACAACTAACATCCCAAGCTGCTGTAGTAAACTCAGTAAAATCATATGTCCACAAACCTGTCACTTACTGAATTCAGACATGTCCAGGTTTAAAATACATGAAGTGACCAGTGCAATTGTACAGGTTGTGTACCTGCATACTTGTCAAGCTTTTCACAGGTATAGTTTCTCTGTACTCCCCCTGTCACAATTGCTTTGGTTTTAATTTTTGTCTGGTTATAAACTATTGCTTTCAACTGTTCCTGGCTGGTTTTATTTTTATTTGGCTGTAAGAAGGACCTGCTTTTATGAGAATAAAGTCAATCAAAATGTTACTACCTTTAGTTTGTTTGTAAAAAGCAAACAAGCTTCAAAACTCATTCCCATTACTGCTCCCAATCAATCATTTACTGTAAAGTCAGCAGTAAACTGAGATTCCAGACACTTATGAATCATGTTGTGTGGTGACTTCAAGCTGTAAATTCACACACTGTGGGATAGTTGCCAGAAAGTTGTGTACACGTGATGGATACTGCTGTGAATGTTCCACAGGTGGACATCTACAACATGACAGAATAACACATTAATAAAATGGCAAGGGGGAAATATAGAGCATTAAATACAGTGGTAAATTAGTGATTTGGGACTAAACAATCGTCTCTGCTTCTAATTCAAACTGCATCAGATACAGACAGAAATGCAAGAAAAAAACTGAGTGATTCAGTTTAAATAATATTTTTGTTTTGTTAAGAACAATTATAAAGTAAAGGAAGTTTTCAGTGTAAAATACTCAAGTGCAATACGACAATTTTGTTGTTAAAGAATTAGGATATGTAAATTCAACTGTTGAGCATAAAACCTAAGTTATATTTACAGTCATAACTGTGCAACTACAGTGAAACCTCACAATGGGTGTGTGGAAGAAAATCACATCTTGAAGCAAACATCACTCATCCAATAACTGATCCATTGGATTGGTATCGGTGCCAATATGAGACCGACCTCCTGTAAACATTGTTTCTGAGGACGAAGGTCCTCTAAACTGAAGGAAGCATATTCTCTTAATCAAACCATGATTTATTTTCTAACCAAGAAGTTTTGTGACTGAACTCTACCAAACCATGGTCACAGCCTTAACTGCCTGCTTATTATTGTTGCCATGATGAAAACCTGTTGCTGGTAAACTCCTACAGGTTGTATTATTGTTACGATGATGACAAAGGTGCGGTATGTTGCTGCTGTTGGTACATTATATTGGGTCGTATCTGAAATGAGATGGAATCTTCCTTATTTTTGAGTCTGTTATCACTTACTGTTGACTACAGTTCACTGTTAATCTCTAGCACATCTGTGTAGATGTGTCATTCTTATCTTTATACCCAACCAACTTAAAATGAAACCACTTCCACATTGCTTATGGTTATAGCTTCGGTCGCTGCACTGAGGCTTAGATCATGCCAAAATGGGTGTGGCTTCATCTAAACTAAGTTGGAAAAATTATGAACACGCCCAGTTCAGCAGTGGCCATAGCAACCAAGGCTGTGGTGGTGGCCCTCAGAAGATAAGACAGACAAGGTGACCGGTGGAAGCGGGAAAGTACAGTATTATGATAAGCAGTTGGTACCTTGGGCTCTCAGGGTGACTTGCTGACACAAGGTATTTCTTAGTAGAACAAAGTATTGAGATAGACAAAGTGAGTTAGGTTAAATGGGAGTGGATTAAGGAAAAGAATAGGATTAAGTACCCAGAAGCTACTCATGTATGGATGGATCAGATTGGGGTGGCATTGGTAACTTTTCAACTAGTATTGCTCATTTTCTCCTCAATGCATCAAGCTTCACTTAATGCTGCTGCTTAAAACATCTGAGGTTAACCTGAAAACGTCCACAAGATTTCCTTCACATGATCTCTTTTGAGTTGGACGAATTGTTGGCAAATGACGAGTTTACATCTAGGAAAAACAGACGACTGATATATTGAATTGGTGCTTGGGAATTGGCAGATATCCTGATTTGAGGGATCAAAATCTGTTTGGAAAAAGAAACAAACGGAGGAGTGCGTATGTCAGCATTGCCTTGACAATTAAGAGGAGAGGTGAATCTGAAACTTCAAGGTTCGGTTTCAGGAGTAAGGAAACCTCTTTCAAAATCAAACTAAACTGGTTACTTGTATAGCACATTTGTCCTATGTTATGTTCGTTTCATGAATACGTATTAACCATTTAGAAAAAGAGAGAAGAAGAAGAAAGAAAAGAAGAAAAAAGAGCTTATAAAGAATAGTTGGGATTTCATTATATAGAGTGAACACAACCCTGGTCTACTCAAGGCACTGGTGTATTTGTAGTATTTATCCACTGTCTCATTTGGACATATTGCCTTGACCTTAGTGTAGTCAGAGGATGTGAGGTCAAAGACAACATGCAGGAACACACACACACTAACCCAGCGTATGCACACCAGCTGCTGCCAGCCTCTTTCTTCTCTCACACATGTCTGACCTGTGCTCTGGGCCTGCTGGAGCAGCCCTCTACATCACATCTGCAGCCACCTGATGAGCATTTATCTTAGACTACTCTCTTTACAATGGGGTCAACACAATATGTCAGAGATGACAGATGTTGAGAAGGTGAAGCAGCAGAGACATGACCACACTTCCAAAGGAGTGTGTGTGGTGCAAACGGCTCAGAGAGAAGGCACCCGGGGGTTAGAACTGTCTAATATGAGCAGAACTCAGCGACCCAGAGGCCTCTGGTGAAGCAGAATGCACAGAAGGAAAGCTCTCTTCTATTCCAGGTACCAGCCCTGATCAGGTCACACTGGCAACAAGGAATAGCTGTGTAACAGTAGACAGACACATTAGGGTCTGGTTATGCCAGACTGCAGGGGGGCGGGGGTGTTCTGACAGACCTGTATATGTTTGTAGTCTATAAACAGAACTCACATGGAGGCAGGGACGTAGAATGCTTGGAGCAGGTGTTCATGTTGGATGTGTGGAGTGAAAGACCAAACTCCATTCAAAAAAGCTGCCAAGTTTAACTTTGATTCCATTTAGGTAACATGTTTAGCGTTCAATTATGAATTAAACAACAAATTCATGTCGAAGGGATGATTAGAAAACAATCGGCATAAAAAATAACACGAAACAGGCCTTTCTGTAAACATAATCGAAACTTTCATAATTTGCTAGCACAGCTAACTGCGCCCACTAGGGAGAACTTCAGTGGACGACTTAGCTGAGAAGGAACATCATTATAGTGGAATTATTAAAAACTAGGGTAAGTAATGTTCGCTGGCTGTATGCCGAATGGAACAGAGACTCATTTTAATATATAAAAAGTAAGTCTTGTTCTATTATATAAACATTCAACCGGAACAACAGAGGCATGTTGTATTTTTGATCTTTTCGAGCGGAGGTTTTGCACGTTAGCTGGAAAGGAAAGTGAAGCTAAAATGTGTCATTTTCCACATCAGCAGAAAAGTGTCCACACTCTGTTAGCTAGCCACATAAAGTAGCATGTAGGGATCTAGTTGTTAGTCCGTTATTTGTCCGCAGTTTTCCTTGAGTCAACCACAGGCTTCACTAGTTACAAGCGTGAAGCGAACACACACACAAACACACACACACACCGTACAACTATAACAGTAGAAGCAGGACTTACTTTAACTCCAGTGAATGAAACCTCTCTCTCCCTCCGATGTTTTCATCGCCTCGGCTCCTTTAAATAAAGCCACGTGTTTTCCTCTCTGCCAGTTTAATTTGGAACAACGGGCGCGTTTATGAGCTTTTTGTCCCGACGCGCTTTTGTTATGATAATCCTTAAATAGACTTAATATATTCTGCTCATATCTGAGGGCTCACTAAACAGTGTGTGAGCTGCCCGGACACTTGTTAAACCGCGGCTCCATCCGCTGCTGCTGCCGCTGCTGTGTTGGTATATCCCAGCTCTTTCAAACCAGTGCGGGAGTTCTACTGTCTGCAGTGGGATCCCTGCTCCATTGTCTCCTTCCCGGGGCCATTCACACGCTGGAGACGCGGTATCTCACCCACACAGTGTGGAGGGAAGAAACAGCTGGTTCACACACACAGTCAGTCACCTCAGAGCCACTGCTGTCAGAGAGAGAGTGAAGCGGAGGGAGGAGGAGCAGGAGGGATGAAAAGAAGGTGGAGACCCCGATCCTGAGTCAGAGAGAGGGAGAGAGAGAGAGAGAGAGAGAGAGAGAGAGAGAGAGAGAGAGAGAGAGAGAGAGAAGGAGAAAGGGAGAGAATGGGTGGCAGAAGAAGGTGGAGATCCTGAGTCAGAGGGAGAGAGACAAACAGAGAGAGAGAGAAGGGGGGGAATCCTCTTCCTGAGTCAGAAGTGGGGTGGCAGAGGGGGAGAGAAAGAGATGGGGGGTTTCTATCCTGAAGCACACACACTTCAGGTAGCTGATCAATACCATATATTACATATGATTTATATTACATGAATGTCCGACCATTTCTGTTTTGGAAACACACTCATGATAGGATTACGTGTCTATAGATAGTTATGAGAGCCAATTTTGGTACTATACCATCATTGTGAGGACATTTTGACGTTGTGAGGACATTTGGGCTGGTCCTGACAAATTAAATTGGCTTTTTGAGGGTTAAGACTTGGTTTTACGGTTAGGATTAGAATTAGGTTTAGGTTAGGGTTAGATTTAGGGTTAGGCATTTCTTTGTGATGGTTAGGGTTAGGATAAGGGGCTAGGGAATGCATTATGTCAATGTGTGTCCTCACAACTATAGAGAGACGCAGGAGTGTGTGTGTGTGTGTGTGTGTGTCATATTCTTGTTTATAGCTAAAGAACAAAGGTGAAGGTGTAAAGTAATGCCAGACATTCATTTGCCATAAGTCACATCATCTTAAATCTATAAAAAGCCATAAAAGTACACGTTAAAGGAAAAAGTGAGGATAAGAGTTCCCTTCTTGCACATTAGCCTCTGCAATAAATGTAATGATAATGAAAATGTAGATGTATTGTTATTATTTTTGTATTATTCCTACTGAAACAATACAATTTACTGTAATCAATAAGGGACATGAAAGTCTACAGCTGAAACAAAACTAACAATAGAACATGTAGAATGTGTAAAAATACTTACATTCATATTCTGGTAAATGTATCATCAGCAAACTTAAGTAAAATACCCAAAGTAGTAACCAAAGCTACTGTGGTTTTTTAATATACATATTACATCATGGGCTATTGATACAGATGTATTCATTTGTAAACTGCATATTACTTCTGTAACTTGTCATAGTAGAGTGTTTTAACTGCTGCATATTTAAATCTATTGTAATGTATCCTTTTTTAAATAAGTTATAATATATAATATTTTATATGCAAAATCTGAATCAGAAAAGTAATTATAGCTGCCAGATAAATGTAGTTAAGTAAAATGTACAGTGTTTTGTTCTGTCAGAGATAATGTCTTCAGTGGACATTATCATTAAAGGCCTGTGAATTAAATTTTATGACATACAATGTATCTTAAAATGTATTATCTCGTAATTAAATATTGAACCTCCATAACTTTAACTTACGAGAGACTGATTAAAAAGAACAACCTACATTTCCCATAATGCAACTCAGTATAATATCTACCATAACCCTTACATCACTGTTAATTGTTTTGAAATAATAATCTCCTTGTGTTTTTCCGGATAGGCTGAATCAAAGCGACCAACCGTTGCCCCTTTAAAACGCTCAGAACAAACAGGCTTAGTTTTTACATGCCCTTTCACTGCTGGGATTTCCCTCTGACAGCTCTTCTGATTTATATTGTAAATCCCCGGGGATTACCACTAAACGCACGTTGAGCACATTTTCATTTTGTAACAATACCAACTTCTTTCTGCTTGATTCTCTATAAACTGTAACTCTGACGTTTCAAAGCCGTTTCCAGCTGTAAACTATTCATCTGCCAGGTGTAGAACTACAGAGAGCAGACAGCGTTACATTCCCTGTGACACATATCAGTGTCAAAACATGTATCACTCATATATATAATCTACCTACTAATTCCACAAACGTCTGTCTTTCTGTATGTGGAATGCATATCTCGATAACTTTTCATCTTATCGGATTCACACTTTACATGTGTATTGCAAATTTTTTTAAAGTGCGGGGCCAAAATCGACGCTAGGTTATTTTAATAATGTGATTATTTTTATTCCACCATATCGATATTAACTCTAAAGATCGTGTTGGTTTCTTAACGGACCTCTGGAATAGCCGACATGTAATAACCATACACGCGAACAGTAATAAAGCAAATTCAGTTTCATTGAAAAACAGTAACTATAAAATCATCACTGCAGATGAACCAGGTAGGATGAACACAAAGATGATCAACAGTATATAAGTGACAGTATATTGTAGAACTGTTTGAGGTGGACTCACTAATGACAAGGAATAATTCTGAAGTAGCTCTGGAGCTTCAACACAGGACAAGAGAACAGACCATTTCAGGCAGGTTTAGAACAGGCACAGCACTAGTAAAACCAACTCATGGGAGGAACCACTAAAGTCTGATCTGCTTCCTGTGTTCAGTTTTGTCTTCCTCCAGCATCACTAAAGAAAGCAACATGTAAACAACTCAGACTATGCCTTTCATGACTTCTTCAGCTCTCCCCCCTGTGCAGGACCCCGACAGTGAACTCAACTTTACCCTCCACACTGATGCTTCCACCATGAAACCCACTCTGCAGCTAAAGTCGGATCTGTCTGGGGGTAGGAGGGGCAGTATAAATAGCACTGTGTCCCCTCTCAGGTTACCCTGCCAGGGCCCAGGTTGAAATACCAACAGACAGAGGGGACACATTGACAGACAGCACACACACACACACACACATTACATCACAGAGTCATGCAGGACACTGGATACTGAGTGCAGAGAGCATTTACAAAGGAATAATATTAGTCCATGTTGTATGCATGTACTCTTTGCCCTATTAGTATTTCATTGTGAGGGCCAACACTATTTGAGAATGAGTAATAACGCTGCAGCGTGTGGTTACACATCAGCACAGAGGGAAGTTTACACGGTGAGTAATGGTGAGTCGAGTGTCTGTAACTCACTCTCATGCAGACTGGGCTTCCTCTGAGGCTCTGATGTAAACGTCTATGAATGTGACTTAACTGAAACACTTACATTGACCCCACCTACACAACTAATCAGAACAAGTTCAACTTTTTTTCTGATGATTGCGCATAATGAAAAATCCCCGAACTCCTACACTAGTATATTTATGACTTATTTAATTTTAATGGAGAAGTAAACATTTTTTATTTATTACTTATTTTTGATCATTGAGGATTTTGATCATTTGATTGCTTGAATTACTTCCCCCCAATGGACTCCATTGTAAAATGTCATAACAGCCAGTGGTGGGAAAGGTATTGAAATGTTATATTTGCTTATGTATAATCATTTACCTGTTGATATTATATAGATTTCCTCACTTGGTATGTTTAAGCATATATACCCTGTATTATTGTCCCTAACCCATATATATATATATATACATATATACATATATATATATATATATTGATAGAGTTATAAAGAGTTAATATAAAGTTTATATATGATTTCATATAGAGTTTATATATAAGTTTCTACTTTGGCCTCCTTGTGGCTGTAATGATGTATGTTGGCACCCCCTTAAAAACGAGATGGTACATCTCAAGGGTTTTATCCTTTTAAAATAAATTATATTAGAACTGATCAAATCTTTACACCTGATCAACAATAACTTTAAATGTGAAATAACTGTAGTGGAGGAAAAAGGACAATCTTTGCCTCTGAATTGAAAATGAAGTCTAAAGTAACATAAAAAGGAATTTTTTAAGTAAAGTACTTCACATTTTGCATCAATGTCACATTCCACAGGTCATAATTAATATTGACAATTAAAGCCAACACTGTTCACAATACTGAAAGTGTCAGGTGACATCTCACTTTTGTTCTTCAGCTCAGACACATCACAAAGTGCTGAATCATTCAGGTTCCTTCACTGCAGCTCTGAAAACCTCCATACTGTAATAAGTATTGGAACAAGCGTTGACAACACATTCTGCTATATGTTCCCATTTCTTGACTATCCTTGACTTCAGAAATCTCATCAGATTTCTGAAGGAGTCCAGTTCAATTCACATGTACCTTCTCTACTTCCACTGGAAGCCTTAATTACTATGGGAACAACATTTAAAAAGAAAATCCCAGGGGATCATTTTAGTAAAGTCCTCCACAGCAATCAGTCTAAGATGCAGCAGATTAAAAATCAATGCATCTCCCCTCTGGTTTCTTCATAATATCTGCATGCCTGGGCACAGCAGAGCTCACTCTGTTACCTCATTAACACAGAAACCTCAGGCCGTTCTTCCGTCGATGGCTATTTAGAAGCACTCTGTACATTTTATTGAGCAGACCTGCTGGCTCTTGTGCTGCGTTTTCATTGACCAGGCAGAGAGCTGGTGTATTGATCTCTGGCTTAGCTGGGATCATACACGTTGGCCGGCAGGTGAAATTACAGTGTATGATCATCGGTTTCCTGTAATGTTTGTTCTACAGAGGAGAACATGGAAAACCATACACAGCAGAGGCCCTGTTGTTATCAATGTGGCCGACAATTTGCTCACACTGCTTTAGACTGCACATCAGAAGTGCTATGAAAGATTCAACAGCAGAAACCATCCAAGTAAATCATAGGGCACATGTTGGAGCTGACTGTTACCTTGTGACAGGCGGACAGGCTGCATGATCTGGAGACCATCTATGGCGCAGAGGTTCCCACAGGGGTGCAGCGTGATGACCCCTGACCTGTTCTCTATGTAGCAGTGCTGGGCAGCCACCCCAGGGCCCTGGATGTTGATGTCCATGGGACCACGACCCAGAGTGGTCTGGCCTGAGGGAGGAGGAAGAAGAGTTAGATCAAAATCTGATGTGAAGCAGTAACTGTGGTTCCCCATTCAGACATGTCTTCACAGCCGCAATTAGCAATTTGGGGTTAAGTAACTTGCTCAAAGACACAAACAGGAGGTATTGAACCACCAGCCTTATGGTTAGTGGCCAACCCGCTCTCCTGAGCCAAAGCTGGGTTACATTTATATTCTTGCTGGTAAGAGAGATTTATAATGATAAAAGTGAAAACACAGTTTTGTCATTTTTTCAAATGTATACATTTTTACTATACATTATATTGTAATAACATAATATAATATAAATATCACTATATTACAATTAATATTATTAAAATCTCTTTCTCTTTAAAACCCTTTATTAAGTTCTGTTTAGAAGCTTCGTTGGCATTAATTGCAACTTCCAGGTTTATTTGTACTTGGACAGTTTCTCATTCTTCTCAGACTTCAGAGACTTCCTCAGACTTCATAGCTCTGTGTCTTGTCCTGACTTGTAGTGTGAAGTGTGGGGCCTGATATACACACAGGTGTTTGCCTTTCTAAACTTTGTCTAATTCACTTCAAATGGCCACAGGTGGACTTCAGTCAAGTTCTAAAAACATCTCATGGGTAATAAAAGCAAAGAGGATGAACCTGACTTGACAACAATGCAACATTATTACAGACACTGGTTGTGTCAAGTGGTTGGACTCCATCAGGTCTAGATATAATCATGATTATAGTAGTAACAACAACGTAGGTTTGGTTATAAATATCATAGTAAATTATATTTATATATGTAAAGCGTCCTTGGGTCCTGTGAAAGGCGCTATATAAATGCAAGCCATTATTATTATTATAAAGTAGTAAAAGAAAACAATAAATTCTAATAAATATATGGTTATTGTGCTCAACATAATAGTATTAGAAAATATTCTCTGTAAACTTCTGCTCTGCAGCCATGCTTTAAATTGTTTTCTCTATAGATGCCTGATACTTTTCAATAAGTAACATTTACTACAAAATGTACAACCTAGAGCAGTTACCATTGTATTGTTGACTGATGCTCAGTTCTATTTCTTTAACCTGCAAAACTATGTTGACAATATCCCTTTTTAGTCTGTTTGTAACCTGAAGACCTGTCACATAGCTCTGAACGCACAGAGGGAACAGACTGTTTATCAGCTAAATGGGTTAAACAACTCAACCTCAAACAACAAGATGAGATTAGACACTATTTAGGGGAAACAAGGACACAAGAGCACACCTGGTCTGTCCAGATCCTCGAGAGGAGAGGCCAAGAGCAAATAAAATGTCACAGGCAAGTTTTAAAAAAACACACATTGAACATTCACACACAGACTCTTTGCCTGCTCCTACCATGGACTCATGACAGGGGAATTACCAGCCTGCTGAAGTACAGACACAGACAGGAAGGCCAGCACACAGACGGACAGGCAAGTAAGACCTCAGGTCAAAAAGTCACCGGACAGATTTACAAGATGAAACTGTCCTCGATTGTTCAGACAAAGAGACGGACAAGGACATCAGATGGATATAGAGGTGATAACAGGGTCAGGTCTGCAGAGACACAAGTGTGTGTTGTTGTGGTACCTTGTAATACAATTATCCTAAATATATGTAATTTTAAAAAAGCCATTACCACAATATTAAGGCAATTGTGTAATTATGAATGGGACAATGTCATAGTAATTGTAGGACAAGCTTAGGAAGCATGTTTCAAAAGCGTTTTTCTTAACATGAATGATTCCGTGTATTTTGTAGCACTGGCATTAGATGTTGGGTCATTGTGTCTCTGGAGCTACAGTAACTGGTGTGTTGGTGTTGCAGCAGCGGTCTCACCCTCAGGCAGGGGCAGCAGGGTGATGGCAGTGCTCAGGCGTCCACTACCCAAACTGACCAGGTGGGGGCGCTCCGCCTGAAACTTCAGCCCCTTTCCGGTCTCAATTAGGTCCAGTGGGGTGCTCTGCAGAAAAAGTCAAAGGTCAGAGAGATTATTATTATCTAAACTTTTGGGTTAAGTAAGAAGTCATCACATTCTGGTTTGGATCTGAATCAGGGGCCTGATCCAGGAAACTTATTTCTCTTTATTAATAGAACTGATATCTTTGAGTGAGTGCAATTTGGTGCAGCCTGATGGTGAGAGGAGTGGAAGGGCCTTGTTGGAGATATGCACTCTACTGAGAGCCATTCTTTGTTTTTAAATTATTTTCAGCAGTTTTTATACTTCAAACTCACTGAGTGGATAGTATCTTTCTTTTGGCAGAAAAACACTTGTGGAACTTGTGGTGTGCCCATAACCATTCTGACTCTTCTAAAGGAGGGTGCTTGTAAAATAAGACTGCACTGGGCGGCTGTGGCTGAGGGGTAGAGCGATCGTCCTCCAACCTGAAGGTCGGCAGTTCAATCCCAAGTCTTCCACATCTGCTGGCCGAAGTGTCCTTGGGCAAGATGCTGAACCCCAAATTGCCCCTCATAGAACAAAAAAGTGCTGCTAATAGATGCACTGTATGAATGTGTGCGTGAATGTAAAACTGTACTGTAAAAGAGCTTTGAGTGGTCATCAAGACTAGAAAAGCGCTATATAAATACAAAACCATTTACTGATTTGATTTTATTTGCATTTTAGCACCATTGATTGTTGGAATTACTCCTTTTGTGCCAATTTTACTTAAAACACACAGAATGTTGTATTACAAATACTTTAGAAAACAAGAATTTAGAAAAACATTTCATTTACAGCTACAGGTGCAATAAAAAATATTGTAGGTGACTGGAATCACCAACACTGAAGGTGTCATTGCAGACGATGCAACATATTGTGTTTAATCTGATAAAGCGTCTACATGTCTAAACCTAAGCAGGTCACATCCTCTGTCTCCACAGCTACACTATGTGTGGACTATCAGTGGCTCTCCATGAATGGGACCCAATAGGCAATCATTTCCTGTCCATTAGCTGAACTAATTGTCTCTGCTTAATAAAAAAAGATATGATGCTCATCTTTGTGTCGAGCACTAACTGTAGTTTTACTGCTTCATCGATGCAGCAGAGCCACAGAGAGGTTCATCCTCTGCTCTGGGGAGGAGAACAGGAGTCTGAATGTCTTCACCATGAGAGGCCATTTCTATAGCTGGCTGCTCTGGCTGTTTACATATTCCTCTACACACCGAGTAGTGTGAGCGTGTATGAGTGTGTGTGTGTGTGTGTGTGTGTGTGTGTGTGTGTGTGTTAGTTCTGCCTAAGCCAAACCACCATGTGCTGTCGGCTCAGCAAGGGGGAAGGGATGTCGCCATAGCAACTGCACTCCGCAATTAAGAAACATGAAGCTCCTGCAGGGTGTTCAGCAAGCTTGTGATGAGCACAGCAATGTCTAAATGTAAAGACCATTCTGCTTTTCAGTGATGCTCTCACTGTTAAACTAGCCCATACACACACACACATAGCAAAATGTATTATTTATTATTGTTGGGTTTCACTCTGCCTTGTAATTCTATTTTATGACTTGATAGGATAGAATTGAACTTGTTCTCCTGCTGAGCAACAGAATTATCATTCATTTGATCTTTATAATTCATTTGATCATTTACCTGTGGTTGTCCTCCTGTTACATGTCAACATGACCTGTGATACAGAAGTCACAAGACTGACAAGACTATTAGCTGCAAGCAGACTGTTCCCTCGTTAGATTCCTATTTAGAAGCTTTAAAAAGTATTTCTATCTGCATTAATAAAAAAGATCAGATTTATTTAACAATTATTTTTCTGTAGCGTAGCACTTTGTGTTTTAACCATTCGTTTTGTTGTTGTGCACCTCTTTGTACTTACTGGGCTCCCACCAATCCCCTGACCAACCAAAGCATATAATATATCAGTCTCACAGGACCATGTCGCTCCAGTGACTCCACATCAGGTCACAATCCAGATCGTATTGACTTGATAAACACCGCTTAAAAAGATAGTCCTGTTTATGTTACAGTGCTGAAAATGTTAAATAAACTCTAATGAGTGTGGAGTTACTCCCTGACATGGTCTTGCATTTTAAACCAGCTGTGGCTGTGTCTTTTTGTCCCAGTTTGGAGCCCCTACATTTCTGTTTTACAAAATGCGTGCGATCATTGACTCAGCCTCTCGGCTGGTTAGTTAGTTGTGTGTTTCCTAATAGGATTATGTGATTGTAGTGGTGCTGTCGGTGGAGTGGGGTCAAGACTAAGAGGATTGTTGAGAGACTGGCTGCGAGGCACTGGGAGGCTTCACTGGGAGCGATGGGAGGAGCAGGGAGGGACGCTGCACGATTCATACGGCCTCATCTGCTGTGTGCTGCTGCTCCCATGTGGTGCACACTTCAACAGCTTGCCTCCCTCTCTCTCTGTCTGCACACAGACTGTGCACTGTAATGCATTCATCTAAATTGATGTGCATGGAAAACACAGCGTTTCGACTACATTTATGAATTAAATGTATTTGATTTGGTGCTTTTTTACAGTACAATATTTTACTAACAGACTCTAATCTACAGTACTTATGTATGTATGTATGCATTATTATTGTTATTATTATTGTTGTTATTATTGTTATTATTATTATAATTATGATATACTTCATTATGTGTATATATACAGGAGCTCCACATTAAAATGAAAACCATTCAAACATGAACAGTAAATAATTTACATAGAATTCAAAACTCACACTTTCCATTGTATATAAACTTGCTCAAATCTGTTATTGTCTAATAATTTGGGGGCTGATTTTTAGTTTAATTTAAAATCATAAAATTATATGTACTTTCTGGTTTGTGTTTGTATAAAATATTTTTTTTCATTCCTTTTTTATTTTGTTTTATCATCCGGTTCTTGTTCTTCTTGTTTAATATAAATGCAAAAATAAAAACTGGAAACACACTCACACACACACACACACACACACACACACACACACACACACACACACACACACACACACACACACACACACACAAAGCCCACACTTAATGCCTGATAGGATTGTCTGAGCCAGCAGGTGGGAAACGAGACATCCAATCTGCAGGTCTGTCTAATTACTGACTCTGGCTGAAGATTCCTGCTTTACAACAAACTGACACAAGCTGTCAGGACGCGTTGTGGCCCCACCTGACCTTCTCTAGATGGGTCTTCTCTGGTATTTATCATCCATGGAGACTTTAGAGCCAAAACTCTGTCAGAGCTTCCAAAGTGATGACATTTAAAATCAGTGGCTCCAGTTATCAGAAGAAGAGAGCGCCCACTGTGTGTGTGTGTGTGTGTGTGTGACTGGAGACATGCATCAGAACTGACACACTGACGACATATGACAGGGTTTTTCTGTGAAAGCTGCCAAGTTTAGAACAATAAAGCTCTTTCTGAACTCATTCCTCCTCTCTCTGTTTTCTCGCTCTGCATCTTCTCTCCCATCCCCCACAGCCTAAACCCAGCCACAACACACACCAGCACCACACTCACCTGTAACACCTGGTGGGTTTGCCGTCCACACTCGGGCATGTTCCTGTTCAGACGGTCCATGTCCACTGAGCTGTCCACGGCTCCCTGCGACACATGAAGATCCTGAGGGGGGAAATGACAACATCCATGTGAACCACAACATGAGTAACAAATGTCGTCATGGGTGACCTGATCTGTGCTGGAAGACAATGGTCAGTTTCTGGTTACATCTGAATTATACATTAAAGGTTTTATTTTTCTAAATTGTCTCAAACTCACACATTTTCCACTGTAGCTTAAGAAAGTTGACTAATATTCACTGGGATTCCCCCCTCCCCTCTAATGTGTCACACTGTCAGCACACACGCACACACACACACACACCAGATGGTAGAAAGAATTTAGCAATACACTTAGAGGAAGTAACACACACACGCATTTAAATCTCCTGACACATTCACATTCTCTCTCTCTCTCTCTCTCTCTCTCTCTCTCTCTCTCTCTCTCTCTCTCTCTCTCTCACACACAAACACATACACACACACACACACACACAAATTCCTCCCTACTTACTAAGCCAGTTTTAGGTATTTCCATCAAGTCATCTCAGAACAAGTGGCTATAAATAAATCCCATGTCTATATTAGTACGAGGGTGAATATATGTGAGAAAACACCTTCACAGTCATTATCTTGCGGGAGTGAGGAAACACAGAAAACCACAGGGAAAGGTTAAAAAACACATAATTATCACAATCACAGTGAATCAGAGGACCCGCAGTCGTTTGCTTGCCTAAAATGTTGTGCAGCAGGGATGGAAAATGTGGTTCTGATGTAGTCTGCCCTCAGGATAACAAAACACTGCAGCAGTATCATCATATTTGCTCCTCTGACAGATGGTGGAATGATATTCAGTGAGTCAGCCTCAAGCAAGCCTTAAACAGTAAATCACAAAACACCCAGAAAACAAAAAAACAATGTTTAAGAATTCCATCTGCAAAAGTCTCCCACTGCAACAAGAACTCTTCTCTGAGCCAGAAGAGGAAATAAACCATCCAACCTTTCCATGCTAACCTGTCCTTTGTTGTCTCTATATGTGACAATTACCTTCCTCCAGTTGTCCAGCAAATGCATCGCCTCCATGGTGAAGAGCTGCTCCGGGCTACTGACACAATCCTATCAGCATGAACTTGATTGAGCAGGACACCTCTTAACACCGCGCACTGAATTCAACACAGTTTGATCAGTGCAGCTTCTCCCCATGAAACACAGATTGTTTCTTTGTCTGATGATCTGAGGCTTTTGTCTCAAGCTACCGGTGCTGGATCCTCCACAAACTCCCATTCAGGAGGTGGACCTGTTGCTGCTTGCTCAACTAAACTCAGACCTACATTCCTGACTGGCAGCACCACAGTCCCAGATAACAGAAGTGTGTGTGTGTGTGTGCATGTGTGTGTGTGTGTGCATGATGAAGGCTACTTTTGGGAACATATTGCAGGCTAATGACCTGTTAGTTGGGGGATAAGAATCGGCGGATTTACACACCCACAGACATACAGCTTGGAACTTTACATATTTGTAAAAAGTGATCAAAGTCCCACCACAGTAGCTTATCACCCCCCCTAAAACTCTTCTTAGTTCCTCAGGTTTGTCATAAAAAAATCTCCTCCTGGTCTTAAAGTGGTTTAAACTTAACTCTGCTCCTTTCTTTCTAATTTTGTGACATGGTTCTCTGAATATGCTGACATAGCCCCTCCCCTCCTTCCTGTCGCCACTCAACCAGGATAGGTTTCTTAGGTTTGTGACATCACAGACCCTGGCTGTTTGAAACAGTTTTTATTAGACTGGTATTTGTTATCTGTTTTTTTTTTAAATATATATATATATAAATACATACATACTGTGTACAAAGTTTTGACTTGTCCAACTGGGGATAGGTTTAATTTAGTCTAGGTTAGATTAATGTGTAAATTAAAGGGTTACACCAGATGTGGTTACGGTTGAGGTCAAATTCAAGGAAATTAATATATGTAATTTCTCAAAAAATGACCTACAATAAGATGTTTGTCTGATTACTTGTACTTGTGTCATTGTCAGGACCGATTTCAGAATTAGGACATTTTGGGACGTCCTCACTTTGTGACCCATCTTCAGTGTTTTTTAAAAACCAGGACTTGGTTTTAAGGTTAGAGTTAGAATCAGGTTTAGGTTAGTTGAAGGGTAAAGGTTGAGCTTAGACATTTAGTTGTGATGGTGAAGGTTCGGGTATGGGGCAATAAAATGCATTATTTCAGCGATGGGTTTCACAAAGATAGAAATACAAGCATGTGTGTGTGTGTGTGTGTGTGTGTGTGTGTGTGTGTAAGTAGTGATCAAAAGAGAGAAGTAGAAGAAAGGGTAGAGGAGGACAGAGTGAGGAGTGAAATGATTGATAAAAAATAAAAGGATAGAAATGAAGTGGTACAGTGGTGAACATGTAGAAGCAGGAAGGGGGAGCTCTGTATTGTACACTGCGCTGATGTACCATGATACATGACTGAACAGGCGTGACTATAATGCATACAGTAGGTTTTATGTTCCAATATAAAGAGGTCATTCTTCACTGAGCCCTCACCCGTATGTGATATTGACATCTGACACTTGGCTTCCATATTTTCCCGCTCTGAACAAACAACTCAGGCTTTGGTGCTAAAGTGCCATGCTAGCTGTACATGCAGTGCTAAAGGAAATTACAAAGGAAATACACAACCAGATGAAAAAATACCAGGTTCACCAGCTGCCTCTGCCTCCATGCTCTTAACTTATTCTAACTGTTGATGTCAGACATGATCTGTATTTGCATCAACGTGATTTGATTGGCTATCGTCGCTGCCTGAATATTTGTAATAACGTGATGGGATTGGCTGGTGTCTGCACTGTAGCTTGATGATCACACGTCTGAGTCTAACATGTGGAATTCCTCAAGGCTCCATTTTAGAGCACTGTGTAAAACTGTGAATGGTTTAGAGCCAAAACATATTTCTGATCTCCTGCTACGTTATGAACCCTCCAGACCCTCAGGTCGTCTGGAACAGGTCTGCTTTCTGTCCCCAGAGTCAAAACTAAACATGGAGAAGCAGCGTTAAGTCTTTATGCTTCGTATTTGTGGAACAAGCTCCCAGAGAACTGCAGGTCCACTGCAACCCTTTGCTCTTTTAAAGCAATGCTGAAAATGTCCTTTGCCACAGACTTTTATTCAATTAAATAAATACTCATATCTATAATTCATTGTTACTATCAATATTTTATTTATTATTTTATTTATTTATTTTAATTCTGTATTCAACTCCTTTTTAACTTTAAATTTATTTTAAAATGCTTCTTTTTTTATATTGTCTTATGTTGCTTTTACAATTTACCACGATGCCTTGGATATTTTATGTAAAGAACTTTGAATTGCCTTGTTGTTGAAATGTGCTATACAAATAAACTTGCCTTGCCGTCTCAACTTCTACCCCACATCACAAGCACAGTGAAGCAATGGGACCACAATGCAATTCAACAAAGCATTGATGTCACACCATGCAAAGTGAATGAGCAGAGTTTAAGTTGAAGCCTCCCAACGCATACATGGAAGTGCTCCATTGGAGGTCTCACATCATAATAGAAAATCTTTTCCTTTTTTATTCATTATTTATATATGTATTAATAATTAACATTTCTCTATTCTGAGTTTACTTTAATTAAACCTAATTCATTTAATAATTTAATTAAAAGTCTCTATAGCTTCTTGGCATTACAGTTAGTCTCACATCCAAAATGCACTGATCTTGATGAACTATTGTGTGAGAGGCTGACACCATTTGCCCTGCAACAAGAAAGACTGACCTGACAACACTAACAACACGAACATCAAGTGGCATCAAAATGTGGATCACTGCTGTGTTTTATGTATTTAATGTATTTGTTTGGTTTTATAGGTTGAGCTACTGTATGTAGGAAGCCAAAGTAATTCCACACAAAACTGTACATATCTACATATAGTACATGTACATTATAGCTTACAACCACACTTGTCAACCCTGTGTTCTGCACTTGACCACAAGTTCTTTTCACATGCATGTTGCGTCCTGGTAATTGTCAGCAGATGGTGTATGTCCAGACATTCAGCATTCACTATTTCCAACAAGGATATCTGATCATGTGGCTGGTGGTCAAATAATGTCAACCTCCATGAGAAGAGTTCCTCTGTGGGAACTGAGGAATGGAGAGTAAGGTGGAAGGAAAAGTAAGAGCGTCCTGGGATGGGCTGAAAAAATGCATTCTCAAGTGGACAGCTCTAACAACTAGAACTGTCACTTTTTAATGGAAATTCAAACATTAATTCCAATGTGGAAGGAGAAGTTTGTATTCAACCTGTAGTGATCTGTTCAAATTCAAAGTATACAGTCTAGAAGCTCCTCAGACCGTTTGAAGTTGTATTCTTCCCGATCCAGCAGGAGGCGCTCACTATCAGTTTAACCTATTGCATGCGCTCTTGACCTATCTGCAGAATAATGCCCAATTCATGCTTCTGCAGTGAAGTTACGTCGTAACCTACACGTAGACGTGTATCCCAAGCAGAGCCCTACGCCGTACCCTGACGCGCAAATCACCCAAAATTTTACCATGCGCCATGACGACGCAGACCACAAATGCTGTGATTGGTCCGCTTGGTAGCACCGCATCTCCGACAGACTCGCCTTCATTTTTGAATTGTGTTGAAGGAGCAAACATGGATGGCGTCTTTCTTTTTTTTTGTTGCAGTTCTTTAAGAGAAAGTAATTGCTCTTCAACACCTATCAGCTCCAACACGATCCGCTTAGTAACACTCGCTATTGTTCTGAAGTAAACAGACATGCCAGAGAATTTGTAAATAAGTGGACCAGAAACCGGAAGACACTCAACACCAGCATAGAAACTCCACTACCGCCACTAAAATTACAATTCACTGATCATCCCACTCACCACTATGGCGATGGAGGGGTGGATCAAGTGTTTGAGTGATCAAAACACAGTCTCAAACACAATATGCCTCCATACTGCTCGTGTGGTGTCATCCAAGTGTCAGCAGCTCTGACATTCAAATCTGAGTCGAAACTGCGTCATTTACACAATATTTTTAGCCTAAAAATATGCTACCGAAAGTGGCGATGGTAGCGGATGTAACGATGCTACGCACACCCTGCTTGTGTGCAGTATGTGCGTGTTTTCGGTGTGTGTGTGTGCGCGAACGCAGCTCCAAGGAGGATATCAGAGGACTTTTAGGCTAAACAATGGTTAGTTGACGCTGTTTCGAGTCGAATATGAATGTCGGGGCTTATGGACACTTGGATGACACCACAGGAGAAGTATGGAGGCAGGTGAAGTTTTTTGTCTTTTGTTCTTTTAATTTTGATGAACTTTATATTGCCCTACTCTAGCCTGGAACTAGCCACAATAGCCAACTGTATAGTTATCTAAGTGAGCTAGTTATTTAGCTTGCTGATTTTCAGACTTCTCTAAATACTAGGGTTAGGTTTAGGGTTAGGGTTAGGGTTAACTCTAACTCTAACTCTAAAACAGTTTTTCAGCAAGAATTCCTATTTTGATTTTAAATGAAATGTTCTAAAAGAGAACTTTTGTGAGTGCGACTGCTTGTTCTCACCATATTGACGTCCAGTTGTGTCAGATTGTGGAGGGACATCAGCAGCTTCTCTTTCTCTCACATCCACCAACTCTCACTGACACACAAAAAACTCTCAATCTCTCCATTTCTCTCTCTTATTCTCTCTATCCCTCCCTCCCTCCTCTCATGCCAGGGGCAGAAAGGCTGGCATTGTTTTCTGTTGCACAGGCATGGACCTCTTCTCTCACATGAGGGAATCTTTTTTTGATGGGGTTATGAAAGCGAGAGAGGCTCATAATTTAGTTGGAATTTGAAATGCAGACGCGAGGGAAGCTGCAGTGTGCCAAGTAGAATACAAATGTGAGCTGGAATGAATAACATAGAGGATAGAGGGAGAAAAAGAAGGTGGAATGGAATGCAGCTGCAGAGAGACTGATTTCATTCAGTCAAATTAAAAAATATTTTATCTTCGAATATCCTCACTGACTTGTTTTTTATGCATTTAAATGTAGTTTTGATTGTTGTTTACTTTGTTTCTTAAAATTCTAAAATATCTCTGTTACTTTTTCATGTTACAATGAGCATTAATATTCCAACAGCATATTATGTCTCTGAACTATAGTTTTATAGGCTTGTTTATATGTGTATTTTTTAAATTGAAATTCAGTTTTTACTCTTGGTGAAAAAACGTTGTGACCCCCGATGACCACTGAAGACACTGGACTGGAGAATTAGCAGCACCATCTGTTTTTCTTAATGAACCAACTCCTAAAAGTCACATACCAGTCGTGGATGGAAATATGCATCCATTTGCATTTTTCTTTGCCAATTTTCTCAATTTTAGATAACATTTGCATAATGTTTGGATGAAAACCAATCTAATTGCAATAAAGCCATGAAATAGTTGAAATCAAACCAGATCATATGACTTATTTAAGGGTATCAAACAGGGACAGGAACTTGCAGTGCAGTCAAAGTCTGTGTTTTTCATGCTGCACAGCTTCTCCTCCAGCTGCAGTCACTACTGCAGCATAAATAAACCGTCTCTCAGAGAATGTGGAGATAATCAGGAATGTGAAGACACAGAAAAGGATGAAACATTTCATAAGCACCTGACGGGTGCATGAATCCACCTCCTCTTTTATATCAGCTGTCTGGATTCATGGTCACTGTACAGAGACAGTATCACTCATAATTGTTTAACCTCAACAATTAATACAAATTATTCTTATTCTATTCTTAATCTATGTCGTTTCTCCAGTGATCAGACAAAATGTGACTTTGACTCACACACTTTTGAATGAAGTATCAATTCAGATTTTATATTTGTGTTTTTTATAAAATCATGTATCTATTCATCATGCTCATGATTTTCCGCCACTAGTCTTTGGCTTTTGTTTGATAATTTAGTACAAGCATTAGCTCAGAGGGATAACTTGGCTCGTTCACTGTATTACGTGGATGTTCCCGTCCACCTGAATGTTCCACCAAACACTGTTCAAAAATCTGTCAGTTGAATAAATCATGGTTTCTTCGTCTATTTTAAAAAAAGGAACAAATTTGAATATTTACATTGAACATTTAAATTTAATTCAACTTAGAAAATTCTTAGAAGGGTGCCGCTAGATATGAAATGTTTAATCTTAACTACTTGGAGTACACAGAGTGATTTACGAGATGTGTTGGTGACAATCATGCACGCACACCCACACACACACCCACACACACACACACACACACACACACACACACACACACACACACACACACACACACACACACACACACACACACACACACACACACACACACACACACACACACACACCCACCTCCAATCACTACACTCAGGCCAACATCTTTCTTAACTTTTGTAGACGCTCAAATCCCTTGAACAGATGATCTATCACATTGTTAAATGATACTGTTCTCAGATTGGCTTGAGAACAGACACAGAAATACCCGAGGAATGTCAAATTCCTTGGTTAGGAAACAAAGCACAATGACTGAGGTCATGTAAAGTTGTATCTGTGCTTTCAATCTGCAATAATCACCAGTAATTTGTGAGAAATGTTCATTATTTCAAGAAGGAAACAGCAGGTTGGTAAGACCTGATTTAACCAAGGGTCCAGTTGCCACCACACAGCTCTGCTCTTGTCTCCTGAGCTCTGATAATGAAGCCTGCCATATAGTCCTCCTCCTGCAGGGACATCCATCTTTATATCCCTCTATATTTCCCTCTTCTTAGTAATTCCCTCTTCTTTTTTCTCATCGTTTTCATTCCCTCTGACCTTAGGGTTTCCTCTCACAGATACACACTCAGATACGTAGACGCCAAATTCTGTCCCAAATCTGGTCCAAATAATGCCTCATACTACAATTCAGGTAAACATACTGTATGAAAATTGCACAAAGTCGCTCAGAGACAGGTGTCCGGTTTCTCCAGCAGCCGTCACAGACAAAGAGATGAAGAGATGAATTCTTGCCATTTCAGGCAGTCTTGTATGTGTATGCTGAAGTGTTATGTAGTATTTTCTTGCTGGATGTGGCCAAAGTCAAATGACACATTCCGTTTTTAGAGAGCCACCACAGAAATGCAGTAAACTTGTGCCGAGTGGAGAAGGGTGGATCCACTGCAGGTTCCTTTTTAGACAGGCCTGCCAATGTGCTGTTTATACATTTGCACAGCTCAAGAGGCAAATGGTCAAAATGTTCCTCAACATAGAGAGGTGTAAAATACCCTGAGATAAAAGCCTCTTTCAGCTGGATGACTGAGGTCAGTGGCTCAGCAGCTCAGTGGAGTTTTGCTATGAGGTCATTTATGTGGATAAACCATTGTAACATCAATGACAAGATAACACATCGAAAAACCAAGCACATAAATTATACAAGTCTACTCTCATGGAATGCACAGTCCGACACCGAGCTCAAAGTGGATTTATGGCTCACACACAACACACTTTATATGGGACCACAGTCTGACAACACAGAGGAGACAGCCTGTATCTGATCTCATACACCCACCCACAGACCCTATTGGTTCAGTCCACCTAAAACCTCTTCCACCCACTGAATTTATTCATTTACAAATTACAAAAGTTCTGTTTGAGAAAATAAGGCAAAAAAGGTTTCTGCTACAACTGGACACATGTGGATTTGACACTGGAAACACATGCAGGTCAGATACATGTTTGCATGAACAAATGGCACAAACCAGAGCATTTACAACCTACGTTGGTTTGTGATGGCCGCCCCAAGATCAGCCTTTAAAAAACACAAAACTCAACGTGCTACAGCACATGCTACAATTAGCTATTATAGTAAGCTAACAAACGGTGAAAATACAATTCAATTTCAATGAAATTTAATCTGTGCATCAAACAGTGCATCAAACAAATATAAATGTCATATTTTCATCATTATTTCCATATATTTTTGTTCATTTGAGCTTATACCAGCATTCTTATATTGTTATATTCTCGGTCACCGAGTCACCAAATGTTTAGTGGCAGAAGACTGCAAAAATTTGCACCAACTGTTTAAGTGTTTTTTTTATCAAACTACACAAATCACACAAATAAACTCATGATGACCTACAGGAACTTAAAATACATTTTCTTTTTGAAGAATTGAATGTTCTGGAAGTCAGTGGAAACCCTGGAGCTGTTACTTTTTAGTGTGAGACACAGTACGAACATGACAAACCACGTCCTTTAACTTGTTCCCATTTTCCCATTATTTATTGCACAGTAAATATCAGTGGCATTCAAACTTAAACATATCATGTACAAACTTCATACGCTCAGCATGAATAGCTCTGGTTAGTGGCGTCCTCAGTTGTGGTGACTCAGCTTCAAGAAAGCTACAAAAACAACAGCAGCAACTTTCTCCATTTTGTGCTCTGGCAACTCGTCGACACAAAGAATGTGTCTGACAGACAAAATTGTGACTGAAGAATCGAACTGAACTGAGGAATATGAGATCAACGGTCAAGTTAGAAATCGTTTTACCCTGACCAAAATGAATAGTCATCTATTTGATACAAATAATATGTGTGTGTGTGTGTGCGTGTGTGTGTTTCTTTAAAATAACTGTATTCATGTGGAGCTTTTCTGGAGTTAATGACCACTCAAATTTCAATACATATAGTTTTGTTATTCACCCATTCACACACACACACACACACACACACACACACACACACACACACACACACACACACACACACACACACACACACACACACACATTAATACAGTGCATCAATGTGCTGCTGCACAGGACAGCCATCATAAAAATCTGGGGTCTAGTATCTTGCCTAAGGATACTTTGGCAAGCAGAATGGGAGGAGACTGGGATCAAACCGCCAACCTTCTGGTAAGTGGACGGCCCACTCTACCTCTGAGTCAACACTCCTATTCTATTATCATAAGACTGACACTCTTCAGTTTTAATAATCATGTTATTCATGTCGCACTAAAAGGAGAGTACAATGAATCAAGTTTGTTTTCAAGGCCAAACTGACAAATTGTTCTAGAGAAGAAAAACACTATTATATTTGCATATTTCCAATGATGTAGATTACAATGTGGGATTATCTCCCACTAACCCTTTGTCTTTAAACAGATACATTCTTAAACAGGGACAGAAACAGAGTGTGTCGGCAACAGGAGGAAGTGTGAGACAGATTGAGGAAGAAGATGACATACAGAGACGCTTCGTCCAGCGCTGTCACTAAGTGTCACTATATGTAGACTTCCTGTACAGCGAGCTGCTCCAGGGACCATTTCCTGTTAGTGACACAGGCCAAGGTCAGAGTTGGCCTTTGTTGCAGGACCGAGCTGGTCTCAACGGTGAACACCACAGATGTTTGCTCACATCTGCTCAGACTCCTACATCTGACTTTTACTGTACTGTAACAGAAAAAATAGAGAAAAATGTAGAGAGACATATTTTTACTTATGAATATTTGTCTGCCTCCATGATAAAGTCCAAGTGAACTTCAATCATTTTTTTCGGCATCTCTTAAAACACTTGCAAGGAAATATGAAGCAACAGTCAGCAGTCGTTTTGCTTAACATGAGCCTTGTACTTTAATTTGTTGTGCAATCTAATGTTTTGATTCATCAGTCTTAAAAGTGTTAGCAGATGTATTCTATCACACAGCCGGACTTGCTCTTTACTGCTGTTTGCAGTCTTTATGCTAAGCTAACAGGTTTTAGGCAACTGTTTTAGCTAAAGGCTCTGATAAACACACTGTACACATTCCAAGCGACTGCATGAACAAAGTTAGCGACTGGCCAACTATTTCCAAATAGCACAATATTTTTGTGTGATATTCATCATGTGGCATCAACTCCAAATCAATGCTATGCTGTGCGTCCACTCAATGTGTAATTAGCCACATCTTAGCTAACACGTTAACATGACAAACTTTATGAGGTCATAAATGTCAAACTTTTTTTGTTCTGACCCAAAGTGACCTAAAACAAAAATCTAGTTCATTATGCATCTATAATATCTTAATATTGACTAAACATCTAGAATATATATAACTGAAAAAATAGATATATACATCAACATATCACTACAGCTTTAAATAGATTTCCTATTTTAAATGCTTTAAATGCCAGGCCCAGGCCCAGGCCCAGAGGAGGGTGCTGGCCTGTGCAGATCTTATCCCTCTACCTGCCTTGGACCACTCCCAGACCTCTTAGGAGGGAGTCTTTCCATTGAGGAGTGACATTCTCACACGATTTAAGGTTTTTGTAAATGTTTTGGTTTAGGTTACTTACCCCCCCCTCTTTTAAAAGAGAGGGAGGTAGAGTCCACCAATCCCAACCCAGTATAGTATTTTTCCAAAGATAAGACTAAGCCTAGGAACTACACATTAAGATGCAAATCTATGCACAGTGAGATACCAGCATGTCCCTCGTAGCCCGACAGCATGAGTAAACACAGATTCATGATTTTGGCATAAAATTCCGAGCATTGGAGAGGCGCCATTATCAGCAGGCAGCTAAACACACCAGCTGCCCCGTCTCTGCGTCTCGCACACACACACAAAGTGGTAGGAACACACACAAAGTGTGCACACACATAGACAAACACTGGACTGGCAGGAAATGAGAGGCTTCCCAGGACAGAATGGGAGAAAATATGGGAGTTAAGTGGATGAAAATAGATCCCACCTTCTTTGATGACTACTGCTGAGATGCCCTCGAACTATTCAACTATATCTCACAGTAACGATCTGTGGCTGAAAAAACGCTCAGGTGACTTTCCACAGATGAATACGGGTTACGATACGAGTAAACACAGCGTACATCAGGACATAACAACCTGACTGTGGATCTGTTGTAGTTTGTGTTTTTCAGCAAAGCTCTGAAATTATTACGAGCAGGGAAACTGCAGCTCTGCAGTTCTGAGGATCTGAGGATCTGAGGACTTGCCATTATCAGATTATTGTCTCCAGTGACAGTAGAAATTACAGCTCAACGCCTCCATAAAGGAAATGTTGTCACCATCCAAACCACTGTCATCGAGCACAGCAAAGCAGCAACTGTACTGAGACCCTGAGGCACAGATGACTCAGGGTTTCTCTGAGTGCCTCATTACTCAAGAGTAGAAGTGGAAACAGTTATTAAATATTATTTATTTAACTTTATGAAAAGAAGTCCCTCCCCTCCACCCACAGATACACACACGCAATATTTCCATTTGCTGTGTTGCCGATAGTAAGTTATGAAAGGTTTCTTTACTGGAACTCCATCTGTTGTGAATCACACTCACTTCTGTAATGAAAACAAAAATAATGTCCTCTACCAACTGTTCCTTTAATTCCACTGTTTTCAAATGAATCAATCTACTGAGACCAAACAACCGTCCAAGAGCAACAACAGCTGTGAGTGTGCTGCTGCGCCAACAAATGCCCAGAGCCAAGGACTAATAATATGGTGATAAGAATGACGCTGATGAGAAACACGACCAGATTCAAAACATGGTTAGTCACAGCAGGCAAATATTATCAGTGATGATATGAGTTGCAGGAATAGTTTGTTAGCATCCCAAAAAAAGCTGGTGATAAACCAACAGACTGAGATTTGGGATTTTCAGGGAACTCTGAAAAACTCTCTGAAAACTCTTTTCTTTGTCCAGTTTAATTCATAATCCACAGATTTTGTTTCCGAATCCGATGCTGACATGTTCAAAGAAGCTTTCCCTCTAATGGTCCCAAGGTATTTCATCCAGAAAGTCAGATTATAAGAACTCAAAGCTGCACAAATCAAACATTTTTATAATTTAATATAAAGGTTTCATAAAACTGTATGTAATGTGAAGGTGAATCTTACTACCAGTCCTCAGTTTCCCCCTCAGCACTAGCAGCTCTTTTGTTTTGATCGTTTTGGCTTTAACACCGACAACTTTACTGTTTCGCTTCATCTTGGCAATTTTCACTAACGTCATTTTCAGCCCCAGCACCAAACAGCTGGGGAGTCAGCGAGCTGCTGTGACTCAGGAGGTGCAGAGGGTCATCAAGGAACCAAAAGGTCAGTGGTTTGATCCCCGATTCTTCCAGTCCGAACTGCCCTTGGACAAGATGTTTGAATGTGTGTAAAAATGAATAGCTCTGCGTATAGACCAGTTGTATGAATGTGAATAGGTGAATGTGACTAGTACTGTAAATTACTTAGAGTGGTTGACTCAAGCCTAGAAAAAGCTCTTTATCATTCATGACAGTGAAGCACAAAACAAAGCTAAGATGGACACAAACATGGGTCTAACTGAATGCTTATATTTTTCTTCATGTCTATCGGAGATATTACTATCATCGTAGTGGACAGAACACGGATCAATGCAGCTTTAAAGTCTCAAGAGGTGATTCATTTTCTGATCAGCGTTCTGTTCAGATCAGAGTTCAAATCATCCCAACAGCACCACTGCTCTGTTTCTCCATTTTTTCTATACTTTGGGAGAAATATAGAAACATTATCTTCCCAGTGACGAACCACCACAGACTCTCTGGTGCTTGTTGTTTTGCCTCACAGCCTTCACAAAGTAATGAAGATGAAACACTTGGAATAAAGTGGTAAATGCACGTGCGAATGCCAGGTGTCACATCCACAATAGCTCTTGAGCAGGGGGACTGAACAGGGAAAGTGTGGGGTGGGGGATTCCATTGCTCAGTGGTTCCGTTGACTTTTGGCTCAGTGTTTCCCAAAGGCGTGGAGCTGGACAGGCATTCCAGCCTTGTGGTACAAAGAGACTCTTTCAACAGCAGTAATCCTCTGGAGGAGGAGCGGGAACGCTACTGGCCGGCTGCTGCGTCCAGGCCTGAAGAACCCGCACCACGACTCACAAACACTGCAGGACCACAACACGCCAGAGAGGAGGAACATGTGTTTGTAGCTATGAGGAATAGACCAGTACATATGGGGCCAGTACTTACTCACTACCAGTTATTGAATGAGGTAATGGGACATTTTACAATCCATTCAGGTGGGAAAGAATGGGTTTTATACAGCCAAGATTTCAAACCAACCTAAAATAGAATTACAGTAGAAGAAAATATTTGTTAAGAACTGGTACAGAGAACTTTTAAAATATTTTATTTTATTTAAATTTGTCTCAAAAAAACATAATGTGTCACTTTTTTCTCCTGAAGATGCAGCATTAAAGGGATAGTTCACGGAAAAATGAAAATTTACTAATTATCTACTCACAACTATGCCGTTGGACCATCACAAAAAATACACTTCTGGTGTCTCAGGAGTAAACAGTGCAGGAGCCAAATCCAATACAATTGAAGTAAATTGAAAAAAAAAAACACTGAAAGAAAACATAAAATGCCTCCATACTGCTAGTGGTGTCATCCAAGTTGTGGGTAGATAATGAGTGAATATAATTTTTTCTGTGAAATATCCCTTTAACTTTAATGTGACTGACACACACACACACACACACACACACACACACTGTCACTCACCCTCCCCTCTCTCTTCTCTGCAGTTTGATGCTTCCAGTTCATTCAAAGTTAAGCTTCAAAAAACCATCCTGTGTCCATATTTTCATACGTCCAAATTCCTCCCAGCACAGTCGCATGTTAGGAGTGAACATTGTTGGTGGTGAACTATAAGAGAAGGGAGTGACGGGGAGTAGGAGGCAGTGGTGGGGTGGGGAGGGAAGGGAAATGGAGAGAGGCTGGAGGCAGCGTGGGATATCCCTTTGAGTCATGGAATCTGATCCAAGGAGCAGACATGCTCACAGACAGCCAATGAGCCCTCTGTTACCTCCATGTGTTGTCCCGTCATTCAGCCTCATTACACTGAGGAAAACCAGCAGAAACACTGGAAACACTTACTGTGCTTCCTTATGTCTCTGGAAAACATGCATAATATCACTAGTGAATTCACACACTGTCTGTATTCAACACTTTCTCTCATGTGAGAAAGCACACGCTCATGCACATTGCACAATACTGACTTCATATTTCATTCCACGTATAAGAGACTTGTGGCTGCCAGGTGAGGAGGAAAGGAGCGAGGTGAGGTCAAATCCTCATCTCTGTGCGGGAAAGTAGTTTTTGGCCCTTCTCTGCATTCCTCAGCTCCACAGAGGAGTTCTCCTCCTCATGGAGGTGGAGGGTTACGCAGTTATACTGGACGTCTGCACACATCTGCAGATGATTGTCAGGGATGGATCAGATATGCAAAAAATAAAAATAAATCTTTTCTTGGTGTATTGCAGGAGAGAGAACAATATTGATGAGAATGTGTGGTCAGATGCAGAAGACAGGACTGACTAGTTAACACAGCTTCATGTCTTTATCAGCAGATATGCTATAGAGGTATGTATAGTTTTGGACTACATAACTATATGACTTTTATTTCTTTTTATGCACTTGGATTGACTTAGATCATGTCTGAATCATTTCATCGACATGTAAGGTGGCACAACCTTATTTTCTAATGAAATCTTGGTTAATGCCAAATAAATAAATAAAGCAATTAAAGCTATTTCAAATAAAATATTGGTTTGTATTGCAATGCCACCTGCTGTTAAAGAGATTTGAGGTCCCTCAGTTCTGAGCGACAAAGTGTCACTGCTAAGAGACAAATGTTATGTTCTGGTCGGGAGTTGATCCAGAGATGTGTGTCAACTGTTTTGGTTACAGTGCATCAGTGCATTTTGGATGTGACATTAACTGTGGAGCTGAGCTGTAAAGAGAACTGCATGAAGATTTCTGCAAAAGTGAGCTTTGAATAGAGAAATGGAAAAGTTAAACGATATGATGTGTGTACACATGTTCGCTACATTTTCATCTGATGAATACCTTTCTTTAAAATTCTTACTTATACAGGATGTTTTGCAGTAAATATCAGATTTTCAGACATATTTTAAAAATTGTTCATCAGCATGTCCTGCTACATTAATTTTATATGTAGTAATATCATAATTTATACTATAATTATATTATATATTCACAGTAATATGTTGTCAACACCATATGTTGTCAACACCATATTTGCCCAACACAGTTTCAAGCTGTGTGTGTGTGTGTGTGTGTGTGTGTGTGTGTGTGTGTGTGTGTGTGTGTGTGTGTGTGTGTGTGTGTGTGTGTGTGTGTGTGTGTGTGTGTGTTGGCCTGGTGAAGATGAGAAGCAGCAGCTTAATCACCATCTCATCCCTTACCAGACTACTGTCTCTGCCAAATCCTTAGTTACCATGGCAACCCCTCCTGGGGCAAAACACTGGGATGGGATGTGTATTTTTTGTGTATGTATATATATGACTGCAGAATCTTCCTCACAGAAGGTTAGATGCTGCAACTAACTGTAGCCTATATGAAGTTATGTACAGCAGGTGAGGTGAGGTGAGGTGAGGTGAGGTGAGGTGAGGTGAGGTGAGGTGAGTGAGCGGTCTGATAATGGTTCTGTCTTTGTTTGGGGCTGAATCTCTGGCCTTAAGGCATTCTGCAGATCAAAAACAAACAATATGAAGGGAGGAAATGATAGAGGAGGAAAGAATATTGGGGGGAAATATCTGCAGAGGTCATATCCCAGTCTGCAGATGATATGCATTCTGATTGGCTGCCTCTGTGTGTGTGTGTGTGTGTGTGTGTGTGTGTGTGTGTGTGTGTGTGTGTGTGTGTGTGTGTGTGTGTGTGTGTGTGTGTGTGTGTGTGTGTGTGTGTGTGTGTGTGTGTGCTGCAGCTAGAGGCAGCAGACTGCACAGCTGTTTGTGTGAGGAGCAGAGTGCAGTGAGGAGTATGTGAGGATATGAGTCAAATCAAGTCCATCACAACATGACCTCTGAACTTTAAAGGACAAGGCCAAGACTTGACTGTTATTACATTTGCCGAGGAGTTTGTTTGTTTGTAAGGAAGATTACACAAAAACAACTGAACTGGTTACCAGGAAACTTAATTGGTGGAAGGATGTGGTATTGGTCAGGGCAGAATCAGTTTTTTTAAAACACTTTCATTTACATTACATTAACAATAACCCTTTATCACAATTTTGGGGGGATTTCTCAGAGAATAATTCATGGATCTTGATGAAAATTTTTAGGGGACTGATATATATGAGTGTGTAGTTTGGTGCTGATCCAAATAAGGATTCAGATCTAGTGAATTTAAATGTGGTTTCATAAGGGGACTGCTGGACCTTGGCGGAGATATGTGCTCTCTGAGTGCCGTTCTCATTATCAAGTTAAATGTAGAGATCAGACAGAAATAATCGGTGGAAGTGGAAAAAGCTGTTAAATTACATTTTAGTGATATAAGCATCTATTTGGAGTCATGTTTGGTGAATGTAAGTCCAACATTCACTCTTGGCTCTGCTCTTCATCAACTCTTTGGAAACATGTGTGGCTCTTCAGCTGCTAAATGCCCCACTACATTCACTGGTTGTTAACTTTGTGTGCCTGCTGTTTGGTGCTTGCCAGCCAGTGTACAAAGAGTTTGTGTTTCCTGAAGCCAGCGCCCTGTTGCTGCTGTGAACGACACTAATGAGAATGGTGACACCAAACAAGAACAGTAAAGCTGTGGCCTGTAAAACCAAAACCGGTGAGCTGAAAGGTGCTAAGATGCTCCACAGAGCTGAGGGAGTCGGTGAGTTAGTCACTACGAGCCATATCTTACATATCACAGGTACAACTGAACCGCTGCTGATTAGACCTGGACGATATGGCCAAGAACTATATCAAGATTTAAATGTATATACACTGTGTTTGTGGTTTCAAGTACTGTGACCAAGCTGAAAGTTTGATGTAACATCTGTCAGACTGTTTGTGTTTCTTGCCAACTCTTCAACTATACATTTCAGTCTGTCAAATGTTTTCAAAGCATGGCAAAATTAATTCTATTTTGGCCCTATAACATGTTTATTATTTCATCAGGATTCTGACCTTTAATTATAATTCATCCCAATAAAACCAATCAGCTTAACTTGCATTCATGGGAGTCATCAGAAGGTTGATTAGAACACTGCATTCAGATTTTTTGGGGCATATTTATAGTATCATTATTTTACAATCTGAAATTGAATTAGTAAAGACTTTTTTGTTTCCTTCATTACAGCACCTCCATCACTTCAGTGTGTATTTTAAATAAAGTTTTAAGGATCCCAGCAGTCGTTTTTAATTCTGCAGCTCAGTGCAAATATGAACCTTTCATTAAGCCTCCCCACACTCAATTAGTGGCATGTCAAATAAATGAGCACAACCACATCTGTAGTACCCATCCTCTCCAGTTAACACACGGAGGTCAATTACCACTCAAACAGTTTCACACCACTGACAAATAATCTGATGTTTTATGAAGCAAATTGGCTGCATGTAATGATGCTCTGTCTCCTGCTCCACTTTTACAACCGATAACTGCCAGCATCTGCTCATTTTTCCTCATTAAATTCATTCTCCCACGGGTCATAAACAGAGCAGCCGGGATCCACTGACATCGTAAGCGTATTAAAAGTCCTCTGCTGGTGAATATCCAACAAGGCTGGCTCTCTCCAGGGAAAACAAAATCAAAATGTTTCCCTCAAGGTCACCTGTATCACTACCAGCAGGAGTGGAGTACCCAGAACGCAGAGGAGGCATTCAGACCCAAACACAGTACGAGAGTGGGACCGGAGAGATGTTGGGTGAGGGGGTGATGGGGTGAGGTTGATGGGGGGAGTAGATAGAGTGCCTCTGTGCTGGCCTGATTGTGCCCTGAACAGAATGAGTTCACGTAACAAAGGAATTATTATCATTGGCTGGAGAGTTGCTGCAGTCTGGGAACTCTGTGCAGGCGTTTTCTCTGCCAGGCGCCCGAAAAATGTGGCCCGGCTCTGCTTTGGTGCTCTTTCTCTCTCTCTCTCTCTCTCTCTCTCTCTCTCTCTCTCTCTCCCAATAAAGCAGCCTGTGTTTCGGGGGGTGGGTGGGGGGTGGGAGGGCCGACTAACTAACGTGGCATTGAGGGAGCACTGCCTCTCACAGAACCATGATTTGCTGTTCTCCTCAAATTTATGACTTACAGTATTTTCCTCCAGGTAGAGAAACACTGATGGTCTCAAAAAACATATTTACTCAAGATTTGCTTTGCTTTATAAATGCAAAAACTGTAAACATGATTTTGTGACTCTTTTGACAATTTTTGTAAAATAAAGAAATAAGAGATCATTCCCAATAGGTTGAAAAACTGAAATTAATAACACAATATCACAATATGATTAAGTATTTACAGTGGCATTATTCACAGTAATCTGTAGACAGAAGAATTGCAAAACATCCACTCAAGGCACAAATAATGAAATATACTTGGAGGTAGATGTATTATTACTTTATGAAGTTATTATGGTGAATTATGGTATATTTACACATCCAGCAGACATAAAGCAACATTAGCGACCCCTCTATTTTTACCTCTGTTTTGGTCTCCACCCACTTCTGACAAACATTTCTGTATCCTTAGCTGTTAAATGCTCCACTGTGCATGCTAGTTGTTAATGTTTTAGCTGAAAACAACCTGCTGTTTCTGGCACGCTGGTCGATGAGAGCAGTGAGAGTGACCTAAAACTTTACAAGCTGTGGTCACCAAAACAAACAATGAGTTTAAAGGCAATAAGAGGCTCTGTAGCACTGAGAGGAGCTGCTTAGGCAGGAGATCATTCTCAGTGGAATAGACACAAGCTCTTTCATGTTACACAACTGTCTGAGACTCCTGCACCTGACAAACTCAGCCTGGACTGTTGCGTCTGTGCTGCTGATAAACCTGAGACACAATGAACCTCAGAAGGAGAAAACAACACAGAGATCCCACAGGGAAAAACACATCCATCCATTATCTATCCCGCTTATCACAGGGGTCCGGAGCCAATCCCCACTGACATTAGGTGAGAGGTATACGCATGCAGGGCCAACATAGAGAGACAAACAACCAAACACACTCACAGTCTGCAATTAACCTAACCCCAATCTGCATGTGTTAGGAATGTGGGAGGAAGCTGGAGTGCACAAAGAAACCCACATAGACAACATACAAACTCCACACAGAGAGACCCGGGCTGGGATTCGAACTGGGAGCCTTCTTGCTGTGAGGAAACGGTGCTAAACACCACAGCACTGTGCACATTTTCAGGAGCTTCTACACTGTGAGTGCATACAAAACTGAAATCATTATAATCACAGCGAGACACAAATAGCATTTGCAAAAAATAACATAAAAGGCAAATGTGCTGCTTTTAAATCAAATTTCACTTTGTTAACTAGTAGAAATACACAAAACATGAACTCACACATGCACACACACAAACACACACATAACCGCAGCATTTTGAAAACTACCAGTTTGACAAAGGCCTTTTATCACCCAAGTGTGAAACTTCAACTTTACCTGACTGAGTGGTGGGTGTGTGTGGTGGGAGGGCCCAGTAACACCACAGGACGACACAAACACACCACTGCTGCTCATGAAGACGGGACGGCACTGCTCGTGTCACAGATCAAAAACACATGGAAAGACACAAAACTCTGACTGGCTTCCAAAGAAGTGGCTTCCTCTGTGTCCCCCCCTCCCCTCTCTCTTCTGTCACTCACTGTCTCCTCTTTACTCACACACTCTCTTTATGTCTCTCACGGTCATAACACACACTTGGCTAAAGCCATGTGGCCGACACTGCTGACACACACTGTCTGGCTGCTGCTGGTCACCTCCCTCTCACTCCATCTCTTCACTCTCCAATTGGTGTCTCTCTCTCTCTCTCTCTCTCTCTCTCTCTCTCTCTCTCTCTCTCTCTCTCTCTCTCTCCCCTTTGGCATTACTCACTCATTCACGCACACACACACACACACACTGCTTGAACACATGGACCTCTCTCTCTCTCCCAGTTTTCCTGTCCGGTCAGCCTCGCCCCAACACGGTTACAGTGCACAAGGCTCTCATTCTTCTGGATAAAGAAATCCTGTGTTGCTCAAGTTAACCTTAAACCAGACTCGCTGAGGGCTGAGCATACAGTGAGGGGAACAGACGTTTATTCTGTCAGGCCTAAGCAGCTTATTCTGAACGCCATTCTCTAACATGTACTGGACATTGTCTACAGAGGCCTTGTGCATGACTATGTTTTTAAAAAACTGACAAATCTACATCCAGAGATTTGTGGACACATTCAAAAATGTGAATTAACACAGACAGATACATGAATCAAACAAACAATTGCAAAGAACAATGAACGAAAGGTCAAACTCAAGTGTGAGTTTCAATTATAAAGTCAGTTACTTAAAACCCAGGCACTTCTGACATGTTGTTTTCTACAGGGATCAGAATAATGCAGTGAACTATATTATTGTGAAATATCCATAGGAATCCACATGGTGTCTTCTCAGTGACTCTCTGGTTGTTGAGCACTCTGAAGACCACTTTGACACTTCATATCCAAAAGCCTGTTATATGTATAATAACCCAAATTTCCAGGTTTAGTTCTCCAGGTAAGACAAAAGTAGCTGCATCTCATCTTCATTCAGCAGATAGAGATAGCTCAAGTATCATCATGTGACTTCAACTTGGAACCTCTGTCGAGGACTGACAGTCTACAAACTTCTAACTAAGCCAACTGAACTACGATAACCAAGGTCAACTTCATTAACTTCCACACACAGAAGTTCTATCTTTTACTTGTTGTACAAGGAAAACCATGTATTTTCAAGTTGCTGATCTTTAATATAAAAAGACATTTTGGGTTGTTCTTGTTGATAGGACAGTGCAAGCAGGAAATGGAGAGAGAGAGAGAGAGAGAGAGAGAGAGAGAGAGAGAATGGGGGAAGACACACAGCAAAGGACTGGGTCAGAATTGAACTCGCAGTTGCAGAGGAGGACGCAAGGCTCTGTATGTGGGCCCAGATCTTTAACAAAGTAGAATTCTCCTATTTAAACACAATTAAGCACTAACACTACTACTATTTCAGTTAAATAAACTATTAAAAAACCCTGAATTACCCTAAAAAATGCACCGTCAAAAAGCTCAATACTTTTGAGACTGGACTGTTTTTATCCCAAGTTTTGGAGAGACACTGTTTCCATCAGTCAGCGATAACACGCACTGTCGGTCCTGTTTGATAAATTAAACACAATCTTTAGATCCAGGAGAGATGACTGGTCACTGCAGGGTGTTGCATATCTCTTTAATGTGGCCTTACGCATTCTTTCATTCTCACTGCAGCTTTAGTGGATTAAGTTGTGACTTGGCAAACTGACATCATGAAAATCTGTTCTAGTTTGTGTTCCTGATTGTTGTTGACAGAGAACATTTATAGATTTATGTGAAAATAAATATGATGCAAATGTCCAGACACTCTTCACTGTCAAATCACTGAGCCTGAATTCCTGGGGAAACCGTTGCGTTCACTTTAACGTGTGAATCATATGTCCTGATCTGGAAAAGCTTGATTTTTAGTTGTATGACAAACTGTACATGCCTCACATTCCAGTGAGCCTGGGTGGGAATTAACATGATTTATATGAAGCACACTCATCTGTCAGCCTAAATCACACAGCTGTTATAGAGAAGAACATCCCAAACTGAGCCAGGCACAACATGTTCAATGTGTTTATTCAAATCTAATTCTGATGGTGGGAAATCGTCACTGCGGACGTACATGAGTATATAGGAGTGTTAATCACCACTGAGATGTCTTTCTCACTCTCTACTTTAGAAACAGGCTCTGCCTCCCACCATGACCACCTACTCACAGATTCAACTGCTCAGCTACAACAGCGCATCTTGAGCTGTCGGGCTGTTACTGCTTCAGTTTTTCCAGTAGCATGGTTGTGTGCTCCTTCTCTACCAGACATGTGTGTTGGCTGTAATTATCCTGGTCTGTGTTTCTGTGCAGGTGCACGACTGTACACGTGCTTATTCATCCAATTATCCAATCAACCAATCACGTCTCAGCAGCGATATACGCATGAGGACACGTGGATGTAGGTCAGGAGCTGATGAACACGAGTCCAGTATTTACTGTGTTTAAAGTTCACTCTGCACTGTCCATGTTACTCTATGTGATATTGGGCTGTCCATATATTGTCTCGTGTCACTTCTGTCTATGTTGACGTCAACTTTTTCATGTTGAGATCAGCTTCTTTACCAAAAAAGACTAACTAGTGAATGGATTCACTTGGAGACTATTTTTATCCATACACTAGTTTTCATAGTCTACTCACCAACTTATTGTCTGTTTGTTGTGTGATGCTCAACACATAGCATAGGATTTGTTTATTGGACCTATTTCGCTGAAAACAAAACCCTGCCCATTGGAAATAAAATAGATGAAAGCAGTTAGAATTAAACATAAATAAAACCATAACAACAAGGACCTCAGAGCTTCAAACAAAATGAGTGTGTAACAGTGTAAAGTGTGTGCTGTCATTCCCATATGATTCAATGCATTACACATTTAGCCTCAAGTTCATTTAACACATCCTGAAATGTTAAAGGTTCCCTATGGACAAAACAAAAATTCTGTTTATGCTTACTTCATGTTTTCTCAAAATGATTGTGCATATAACAAACACGTTGCATATGTATTAAAAGATAGACGACATGACTGCTCCCCAAAAGTGAAGCCAAAGATTCTTGATTGTAGCCCTGGTGGCTGTCTGCAGCATAGGTCATAAACCCTGCCTCCAACGTGTTAGTGGAAGGGCCAGGGGCCAAAATATAAAGTAGAAATACACATCAAATACATCTTTCTCATTTTAGGTTGTATATTCTTGTCACTCTGCTGATCAAGTGCAAATTTTTCCAGTCAGTTTTGTTTTAATTATTTGATGCTATAGAAATGGCATAAAATGTCATGATTGACTGCCGAGACTGACTCATGATTGGTTGAGCGTGTTAGAGTCAGGATACCCGAACCCATCTGACCCGACCCGCTTGGACAAAAAAAAATGTTCTCTTGGATTCGGTCAGGGTCAGACAGAACATTGCGCCTTGAGCTGCAATCTACTGTAGAAAGCGTGGATCTATCACCTGATGGCTTCGTCCGTGTCCAGAATATATTGGCTTTATTTAAGGATAGTGTTATATACAGTCCGTGGGAAAATGTAATTCCTCATGAAACATTTACAAGGCCAGTTAAAAAAAATCCAAGTCCCTTATTATTTACATCCATGTCTGTTAGCTAGCACACTTTTTACTCCCTGCCTGTGTGGGCATATCGCTAAGCTTCTTTGGCAGAATAGCATGAAGTCAGTGGCATGAGTATGTCTCACATTGCCTTTATGCTCAAGCATTGCATTTGCATCCACCTCCATCCAATGCAAACAAAACAGGAAACTACAAATGAAAACGCTGCTCTGTGGCGCCACTAGTGGTCAACATTTCCACAGAGTACCTGTGACCAAACTGAGTCCCAACAAGCCACATCTATCACAGTAGACATTTAATCTAACAGTAATATCTGTAACTGGAGCGTTAAAGCACTGCTGACTGATGTGACCAGTTGGATTTCGATCCACAGAAGGTGGGAATGTAAACTTCTCTCTGTGAGCTAAAGTGTGCACGATTGAGCAGCTTTAAGATGAATGCAGTGAACAATTTCCCTTTTAGTGTCTGTCTGGAAAAGACAAATGTTAGCCAATGTGGCACTGAGCCTCCTCTGCTCACCACTGCCGTGCCCTCAGGTAACAACAAATCACTGGGGGTCAAAGGTAAACTTCTCTTTTATGTCTATACACACATACACACACCCTCACACTTACCATAAACAGACGTCTGAAACAGTAAAAGCTCTCCCTGCTTTCATCTTTAATGAAAAGCACATTTGGTTCGGCTCCCCTCTCTCCCCCTGCACCACAGCAGCACCCACGCACCCATTCAAATCCTAACGCCTTTATAGAAACATACAGTGCAGCGCTGCAGGGCTGAGCTGAGGGAAGCGCTCATTATGAACATCAAAGGCCTCGATGGGCACTGACTTGATCCTTTGAGATGATTGGAGTAACTCACTCAGTGAACAAAAAGCTTGGACGTCTCTGCGCGCCTCTGATACTGTCGACCGGGCTGGAAAATTCAATTACCAAGCGATTCATGGCCGGCAAAGGGGGAGGAATGTACTGTGAAGACTTGAAGGAAATGGGTCATCATTTTTTGCCAGGATGTATTTGCAGTTGACGGGTGGTGGATCAGACTCCCACGTGTTGCCCCCTCAGCCCGGGGCCATACTGAAGGAAGCTGCGGCTTTGTTTTATTGAACAACACTATTGCTGAGTGACCGAGTATTCCTACAATAACTTCCACGTCAAGCTTCATGTCATGCTCTGTCTTTCAGCGCTGAAATGTTGTTCCTGTCTCCGACAATGGCCAGCAGTGTTTTAATAATAGACACATGTCTGGGAGTCTTGGTGTTCCAAAGGATTACTGAGAGTTTAGCTTCAGGCATCATTTCTTTATCAGGCTGCGTCTGAGCCAGGAAACAGGTGAAAAACAGAACACTACCGCCATCTAGTGCAGCGGACGCATGCTGCTTCATGGCCCACAGGAGAAATTAGAGGCAGCAGCTTTACACATATTATTGAGTTATAATTATTCATGATGGTTATGAAGAAGAGAGATTAAGTTTATCAGTACTGCCATGATTAGTGCTCTGCCTCTTCTCCCTCCGCCTTCTGGGTGTCAGAGCTCTGGTAATAAACACAATGTTGATGCCAACAGTGACTGAATCTGATCAAAAAGGGCCACCAGAGATTATTTCCAGCAAAAATGTAATCGTTTTCATGTAGACAGGGAAATTGTGACTTAGTTTTGTGTGAATTAACACTTAATTTTTATTTCATTCTGGAACATGTAGAAAAAAACAACAAAACACAAATAAAAACGTAAGAAAATTATGTAAGAATAAACGGAGAACAGAAAAATTCATTATTTAGTATGTCACACTATTAAATTTCTTAGCTTAAATAAGTGGAGTTGCTAGTTTAACAAAGCTTTGTTTAAACGCGGTGGCTATTTCAGCTGAATGTGAATGTTTGCGTGCTGACATGTTCACAGTTATAATTAAACATGTTTCGCTGATCTAATGTTGTTTGTTTCTTTTTAATTTAGGATGGTAAAATTTTGATCTACGAATTTGGACATAAATCACTGTTTCAAAATTGAAGTTCATGATCGTCCGAAAGTGGCTAAAAATGACCATTACTGTCACCTGCATCTAGTTCTTCAGCTTGTGCATTTGTTGATTGCTGACATGTTTTAACCTATGATATATTCGTGAATTCATGCCCTGTGTGTCTGTTATATTTCATTGACTGCAGTTGATAACTTCCCTCCTTTTCCCTTCAAGTGACAGAAAGGTTTTCATTTACCGAAATTTAAATGCCATCTCAGAGTATTATTCCAAGTTACAAAAAATAATCCTTATTCAGAAACATTGAGCACATGCAATTTCCATGACCTTCAATTGCAATTGCTCTGAAAACCCTGAAGTGGCTGTAGCTGTCAAAGAGAAGCTGTTGTTTCGTAGGATTGCAGACAGAATGTAGCAGAGCCGTGTGAGGAGAGATCCAAACAAAAAGCTGCTGAGGACAGTTTGATCGTCAGTCACAGGAAATTCCACAGACACATACAGAATTCATCCAATATCCTCTGTGAGGCCGCAAAACTTTCTGACATATACTTTGCTCTTTATTGTTCAACAAATTGGTTCGACAGTACAATACCTTGTTGGTGTTATACCAAAATCTTTATAGAGAAACATATATAACTTGATTAAATGGTTACGTATTAACACATAAAACATTTTGAAATGAAATCAAGGTGATGCTTCAAATAGATGTATTACAGCTCAAATTGATAATATACTGATGCAACTGCATGAGTTTCCAGTAAAGGTCAGTAAATAATCCTGAGTTTACAGTATGTTCCCAATTAATATTTTTCTTTGTTCATATTTTCCTTTTTTTTAACTCTGGACCTAAACCTCTAGAAAGTGCCACTATAATTCGGGATTTAACAAATTAGAACTTAATGTCAAGCCTTATATACACTTGGAAAACTAATCAGGATTTTATGTATGTCAATTACAAATAAAATGTCCATGTAACTTTATTACATAAGTTCAATGTAAAGAGTCACATTTAGTGAAGTGTTGTCATCATTTGACTAAACTTACAGGACATCATTAACCGCATGCTATCAGGCTCCTTACATTAACACCAAATAATGGAGTGTCACACTTCCCCCTGATGTGACCGCTGCATGCTGGGTCCCCGCCCCACCCCCTACAGTGACTAGTCCATCAGTGTATTGTGTTCTTTACACACAAGTCAATGCTGGACGTCAGTAGCCAGCTTCTACTTTCTAGTGTCCGGACTAAATGCTTTGAATGCAAAGAATATAGTGAGAGTTAAAACAGATCTGTTAGCATTAGGAAAAAGACCAAAAAGCGAGGGTAGCCACAAAGTGAAGCCACCCAACAAAACACATTTTAAAGTAATTTGATGATTTTGATTAAATTTAATAATATGTGTATGTTTTATAATGTTTTTCCATGTCTTTAAAGTGCTTAACGAATTTTATTTTGAAAGGCGCAATGATGGAACAAGCACATGAAAAATGTTCAAAGGTGTGCAAATACAGAAACTAAAATATGTAGTTACTCGGAAAACTAATCAGGATTTTATGTATGTCAATTACAAATAAAATGTCCATGTAACTTTATTACATAAGTTCAATGTAAAGAGTCACATTTAGTGAAGTGTTGTCTATCACGTTGAGTTAGTTTGAATACATCAAATAATTTGATCAGTGTTCGTGTAAAAAATAAACATTTAACACAATTTATTTAATCTAATCACAATTTAATATGTCATTGAAATACATAAAGTCACCGTTTTAGGCATAATCATTTTTTGAGTGTACGGTTTATATTCACGCAGCCAACATTTCTTTCACTCTCCTTCTTTCTCTCAAAGTTTGTGTTTACTTGGCCTCTCTCACTCTCACTTGTGTCCCTCTGCTTCTCGCTGCTGTTGACACACTGCCTGGGAAAAGTGTCACCTCTGAGAGGATGACAGGAGCAGCTGCAGTAACAGGTGAGGGTTGTAGGAAGTGACATTAGACGACTTCAGCTTATGAATGAAACTTTGATCACTCCCACCTACTCTGTCCTGCATCACTTGACTAAACTTACAGGACATCATTAACCGCATGCTATCAGGCTCCTTACATTAACACCAAATAATGGAGTGTCACACTTCCCCCTGATGTGACCGCTGCATGCTGGGTCCCCGCCCCACCCCCTACAGTGACTAGTCCATCAGTGTATTGTGTTCTTTACACACAAGTCAATGCTGGACGTCAGTAGCCAGCTTCTACTTTCTAGTGTCCGGACTAAATGCTTTGAATGCAAAGAATATAGTGAGAGTTAAAACAGATCTGTTAGCATTAGGAAAAAGACCAAAAAGCGAGGGTAGCCACAAAGTGAAGCCACCCAACAAAACACATTTTAAGGTAATTTGATGATTTTGATTAAATTTAATAATATGTGTATGTTTTATAATGTTTTTCCATGTCTTTAAAGTGCTTAACGAATTTTATTTTGAAAGGCGCAATGATGGAACAAGCACATAAAAAATGTTCAAAGGTGTGCAAATACAGAAACTAAAATATGTAGTTACTATACTAAATGTAGGGTAAAAATGCAGTATATGGGAATATGGAAGAAAATATGAGTTATTTACACGAATGCGTCATATTTTCCATGAAGAAATAATAATAAATGTCAGTAGCTGTCGCCTTGTGTCTTGTTTCAGAGCCACTTTAGTGATAACAGTAAATCTTTTATAGCCGTATTTAAGGATGGTGAGAAGAAGGAGCTGCAGCTTCTCTGATGCTGTCCCTGTGCTGTAATTACCGTCTCAGTGTCACCACACAGCCTGAGCAGCAGGCAGCAGCTTTTCTCTTTGAACTGCAGGCAAACGCTGCGGATGAAGGAAATCCAACAGAGGCCCAGCAGAGCTTTGTTCGCTCGCTCACTGTAGGTTTTTTTTAAGGAGGATGCGACATAAAGCTTGTGGATTACGGGTGGATTAAGTCTTTTTTAACATGGGTAAAGTGGTTACACAGATTGGATAAGTAACCTGTTTCCTACTGTTTATTCCATCATGGGGGTTTTCCTCTCTTGTCTCTTTCATATTTACTTTCAAGAGATCACAAGTCAGTCCATGGGGTTTTAGTTTGATTGATTTTGATGGTTCTTCTTCTTTTTTTATCTTTCAACCAAATCATTTGGAAAAAGTACACAACACATCCTGTGAGACAGACGAGTGTCCTCAGGAAAGAGTCATTAGGAGTTTAGAGCATCCACAGGAAAAGATTTATGAAGCTGATACTGGCTGGATCACTATGATATCTTAAGACTGAGAGCAACAAGATGAAGGTTTTTTCTATGACAATGTCACATCATAGTTATAAGGGAGAAAGAACTCTGAGGCACCTCCACATGTTAGACCTGAACAGTGTGACTTTGATCTGACTGACTCTAAAGAGGATTTCTACAGAAACTATATTGTATGAAGTGATGGCTTGTGGACAGTCATCCAGCTGAATGTGTCTATAACACAAGACCGTATGAAATCTTATAATCACAATAGTACAGAATATATGCAGGAAAAGCAAATGAGCTTTACTGTGAAAAAAAGTGGGTGAACTTTCTTACCTTGAATCTGACTTTCTTGAGCATCATCCTTGAATTCAAACAGCAACAAGTATGAGATGTTACCAAACTTTCCCAACTCCACGCTGCATTGAGAAAAAGAGCCGCCACCAAAACTCCAATCAGTTGGGATCCTCTGATTCCAGGTCCAATCACAACATCCAGCCTGAGTCACTGTGTGCTCTGCAGTGTGAGCTGTCTGCCTGCACCCTGTGTGTTTAACATGCCAAAGACAACAGTGTCTGCTCCAGTGTCGCCCTGCTCTCCCCTCGCCCCTCGCCCCTCGCCCTCCTCTGAGACCCTTTACAAAGCTTATCAGCCTGCTCATTCATCCGTAAAACAGACACACCCTCTTTTTATGACTGGAGGGCTGCCATTAACACCCCTCCCCTGCCACACAGTCCATATACGGGTGCTGGTAAGCCCTCTTGAACTCGCCCCCTCTGACCCTTTTAAAGCCCTGCTGCCCCCCCGCCCAGACTCATCATCTCGCAACACTTACCCATCTGTCTGGCCGCAGCGTCTCAGCCGACTCATCTCATCTTTTGGGCTGTTCCGCTTCTTCCGTCACATAATCCATCTGTATGTGCAGGATATAAGAGAACAAAGGATTATCTACACTCCAGTAAATTCAAATGAATTCACATATGCAACAGGTCACTGATCACTGCAGTGTAAAATGAGTGTGAAGTTCAAAAAAGATTTGGGGACATTGCTGTGACCACTTTACTGGAGGGCAAAATCTTTGCATCTATGATGTTACGACAACATCGAGACCCAATGTGACTGAAGTAATATAAGAGGGACATGTTTGCTTGACCTTAGACCTCAAGCTACTGAAAACACATACACACCAAACATGTCTATACCCCATAAAAACCACCTTGGTTCACAGCGTTAGTCACCTGTTGACTGTCAGTGAAGCAGCTTCAGTGTTTAAACATATCTCCAATGAAATGAGATGACTTTCTGGTGAATTACCCGTTTAAGAGCACAATTATCTAAAAAAAATAAAATAAAGCCCAACGTAAACACATTTAAAGCTTCTAGACAATTCAGAAATTAACAACTTGAAAATAAGTTAGACAACATTATTTTGTGTATGACTGTGTTCATGTGATTTCACATGTTTTTCAGAGAGATGGATACATTCAGGCCTAATGATTTCTTCCTTACATTCATGCTCTGCACTATTTCAAGCTTTGGAATTCATCAAAGAGCATACAGAAATTCGGTTGTACCTTTGAATTAATGATAAACATTTTTAAATGTAGTTTCCAACATTTTAAAGTGTGTTTTTCTCACAGTGGCCCCCACTTGGTTCATACATTTGGTAAAAAACTATAAAGCAATAGGTAAAAATAATAGCATAAGAATGTATCTATATCGATATAGATATATATGTATAGAGAGAGTGAAAGACCAAAAAGGGTAGTTAAAGGTCCAGTGTGTAAGATTTAGATGAAAGGGATCTATTGGCAGAAATTTAATATGAAATAATCTTAGTGATGTTTACACTAGTGTGTTTGATATAAATTGTATGAATAGTTTGTTTTTTGTACCCTTATGGGCCGTTTATATTTAAAAGCTGTATATTTACATCAGGAGCAGGTCCTCTCTATGGAGGCCGCCATGTTTTTTACAGTAGCCCAGACTGGACAGACTAAACACCTTTTGAGTTTTTATGAAAACTGAAGGATCCACAGGTTCTCTATCATGTTTGGAAGGGGAGGGTGACGTGGGGGGTATTCAGCTGCAATATGCAACTTCACCACTAGATGTAGATGATACACACTGAAACTTTGGACAAAAAAGCAAAGAAGACAATATTTCTGTTTCTTTTGTAATTAAGATTAAAAAAATTTTAAAAACTAAACCCCTTTAACAGGTACACATCTGTTTTTAGTATTTGTTCGCACCCTTGTTTTCTTAAACTTAACTATTCCCCTGAATTCACATAGACTCTGTCTGGAATCAAACAAAATCAGAATATTGAGTGGGAGTAACTTATGATATGCTTTGTACATTAATTGTTCAGTATTTAACTCAATCAAATCATAACATTTTAGGGTATATTACTTAATAAAAGCGGTGTTAGCTGGTTCACAGTAACCAGATGGAATGACAAATCTTATAGCCTTCCTCTGTAAAGTGATTTGGTTTGTGTTTGGTGTTTCCCCATACAGCCACACAATAGTAAACTGTAGTATATCAAAGAGGTCAAATAAGTTTGTTTTTGGCCTCACATTTGGTTTTCTGAACAAACTTGACGCCTACAAGTTAAAAGCTCAGAAGAAGAAAAATACTTTGCTAAACTAAAATCATTTAAATGTCCTTCCTTGCTGTGTGACAGTTTTAGTCAATGGTTAAACAAAAATTCAGTACTAACTTCCATGTTCCCCTCAGGATGAATTTTGGCAAAACCTTCAGTTTTCATCCAGTGTCAGAATTTGTATTTGCTCCATACTTTTATTTATGACCAAATGCCTACAAATCTATGACATTTCCAACAAGCTGATCAGAGGACACTAAGGTTAAAAACATGGTGTAAATGACAACGTTTCAAGTTAAATATGAATGTCTGGGCTTGAGGACACTTGGATGACACCACAGGAGCAGTATGGAGGCATGTTATGTTTTTCTATTGTTTTTTTACGTTTGAAGAAGAGGTCCCCAGTTACTTCGATTGTTTGGCTGCAACACTGTTTACTACGGTGGGCGGAGGTGGGTCGCGCCAGACACGGATAATATCTGGAAGAAGAGAGGATATCCGCAGCATCGACTCCAGCTCTTAGTCAGAGTCAGCGATGAGCGGGGCAGTGAGGTTCGGACAGTGCGGCTCGGTGCTGGTGACCGGAGCCAGCCGCGGGATCGGGCTGCAGATGGTCGACAGCCTGGCAGGAGGAGGCTTCTCCCCGGGGAAGATTATAGCCACGACCCGAAACCCCGATGGCGCCCAGGTAAACACCCTCCAAACTAACTGATTATCCCCTGAGCTACACACCGTGTGTGGGGGGCTGTGACACGGGGTCAAACTTGGGTCTGCACCGGGCTGAGGGTGCATCATGTACCGGGTAAATTGGTTTTTATTCCCTGTAACTGGATTTGTTTTTGATCCACAGAATCTTCAGGATCTGGCTCTGAAACATCCCAACATCCACATCATCCCTCTGGGTAAGAGAGAGAACTAAGGCTGGGCCTACTGAGATGTGAATAATAAGAATAATAAGAATCACATAGTAAATGTTATCAGGGATGTGCTCAGACATTTTGGGGGGGCAGGGGCTCAAGTGAGAAAAGGGCACTTCCCATAATAATTTATAAAAAAAGTTTTAAAACCAAAAGTAAAATATAGTATCACATCTCTGACTTACTTAACAATATCTTTTTAGGAGCCTACAATGATGAAGTTACTGTTTAAGGCAGGAGACTACAAGCAGAAACATATTGAGATTTTGGTCTATTTTGCTTCCATGTCTTCTTCTTTCACTCTAATGGAAAGAAAACATCCAAAAATACACATTTAGATGGTGTTTGTTGTACCTTCTGTCTGTTTGCTACCAAGACTACTTAGCTATATTGTTTTTTGTCTAGCTGTAAACTCGAGTCACTGTTAGCTTAGTCACAAGCAGTAAAAAACCAGCACAACTGCAACAGGAGCCGGGAGCTGGGAGGTGCTGGCTGTCTGCCATGTCTGTGATGACTGTGTGCTCAATAGTGCACCTTCACTAGCCTCACGATTCAATTAGGATCAATAACAGTTAACTACTCCAATGCACAACAATGCATCTCAAGGCATTTCACTGTATCACATCCACAATTTCGTATATTACTGCACATGGCTGCTTTTTCAAATATGAACTCCCTTTTTATTGAGAAAGTGCTTTAAAAAGAATTATAGACTTACTCTTATTACAAGTGAACTGTAATTTACAAAATAAGCTGTTCCTGGTCTCACTCTTCTCTCTTCCCCATTTTTCTCTGCTCACCCCAACCGGTCCAGGCAGGTGCCACCAGCATTGAGTCTGGTTCTGCTGGAGGTTAATTTTCTCCACAGTCGCCAACGTGCTGCTCATTGTGGGAACTGTTGTTTCTCTATGATTTTTAAGGTCTGAGAACTAGGGATGCACCGATATGGAAATTCTTGGCCGATACCGATATTTAAAACAACAATCTAGCCGCTAGCCGATGCCGATACCGATATTTGTTTATTACTTGAATAATATGAAAAACAGAAAAAGTGACAAGTGTAACTTTAGATGCCATGTTGAAATCCTTGGTGGTATTACCCCCTCTTGAAATGTCGGCTGAACTTGCAAATTGCTAAACGGAGATCTTTCTCTGAGACAGTGAAGAAATCCCACACAGCCGACGCTGCCGACATTGTCTCTGCTGTTTGTATGTAGTACCTGTTGCGCATGTGCACACCGGACCCACATTTCTCCGCGCCGGTCAGCCCGCGATTCTCCGCTTGTTGTTGTATGTAACCCGTTCAATGTCGGGTGTCGGGGGTAAATGACGTATTCTCCAAGCAAGCCTTTAGCCCCCTCTCTCTTTTATCTATATGACTGCTTGTGTGGCTGTAGTGGATGGGCAGAGGGGGACATTTAATTATGTGATTGGGAAAATTGGGAAAATTAAAACTCCAGGACAAGAGAAGGGGAATACAAAGTATGGGATGCATATTTGATCATTTATATCATATAAAATATGTCATTTATATCGTTTAAAATCATTTTTCAGTCTGTTTCCTGGCGCGATACGCTCGCACGCCGAAACCATCGGTGAAGGGCGCTGGCGCATCGCAGCCCATGTGAACCGCACAAAGGTTTAACAGGGGGGTGGATGGGAGGCGCCTGGCTTTCCTTGGCGCTGCGCGGCGCTTCAGCGCCCGGTGTAAACCCGGCGTCAGTGTACCATAATCTGGATGCCAGATTGGCAGGCTGCAGAAAACATACCAATGAACATCGGCCAATGTTATCGGTGAAAGTCAAGTTTATTACCGATACGCCGATGGCAGTAAACGAGGCGAATATCGGCCGCTACCGATATACGGCCGATACATCGGTGCACCACTACTGAGAACCTTTTATTTTAGTTCATTCAATTTTTGCCATTGATTTTGGGAAGCACTTTGTAACCTTGTTGAGATAAGTGCGATACAAATAAAGTTATTATTATATAGAACATAATATGTACATGTGTCTCAAGCGACAGAAACCATTACCTCTTTGAAGTATTCATTTACTTTCCTCATGATATTTTCCACTTTTCTTAATATTTTGTCCTTGTTGTTGCTCATGTCCAGTGTTGATGTCTCTTTTTCCAGATGTACTGAGCCAGGAGAGCATAGATAAATGTGCAGAGGAGGTGAGCCGGCTGGTGCAAGACGAGGGTCTGAACTGCCTGATCAACAATGCAGGGATTAATTTGATGACCGACTTTCACACTGTTACTGCCGACAAGATGATAGAAAACTTCCGCACCAACGCTGTGGCTCCTCTAATGATCACCAAGGTAATGTTTATTAATAGGCTTTGTGCTTTTGGGGGGCAGGGGCTCAACTGAGAAAAAGGGCACTCATAATTATTTATAAAAGAAAAGTTTTAAAACCGAAAGTTAAATAAAAATACCCTTGATATCCTCGCACTCACACAATTGTTAAATACTCATCAGTAGTAGAATGAATAGTTATTAGATGAGGAGCCTACAATCCAAATTACGCAGTTTAAGGCACTACAGGCAAAAACATTGCTTTTTCGTGTACTGGTCAATTTTGAGATTTTGGTCTATTTTGCTTCCATGTCGTCTTCTTTCACTCTAATGGAAAGAAAACGTCAAAAAATACATATTCAGATGGTGTTTGTTGAACCTTCTGTCTGTTTGCTAGCAAGACAGAAGGTACAAAAAATACATATTCAGATGGTGTTTGTTGTACCTTCTGTCTGTTTGCTAGCAAGACAGAAGGTACAAAAAATACATATTCAGATGGTGTTTGTTGTACCTTCTGTCTGTTTGCTAGCAAGACACAAGTTAACTATATATTTTTTTGTCTTTAGTCTAATTAGCTGTAAACCTGAGGCACTTGTAGCTTAGTTCATCACCACTCAGCTCCACACAAGCAAAGAAAAAACACACCTACTGGAACAGGAGCTGGGAGGTGCTGCCTTCCTGTCTGACGTGACTGTCGATGACTGTGTGCTCACTAGTTCACCTTCACTAACCTCATGATTCAATTACGATTCAACAGTCAATGATTCGAATGCACACAGGATGACCAGACCTTTTAATGTGCGTCCGTCCTGGAGCAGCGGTGTTAAAGTTATTCAGTGGTGGGACATCGCTAAAAACAACATGAATAGATTATTGTTCTGTCTCTGCATCAATGCAGAGTCGTCCATGTCGCGATGCATCTAAGAATCAAGAAATGTCCACATAGTGCTCACCACTGTGCAGGAGACGTGGAGGGAGGGTAGAGACTAGTCTAATCTCCGGACCTGATATTTAGATTGTTTATTCAATCAATGTATATTTTTTTTGGACAGGGGAGCTGTGCACAAACAGGAGTATAATCATTTATTTAAAAAAAGCACCCCAGAAAAAGGGCACTTTCTCTCCAGGAAGAAAAAGGGCAGGGGCTCTAGCCCCCTTTGATGCAGTCACCAGGAGGAGGCAAACTCAAATAACAAGATGACCTTGATGGACAGCAGAAACAAAAAACTCTTGACTCTGGAAAGACTTCATTTCATAAATATCACAGATCGACACCCTGAGCTGGTAGAAACTCAGGCTCTGCTCAGGAAGCCTGCCGACACACAGTTTGTTCCAATGGAAGGACAGTGTCTGTAAATACAGTTTGAAGACGTCAACTTGGGTCATGCAAAATTTTGATGGACCTTTGTCAGAGTCTGGACGATATGGATGTTTGGGGGTTGAAGCAGTTTCCAATTTTAGGGAGTAAAGCATTTCAAATACTGATATGTTGGTAGAAATATATATTTAACTACCAAAAAGACAATGTGTCAATGATTCCCAAGATGTTATCAAACCCTGACATTTGATATTTTCCAGTTCAGCCATAAAAGGAAATTCAAATACAAACAAAAACATAGAACATAGACATATTAATATGTCAAATGTAATCATGAATACATCTTTTCTGCATTGTTTATTGTGTACAATACGTTTTCATTTGGCAAACACTGATACAATCAGCTGTGAAAGGCTAAAATTTGCCTTTTTCTTATATTATATAATATTATTATTATTATATTTGAATTGGTTGGGTGCTACTTTTTTTCTATTCAATTTTATAATAATATTTTGAATGTCAAAAAATAAAGATTAACATCTTTTCAGGATACTCAAATTGTATATATACAGTTTTGTGGTAGCTCTGTGATATTATATAGTGTTAGAACATGATGAATTTTGGATTGAATTGCATTTGTATCAAGATTATTGATCAGATGCTGCATCTGCATCTGATCAATAATCATCAATAAAAGTTAAATCAAGTAAATAAAAGTAATTGCAACCTTAAGGCTTCACTGTAAAATTTTAACTTGGCCTGAAATACATTATATTATATTATATTATATTATATATTATTTTTAGAAAAGTCCGCCCTTCTCTCTGAAATTATAAAATTCTGCCTCCAGAGGGCGAAACTGACGGTCTGTTTCCAAACAGTGTAATGTATGTTTGAATCTGGCAGTGAACGCTTTAGTCATTGTCTCCTAATAACTTTATATCTATACATGTGTTGTGTTTCAGTTTCAAATATCAGTTTTATAATAAAATATGTAAGGTATATATTTGTTTCCTCCCTCTGATCCCAGGCCTTCCTCCCTCTGCTAAAAGCAGCTGCGTCCAGAGGAGGAGCAGGCGGCTCAGGGAGCATGAGCATCCAGAGGGCAGCAGTTATCAATATTTCCTCTCAGCTGGGCTCTGTGGAGCTCAACTGGGGGGAGAGTGCAAATATCAAATGGTTCCCCTACAGGACATCCAAGGTGATGTGTCAGCTGCTGTGATGATGTGTTAAACTTCTCTATAGTGGGATGAGTGTAGCATTATGCTTCATGGTAGTTTGATGTGCCTCCTCAGTGTGCCCTAAACATGGTGAGTCGCTGTATGGCTACAGACCTGGAGCCCGATGGGATTCTCTGTTTGGCCATACACCCAGGCTGGGTCCACACCGACATGGGGGGGCCTCAGGTAAGAGCCAGTCAGACAGTCACAGGCCTTCTGAACACAAACTGTGTTTAAATCATATCATCCTCTGGGATAGAAAGAGTGTCTCAGTGCCTTTGGAGAATCTGTGAAACCTCAGCTATACAGTTATTTGAGTCAATTAACCCTGATAAATGAGAATCCCTAGACTGTGTTATACATAGAGTTAAAGATATTATTACAAAGCAGAAGACAGGCCTCAGCTTTCTGCTTTAAAAAGAGTGAAAGATTCCAGCTGTTACAACATAATTCGAAGTGAGAATTGTCTTTAACATTTCAAATATTCAAGAGCTTTTCTACAATAGTGTCCTGGGTGATTATTGTTTTTGTGTGTTTTCGTGTCTTTCCAGGCTCCATTGAGTCCAGAGGAGAGCACCTCCTCCATGTTGTCTGTGTTTGGTGGCCTGAGTGAAAAGGATCATGGGTCGTTTCTGAGCTATACTGGAGAGGTGCTGCCCTGGTGATCCCGAACATCACCAGTAATGAGTATGATGATTATGAGCGCTATTAACTTTTGGCTGTTAAGTCAGTTAAGATCATCTTCAACTATGCAAAGATAAATCTGTTACCGGCTCAGAGTCTTTCTTTAATCCAGCTCCATCTGCTGGAAGAAATCTTTTATGGTTCATTATATGAGTGGGTTAGTGTTCATTAGGGCTGTAATGATTCTCGAATCAATATAGACCACACAGTGTCCAGTAAATCTCATAAAGTCTCATTGATGTGAAAACTGCCACAAATTTGACATGTTTAATCAAAGTTTGTAGCTCTAGATAAACTCCTGTTGTCATGTGCTCTTATTTTGTTGTAAGTATTTCTATTAACTAGAATGTCACTCAGTAGAGAACATACCTGCACCAAGGCCCAACAGTCCCCACTCACGGATTGTGCCTCTTTTATTTTGTCAAGTCTCGTAATAAAAGGGGAAAATAAATACTTTATCCAAGCCAGGAGAAAATATCAGCTTCTGATTTTACTTTTATAAGAAGCACTGTCTCGTGTTAAAGCAAACATAAAAAAAAACCCCAAGGCAAATAGTAATATTTATTAAACTGAAGGTAGCCTACCTCCTAATAAAAAAACATTTTAAAACACTAAATGCTTTATGTGGCAATTTAGCATCTGGCAAAATTTGTGTTTTGGATCATTAAAGGGATAGTTCACTGAAAAATTTAAATTCCCTCAGAAGTATACTTTGTAGCAGCAGAATCCGATTGAAGTCAATGGGGACCTAGACTTCAGACCTAATAAAACAGAAAAACCATAACATGCCTCAATACTGCTTGTGTGGTGTCATCCAAGTGTCCTCAAGGCCCGACGTTCATATTCGACTCGAAACGAGTTCATTTACACTGTGTTATAAGCCTAGGTTTGGAAGGGGAGTGTGAGGTGAGAGGTATTCAACTGCAACATGCAACTTCACCACTAGATGTCACTAAATTCTACACACTGAACTTTTTTTTTTTTTTAACTTTGTTTATTGGTTTTCACATTTAGAAGCAATAACAGTCATTCATCCAATAATTGTGATTATTGTTGCTAGCTAACAACAAACAGACGAACAAGCAAACAAAATGTCTGCTGTGGAAAAGACCTGTGGAGAGCAGACATGAGTCATGGATGTAGAGTTCCACCTGCGGCTCACAGCTCCATGTTTGGTCTGGACTCTGTCACCCTCCAAGGATGAATCATTGTGAGGGATTACAAGTGACTGTGATCAGTCATCACAGAGACACAACACATTTTAACTGAGTTAATCCAGAAAATGTCTCAAGAAATAACAGGCATTACTTATCCTGGTGGCTCTTTTAGCAAGATACTACACAACTGTACAGTGTAGATCACCTCCGATATATCATATAGATGTTTTCTTTTGTTTTATTTCAATGTGGTTATTTGCTGCGTCTGCTTAGTTTTTAGATTCTAGTGTTATGTTATATATATATATATAAATATATATATATATAATGTACTAATGTATGTGTAATGGATGTTTCTGGTAAGTTTGGTTTTAATCTATTTGATGCTATAAAAACAAGGTAAAATTGGCTGATTGAGTGCGTGCATCAAAAGGACCTCGATACCACAGCTCCATTCCCCATCACTTACTGCAGATTCTCAAATGACATCATCAGCACAAGATGGCAGCATTTGTATGCAGGATATTTTTGCTTAATTTCTGGAAATTGGGAGGAAGTTGAGATGCATCGACAATCATAACATACATACTATGCTTCAGACACTTGTAAATAGACTACATGACTCTGTACTTGCAGGGAGTAAGATTGTCAAGAGATGCCCAGAGTCAGGGAGATCCACATCTTCTGCACTTAAATAAAACAGCCTTTATGATTGTTCATTTTGATTGATAGTTAGATAAGTTCCTAATTAAGATAAGCTATTTAAGTTACCAACACCCCCCCCACCCCGGGGCAAAAAAAAGTCAGACTTACATTTTCAATAATACATTTTATTCCATTAAAGATTCTTTTTTCTAATTGTACACTGGAATGTTAAGATTCCCCTTCAGTATTATAGTTAAAAATGCTCAAAATAGCCATTTTCAACCCCACATCCACACAGCCACTGTCAAATTGTAATTTGGGAAGTACAAATGAAAAAGAAAAGGAAAAGAAACCAAGATGAAAAACATTGTTTTGAATAATATTGATGTACAGTGAGAATGTAAGTAAAGGATGACTGGGTGGATGGTCAGAGGTTGTCGGCAGCAGACTTCACTGCGAGGGCTCCAGTAGTCTCTCTGCTTACCTCGAACCTGTGGGGCTGAATATCAGGCTGACAGTCTGATCCCTGCTCTCCTGGTGTGCACGGATTTCTACCATCAAAACAACTCAGACCCACTCCCACCCCAGATCAACAACGCCTTGTGGGGTGTCAGATGTAAGATTAGTTGCTTGTGTGTTGTTTCTGGGCTGTGTTCAAAGAACTTTTCATTCCGACGTATGTAAGGGCTGATTAGTGGACTTAAATGGAGCAGAATGAAACATGGCCACGTTTCCTTCTGACAAAGTGAGGAGTGGTTGCGCTCATGTTACAAAAAAGTCAGAACATTCAATTAATGCGAAAGTCCAATATATTTACTGGTAATTCACTTTGCCCTGCAGCTGAGGCTCCCTTACAAAGTCCTGCTCTTCACTGTCAAATTTCAATATCCAAATTAATGATAAACATTGACAAATTATACAGCAAACAGTAAAAAATATCAAAGTTAAAAATAAAAGGACAATTTTGCTGATGATACCACAGACAGTACATAAAGGATGTTTAGCACTAAGCCATATTTTGCTTTTCAGCGAAGAACCAATGTGTTACCTCCCTACAAAAACTGAAAAATCAAACTTCTCACAAGAAAGAAAAACAAAAAAATTGGCAGTCAGATCATTAGAGCAAATCACAATAGTTTAACAATTAAAGAGCAACAGGCTTATAATGATTGAGACAGCTACAATGCTGCAGTTACTATGGATAACAGAAAGCAAGAACCCCATTTAAGATTTGATGAACCATTGCAATGTGAGTGAGAAGGAGAAAGTTTGTGGAGGATGATCAACTACCAGCTCTTTCTGTTGGAGAATGATACAGTGGCCTCAGGTCCGTGGTCTCCCTCTCTCTCTCTCTCTCTCTCTCTCTCTACCACATGGCAGACTGATGACGAGATGGCCACTGCTGTCCCCCCAGTCATCCTCTACTTGTCTAAAGTTGTCTTTACTGCTCTGGTTGGCAAACACAACAGCATCAGTGTAGTTTTCTTTTTTTGTGTGGGCTTGATGGTTTTACCTGTTCAATTAACTCTATATATAGATGATCCTCTCTCATACAAACATATAAATACACCACCGCTGCTCTGCTCCACCACAGGAAGAGGCCTCGACCGGAGGGCTGATGTCGTCCTGTCGATGTACACAGTCTTTGAAATAGTATACAGGGTGGGCAGGCAAGAAATCTTCAATCTTTCTCTGTAGCATAGAACTTTTTTGTTGGTGATTTTTTTTTTTTTTGATTTTGTCGATTTCTGAATATTTTACAGGATTTCGTATTTGTCGACAACAAAGGAGGTTTCTGAAGAAAATCTAGTGGAGCTGTCGCCATCTACTTGAGTCACTTTGGTAACCTGTGAAAAAAAAGGAAGTCAATTAAGAAGTTTATCATCAATGAGCACAATCAGCAGTGACTACAACTGTTTTACTGCATATTAATACACTATCTATTCATAATGTTAACATTAGGCAAAACATTTTTAGGACTGTATTACCACTTACTTTGAGTTGAAGTGAAAGTTTGTACCAAATTTGCAGACATTCCCCCAAGAACATATCAAAAATAAACATACTTTGTGAGGCCACTGTGACCTTGACCTTTGACCTTGGGCTAACAATATGAAATCCAAGCTCAAGTGGATGTTTGTACCAAATTTGAGAAAATTCCCTCAGGGCATTCTTGAGATATCGCGTTCAAGGGAATGGGATGTACGTCCGTAAGGACAACCCAAAGACGTAATGCCTCCGGCCACTGGCTGTCGCCAGGACAGGGGCATAAACGGCAGTTATAGTGAGTTTGAATGGGGCATTTTTTTGCCACGAAGGTGCCAAAAGGAACTTTTTTTTTTACACAGTGAAACAAAGAAAAAAAATTGTCATGCCATATGCATTAATTTTTGCTTAACATTTTCAAAAATGTTCATCAGGTGCCTTAAGGGTTAACCAACAGCTGAAATCATTTTAGGGTCAAACACATTCAGGTTCAGACTTTTGGAGTCTAAATTGCAAACGTTTGAGATCTCAACTCAGTTAAAACTCTCTTCGGCACCAGCACTCACACGATAGAAACATTCATGAAGACATTGGTGAAGAAAAGATTGCCACCAAACACACAGAAACTCCTGACAGGTAACATGTCTGATCAGTAACCCACCTGGATGTCACAGTAGTTGCGCTTGGACACAAAGGACACGTTGACAGGAAAGAAGTCATTGGGCTGTCCGGCGATGCTGAACTCCAGGCTACCGGTCTTGTTGTTGGAATCAATGACAGGTAGGCACCACTCAAGGATGTTTCGCCTGCTGTCATGTTTGTACTCGCCGTCCAAATCACCAATAACTGGAGCTCCCACCCCAGACCTGCAGAGGAACAGACATTTTTAATTGAAAATGCATCTAAATAAGACAAGGTATCCCAAAAACATTTCTCTATGGATCTTTGTTATGGATGCATTATTTTTTCCCTATGAAAACGTAAAAATCCATAAAACTAAATGAGAAAAGAAAATCATTTTCTAGTCTTTGTGGTTTTGTATTCAAAATCAACTAATTGCAGCCAGATACGATTAAGTTTACAAACCCACACACTGACAGATTGAAGAGTGAATTCTAATAATAACTAGATTCTTAAATCCTATGAACTGCTAGGTATCATTTTATTGTTGTAACAGATCACAGAGTATAAAATGTAAGAACAACAATTACAGCTACTTTTAATGCATCAACAACCCATCAGCCAAAGTCAGTGGGAGCGTATACATTTGTTTAGTGGATGTACTTACGGTACAGGGATGCTGATGACCACGTCATTGAGCTCGAGACTCTCCTCCTGCAGCTCGTACTCAATGTTGACATCACAGCCAGTAGCACTCTCTGAAGGCCAGCAGTTTACTGTGAGAGAAATACGAAGAGGGTGAGACGGCAGCAGGAGACTGTTCAGTTATACTACATTTGTTGTGGCAGTATCAAATCCCCTGTAGTGAACTGTGGCCATCAGGGCAAACAGAGGATGTTGTGCAGCAGTAGAGTTATTGAGGTTAGTTTATGATGATATTGGCCATCCAAATACATGTGTGAACTGTGTAAAGGTGTCACAGTACATGTGCAGCATAGTGCTCAGATTATCTACTGAAATAAATAGTGGCATCATTTAAACTTTACTCCTTAAGTCCCCAGATAAAGCACATGTTAGAACGTACTGGTTAGAGGTATGAGGGCCTCGTCTGTGGTCTGTAGTCTCCACTTAAGCACGCCAACATCGTTGTTGAGAGGGAAGGACTTCTCTGGATTTTTCAGGCCAATCACAGACTCCGCTGTAAACAACTTCTTGTCCACATTGGGATGTGTCTGAGTAGAGAAGATAGAGAAACAAGGTTATCACCCAGAAGTCATGTGATCCACTGTATGTACACCAGACATAATAGTGGCTGTTAGTACTGAACTGATGACGGCAATAGTAACAGGTATTTCAAAAAGTAACTTCCAACATCCTTGTTTTCCAGTCACAATATGATTTGTGTTGACCTACTTGCAGCTGCAACCCTTTGTTGTCATTATTATTGAGGATGAGGCGAATGCGTCCATTCTTGTCATCCGTGACTCGGAGCGTCACCATGCCCAGCAACTCCATGTTCTGTAGGCCACCGTCACGACCACAAGTCAGCGAGATCTTCTCCTCCACACGCAGATGTACACTAGGGTAAAAACACATTCAAACTGTGAGCTGCATGGTCAGATATTCATTAATACAGTTTAGCAGGATCATAATATACAACAAAACCATTACAGTGATCTTACATAATTAAAACAATCCTAAGTATCTTTTTTATTTTCATTTATGTTAAATAATAGACAGGATATACACTGTGAAGCCCCCTTAATTTAAGTCAGGTCAGGAAGTATTGATTTCAAAGATATCAGAAGATTCATATACAGGCCCTGTTGTGTTTGTACCTCTCCACATTGACTGGCGGAGGAAGAACCTTAGATACATCTGAGCCTCTCTTTCCTGTGCTGGGCATGATGGTTTCACCCTCAGACTTCAGCTTGTCAACAAAGTTGTCCACCTCTTTCCCTTTAGCGCCCAGTTTCAGAGCCTTACTGGGTCCACTTGATCTGAAGAAAAAAAAAAAAAAAGGCTTCATAAGTTTTTGCCAAACTACAAAGTTTGTCCAGAAAAATACATGTCAATTGTAATGCAAACCAAAACAATGACAAAAAAACAATGTTCATTTGTGTACTTCTCCCAGCTGTACCTGGCTGTACTGGGTGTGATCTTGGGTTTCTCCGGCTCGACGATGGTGTCTGTGATGATGGACCCTGAGGAGATACTGGTCATGCCAGCGCTGCCGAAGCCGCCGAAAGCAGGCACCTTCTTTCCGGAGCGCTCAGCATCCCTTCTAGCCTGCTGCAGCTCCTTGGCCTTCCTCCTCATCTCTGCCTTGGCCTCTCTTTCTTGGGTCTGTGTAGTATGGTCAGGCATAAGTTGTTATAACAACAGAGAGACACCCGTTCGCTTTCACTGATGTTTACAGTACTCTTGTATGTGATAAATACATAAAATTGCCCAAAAGTATAAAATTGTTAACTATATTTATGCTTGCAAATGCACATAATTAAATTTTTTTGTATTATCCCCTGAGGACGTCACTTTAATGACACAATTGCGAATCGTGAATCTTATTTTATCTCTCACCTCTCTGACAGCACGGAACACCTTCTCCTCATGGGAGTCCATCTCTGTGAAGGTGCGGATCTGAGCCAGGTTGACGTTCTCTCTGTAGCCTAATGCCACAATCTCATCGAAGGCAAAGATCAGGTCAAAACAGTGCTCTGATATTTCACTCTCCTCCAGCACACGACAGTATTCTGGGATCTGAAAAGGTGGGGGGAAAAGAGATTGATATCAACAAGTTGAATCAGAAAAAACATTTTAACACTGCAGTGAGGAAGAGATAGTACTTTTAGAATTACTTAAAGAAAACATATTTCTTTATGACGCTAAAAGCTTGACTGCCCTACAACCACTGTCCTTCTGGATTTGGAATAAGAAGTTAACAAAAATAATGTATGGAAGATGATAGATGTCAGATACATAGACTTTTTAAATAACATAAAGACAAGTATCAGATACACGGCAGACACCCAATATTTAAGGATCAGGACATTCAGAGGAATAATTTTAATCTGGGAGAAAAAGATTACTGTAGAATGATAACATGAAATAACTAACTTGGTTGTTAGTGATCAGTGAGTCCCAGAATACACACACAGCACACTCTCATGTGGTTTCCTGTGGACAGCCCACCAGCCAACAAGGTCTAATCTAGGTTCGCTTACCAGAAATGTTGTACAGCCGCTGTTGTGTACACACTGTTCAACATTCTATCTCTCTCATTTCAAATTCACTCACTATGCTCCATGCATGGTCCATGTCTCAGCTCTATTCTTAACTAATATGAACAGACATTCTGTACGATTATATATATATATATATATGCATCCACTGGAATTGCACACTAGCTGACATGAGCAGTCCATATCCAGACATTAACAAGCTGGTAAGTTTTTATCTTATGTTGGTTAATGTAATCTTTACATTTATCATTTCAACAAACCCAATTGGCCTTAACTAATACTTAAAGCAAACTCCTCGTCACTGAAGTCACAAAGAAACAAGTTGAACAAGATGTTCAAAAAAACACTGTAAATATTCACCATAGTGTCAGTGTTCTACTGGCTAACAAGTCAACAATAGAGAATAATCCATGCACATTAAATGTATTTAACATTTACAAACTGCAACTTTAAAACCAAAGATACTTTGAAAGTTTTATGTTGTTTCAGAAATATTTAATTTAGTTACTAACATGAATAATGTTATGTGTAGGGAATGACCATAGTGGTTTATTTCCTTTTCAGCAGTAATTAGCTGTATGAGCCTGAATGGGTCCCTACCCACTTACTAGAGTCCCTAGTAAATCCACAGCTAATTACCGCCACCTACTGACATTAAATCTCATGAGCTAAACAAGCAGTGCAACAAAAGATGACAAAGAAATGAATAGGGTGCTCAAAAGCTGGCCCTAACCTCCTAAAGTAAAAAAATTACATAAACCCATTATAGCAATAGTGAACTTTAATCTGTAAACTCCTCCTTTACTTATGAACTACTTTTTTACATTTTGGATTGTAATCTAAGTCTATTCATTTAAAAGGATAAATAAAGTGAGAACATATTGAAATGAACATCAACAACAGTTGGGCAGCTTGACCAATACATATCAGCTATTAGTGGTGAGTCATTTTATTTTGCTGATTTAATGGTCTGTCTTCTTGAGATTTCAAATCTGTAATTAATTAACCTGTGGAGCACAATTCAAAGTGTGGCCTTTGGTGGTGCCTGCTGGCTCACCCTTTGCTGTGTCTTCACCCATTCTCTCTACCCATTACACATCAAACTTGTGCGCTTTGGCAGTGAAAAGTTGGGCCTCACACCCAGCACAACAGCCTGTTAATGTGGGCCCATCCACTAAGTCATCTGTGCCCATCCTGGACAAGCCTCCATCCCCGAAGCCAGAGTCAGAATAGCTCACCTAAATAACTGATGCAGATGATAACCTCACTGGGGGTTGCATTCATGCTGGTAAGACTACCCATGTGTTTTCTTCTCAGGCTCATATCACAGGCAGCAGCGCCACGTGATCTAAGTGCCAGATCTAAGTGCCAGACCTCTAAGACTGGAGGCAACCTCTGGAGAAAGAAGGGAACCCAATATTCATGTCTGAAAACAGCTTGTGTGGCTGTGCACCCTGATCTTAACATGCGTTACCACCACCCATCTTTCATTTGGATGCTGCAAGTGGAGAGGTCCTTCATCTGATCTTCAAATTCAATGTATTTCAAATAGTGTCAGACATTTGTTGTTGTTCAGCCTCAAGCTTTTAGCTTATCAAAGATCACACACCTGCACTAATCTACAAGCAATCACTAGGTGTTGGACTGAGCAGGTAAAAAATATGAACTTCTTGCTCAAAACATCTACCCAGTCTCAACTGTGTCACATTTCCTGTGCTACCAACATTTTTATCAGAAAATGAAAGAGGAAGGCGGTGCACAAGAGTTTGCTGTTACACTGCAGACATAAATTCAGGTTGTCACAAGACAACTAGTTGGACCAAATTAGTAAACTTAACAGATTTACAGGATGTAAATGTTGATCAACTGATATACAAAAAGAATAAATTAAAATAATTTTTGGACAAGTATCCTTGCGAGTCAAGCAGTATGGGAAAACATGATCAAAACTACAAGTGAAATTAGGATTAGAAAAAAATTATCCTCAATTTTTTTGTTTATGCACTTAGATTAAATGATTACAGCAGCAGACTGTAATCCATTTTACGTTCAGGTTTCAAATGTAGATAATGTTAAATATCTATAATCTGTTGGATATATATCTGACAGATGTGGCAGAAATATGCAGGAAGACGCCATTATTTCTTACCACGCGGGAGAAGAGTCTGAGCGTCTCCAAGTCCTCAAGGATGTTGCTGTTCTTGGTGGTGATGAGGACCATGTAGAGTTTCTCAAGAGGCTGATACACATAGCGAACACTGTCTGTTTCCACAAAGGTGTGCTGTTTGCCCGTGTTCATCAGTTTGGGGAATGCAGCCAGGAGACCCTCTATACGAGTCCGGGTCATTTCCACAAACTGCCGCGATACAATGGCCTTGCCGGCCTTGGTGCACACCGCCGCTGCCAACAGCACCTGCAGGTGATGAGAAATCATGATTACTTTGTCTACAGACCTTAAGTTAAAAAAATAAAAACATATTGGACAGTCACAGTGTGAGAGTACAAATGAGACAAATGTTCATTGTATGCACCTATATACCAAGGCAAATTCCAGGTAGGTGTAACCCTACTTGGCAATAAATACTTTCTGATTCTGAGACCAAACGGCAGAAGTGAACTATATGTCTACAGGAACTTAATAATAAAGGTGATGAATCATCATTTTACCTCAACTCCGGATGCCACAAACGTTTGTTGTTTCAGGTGAGAGAAAGTGTGGCCAAATTATGTTGTATATGTTTGTTGTGTGCATTTTGTGAAATTGAGAATAAGGTTCACATCTTGCTCTATTGTGCTGTCAACAAGACATAAGGGACGGTCTTTTGAGCTAACATCCTCTATTTATGTCAAATTATTCTGGCTCGGGGAGGACACTTTTTAAAAGCAGATCTTGGTGAAAAAAAACAATCATGGCAAGAAAGTTATGAACCCATGAGGGTTGGGCACTCTGTGTGCAACACACAAAATAACATTACAACTAACATTACAACTAAAGTAGATGAGAATGAAGACTATGGAAGAAGATGGCAGATCCACTATGAGCAAAGACAACGTGAATGTCTGTAACATGTAACAGCGATCCAGCAGCCGTAAGGTCGTTTTTAAGTTGTGTTAATGTCTGACTAGTCGTAAAACCCATTTTGCATCACCACAGTCTTGAATGGTGGTTGGTGCATTAATTCCACGTTGACAATGGCTGAAGCTGGGAATGACAGACACCGAGTGCACTGTATCTCAACTTGATATAAACGAGCAACAACTGTAATAATACAAGTGATGGTAATAATTATGCCAGCATACACTTGTCTCTGGTTTACTGCAGCACGGTGTAGACTGGCTGGGGACAGTCTGGCAGGTTTAGCCCGGATCCGGCTAATGACAGGAGCTAACCTCAGCGCTAGCTTGTAGCGCTAGTTAACGTCAGCCGTATCAGCACATTCAGTGTCGTCCATTCACTACACGTTCAGCTGGGTAATGAAACGACGGTTCGTTTGTCTCACTTTAGCCTGTACGTAGTGACTTGAACCTGTCAACCCGACGGAGTGAAGCGTTTGTATTTCTCCTCCTCGAGAAGCTAGCTAACTGAGACCCAACTAGCGTTAGCTTCTTGCCAGGTTAGCCAATGTTATGATAATTGCAAGGCCCGATAACAGGCAGGGAAATAACTCACCATTTTGGTCCCTCGCTATGGTAGGACGGTCTTCAGTCTCTCGCGTGTCTCGCTTTGAGGGGATTTCTTATCACTCTGGAATAACAAGGAGCGATTGTGCAGCTGACTTCTCGTTGTGTGGTTGTTAGCTAGCTAGCGTCAATATGGAAGCAGCACAGAGCCACGTCTCCACCGGAAGAGCAGCGTTAGATCAGCCCACTGTGGAAACCAGTGACGTGGGCCCCAAACTGTTGTTGCATAAATAACTTACTAGTGCGACTTCCACGGGCGGTTCTTCTTCACACTGTTCAGATTTCCAACATGGTTCTAAATACTGTCCATCTTCATCTCTTTCCTTTGTGATGTAAATATGAAACATGTCAATAAAAACATGTAAAATACCATCACGTTTAGAATCAAACACAGGTTGTGTGTGTGTCTATGGGTAATAATAATAACAACAACAACAACGATGATAATAATAATAATAATAATAATTTGATAATAACTTGATAATAATAACTTGATAATAGTAATATATAATAACTCGATAATAATGATAAACACAAATGAAGAACTGAAGGCAAACATTTGACAAGAATTAAAAGGTCACATGACAGTATGGCGGAAATATAAGAGTGAAAATGCAACAGATGCGAAAAGAGTAAAGTGAAACAAAAATATATGTGTGTGTGTGTGTTATGCAACATGAAAACATCAGGTTCATAGAGATAGGTTTACTTGAGCTTTGAACATCATGCAGATTTACAACTCAATTGAAGTCAGTGTTGACATGACATTTCAGAATGTGCCTTTTAAAAAAATGACTTCTCCTTGATTGACAGCCACTTGGATTTTCACATTTTTTCGAACATGAAATGAAGAATTGTAAATGCCCAGTCAGTAATGTACTACTTGAGGTTCATCATCGTACAGGAAACTGTGGACTGCTAGTAATCAAATAATACACACAATTAATACAGTAGTTAAAAGTGACATACAGCATATTATATGTAAAGTAAAAGACACGGTAACACAGCATAAACTGTTTCTGTATGTTAAACAATCATAATAAAATACATTTTAAAAAGTCAAAACCTCAGAAAAGAACTACTCTGACTATTGAGCAAGCTCTTTTATTGCTCTATGTACTCAATGATCAAGCTTTCAGTTCAGAGAGAACACTAATCCTGTTGTTTCTTTGTTCCTTGTGGTCTAATGTGATCTTGCCTTGCCTTTGGTACAGTGTTCCAACTGGTTTGTGGCACTAAAGCACCATATCAAGTGACACAAGGGCCTTCAGGTGGGTGTTGCCCTTTATATACAGTCTATGGTGTTGTCATAAACTTCATAGGGTTGCAGTAGCTTTTCTTGGTCACCAGATGTCACCATTTCAACTGTGTATGAAAAGAAGACGAAGAACCACACTGCCAGCCCAATTCAATTGGAGAATTAACCAGTGGTGGGATGTAACGACATACATCTACTTTGTTAATGCACTTTAGTACATTTTTCATGTATCTGTATTTTGATTAAGTACATTTATTTTCAGGTACTTTTACTCCACCTCACGTATGAGAAAATATCTGTACCTTCTACTACATGACATTTTTACAATGTACTGTGTTACACGTTCTCATTGTTGAAGAAAGTGGATTCTGAAGACTCAACGATAATGATGTAGTAGCATTAGTAGCATTAGAGAATAGGAGACACTGTGAGTATTTTACTTATAATACTTTAAGTATATTTAAAAAGAGAATCCTTACTTACTTGAACACAAGAAAAATGAATGTGGTGCTTTTAGTTTTACTATTTGTACTTTAACCAAAGTAAACTATTTGAGTGTTTCCTCCACCATCCAACATTTATATTATGGAAGTAAATCAGTCTCATCAGAGTTTGAAATTTTAAAGCCTTTGAATTTCTAGCACTGAATTTTTTTTACATTGAAATTATGCATTTGTATATTTTTGACACTGAATTAAAAATTTGTCTTTCTTCCCTTTTATTTGTCAATGTTATAAATTCAGAATCAAAAATTTGAGTTTAAAAATTCAAAGTATATATGTTCAACTGCTAAAATCCAATTGCGATAATTCAGATGCTAAATTTCTGTTGCATTTTAGCATTTTATACATGGATGCAGATATTTAAAAGTAAATTCCCATATAATCAGATGGAAGAATGAACTCAAGACATTTTCAAAAGTTCTTCAGTACTTGACAGACAAAACTGCCCTGAAACATCTTTCTTTAATGGACTTGTTATTGCTGCTTGAATCTATTTGTTCTATTTTTGTTTCACGTCTGATGTATTATTTTGTCTTTAATCCTGTGTGAACACTAGAACAACCTTTAAAGGGATAGTTCACCCAAAAAGGAAAATTCACTTATCATCTACTCACCACTATGCCAACGGAGGGCTGGGTGAAGTGTTTGACTCCACTAAACAATTTTGGAGTTTCAGGGGTAAACAGTGTTGCAGCCAAATCCAATACAATCATTTTTGGGTGAACTCTCTTTAAAATGTTGCTAAATGCCTTAAAGGTTTGTGATAATTGTTTAAAATAAGACATGGGGAACATCCTCTCATGATCAAAGTATGTAACAGCAGTTTTGTAAATAAATGATTTCACTATCCTCACACAGAATAGGGATTTACACAGCTAACACGGAAAAGGTGACACGTCCAGAAAAGAGAAGTATTAGGCGAATGTTGTTATTTGATCTCGATCTGTAGTACACCCTGACTTCTCCCACGCTCTCTCCCAATAGGAAACTGCAGGACGGAACAAGGAAATGACCTCCAACCGGTCCAATGACATCACGACGTTCCGGGTTCATTCATGTGGGAGCTGTCTGAGAGAAGTACTGCCACTACTTCAAGGCTTTACGGGTTTTTAATGGAGTCACCGTCCACGCAGACGCGCTGTTGATTGAACATCGACAGAGAGAAGCGGACCGTCGACATGTCGGAGGAGAAAAACTCTCCGGTAGGTTTCCTCTCACTTTGGGCGGGTGGTTTTACACCAGGCATGAGGCGCCTTCATTCACTGCTCCCTGTGCTGGCGACCGCCATTTCCGTATGCGTCGTCAAATGGAGCGCGGGGATTGGCTCACGTTCCCGTCAGTTTTAGTATTCTGTTTTCTATTGGGCAGTAGGAAGCAGGAGGGGCGGGGTTTGTAAAAGAAGAAGTGGATAAGCGAAGTTTGATTAGTTGATTAGCTGATGTGGTTACTAATGACGCATGTGACAGTGTCATGGCTTCTGACGTTTAAAGAGAAGTGACACAGACCTTCGGCTCCGAAACCGAGCAGAAACACAACTGCTGTGTTTTACTGCGTTAAAACTAGTTTTGCGAACTTCACGTTTCTTATTTGTCAGGAAGGGAAACACGTTTAATGTTGTCAGTTTTAGTTTATAAAGTGCCATAAGCTCTATTGTACTGATGCCGAATGAAAGTGTCCATTATAAGCTCCCGTAAGAACACACTGAGTGATTTTCATGGTGTAGTAAGATAGTGTTTGGCTGGATTCAAGTAAGGCTCTTGACAAACAGTTCAAATGCAGCCTCAGGATGACTTGTTGTATATGAAAACAGATACAATCACATGAAGAACATAAAGAAATTACATGTATTGTTACAGATAATCTGACATTTATTAAAAGCCTGACACACCAAAGTTATATCAAGAACTTAAAAAATCACATCAGTCAATATCAATCATTATCACAGTGAGTATCATATTATTTCTTTATGAGCAGAGAATGACAAACACTTGATAAAAAGAGAAACAAAATCAATGATGTGTTATACGTCCCACTGTGTTTGATTCATACGTATTATATTGTGGACTTATCTACTGTTGTTATTGAGGAAATTATATTGCTATAATCATTGATGTTGCCCAGTTGCCCAGCCTGAGCCTGAGCTGCCCTATTATGCACATGAGAAACAGTAAAAGGTCAAACATTTGAACCTCAAGTATTTTCACAATGAATTAAATTGGAATCTTCTTCAATATGTTATTCCAAAAAATTCCAAAGATCTATTGTTTCATTTTGGTGTTTCTCTCAGGGACTCTCTTCTATATTCTATTTCACAATATAATTATTTATAACAGTATTATTATCCTCAATCCTCCTCTGCTCAACCTCTCTTAGCTGACAAAGTCAACAAATAAAATGAAATAAAAAAGGTCATTGTTTAATAAAACATTATTCCTTCCTCATCACCAATTTTTAATACAGGAGGAATATATGTAGACAATTTTTAAGATGTGCGTAGTGTAAAATATATGATGCCTCATTCTGTACATATAACTATTTTAATGGATATTCCACATTTCCTTTCAAGTAACAACAGGGAAAATTGTGATTTGAATTTTCATAGTTTTACAGTATTTTTACATTCAGAAATAAGAAAGTTTCCAAACAAAGTGTGTTTTAATGACCACACCTTATACCCTGGAGCTGCCCCTCCCTGCCTCGTATAACGGACTCGGGTGAATAAGCGCCCTTATCTTCAGGGACCAGAGATATCTTGGGGTGGAGATCTTGAAGAAGTGGGGGGTGGTTCCTGGTAAAAAAGACCTCTGTTTAGTATGTAGAGACCATATGACCTCAGCACAGCTCCTTACCAAGACACAGCAGGCATTTCCAGCCACACAGAGCACACAATAGCCTCCACAGTGCAGACACCCGGTACGGACTCAGAATTATGGAGGCTGGACCTTACAAATACATCACGGTGAGGCGAGCAGAGAAAGGGTTCCATTGCATTTATATAAACGTGTAGGGGGGGGATTGATGAACACCAGCCAGAATATCAGGAAGAGGTTCTGCAGACAATGAGTTAAAACTCTTTCAACTAACTTCTCTTTTGCCCCGGCAGGATGGGAATGGCAAGGTTATTCGGCTCATCCGGATCGGAACCCGCAAAAGTCAGGTAAAGTACAACTGTATATTTCCAGTTTATAATTTTGGCTTTGATTAAAGTGTGCGAACTTAGATCCAGCAGAGTCCTAATGTGTCAGTTAACTGTCAGTTATCTCATGCACCGTTCCTGCATGCTGCTGTAGATACAGTAAAGAGATGTCTGGAGCTCTTCTTGCAGAGATAACATACACCACAAGGTCTTTTTAAGATAACTGTTCCTCCTTCAGTCTGATTGGAAGGTCATTTGATCTGTTTTTTTTGTTTGTTTTTTTTAACAAATATGAAAAGAGTCTCACTAAAGTTGAAGGTTTCTATTCTTTTCTATCCCAGTTGGCTCGCATCCAGACTGACAGTGTGGCGGACAAGCTGAAAGGCCTTTACCCTGAACTCAACTTGGAAATAGGTGAGAATCATCCCAAACTTCTGTTTTACTGTTTTATTTAGTTTTTGATACCAAAAAATGCATTGCACATGTAAAATACACTTTTGTAGCTGTGAACTATGAAAAACTCCTTTAAAATGAGCCCAATATACTCGTAGTAACAACGTTAAGTCATTTCTTTTGTCTGACTCACTGATCAAAAACCAGTTACAGTCTTGTAGCCATTCATTACCCTGCCACAGGGTGTGTTACTTCACCTTAATGTCCTCTGTGTCATAACTGAGGACAAATTACTAGTGTCCAAAACCTGTGGATCTGTGTTTTCACCGTTCTGTGTGTGGTTGATCATATTATTGAATCATTCTATCTTCTCTTTCAGTTGGCATGTCTACGACAGGAGACAGAATCCTTGACACCGCTCTATCAAAGGTGATTAAGTGACGATTGTTTAAGCGAAGAATGAACACATCTCGGGTCACAGCTGACAATTATCGTTACTATCAATATCTGCCGATTGTTTTTTAGATTAATTGCAAAATATCCCAGACAATGCCATCCCCAATTCCTGTACAACATCCAAGGTGGCATATTCAAATATAACACTTACATTTAAGCTGGATTCCTGGCATTATATATATATTTTTTTAATTCAAATTGTACTGATTTTTAAAGTCAAAAACTAAAATGCGTTAAAATGCACCTCATGTTCACCACTCACTGTAGAAATGTCTCATTCACTGTAACAGATGAATGTATAATAACGATGTGTTTTGTTTGTCCTGCAGATTGGAGAGAAGAGTTTGTTCACCAAAGAGCTGGAGACTGCTCTGGAGAGGAATGAGTGAGTAGGACCTGTGTCATCTGTGGCTGACACCACACTGTCTTCACTTCATTGTTTCACCAGCTGACACAAACGGTTTAACTGAAAGGGCTTCACGTCGGAAGACTGATACTTCTTGTATTGTAGCTGCCATTTAATATCCTCTCAAAAAAAAAAAAAAATCCATGCAGAGAGAAACCCTTTTGATTTCTCCTGCAGCCTCAGATGCTGCATATCTCTCTGATCTGTGGCTGCCTTGAAGATATAACATATGTCTCACCATTGAGTGGTTGTATTATGTATTGAAACATAAAAGGATCATGTATATATGACTGGGTTCTTCTGTGTCCTACAGGGTTGATCTGGTTGTTCATTCACTGAAAGACCTTCCCACCACTCTGCCTCCAGGATTCACCATTGGAGCTGTGTTGAAGTAAGTGCGCTCACACACAGAGGACATCTGCATATGTTAAGTGTGTCATTTTGGTTGTGAGATTTAAAATCAATTAACTTACAGCCTTACCATGAGAATTATTAGAATTAATAACAAAAATTAAAAAGTCACTGGCATATTTTTGAGTTATTTTAAATGTAATTTTTTTAGCATCTAGCCTTTATTGAATGGGAAACAGTGAAGAGGCAGACAGGAATCAGGTGTGATCCACGACATTGCACCTATGTGGCACGCACTGTAATTATTTGACCTCTATAGCGCTCCACTTTCAACTGGTCAAAGATGGAAAATGTTGATATATTATTTTAGCCCCTATAGGGATATTTGCACAGATTTTCCCCTTTAAAGTTGAAGTAAAATTTGAATTGTCATATTGCAGTTATTGAGCTCATTTGAACTAACTGCCAGGGTACGTGCTTTCTCGTCCCCCACCACAAAACTACCAAAATAGTTTTAGTGCCGAACCACAAACAATTGATTGATTGATGAACTGACCAAATTACAGTTCCGCAGCCGGCAGTGAAAAAGAAGACTGCTAGCAGCACATATTGATGTAAACAAATAAACAACAAATAAGTTATACCTCATGATATTAAAATAATCTAATTAGCAAAATAGGGGGAAGGAAGTGTTGACTGTGTTTTAGGTGAGAAAACTGGATGCAAACATTCCGTCGCTCTCTTCAGAGGAAAAACTTGAATTCACTTTGTTGTTTCTATTATTAACTCAGTTTTCAAACATTTTTTCCTTTTTAATAATTTAATGTAGCTTTTTTATTTTTTATTTTTTAAAGTAGTAAGTATTTAGGAGAGTGGAAAGGTGTTCGCTCAGGCTGTAAAGTTCAAATGATATGAACTGAATAATGTTGTTCTGCTGAGATAAAGTTTTATAAGTCATACGCACAGAGAATCTGACAAACTATTTTAATGTCACAGGCCCCTGACTGATCAGCAACTGAGAAGACAATAGACTTTTTAAATCTGAGGAACATGTTTCAAGGTTTAATAACATATTCGGTAGCCCATTATCTTCCATTAGACAACAGCTAGCAGAGGCATTCAACCACTTCCTTGCCAACATCACTGTTTAATACCAATACATGACACGCTGGGAGAGAGAATTTTATTCTGAAATATCAATGCACCTCTGGGACACAGTTTTTTTTAGCCTGGAAGTAAAATGCACTGGAAACAAGCTTGTAATCTAATGATAAATGCAAAATGCTGGATCCAATGCTCAAGTGCTTGAAACCATCTTTTGTGTTGATGTAAACTGAACATTACACAGAAACATGTTTCAGTGAACTTAATGTCACATAACATTACTGACTTATTGAGAATGTTTCTGAGGTCAGGTGAAAAGACAAAACGATGGTTAACGTTACATTGCTCACTTGATTCCATCTACTACATCTTACTTAAATAAATTAGTCCAAGATGTGCATTGATATTTCAATATGAAAACATCCTTCATGGCTAGGAAGTGGAAGAATGCAAACGTTAGCTGTTGTCTAATGAAAGCTAAATATGTTGTTCAACCTTGAAACGTGGTCTATAGGGAGGATGACTTTTGACAAACTTGTGTAGAGAACTTGGTGTAAAACCTTATCAGGAGGACGCCGTCATTTATTATTTCAAGCCGCTGATGCTAAAGCAGAACAGTGGAGATTGTGAGGCTGTGTTTGGGACCCGTCCTTTGTCGGAACTGTTCCTATTTCCCAGTTCCATAATTGATCGCAGTATAAGTCAAATGTTGCTTATTGTCCGTTCTGCAGATCCCTATAGAATTTGTAGTGTAGACTCTTTGAGGTTGTTCTGACCAGGTGTAATGGCTCACCGTGCTTTGTTTTTTTTATTCCTTCTAGGAGAGAAAATCCCCATGATGCAGTGGTTTTACACCCAAAAAATGCAGGGAAAACTCTTGATTCTCTGCCAGAAAACAGGTAAAGCACAATGGATGATGTCTCTAGTTGTACTTGCTCACAGTCATGTCAAAGGTATGAATTACTTGACCTCATACTGTGTGTTTGTGTAGTGTCATCGGCACCAGTTCACTGCGCCGCGCTGCTCAGCTGAAGAAGAGATTCCCCCAACTCATGTTCAAAGACATCGTATCCTTCAAGAAAGCAAACGATAGCAGCTGAAAATGAGACCGAAATTATTTGTGTTTTACCACACAACAAACCGTCTGTTTAATATTCAGGTTTAAGTATATATTTTCTCATGAGGAAGGGTGTGTTGGCAAGCCCCAGTTTCTGTCCTTAACTGTGGTCCTCAGCGTGGAAACCTGAACACACGTCTGAAGAAGCTGGATGAGAAGGAGGACTTTGCTGCCATCATCCTGGCTGCTGCTGGCCTCAAGAGGATGGGCTGGGACAACCGGATCAGCCAGGTACAGTTCTGACCATATCCTGGTCCTCTGTTTAAAGCTTTCCTGTGTGACCTTTCTCATCTAACAAACTTTTTTCCACTGGTAGATCCTGGAGCCTGAAGACTGTATGTACGCTGTTGGACAGGTAATTGGAATACAACATATGACTCATACAAGAGGAGGATAATTGATGGATGATTGATGATCGATTATGCTAATATGTGTCTATGCCTGTCTCTTTCAGGGGGCTCTGGCAGTGGAGGTACGGGCCAGAGATGTAGACATCCTGGAAATGGTGTCCGTCCTTCACGATGCTGAAACTGTGCTGCGCTGCATAGCTGAGAGAGCCTTCCTCAAACAGCTGGTACACACACAGACACACAGATTCCTCCACTCATTTTCCTTTTCTATGAACCTGGCATACACAGTGTATTCAATAAAAAATGTTCGCCATTTGCAGGAGGGTGGGTGCAGCGTTCCAGTGGCTGTGAACACCGAAGTGAAAGACTCCCAGGTAAGATTACAAGGTCTACTCAGACACACCTGAATCCTGTGAGGGATTTGTTGCTGTGTGCACACGTCTGAGCAAAGAATCTCCTGCTGTTCCATTTTAATGAATTCACTCAGCCGGACATGTTCATGTTTGCCAGTTTCTGTTAAAGTGGCGGACATCAAGTGACGTTATGTGACTCATTTGGGTCTGAGGACTACAAGTTAAAAAAAATAAGCAGACTAGAAGACTGGGTTAAAGTAATAAATATTTACTGTTAAATGATGAAAGTATAACATTTAATAGATAGTTTGTTGTTGTGTTTTCTCAGCTCTACCTGACAGGAGCAGTGTACAGCCTGGACGGATCAGACAGTCTGAAGGAAACCATGCAGACTAGTATCGCTGCTACTGCTGACAAGGTAACAGCCAAACACATCAAAAATATCTTATTTGCCACCACAAACATACAGTCTGGATGGAACATGTAGTAAGAGAGAAATTGTCTGTTTTTCCTCTGTGTGTGTGTGTGTGTGGTATCACCTCCCAAACTTTACTTTGACAATGTGTCTCTGTGTGACAGAGCTCAGAAGAGGTGGACGAGCAGGTCCAACGTGTGGGAGTGACAGCCACAAAGATCTCGGGTGAAGCCCAAGACAGAGCTGAGGGGCTGGGGGTCAACCTGGCCAACCTCCTGCTGAGCAAAGGAGCCAAGGAGATCTTAACAGTGGCCAGGCAGCTCAATGATGCCAGGTAATCCTGCCCCACTGAGGGACGGGGGGCTGCACAGCTGGCAGGGTCCTCGGCTACAGTCAGTCACAGTCTTGTGTCAAGTAAAAACTTGATTTCAGTTTTTTTTATTTAATGTTACACATTTAAAATGAGCAAAAAGTGCCAAATGGGGCCGTTTATTCCTTCTGCACCAGATGAGCTCGGTCAGCAGCCAATAAATTGTTACTTGGACTATTTTTGTGCTCAGTCTGATAAAATGTCTCCTGTCAATATCAGCTTGTTCAGAGTCACTGCCGTGTGCAGCACTCTTGGTCTTGGTTCATAGTACCTCATGGAGCTATCCTCTGAGTCACCGACTAACCACCTGTGATGAACAATGGGAAGCAAAAAATGGCCTTCAAACAGTAACACAAACCTAACCCTCAGCACTTAGGCTACATCTATACTACTACAATTTTGTTTGAAAGCAGTGTAACTGCACAACAGCTGTTAGCAAAAGCAACACGGTCCGCAACACTTGTTATTGATGATTCAATGCCTGCTGTTTTGTTCCGGAAGAGGGTCATGTGATAGGAGCCTGATGAATCAGAGGCTACATCATGACCGAAAAGACAGAATCAGCAAGTGGGTGTGTTTATGTCGTTTCCAAACATCTCCGTTTCTGTCTGTCCAGACTAAAACACAACCCCAGAGTATTCAAACTAAAACTGGGCCAGAAGCGTTTTCCAAACGTCTCAGTTATAGCGGACCTAAAACTCCGGGGTAGTGTGGACACCCGGCATATCCATATCAGAGTTGATGTGTTTTCACATGAAAATGTCATAGTATGGATGTAGCCTTAGAGTACCATCACTGGCTGATGTCCTCATGGTGAAACCCTGCATTGTTTTTTAAAGCATATCATTACAGTATCAGTGTCTCAGAAAAATTCAACATTTTGTATATTTTTCCCCAAGGATGTTTTATCAGCGTCCAGTATCGGTTTCCCCAAGCAGGTAGAAAAGGGTTGTTAAACCAGAGTTCCTCTCATAGCTTTTATCTGCATTATCGTTTGGAAAAAAATGACTTGATGGTACCAAAGACTTGTTTCCAAGCACATGGGCACATTTTCTGTGTTTTGGCTGGTAATTATGCACTGAAGTAAGGCTCCTTTAGGTGGGAGGTTTGTGAAATGTAGATACATATGTAATTTCAGTCATTCATTCATCAGCTCTAAACTCCTTGGAGGTTGATGACTTTCTTTTTTGAACTTCCACCTTCACAAGTTGATCAGACCTCATCCACTGGAGTGTTAAAGTATTGTGTTTTAACATGTAGGCTCCTTAAACAGAGGTTTTCTCTCTGCATGATCTTCATTCAGCTCATGTTGATTCTAACATTTACAGCCAAGGAGGTTTACCATGTTTTCGGAGTATGCTAGCTACTATATAGAGAACATTTATTTCATATACATAACGATAAGCATTTTGTTTTACCCTTGTGGCAGAGCTAAGCTAACAGCTTTGTCCCAAGTATATTTTATGATTTCAGTTTTACTTAATGAGTGGAGAATCCATGTTAACCTCTGGAGTTCATCTGCTCTCAGTTTTCTTGCCTCTGATTTTAAATGCGCTCTGGGCTGTTACTTTGTCCTGTTTATGCTTTGCTGAGAGCATCTTCAAACAATGGTTGTAATATCTGTAACAGACTAGGCAGCAAACTAGGTTTTAACTAAGGTATAAATGCTACGTTTTTGGTTGTACAGGAGTAAAATGAACTGTTTAAAAGGTGAAGGACACAGAAGCACAGCAACTTATTAGTTGTCATATGCTGGCTATGGGGGATACTCCTGTTGTGTACAGTTAGTAAGCGAGACAGACCCTATTTAATTGAAAATAATGCACAATATTACATTACTTTATCAGTATATTACTGTTGTATTGCCACACTCTGAACACTGGCTCAAGGCTTGATTAAATGACCATTATGGACTCTGTCATGTTGATGGTACTATGTTGTGCTGAATTTGAAAGAATCACACCACCTTCACCTAACATAAGTAGGTACTTGTAATAATTACATCTACATCTCCTGAGATGGTTCTCATATTTATGGTGTAGTTTTCTTGAGATAATCTAAGTTATTATACAATGAATAATCATTAAACTCATAAATATGGAATCTGTATCTACACATCTACAAGATATTTATGCTGTTATCCTGAGTTGCTAAGTCATTATTACAACATAGATATGCCAATGAATATTTTGGTGAATACAATGCGTTTCTGTATAGTTCATCCAGACCTATTCAAAATGTTTGCAGTTTAAATGTTTTTGTAAAATTGATGAAAACCTGATGCTGTAGCAAATTTCCAAACTGCTTGACCATAATAAGTTCCCTAATGCAATAAACGTAAATGATTTGTCAGCTTCTATCAAAGTGCCAGCTGTCATTTGTGCCTGAGTAAACTGTATACGCTGCCTTACAGAACTGCAGAACTAAGAACTGTCTGTTTTTGCTCTAAAATCACAGTAGATCTTTATTCTGCAGCAGTAAACCCACAGTCAGTGTGTTATTGTATAAATTTATTTTTTAGTTCTTTATTGTGTATTATACTTAATTTAAACCTCCTGAGAAAGGAGGTAACATCTGCCATAATTATTTTTCAGCTTTAATTTCTGTATGAGTTAACATAGAATGTTCTTTTATTTAGATTCTGTGTCACGGTAACATGTTTTGACACTTATGTGGAAGTCATGTCAAATTAGAAACACTGATATGTCAATAAAGATGTGTGTGTTATACCTGACTGTCCAGTTCTTGTTTTGTTATTAACCAAACCTCAGATCAGTTCAGATACATGTTGATTTACACTTTTGTTTAGATCAGTAACTGTATATAAAGATGCTTGACATATCTGCCCTTCCTACCACTATCCAGAAACTAAGCCAAAGTATCTTGAAAATGAATGCCGATGAATGCCTGGACTTGCTTGTGTTTCTTGAAGACATTTCATCTCTCATCCAAGAGGCTTCCTCACTTCTAAGTGACTAATGGAAGGTTTCAGGTATTTAACCTCTGTGGGTCTGTTCAACTGTGTTGAGAGTTGTTATATATATAACCCAACAGGTTGTTGACCCCCCCATCAGATAATTTGATTTCACACATGACCTGCAGAGGATCTCCAGGTGTTTGTTTGAACAGCACATCGACACTGGCGTCAGTTCTTATCTTGTTAAATTAGCGTCAAGTGTTTTGGCCTTGTTATTAACGATACAGGCCGAACTTGAGGGTACACTGAGGCTAAAGGTAAATCTGAATGGCGCCTTGTTTAGATAGCTGTACTATAACAATAGTTAGCAACCATTGGACACCTAATTGGAAGTTGTAAACAAACATTTGGAATGAAGAACAATCTTATTTTCTTCTAATTATCGTGCTGAAGCAGTTTTGTTCAATAGCACTGAGCTTTTTGAGAACAATTCTTACGAAACAACAAACCCCCACTAAGTTACACACTTAGACTTAGTAAGAGACGAGAAGTGAGCTACAACAAACCCCAGTGGTTGATGGGATAACAACCTGTTGTTTGCAGCACGTTGTTAATGACAATAAGAGACAGAACATGTCTGCGTTTACTAAGTTTAACCACCGTGTGGCATTATAAAGTAATGTTGTACAACAACTCTGGAACACTTTGTATATTTTTTCACAACCGACAAAAACTTAACATAGGCTGAAAGTAGCAAACTAATAACAACTGATTTAGCTTAGGATACTAAAACGAACACCAAAACCTAACAGGAACTGTAGGTTTTTAGCAATTTATGCAAAACGGCAATGGAGAACTGGCAACCAACACATTTCTCACCTTGTGCTTCTTCTTCTCTGGGTCTGGCTTTGTGCTGGATCATCAATGTTCTGATCTCAACAAGCCTGGACAAATTACTGAGAAACCAATCAGAGGCTGCATGCATTGATTTTCATTTGAATGACATCATCACGTACTCCTCTCACAGAAAGTATTTTACAGTATTTTTATATTACAAAAAAACAAAACACTGAAGTATTTTGATACAAAATATGAATCGATTTTCATCAAAGGAGTATTCAGCTGCAACATAAAACTTCACCACTAAATATCACTAAATTCTATAGAATTCTAAAGTCATTAAATGTTTTGTGACTTGGCAAAGAGAAAATAAAACGGGTGGGTGATTAAATGTCTGTATTATCATAAAAACAGAGGTTTATACAGACACGTCTACGTCACTCATACGCTCCTGTTTATATACTTTCCATCCAGCTTTCGGAGTCGCACTGGTTTAGCTCAGTGGTTACTTCATCTACTTTCTTTCAGAATAATGATTACCAGTCCCTCACGGGATCGAAACCACGGGCGCTGTCCAGTGTTTTCTTTTTCTCTGCTCTCACCTGCTCTCTCTCCTTCACTTCACTCTTCCATCAACTCCAGACTTTGTTCTTACACTGAACTATTATGTCGCTTTTCGCCATTAAAACGTTGAACACTTATTTCCGCAGTGAAACCTGTCAAACGGAGCTCTGACAGATCAAAGTGTCGTGGTCACTTTGATGTTGTTGTTTTTATTCTATTCGCCCCGAGCGTTGATGAATCTTATAGTTTCCCGTAAATGTTCAGGAGAATATTGCGGTGAATTTGTTAAAATCATGTTGTCTCGCGCCTGATCATGCACCTCAACACCATGCTCAGCACTGATCCCTCCTGGCTCAGTCTGTAAAGGTTCCTGCGTCAAGTTAACTATGTTGTAACCACTATTGTGTCAAAATAAAACCGTAAATAAAACAGCAAACTTATTTTAAGTTGTTTTCCTGCTGATCAGTGAATACAACATGTTTAAAATACACAAGAAAATGTCAGAATAATCTCTGTTAAATGTTTACAGCACTGCCGACAGCATTATATTTTCTCCAAACGTATGTGTGAGTGTTTTGTATGTATTTTGTGAATGTTTCAATTTGAAAATGAAAAGAAAACCGGACATGCGTGACTTGACTTCCTGTGGCGCATGCACAGAGGATCTGGGCACAAGGATAATTTTGTTTGTCAGAGACAGGTTATCAAACATTATGTTATATTCATTGAAAAAAAGGGGGGAAGAAGGTTGTGAACCTAAAAAATTCAGTTTATGAAACTCCCTTTGTAATTTTAAATACATTTACATATTTTAGAGTAAAACAGTGAGTTACATTTGTGTTATTAAAAGTCTAAAGATTTAAATCATGTCAGAATTTTGATGTTATTTTACAATGAAATAATTAAGGATAGAAATTGCATCAACATGTCCACAAAATTAACAAGAGTTATCAATTCTGCGCTCATCTGCAAATGATAGAATTCACTGGATGGATTTTATGCAATATTTTGATACTGAGGTTTATGATTTTGCAAGGGATGAAAAAATTACGAGGTAAACATATTTTTTCATATTTACTTCTAAATATAATATAAATCTATCAGGGTGATTTAGTTTATATTTAGAAAAATTTGCTGGATATCTTTATTATCACATTTCTTGTCATATATGCTGATGGCATCCAAAAGCAATTCAGATGGAGTTTCTCTTAAAATGGGTCAGTCCTGTGGGAATAGCAGAGTTGTGGTATTTAAAAGGAAAGGAGAGTTGTATCTAAAACGTTCATAGGACAGAATTTGTCCATGTTCATAAAAAACTGGATAGAATATTACTGCTACAGTTTCATTATGAACCAATTGTTTTTAAACTTCTCATAATAACATACGCCTGCAGCTCTAACTGCGTCATCCTCCATTGCTGCATTGTAGTTGTGCACATTGCTGTTTGCAGCACTATTTGCCACATACTCACTCATACTATTGTTCATAAAGTTTTTATCATCCCCACAGACAGTCAGATACATAGGTCAGACCCGACCTCACAGTTAGTTATGAGAAAACCTTCAAGTGGCATGCAATGCAGTTCTCTCTCACCAGAACTTGTTTCGTGAAACTTCTGTCTACACAAAATATAAATTGGGCCATGTCCCACCCAGACATAAAATTTCATGGAAACGAGTTTAGTGATTTTGACATCATCCTTTGTAAGGTTCTGTGTGCAAGATTTAGGTGGAAGGGAGCTATTGGCAGAAACTGAATATAAAATAATCCTAGTGATGTTTTCACTAATGTGTAATCATCTAAACTGTTCGAATTGTTGTTTTCTTTACCCTAGAATGGGCCCTTTATATTAACATCGGGAGTGGGTCCTCTCTATGGAGGCCGCCATGGTTTTTACAGTAGGCCAAACTGGCCAAACTAAACACCTTGTGAGGTTTTATGACAACTGAATTCTACCACAGGTTGTCTTTCATGTTTGAATAGGGAGGGTGAGGTGAGCGGTATTCAGCTGCAACATAAAACTTCACCACTAGATGTCACTTAATTCTACAGACTCATTCAATAACAAACAAACATTTCAAACAATAATCATATTGGCGGAGGAAATGAAGTCATTAAATGTTTTGTGACTTGGCAAAGAGAAAATAAAACGGGTGGGTGATTAAATGTCTGTATTATCATGAAGACAGAGGTGTATACAGACACGTCTACGTCACTCATACGCTCCTGTTTATATACTTTCCATCCAGCTTTCGGAGTCGCACTGGTTTAGCTCAGTGGTTACTTCATCTACTTTCTTTCAGAATAATGATTACCAGTCTCTCACGGGATCGAAACCACGGGCGCTGTCCAGTGTTTTCTTTCTCTCTCCTTCACTTAACTCCTCCATCAACTCCAGACTTTGTTCTTACACTGAACTATTATGTCGCTTTTCGCCATTAAAACATTGAACACTTATTTCCGCTGTGAAACCTGTCAAACGGAGCTCTGACAGATCAAAGTGTCGTGGTGACTTTGATGTTGTTTTTATTCTATTCGCCCCGAGCGTTGATGAATCTTATAGTTTCCCGTAAATGTTCAGGAGAATATTGCGGTGAATTTGTTAAAATCATGTTGTCTCGCGCCTGATCACGCACCTCAACACCATGCTCAACACTGATCCCTCCTGGTTCAGTCTATAAAGGTTCCTGCGTCAAGTTAACTATGTTGTAACCAGTATTGTGTCAAAATAAAACAGCAAACTTATTTTAAGTTGTTTTCCTGCTGATCAGTGAATACAGGATGTTTAAAATACACAAGAAAATGTCAGAATAATCTCTGTTAAATGTTTACAGCACTGCCGACAGCATTATATTTTCTTCAAACGTATGTGTGAGTGTTTTGTATGTATTTTGTGAATGTTTCAATTTGAAAATGAAAAGAAAACTGGATATGCGTGACTTGACTTCCTGTGGCGCATGCGCAGAGGATCTGGGCACAAGGATAATTTTGTTTGTCAGAGACAGGTTATCAAACATTATGTTATATTCATTAAAAAACGGGGGAAGAAGGTTGTGAACCTAAAAATGTGTTATGAAACTCCCTTTGTAATTTTAAATACATTTACATATTTTAGATAAAACAGTGAGTTACATTTGTGTTATTAAAAGTCTAAAGATTTAAATCATATCAGAATTTTGATGTTATTTTACAATGAAAGAATTAAGGCATAGAAATTTCATCAACATGTCCACAAAATTAACAAGAGTTATCAATTCTGCGCTCATCTGCAAATGATAGAATTCACTGGATGGATTTTATGCAAGATTTTGATACTGACGTTTTTGATTTTGCAAGGGATGCAAAATTTACGTGGTAAAATTATTTTTCATATTTACTTCTAAATATAATATAAATCTATCAGGGTGATTTAGTTTTTATTTAGAAAAATTTGCTGGATATCTTTAATATTAAATTTCTTGTCATATATGTTGATGGCATCCAAAAGCAATTCAGATGGAGTTTCTCTTAAAATGGGTCAGTCCTGTGGGAATAGCAGAGTTGTATTATTTAAAAGGAAAGGAGAGTTGTATCTAGTTATAAAACGTTCATAGGACAGAATTTGTCCATGTTCATGAAAAATGGATAGAATATTACTGCTACAGTTTCATTATGAACCAATTTTTTTTTACACTTCTCATAATAACATACGCCTGCAGCTCAAACTGCGTCATCCTCCATTGCTGCATTGTAGTTGTGCACATTGCTGTTTGCAGCACTATTTGCCACATGCTCACTCACGCTATTGTTCATAAAGTTTTTATCTTCCCCACAGACAGTCAGATACATAGGTCAGACCCGACCTCACAGTTAGTTATGAGAAAACCTTCAAGTAGCATGCAATGCAGTTCTCTCTCACCAGAACTTGTTTCGTGAAACTTCTGTCTACACAAAATATAAATTGGGCCATGTCCCACCCAGACATAAAATTTCATGGAAACGAGTTTAGTGGTTTTGACATCATCCTTTGTAAGGTTCTGTGTGCAAGATTTAGGTGGAAGGGAGCTATTGGCAGAAACTGAATATAAAATAATCCTAGTGATGTTTTCACTAATGTGTAATCATCTAAACTGTTCGAATTGTTGTTTTCTTTACCCTAGAATGGGCCCTTTATATTAACATCGGGAGTGGGTCCTCTCTATGGAGGCCGCCATGTTTTTTACATTGGGCCAAACTGGACAAACTAAACACCTTGTGAGGTTTTATGACAACTGAATTCTACTACAGGTTCTCTTTCATGTTTGAATGGGGAGGGTAAGGTGAGGAGTATTCAGCTGCAACATAAAACTTCACCAATAGATGTCACTTAATTCTACAGACTCATTCAATAACAAACAAACATTTCAAACAATAATCATCTTGGCGGAGGAAATAAAGTCATTCAATGTTTTGTGACTTGGCAAAGAGAAAATAAAACGGGTGGGTGATTAAATGTCTGTATTATCATGAAGACAGAGATGTATACAGACACGTCTACGTCACTCATACGCTCCTGTTTATATACTTTCCATCCAGCTTTCAGTGTCGCACTGGTTTAGCTCAGTGGTTACTTCATCTACTTTCTTTCAGAATAATGATTACCAGTCTCTCACGGGATCGAAACCACGGGCGCTGTCCAGTTTTTTTCTCTCTCTCTCCTTCACTTAACTCCTCCATCAACTCCAGACTTTGTTCTACACTGAACTATTATGTCGCTTTTCGCCATTAAAACGTTGAACACTTATTTCCGCAGTGAAACCTGTCAAACGGAGCTCTGACAGATCAAAGTGTCGTGGTGACTTTGATGTTGTTGTTTTTATTCTATTCGCCCCGAGCGTTGATGAATCTTATAGTTTCCCGTAAATGTTCAGGAGAATATTGCGGTGAATTTGTTAAAATCATGTTGTCTCGCGCCTGATCACGCACCTCAACACCATGCTCAACACTGATCCCTCCTGGTTCAGTCTATAAAGGTTCCTGCGTCAAGTTAACTATGTTGTAACCACTATTGTGTCAAAATAAAACCGTAAATAAAACAGCAAACTTATTTTAAGTTTTTTTCCTGCTGATCAGTGAATACAGGATGTTTAAAATACACAAGAAAATGTCAGAATAATCTCTGTTCAATGTTTACAGCACTGCCGACAGCATTATATTTTCTCCAACGTATGTGTGAGTGTTTTGTATGTATTTTGTGAATGTTTCAATTTGAAAATGAAAAGAAAACCGGATATGCCTGACTTGACTTCCTGTGGCGCATGCGCAGAGGATCTGGGCACAAGGATAATTTTGTTTGTCAGAGACAGGTTATCAAACATTATGTTATATTCATTCAAAAAACGGGGGAAGAAGGTTGTGAACCTAAAAATGTGTTATGAAACTCCCTTTGTAATTTTAAATACATTTACATATTTTAGAATAAAACAGTGAGTTACATTTGTGTTATTAAAAGTCGGAAGATTTAATTGATATCAGAATTTTGATGTTATTTTACAATGAAAGAATTAAGCATAGAAATTTCATCTGCATGTCCACAAACTTAACAAGACTTATCAATTCTGCGCTCATCTGCAAATGATAGAATTCACTGGATGGATTTTATGCAAGATTTTGATACTGACGTTTTTGATTTTGCAAGGGATGAAAAATTTACGTGGTAAAAATATTTTTTCATATTTACTTCTAAATATAATATAAATCTATCAGGGTGATTTAGTTTTTATTTAGAAAAATTTGCTGGATATCTTTAATATTAAATTTCTTGTCATATATGTTGATGGCATCCAAAAGCAATTCAGATGGAGTTTCTCTTAAAATGGGTCAGTCCTGTGGGAATAGCAGAGTTGTATTATTTAAAAGGAAAGGAGAGTTGTATCTAGTTATAAAACGTTCATAGGACAGAATTTGTCCATGTTCATGAAAAATGGATAGAATATTACTGCTACAGTTTCATTATGAACCAATTTTTTTTTACACTTCTCATAATAACATACGCCTGCAGCTCAAACTGCGTCATCCTCCATTGCTGCATTGTAGTTGTGCACATTGCTGTTTGCAGCACTATTTGCCACATGCTCACTCACGCTATTGTTCATAAAGTTTTTATCTTCCCCACAGACAGTCAGATACATAGGTCAGACCCGACCTCACAGTTAGTTATGAGAAAACCTTCAAGTAGCATGCAATGCAGTTCTCTCTCACCAGAACTTGTTTCGTGAAACTTCTGTCTACACAAAATATAAATTGGGCCATGTCCCACCCAGACATAAAATTTCATGGAAACGAGTTTAGTGGTTTTGACATCATCCTTTGTAAGGTTCTGTGTGCAAGATTTAGGTGGAAGGGAGCTATTGGCAGAAACTGAATATAAAATAATCCTAGTGATGTTTTCACTAATGTGTAATCATCTAAACTGTTCGAATTGTTGTTTTCTTTACCCTAGAATGGGCCCTTTATATTAACATCGGGAGTGGGTCCTCTCTGGAGGCCGCCATGTTTTTTACATTGGGCCAAACTGGACAAACTAAACACCTTGTGAGGTTTTATGACAACTGAATTCTACTACAGGTTCTCTTTCATGTTTGAATGGGGAGGGTAAGGTGAGGAGTATTCAGCTGCAACATAAAACTTCACCAATAGATGTCACTTAATTCTACAGACTCATTCAATAACAAACAAACATTTCAAACAATAATCATCTTGGCGGAGGAAATAAAGTCATTCAATGTTTTGTGACTTGGCAAAGAGAAAATAAAACGGGTGGGTGATTAAATGTCTGTATTATCATGAAGACAGAGATGTATACAGACACGTCTACGTCACTCATACGCTCCTGTTTATATACTTTCCATCCAGCTTTCAGTGTCGCACTGGTTTAGCTCAGTGGTTACTTCATCTACTTTCTTTCAGAATAATGATTACCAGTCTCTCACGGGATCGAAACCACGGGCGCTGTCCAGTGTTTTCTTTCTCTCTCCTTCACTTAACTCCTCCATCAACTCCAGACTTTGTTCCTACACTGAACTATTATGTCGCTTTTCGCCATTAAAACGTTGAACACTTATTTCCGCAGTGAAACCTGTCAAACGGAGCTCTGACAGATCAAAGTGTCGTGGTGACTTTGATGTTGTTGTTTTTATTCTATTCGCCCCGAGCGTTGATAAATCTTATAGTATCCCGTAAATGTTCAGGAGAATATTGCGGTGAATTTGTTAAAATCATGTTGTCTCGCGCCTGATCACGCACCTCAACACCATGCTCAACACTGATCCCTCCTGGTTCAGTCTATAAAGGTTCCTGCGTCAAGTTAACTATGTTGTAACCACTATTGTGTCAAAATAAAACAGCAAACTTATTTTAAGTTGTTTTCCTGCTGATCAGTGAATACAAGATGTTTAAAATACACAAGAAAATGTCAGAATAATCTCTGTTAAATGTTTACAGCACTGCCGACAGCATTATATTTTCTCCAAACGTATGTGTGAGTGTTTTGTATGTATTTTGTGAATGTTTCAATTTGAAAATGAAAAGAAAACCGGATATGCCTGACTTGACTTCCTGTGGCGCATGCGCAGAGGATCTGGGCACAAGGATAATTTTGTTTGTCAGAGACAGGTTATCAAACATTATGTTATATTCATTCAAAAAACGGGGGGAAGAAGGTTGTGAACCTAAAAAAATGTGTTATGAAACTCCCTTTGTAATTTTAAATACATTTACATATTTTAGAATAAAACAGTGAGTTACATTTGTGTTATTAAAAGTCGGAAGATTTAATTGATATCAGAATTTTGATGTTATTTTACAATGAAAGAATTAAGCATAGAAATTTCATCTGCATGTCCACAAACTTAACAAGACTTATCAATTCTGCGCTCATCTGCAAATGATAGAATTCACTGGATGGATTTTATGCAAGATTTTGATACTGACGTTTTTGATTTTGCAAGGGATGAAAAATTTACGTGGTAAAAATATTTTTTCATATTTACTTCTAAATATAATATAAATCTATCAGGGTGATTTAGTTTTTATTTAGAAAAATTTGCTGGATATCTTTAATATTAAATTTCTTGTCATATATGTTGATGGCATCCAAAAGCAATTCAGATGGAGTTTCTCTTAAAATGGGTCAGTCCTGTGGGAATAGCAGAGTTGTATTATTTAAAAGGAAAGGAGAGTTGTATCTAGTTATAAAACGTTCATAGGACAGAATTTGTCCATGTTCATGAAAAATGGATAGAATATTACTGCTACAGTTTCATTATGAACCAATTTTTTTTTACACTTCTCATAATAACATACGCCTGCAGCTCAAACTGTGTCGTCCTCCATTGCTGCATTGTAGTTGTGCACATTGCTGTTTGCAGCACTATTTGCCACATGCTCACTCACGCTATTGTTCATAAAGTTTTTATCGTCCCCACAGAAAGTCAGATACATAGGTCAGACCCGGCCTCACAGTTAGTTATGAGAAAACCTTCAAGTGGCATGCAATGCAGTTCTCTCTCACCAGAACTTGTTTCGTGAAACTTTTGTCTACACAAAATATAAATTGGGCCATGTCCCACCCAGACATAAAATTTCATGGAAACGAGTTTAGTGGTTTTGACATCATCCTTTGTAAGGTTCTGTGTGCAAGATTTAGGTGGAAGGGAGCTATTGGCAGAAACTGAATATAAAATAATCCTAGTGATGTTTTCACTAATGTGTAATCATCTAAACTGTTCGAATTGTTGTTTTCTTTACCCTAGAATGGGCCCTTTATATTAACATCGGGAGTGGGTCCTCTCTATGGAGGCCGCCATGTTTTTTTACATTGGGCCAAACTGGCCAAACTAAACACCTTGTGAGGTTTTATGACAACTGAATTCTACCACAGGTTGTCTTTCATGTTTGAATGGGGAGGGTGAGGTGAGCGGTATTCAGCTGCAACATAAAACTTCACCACTAGATGTCACTTAATTCTACAGAATCATTAAATAACAACAAACATTTGAAAAACTAATCTTCTTGCGGGGGAAATGAAGTCATTCAATGTTTTGTGACTTGGCAAAGAGAAAATAAAACGGGTGGGTGATTAAATGTCTGTATTATCATGAAGACAGAGGTGTATACAGACACGTCTACGTCACTCATACGCTCCTGTTTATATACTTTCCATCCAGCATTTAGCGTCGCACTGGTTTAGCTCAGTGGTTACTTCATCTACTTTCTTTCAGAATAATGATTATCCAGTCCTCACGGGATCGAAACCACGGGCGCTGTCCAGTGTTTTCTTTTCTCTCTCCTTCACTTAACTCCTCCATCAACTCCAGACTTTGTTCCTACACTGAACTATTATGTCGCTTTTCGCCATTAAAACGTTGAACACTTATTTCCGCAGTGAAACCTGTCAAACGGAGCTCTGACAGATCAAAGTGTCGTGGTGACTTTGATGTTGTTGTTTTTATTCTATTCGCCCCGAGCGTTGATGAATCTTATAGTTTCCCGTAAATGTTCAGGAGAATATTGCGGTGAATTTGTTAAAATCATGTTGTCTCGCGCCTGATCACGCACCTCAACACCATGCTCAACACTGATCCCTCCTGGTTCAGTCTATAAAGGTTCCTGCGTCAAGTTAACTATGTTGTAACCACTATTGTGTCAAAATAAAACCGTAAATAAAACAGCAAACTTATTTTAAGTTTTTTTCCTGCTGATCAGTGAATACAGGATGTTTAAAATACACAAGAAAATGTCAGAATAATCTCTGTTCAATGTTTACAGCACTGCCGACAGCATTATATTATCTTCAAATGTATGTGTGAGTGTTTTGTATGTATTTTGTGAATGTTTCAATTTGAAAATTAAAAGAAAACTGGATATGCGTGACTTGACTTCCTGTGGCGCATGCGCAGAGGATATGGGCACAAGGATAATTTTGTTTGTCAGAGACAGGTTATCAAACATTATGTTATATTCATAAAAAAAACGGGGGGAAGAAGGTTGTGAACCTAAAAAAATGTGTTATGAAACTCCCTTTGTAATTTTAAATACATTTACATATTTTAGAGTAAAACAGTGAGTTACATTTGTGTTATTAAAAGTCTAAAGATTTAAATCATATCAGAATTTTGATGTTATTTTACAATGAAAGAATTAAGGATAGAAATTTCATCAACATGTCCAAAAAATTAACAAGACTTATCAATTCTGCGCTCATCTGCAAATGATAGAATTCACTGGATGGATTTTATGCAAGATTTTGATACTGACGTTTTTGATTTTGCAAGGGATGCAAAATTTACGTGGTAAAATTATTTTTTCCGATTTACTTCTAAATATAATATAAACCTATCAGGGTGATTTAGTTTTTATTCAGTAAAATTTGCTGGATATCTTTAATATTACATTTCTTGTCATATATGTTGATGGCATCCAAAAGCAATTCAGATGGAGTTTCTCTTAAAATGGGTCAGTCCTGTGGGAATAGCAGAGTTGTATTATTTAAAAGGAAAGGAGAGTTGTATCTAAAACGTTCATAGGACAGTATTTGTCCATGTTCATCAAAAATGGATAGAATATTACTGCTACAGTTTCATTATGAACCAATTTTTTACACTTCTCATAATAACATACGCCTGCAGCTCTAACTGCGTCATCCTCCATTGCTGCATTGTAGTTGTGCACATTGCTGTTTGCAGCACTATTTGCCACATGCTCACTCACACTATTGTTCATAAAGTTTGTATCGTCCCCACAGACAGTCAGATACATAGGTCAGACCCGACCTCACAGTTAGTTATGAGAAAACCTTCAAGTGGCATGCAATGCAGCTCTCTCTCACCAGAACTTGTTTCGTGAAACTTTTGTCTACACAAAATGTAAATTGGGCCATGTCCCACCCAGACATAAAATTTCATGGAAACGAGATTAGTGGTTTTGACATCATCCTTTGTAAGGTTCTGTGTGTAAGATTTAGGTGGAAGGGAGCTATTAGCAGAAACTGAATATAAAATAATCCTAGTGATGTTTTCACTAATGTGTAATCATCTAAACTGTTCGAATTGTTGTTTTCTTTACCCTAGAATGGGCCCTTTATATTAACATCGGGAGTGGGTCCTCTCTATGGAGGCCGCCATGTTTTTTTACATTGGGCCAAACTGGCCAAACTAAACACCTTGTGAGGTTTTATGACAACTGAATTCTACCACAGGTTGTCTTTCATGTTTGAATAGGGAGGGTGAGGTGAGCGGTATTCAGCTGCAACATAAAACTTCACCACTAGATGTCACTTAATTTTACAGACTCATTCAATAACAAACAAACATTTCAAACAATAATCATCTTGGCGGAGGAAATAAAGTCATTAAATGTTTTGTGACTTGGCAAAGAGAAAACAAAACGGGTGGGTGATTAAATGTCTGTATTATCATGAAGACAGAGGTGTATACAGACACGTCTACGTCACTCATACGCTCCTCTTTATATAGTTTACTTCCTGCATTTATCGTCGCACTGGTTTAGCTCAGTGGTTACTTCATCTACACACAATTGATATCCAGTCCCTCACGGGATCGAAACCACGGGCGCTGTCCAGTGTTTTCTTTTTTTCTGCTCTAACCTGCTCTCTCTCCTTCACTTAACTCCTCAATCAACTTCAGACTTTGTTCCTACACTGAACTATTATGTCGCTTTTCGCCATTAAAACGTTGAACACTTATTTCCGCAGTGAAACCTGTCAAACGGAGCTCTGACAGATCAAAGTGTCGTGGTGACTTTGATTTTGTTGTTTTTATTCTATTCGCCCCGAGCGTTGATTAAATCTTATAGTTTCCCGTAAATGTTCAGGAGAATATTGCGGTGAATTTGTTAAAATCATGTTGTTTCTCGCCTGATCACGCACCTCAACACCATGCTCAACACTGATCCCTCCTGGTTCAGTCTGCAAACGTACCTGCATCAAGTTAACTATGTTGTAACCACTATTGTGTCAAAATAAAACAGCGAACTTAATTTAAGTTTTTTTCCTGCTAATCAGTGAATACAGGATGTTTAACATCCACAAGCAAATGTCAGAATAATCTCTGTTCAATGTTTACAGCACTGCCGACAGCATTATATTATCTTCAAATGTATTTTGTGAATGTTTCAATTTGAAAATTAAAGAAAACTGGATATGCCTGACTTGATTTCCTGTGGCGCATGCGCAGAGGATATGGGCACAAGGATAATTTAGTTTGTCAGAGACAGGTTATCAAACATTATGTTATATTCATAAAAAAAAAGGGGGGAAGAAGGTTGTGAACCTAAAAAAATCTGTTATGAAACTCCCTTTGTAATTTTAAATACATTTACATATTTTAGAGTAAAACAGTGAGTTACATTTGTGTTATTAAATGTCTAAAGATTTAAATCATATCAGAATTTTGATGTTATTTTACAATGAAAGAATTAAGGATAGAAATTTCATCAACATGTCCACAAAATTAACAAGACTTATCAATTCTGCGCTCATCTGCAAATGATAGAATTCACTGGATGGATTTTATGCAAGATTTTGATACTGACGTTTTTGATTTTGCAAGGGATGCAAAATGTACGTGGTCAAAATATTTTTTACGATTTTCTTCTAAATATAATATAAACCTATCGGGGTTATTTAGTTTTTATTCAGTCAAATTTGCTGGATATCTTTAATATTACATTTCTTGTCATATATGTTGATGGCATCCAAAAGCAATTCAGATGGAGTTTCTCTTAAAATGGGTCAGTCCTGTGGGAATAGCAGAGTTGTGGTATTTTAAAGGAAAGGAGAGTTGTATCTAGTTATAAAACGTTCATAGGACAGTATTTGTCCATGTTCATCAAAAATGGATAGAATATTACTGCTACAGTTTCATTATGAACCAATTTTTTTGTACACTTCTCATAATAACATATAAGCCTGCAGCTCTAACTGCGTCATCCTCCATTGCTGCATTGTAGTTGTGCACATTGCTGTTTGCAGCACTATTTGCCACATGCTCACTCACACTATTGTTCATAAAGTTTGTATCGTCCCCACAGACAGTCAGATACATAGGTCAGACCCGACCTCACAGTTAGTTATGAGAAAACCTTCAAGTGGCATGCAATGCAGCTCTCTCTCACCAGAACTTGTTTCGTGAAACTTTTGTCTACACAAAATGTAAATTGGGCCATGTCCCACCCAGACATAAAATTTCATGGAAACGAGATTAGTGGTTTTGACATCATCCTTTGTAAGGTTCTGTGTGTAAGATTTAGGTGGAAGGGAGCTATTGGCAGAAACTGAATATAAAAATAATCCTAGTGATGTTTTCACTAATGTGTAATCATCTAAACTGTTAGAATTCTTGTTTTCTTTACCCTAGAATGGGCCCTTTATATTAACATCGGGAGTGGGTCCTCTCTATGGAGGCCGCCATGTTTTTACAGTAGGCCAAACTGGCCAAACTAAACACCTTGTGAGGTTTTATGACAACTGAATTTTTACAGGTTGTCTTTCATGTTTGAATAGGGAGGGTGAGGTGAGCGGTATTCAGCTGCAACATAAAACTTCACCACTAGATGTCACTTAATTCTACAGACTCATTCAATAACAAACAAACATTTCAAACAATAATCATATTGGCGGAGGAAATGAAGTCATTAAATGTTTTGTGACTTGGCAAAGAGAAAATAAAACGGGTGGGTGATTAAATGTCTGTATTATCATGAAGACAGAGGTGTATACAGACACGTCTACGTCACTCATACGCTCCTGTTTATATACTTTCCATCCAGCTTTCGGAGTCGCACTGGTTTAGCTCAGTGGTTACTTCATCTACTTTCTTTCAGAATAATGATTACCAGTCTCTCACGGGATCGAAACCACGGGCGCTGTCCAGTGTTTTCTTTCTCTCTGCTCTCACCTGCTCTCTCTCCTTCACTTAACTCCTCCATCAACTCCAGACTTTGTTCTTACACTGAACTATTATGTCGCTTTTCGCCATTAAAACATTGAACACTTATTTCCGCAGTGAAACCTGTCAAACGGAGCTCTGACAGATCAAAGTGTCGTGGTGACTTTGATGTTGTTGTTTATATTCTATTCGCCCGAGCGTTAATGAATCTTATAGTTTCCCGTAAATGTTCAGGAGAATATTGCGGTGAATTTGTTAAAATCATGTTGTCTCGCGCCTGATCACGCACCTCAACACTATGCTCAACACTGATCCCTCCTGGCTCAGTCTGCAAACGTACCTGCATCAAGTTAACTATGTTGTAAACACTGCTGTGTCAAAATAAAACCATAAATAAAACAGAGAATTTATTTTAAGTTTTTTCCTGCTGATCATTGAATACAGGATGTTTAACATACACAAGAGAATGTCAGGAGAATCTCTGTTAAATGTTTACAGCACTGTCGACAGCTTTATATGTTCTCCAAACGTATATGTGAGTATTTTGTATTTATTTTGTGCGTGTTTCAATTTGAAAATTGGATATGCGTGACTTGACTTCCTGTGGCGCATGCGCAGAGCCCACCGCTCTTTGTCAGGTCTGTTGACAAATATCGGGGGAGGGACCACTGCGGCGTAAGTAGATCTTTGTTCACTCTGGAATAAACTGAACCGAAATGAGCTTTGTGTGGATACTGTGGCTCAGTCATTATAGTTTCACAGCGTGTGTTGCCGCTGCCTCCACCGAGCTAACACGAGGAGGAGGTGATTTTAGGAAACATCTGTAAAAACCGCTGGGGCCGAGTGGTACTGTAGCAGAAAGGCAGGATCTGTGTCGAGCTAGCCACAGTGAAGCACTGCGTTTCCGGTGAACGCACCAAAATACACTTAAACGTCACAGTATAAAAGTACAAATACCAACCGTGTAAAACAGTATTTTTTTAACACTTTAGTTTGTATTGCTTTAAATGATAATATATTTTATTTATACAGCACCTTTCATACATAAAATGCAGCTCAAAGCGCTTCACAATAAAATCAAAGACATGAAATAAGATAGATCAATAGGAACACGTTAGCAATGAAACAACGACTCAGGGTAAAAGCATAAAACTAGTAAAAGGTATAAAATAAAGACATTGTGTTAAAAAGGATAACATTAATTAAAAGCAAAATCATAGAAATAGGTCTTAAAGTTTCTTAAAACTATCAACAGATATATATATATATATATATGAAAAACAAACACACAAAAGGACAGAAACTAAAACAAAGAAAAATGCATCTGTAGAGAGGATTTAAATGTTAAGATTTTACAGATTTTATTGAAATTCACCAGGATTTTTTATTTCATCCAATAACGTGGACCAGTACAACAGTACAGGAAATATATGTGATGGAAAAGAATACTTATCGTTTGAAAGTGATAGAGGTTGTATTTACCAGAAAAAATGGGAAACATATACAAGGTTTAGAGATAAAAACTATTATCAATATAGAACATTGAATACAAATGTTTGATTAGGGTGAATTACACTCAAAACTGTAACATCTTAAATATAAATCCTCTTACCTTTTTAGTATGTTCAGTTTGTAACAGTAGATTTTCTAGTAAACAATGACAATCCCCACGCACGGTACAGTTTGCTTAATCTAGGCTTTTATTGTGAAAGCACAGACGCGCAGTTTCCGCTCTCAGCCTCAGTAACCTTCTTCCTGACTTCTTCTTTTATTGTGGCTCAGCCTCAGCTAGCTGCTGCTAGCGCCAGAGGTTCAAACCTTTGCCGCTAAACACTGCCCCACTGTTCCACTGTTCCGCTTAGAGCCCGTTTCTCGCTGTGAAACGTATGAACTTGTTTTGCAGTGTGCGGCTGTGGGAGCGGGTGAAGGCGCTCTCCTCGTTCAACACTGGGCAGAAATGAAGAGGTGAGTGAACACAGCGCCATTGTGAACCAACACTAAACACAAACATGTCGCCACGAGCATTATTGTTATTAACTGTGCTGCTGGATGTGCGTGTGTGTGCAGCCAACAGAAGAGCCCCGAGCCTGATGGGAGTGTGACCATCAGCGAGGAAGGTGAGAGAAATGTCAGATATATGTCAGTGTTACTGTGTTTAACATGTGTTTAAAGTTAATAGTAAATGTCACACCAGGTTGTGCTTTCACAAGACAAACCCCCCAGGGTCAGGACCTGTGTTCAAACAAGTTGTTTGACTGGTATTAGCATCACAACTCATCCCTCACTAATCACTTCTCCATCTTTAGTTTTACTCTCAGTCACATATGAACTGTAGGGTGTCTTTGCTTCTTAACCTGATTTTAACCCTGGTTTTACTTTTTATATATTCACGTGTCACTCATGTTCATTTGAAAGGAGTTATTTATGTGTTAATTTATGATATATTGTAAGAGGCCCTTAGGTTTTTAGAAAGGCACAGACCTCGTTCAGACCTGGTTTTACCTTCTGTGCTGAGTGATTCGATCACAACCTGGTCAGCACTCAGTTCACATCTGAACGCACCCAAACACGTCCTCAGTGTGTCTTTAGATTAGATCAGTCAGACCACTTCTGAGGTGGTCTGGGACCACCACCACCACAATATCAACACTGATTCCCACATTATCACTCATACTTTCCCTCAGCTGCTTTCAGACATGCACTGAAATCCGGAGAATCTCCTGACATTCTCTGGAGGGGCTGAAAGTTAGAATGTAAGTGTTTGAGTGAAAGTGCTCTGGACTTTCTCCAGCCAGCCCCCTTGTAAAAACTTGAGAAGACAATGTCTGCATGAGCCGATGTGAGTACTCAGCAGGAGATCCTCTGCAAGATTCACCACGAGCGAGTGGGTGTGTTCATCCATCCATTCATTCATTCATTCATTCATCCAGTCCCTCCTGACTTTACTCGCTCTCTATCTCTCTCTCATGCTTGCAGCGACACACACACACACAAACACACACCAACACACACACATTGTCATCAGACACATTTGTAAGCTTGGACTCGAAACAAAACATAATTTGGTCTTCACGAACACAAATTATTATTTGCATACAGAATGGGGAAGTAAGATTGTATCACAAGTCGTGACAGGAGACATAATCAGGACACATTTTAATACCTGATGTGAACAGAGGAACTTAACGCTGACCACTGGTGATTGGATCTCTCAGAACAGAAGTACTAGGTCTGAACAGGGTCTCAGAAGTGTCTTAGTTCCACACAGTGAAACCCCTCTAACTCACTGTGGCTGCTTTCAGGCATGCACCTCCTCCGCAGTTCCTCCGTATTTTCTGCGGAGGAGGTGCATGTGTGAATGGAGGTGTCCTAGTGAGACGCCCCTTCAGTTTCTGCAGACTTTCTCCGTCTGGCCTCTCAGTATAATGTCTGAAGAAATGCAAGAGAAGTCGATATGTGAACACAGCAGGGGGGATCCCCCACTGGATTCACCACGAGCGAGTGGTTTGGTTGATGACGCTGCTAAGACACCACAGCACAAAAATACAACAAAACCAAAAGAAAACAAATATCTCCAGGTGAAAAAGTGGTGTCACACACGCAGAAGACGCTTGACCAATATGCCAAGAGAGTTTGTGGTGATATGAGCTGACGCCGGTGTCTGTGTGTTGTAAAGACAATCAGCTGAGTTAATATGTCACTTCCTGTCTCTGTCTGCTGCTCTCGGCTGCTCCACCTGTGTGTGCAGAGAACCTCCTGCTGCGTTGAGCATGTGTGAAGCAAATTCTCTGGATTTTACCCGCAGGTCATGTCTGAAAACGGCTTATGAGTGCCTGGATGTAAACATTGACACCGTGACAACATGCTTTGTCTGAGCTCACTGTGTGCTACCTCATTATAAGACCTTGTTAAAGCACACACATGCACATGGTTGTGTGAGGGTTACTGCCACACTATTGTTAGTGTGACAGGTACCCTCTTTCCCAAGACCTGTTTTTGACAGTTGTAAAGCTGACTTCCGTTTGTTTGGCTTTGTGCTCCTGCAGGGTCCGTGGCCACCGCAGAGGATCCAGCAGCTATTGCCACCATTCAGTCTGCAGCCACGTTCTCTGACCAGCCCATCAAATATCTCTTCAAGACAGAAGGAGCAGGCGGGCAGGTAGGATGACTGTTGGAAAAAAAAAGTTTCCATTTTAATCAACCTGTGTGAGCTTCTATTTCAAATCTGTTAGGTATTTTATTTCCGCCAAGAGGCCTTTGAGCTGACATATTCATGAAACCCCATTTTCACACATGATCTCCGTAAAATGTCCGGGGAAATTGGGTGCACTTCAAGTACCACAAGCTGTTTTCCGAGTGTTCATGTGAGGGGTTGAGCAGCAGGCAGAGGCAGGGTGTAACATATTCATTCTGCTGCAGAGATCTTATGTTTTGTTTAACGCACATTGACACTAGCGTCATATCCCCAAAAGCTCTCTTGACATCTTCTACATGTCTGGCACCGCTTTTTCATCCTGAGATATTCGCTTTCTTTTTGGTTTTTATTTTTATATTTTTCCATCTGTTGCATGTTAGAAGCGTCATCAACACACCCACTCGCTCGTGATGAATCCTCCAGACGATCCCCTGCTTTCTTCTCACATTTGCTGATGCGGACATTCTCTGGAGTTTTTACTAAGGTGCTGGCTGGAGAAACTCCTGAGAAAGTCCGTAGCCTCTCGCTCATTCGCGTTGTCACATACAGCTCCTTCCGAGAATGTCCAGAGATTCTCCAAAGTTCAGCTCACATCTGAAAGCAGCTACAAAGTTGTTTTGGTCAATCAGCTTCTCAGCAAACTAAAGAGCATGAAGAAGTTTTCATTTGGGAGCAGGAAGTAACACTTGAGTCAATAGATTGTTTTGGAAGTTGCTCAGACTGACTTGAGTTTGTACTTGAAAGATATGTTAATTACAGGTTTTCTACATTCTTATCATTGCCACAGATTTCTTGTCTTCACATTACTTGATAATCCTGGTATCAGTTCTCGTGGCCCATGTTACTTAACGGACCACTAAAAGTAGATATATTCTGCATGTGTACGCTCTGGTGTGTGTGTCACCTCCATTGGAATAAGATATTTACCACTCAGTGTAACGTATTGTGTTGCAGGTGACCTACAGAGTGATCCAGGTGTCAGATGGACAGTTGGAGGCCCAGACAGACGGAGCTGCAGCGGTCAGCCTCGTCACTGGTTTCCCTGCAACCAGTCAGACTGTCACACAGGTGAGGAAGTCACAAACTTTTTATACAGACCCCGTTCAGATCTGGTAAAAAGATCTATCCTGGGTCGGTCTGCGACACATCTAGCCACATCCTTTTCGCCGTGTGAACACAAATGCCTCCTTGGCCACATATGAAGGACCGCCTCCTCAGCCCCACTACAGTTAACAATAAATCATATAACATATTTTTATGCTTCTCAGTGCCCATGTATTAATGTATAGTTTATAGCCACTGCCACAATATCAACAGTGATCACCACATAATAGAGCCCAACCAATTTATCGCTTTGCTGATATTAACGGCCCCTCAGAGTCATATTGGTGAGAATCGACATTGGCCATAATTTCGCTGATAATGCGCTATTTATTAATTTCTAAGTATTCCCTCTAATAGTTCTGTCATGTAGGAGAATATGTTAATGTCCCTTGTTTGCATATGAGACCGGCTGCTTGGAGTCTGCAAGATGGTCAAGTGAGTGATGGGGCCTTTCTGGGTAATCAAGTGGGCGCCCTCCTTCCTCCATGTTTCACTGATTGGCCCACAAAGTCTCCAGAGGGTTCAGTAGTGAATCCTGGCGTCCCGGGCTCACCCCCTAGGGGACACTACTCAGTTTAGGCCCAGGTGGAGTCTTTTCTCTTCATCCAGAGCCACTGACTGCCCTTTTCAGCGGCTATTGCTTTACAATCAGCATTTAGTTTAGTTAAAATGACACTAGTCTTCTCTTGCCATGGAAAAACAACTTAACGCCAGATGAGGCTGGTTGGCAAGGTTAAGTTTTAGCGCTCCATCACTCCAGGGTTTCCACCACATTAATTTCAGTTCAAAGTTTTTACAGCTTCTGCTTCAGAGGAATAACTGCACTCGATCTCCATCACTCCATTACTCCCATCACTCCATCTCCATCACTCCATACTTACTGGAATTCATCCAACATTTACTGACCAATGATACATTTTGGTTCAGTTTCTCCCTTGGTATGACTGATATTCTTTAAGCGCAAACGTCTCTTTGACTCCAGGCTGTGTTCTCCCAGTCGGAGGCATTGGAGGGAGACGGCAGTGCTGAGACGCAGTACACGTACTACCCCGCCACCATCGCAGACGCCACAACTGGCACCATGGTGACCACGGTACAGGCATCTGACACACTGCTGGGCCAGACCACACCCACAGGTAATCACTCCACATACACAGTGTTTATCCAGGCACTGGATGAAGCTAATACATTTACATTTCAACATTATTTTCACTTTGCACTGGATATGTAAAATTTAAAAAAGCAATAATAATCATTAACTTCAAAAAAACGTTATTTTAAAGGGAAAGTTCACCGTAAAATGAAAATTCACTCATTATCTATTCCACAAAACACTTTAGGAGTCTCAGGGGTAAACAGTGTTCCAGCCAAAGTGTCCTCTTCTTCAGACGTAATATAACAGACAAAAACATAACATACCTCCATACTGCTCCTGTGGTGTCATCCAAGCCCCGACATTCATATTTGACTCGAAACAGCGTCATTTACACCATGTTTTAAGCCTTAAAGTCCACCACCAGAAGTAGAGGAAGTAGCGAAGCGAACGCACACCCCGCACATACCCTTGGGCGAGAGTGCAGTTTTCCGGTGTGTCTGTGAGAACGTGAACGCGCCTCTGAGGAGGATATCAGAGACATTTAGGCTTAAAACACGGTGTAAATTAATATGAATGTCGGGGCTTGTTTTTTTACGTCTGAAGAAGGGGTCCCCTTTACTTCAATTGTATTTGATTTGGCTGCAACACTGTTTACCCCTGAGACTCGTAACTCCTAAACACTTCACCCACCCCTCCATCGGCATAGTGGTGAGTGGATAATGTGCGAATTTGCATTTTTCGGTGAACTATCCCTTTCAGGCTTTATGATGCATGAATTTGTAAAGATTTTTAAATGATACTTATTCTGTGCAGCTGACATCAATGTTTCGTTTTACAGGGCAGCTGTATGTGATGATGTCACCCCAGGAAGTTTTGACTGGATCCAATCAAAGGACAATCGCGCCTCGTACTCAGCCATACATAGCGTAATTACATTATAATTTAACAGAATTACAGCCATGTCACAGTTCACTGAAATTGGTTGTCAGTTTTGGATAAATGGAGAAAAGCTTTCATCTAACAATTTAGGCCAATTGAATGTCTTTGTTCTAATTTGTTTTCTAGGAAACAAGAGGCCCCTCGGGCTTCCAGAGATGACAAACGGCGAGCACAGCACAATGAAGGTTAGAGCTTACAATCTAATGCAGTCTAAAGAACAAGATTTTATTTTATATACACTACCGTTCAAAAGTTTGGGGTCACTTAGAAATTTCCTTATTTTTCAAAGAAAAGCACTGTTTTTTTCAATGAAGATAACATTGAATTAATCAGAAATACACTCTATACATCGTTAATGTGGTAAATGACTATTCTAGGTGGAAATGTCTGGTTTTTAATGAAATATCTACATAGGTGTATAGAGGCCCATTTCCAGCAACTATCACTCCAGTGTTGTAATGGTACATTGTGTTTGCTAATCGCCTTAGAAGACTAATGGATGATTAGAAAACCCTTGAAAACCCTTGTGCAATTATGTTAGCACAGCTGAAAACTGTTTTGCTGGTGAGAGAAGCTATAAAACTGGCCTTCCTTTGAGCTAGTTGAGTATCTGGAGCATCACATTTGTGGGTTCGATTATACTCTCAAAATGGCCAGAAAAAGAGAACTTTCATGTGAAACTCGCCAGTCTATTCTTGTTCTTAGAAATGAAGGCCATTCAATACGAGAAATTGCGAAGAAACTGAAAATTTCCTACAACGGTGTGTACTACCCCTTCAGAGAACAGCACAGACGGGCTCTAACCAGAGTAGAAAGAGAAGTGGGAGGCCCCGGTGCACAACTCAGCAAGAAGACAAGTATATTAGAGTCTCTAGTTTGAGAAATAGACGCCTCACAGGTCCTCAACTGGCAGCTTCTTTAAATGGTACCCGCAAAACGCCAGTGTCAACGTCTACAGTGAAGAGGCGACTTGGGATGCTGGCCTTCTAGGCAGAGTGGCAAAGAAAAGCCATATCTGAGACTGGCCAATAAAAAGAAAAGATTGATATGGGCAAAAGAACACAGACATTGGACAGAGGAAGATTGGAAAAAGTGTTATGGACAGACGAATCAAAGTTTGAGGTGTTTGGATCACACAGAAGAACATTTGTGAGACGCAGAACAGGTGAAAAGATGCTGGAAGAGTGCCTGACGCCATCTGTCAAGCATGGTGGAGGTAATGTGATGTTCTGGGGCTGCTTTGGTGCTGGTAAAGTGGGAGATTTGTACAAGGTAAAAGGGATTTTAAATAAGGAAGGCTATCACTCCATTTTGCAACGCCATGCCATACCCTGTGGTCAGCGCTTGATTGGAGACAATTTCCTCCTACAACAGGACAATGACCCAAAGCACACCTCCAAATTATGCAAGAACTATTTAGGGAAGAAGCAGGCAGCTGGTATGCTGTCTGTAATGGAGTGGCCAGCGCAGTCACCAGATCTCAACCCCATTGAGCTGTTGTGGGAGCAGCTTGAGTGTACGCAAGAAGTGCCCATCAAGCCAATCCAACTTGTGGGAGGGGCTTCAGGAAGCGTGGGGTGAAATTTCTACAGATTACCTCAACAAATTAACAGCTAGAATGCCAAAGGTCTGCAATGCTGTAATTGCTGCAAATGGAGCATTCTTTGACGAAAGCAAAGTTTGAAGAACAAAATTAATATTTCAAATAAAAATCATTATTTCTAACCTTGGCAATGTCTTGACTATATTTTCTATTCATTTTGCAACTCATTTGATAAATAAAAGTGTGAGTTTTCATGGAAAACACGAAATTGTCTGGGTGACCCCAAACCTTTGAACGGTAGTGTATATATATATATATAATGCAAATATGAGTCCTAAATTCAAATGTTTCACCAACAGTTGAGCGCCGGCGGCGAGACAAGATCAACAACTGGATTGTGCAGCTGTCGAAGACAATACCAGACTGTAATGTGGACTATACCAAGACAGGACAGGTGAGATCAGCTCTGTCAGCGGACTAATGCTTCAGACTCTCAAACAGGAACCAGGAACTAAATTAATTTCTCGTTAAATCTTTAACACCCTAAAAAGTTCCTGCTCAGGGGAAGTACGTAAAGGAGGATTCTGGTATTTTTCAACATGGGCTCTGTTTTTAAATGTGAAGGTGTAAATGAATGGAACTTACACTTGTGGAATTGGTCCAGTAGATTTCAAACGCTGGCAGCCGGGACACGGCGGCAATGGCGCCAATGTAATCTTAACGGGCAACTGCGACAGTCTAAGAATTAATTAAATAATTTTTTTTCTCATCAATAAAAGGCTCAAGTCGTTTTCTTTCTGGTAACAATACACATGTCTCACTCTCAATCGTGCAGCAGCTCGTTGTCCTTCTCCTAGTTCACTCCTCAATTTCAAGGAGCTCTTCGTTCATATACTTCGGATCAAACAAGAAGTCAAATGAAAAGGATTCAGTCATAAAAGTTTCGTAAAATCCAAACTTATCTCTCACTCTTTTTCTCTCACTCACGTCTGAACCTCGGATTCTTGCAACGACCCTTAAAGTCTCACGGGACTTGAGAGTGCCACTTCTCATGGAGCAACACGTGTGTTATATTGCCAGACTCCTAATATTAATAAAACCCTTGAAGTGGACATTTCATATCATAACGAAAGTACAGGAACCTTTTAGGTGGGACTTGTTGCGCTGAAGATGCCTAATTGGTCAAATACTGTGATTTATTTCAGCCGATCAGATCAAACCTCTTAAAATCCTTATTTTAAGACTAGCATTCCAGGTGTTTTGAAAATGCTTGGTTATTACTGCTCGTCTCTTTTCCAGCTCTAATTCGACAATCTGATCTGTTGTGGCTGTGTTGCTTGTTCTTTGTAGTGTCGTTGTTGTATGGTCTTCTGCATTACCGTGGAGGGGAACAGCTTGTTGTAGTTATCATTTGTTCATACTTGAGCTGGTGAACTTGCCGTATCCTCTCGTCATTCGGCCACAGTGGAAACACTGGCGGACAACGATCTTCAGAAACATTTTAGTTTATTGAAAAAAGTTCCTGGGATTAAAGGTTCCTGGTACTTTTGGTCAAATCATGGCTTTAGTATGCATGAGGACGAACCCAGTGAGAATGCTGTGTCATCCTGTTCATGAGCAGTCAGTGCACGGAGGTAAAAACGTCATCCTCCAGATGAAGATGTAGAAACATTGTTACACTAGAGAGGTTTGAAAAGAAACTAAGAGCAATTCATTATTAAGTTGTGTTGTGTTTTGTTTTGTTTCAGAGTAAAGGAGGAATCTTATCTAAAGCCTGTGATTACATCAAGGAACTCAGACAGAGCAACCTGAAGCTGGGGGAAGACATCACCACTCTTGATCGTCTCAGGATTGACAACCAGCTACTCAGACAGGAGGTACATTAGCATGTGTTCTATGGTTTATTCAGAATTAGAAATACTTCATTGATCCACAGGGTGAAATTGGATTTTGTTACAGTTTCTCCAGCCAAGAATATAAAAATATACGGAGAATAACAAAAAGATAAAATACAAAATATAGGTAAGAATATAAATACAAAATATGTGCATTGTTATGGATGTTCACCCAGGAAACACAAACAGTCTCCAGCCGAGTTATCAAGAGATCACATCACAGAGACACTGACAGACAGCAGATGTGGACATGTCAGTCAGAGTAATAATATGACAGTTGCAGTCATTGATTTTCATCATTCACCAATAAAGGAATCTTAATTAATTAATTAATTTGCTTCTTGACAAATTCAATTATTTTGTCTACATGTCTACAAATGTCTACAATTTCTGTGATCCCAAAATGTTGATCACTTTTTTTAGATCAGCTACTTGATTAATTGGTTAAGTGTTGCAGCTGTATTTTTATTGATTTCTTGGAGCAGAGCTTTGAGAACCTTTTCCTCAAAGTTGAAGTTTATTTTTGGAGCAGCTGTTTCGATGATCGACTGTCACAACTTGTGGTTTTTAGATGACAAACTTTATTTCAATAGGCGGCACGGTGAAGCAGTGGTTATCACAGCAAGAAGCTTCTTGTTTCAAATTCATGTTCTCCGAGGACCCTGCTTCCTCCCACAGATCAAAGGCATGCAGATTGGGGTTAGGTTAATTGGAGACTTATATACCTCTTTTACACCAAAATTAGCGGGAATACGTAATGTCATAATGTAAACCTGTTCTTACAGTTATATGTGACGTAGTCCGGATAGATAGAAAGTCACAAGTCAGCTGATGTGTCTGTATTACTACATGGTTAATGTATTATGTGCGTCTGTTGCTCAGGTGGAAGACTGGAAGTCCAAGAATCAGATCCTGAGGAACCTGCTGCGACAGCACGGTGTTGTGGGATCGTCCAGCACAGAACCCCAGTGAGAAGCCTTTTGCCAATGGGTATTTGAGGAGAACCACATATGGGCCAAAAGAGTACTTGAAACACTTTGAGATACTTAATTTGTGATTGTACGTGCATGTAATAGGGGAATAAAGCTGAATATTGTCATTAATATTCAAATCCAGCATCTTTGCTAAACGACAACCTTAAATATGACCTTTTTGAAGCTTTTTACAAAATTGACAGGATGTGTCTGAAAAGAGAGAGGGGGGGTGGTCTACATTAACTTCAGTCTGAGGAGTCAAATCAGTTTAGCAAAGTCCTCATTGAATGCCTTCCTCCACAAACATTATGATTGTTCATTAACCTGCAGTTCAGTAAGCTCTACAACATGACCGATTTCTCATGCCAATTTCTTTAACTTAGTCCCTGCAGCATGTGCTTCTATGTATCAAATGCACTCATCTTAATGTTGCTGAAAACATTGTATTCATGCTTTGACTTGTTTTCACATTTTTATCAATTTCACTGACCAGTTGATACCAAGTTTTTCATTCATTCATAGTTGAGCTTTTTTTTTTAGCTTTGTATTTTTGTATGTTGTTTCATGAAACCTCACTGGGGACAAAAATTACATTGCAACAATGTAACTAAGTAAATAAACAGGGGTTGTAAGCAGTTAGCGATTTGTTAATTTTTACCAGGGAGGATGGTCCCTGGATTAATGGTGTAGGCGTTTGCTGCAGTGCACCAAATATGAATATGTACTCCACTTTTACATCGCATACTCACAGCAAGACATCTATCAAACTGTATGTTGTAGTATGTTGATGTGGCATTTGCTACAGCTCGCCGAAGTGCACGTATATACATGTACGCCTACTCAAGAGAGATGTCTTTGCCCCATTCTTCATCCACATTTATTACAAAAAATTCAATAAAGAATAAAAAATTGATCTGAGCTGAAAATGCTGATGAATCTGCCTGTTGTTTCCAGTCATATCTAGTTTGTAGGTCGAATTCGATTCACAATAAAACCCAAGGGTCGAAGCTGTCAGATGGTCTGACATTGAGTTTCTATCCCCTTCGGAGTAGGACTGGGGGATATGGGCAAAAAATATATGAAGACAAAAATTATCATATCAGTCCGTTTGATAATTATCACGATACATTTCATTATTTCTATTCAGGTATAACTGAATTATGTTTGAGTGAAGGTTGTGGTTTTTAACTCTGTGAGCAGAGAATGACAAACAGCTGATATACAGCAAAACATTTTAGATCTGCAGTAGATCAATGATGTGTTATACCTACTCACTGTGCTTCCACAATGTATAAGAAACACATCCATATATATTGAACCTTTGTCGTATTGCTATTGAAGAAATTTATATGATGATTATTGGTATTGTTTTATTGCCCAGCCCAACTTTAGAAGCTGAGAAATAAAAGTTTTATTGCACATGAAGTTTTATAGTTTTTTAATATGTACAGTAAATTATAACAACTACACAAATCTTCAAAATCCTTGTGGGAATGACTACAGGAGCTGTGCTCAATATGCAGTTTCAAACTTTGGTGTAAATAGACCACAAGCACCGATCCATGCTCTTTATTAACAATACGGGACCTAAACCACACTGAGATATTTACAAGATGATTGAATCCCAACAGAAACACGTAATTTGCCTATACTTGATATAAATAATTGGAAAATATATTATTTTCTCTCATGTTCGGAATATCAATATACACATTGGCCACAAGTCCTGTAGCTTTAGTGATAATAAAAGCAATGTGTTTATTTTAACAAGGAAGATGGCCAACACCCTGCCTGCCTACTGAGGACAGTAAAAGCTTTAAGGATTATTTTAATGGGCAATACATGCAGGGTCTTTCCTGGTGCTGCTGCTGATCATCTGACTGTGACTGATGGTCAGTGTTTCAGTGTGAGGGAGAGAGAGAAGCATAGAGCTCTGTCCTCCTGTTCTTGTCGATGCCATTCACTGTCAACATTTAAAGATAAACTGCGGGTCCAGCATGGTCATTTTGGTTTAAAGTGGATGACACGATTGCTTTTATCTTGATGTCTGCATCTTGAATATAAAACAACTTCTGTTTTATTGTGAAGGTTGTTTCCCGGAAGTGCGTCTCTTCACTGACGCTGGGAGAATCCAGCTCTCAGACATTCCTCCACCTCCCAGCTCAGTGTTTACAGTCTCACAGACACAGTGAGGCTGAAGTGATGATCTGTATTCTGCTGGTGGCCGGTCACGGCACCGTCCTGGAGACACAGATCAAGGTGAGTAACCTGGAGGTTGTAGCAGAGGGGAGCGGGGGAGCGGGGGGGGGCAAAGTCCGCGGTAGTTGTGCTCAGTGTTCGCCGAACTTCCTCTAAGAATCTGCCACTTTACCACTGAGCCGCTGGTCGGGGGTGATACTTGTTTACCTGGACCATCAGTGGAGTCGTGAAGATGCACTGGCCGGATGTGGATCATTTTCTTAAAACTACTGTTACTTATATCTTTGGAGCTGGTGCTCTTCACCGCCCCCTAGCGACACAACAACAATGTAGGGATTCGAAGGAGAGTTTATTTCAGAGAAGATGAATGAGGTTATAATCTATACAGAGTTATTGAAGGTAAGTAAAGTTTATTGGTACAACGCATTTCAAAAACAAGACAATTCAAAGTGCTCTACATGAGATATATAAAAAGATTATTAGGCTACTTATAACAGTACAGCAAAAGAAGCATTTAATGACTAAAGGATGGAATAAGAAATAAAAGAGTGTAAGAAATGAGTGATGGTTCAAAGTATAAAGGGAAAGTCTTCAGTATTGATTCAAAATAACAAAGAGTTGTTCCATATGTGGAGCATAGAAACTGAACGCTGCTTCTCCATGTTTAGTTTTGAATCTGGGGACAGAAAGCAGACCTGTTCCAGACGACCTGAGGGGTCTGGAACAGGTTTTTAGCAAGAGGTCAGAAATATGTTTTGGCCCTGAACCATTCGGTGTTTATAACCCAACAGCAGGATTTTGAAGTAAATTCTTTTACAGAGCCAGTGTAAAGATCTCAGAACTGGAGAGATATTATCCACTGAGTGAAGAAATAACCCCTACGCATTTTAGTAAGTGCCTGACTTTACTAAGAAGAAAGACAAGCTAGTTTCTGTCACTGAATTTGGCTCAAAGTTCAGATAAGAAATGATAAGATAAGATAAGATGGTCTTGTATTTGTCCCACTATGGAGAAATTTGCATGTCACAGCAACAAAGAAGCCAGTGAAAAAAACCTATAAAGGTTACTAATAAGTAAAGATACAATATAAACAAAGAAATATAAGAAAATAGGAAATATTATATACAAAATAAACAGAATATAGTGTAACAGTGTTGCACATATATGAATTGAAATTGCATGGATAGAAAATGGTTATTGCACAGTTAAATTAGTTAAAAGCCTGAGTGAGGTATGTGGTGTATTGTGATCACAGTTGTTTATACAGTCTTACAGCCGCATATGTTGCATGTACTGACGTCATGTGGTTGGTATGGTAACAAGCTGGTAACCTCACTCTTCCCCTCTCCTCCCAGAACGATGACACAGGCCTGTACAGCCACCTGGCCGGGGTACCGAAGGCCCTGCTTCCTGGCATCAGAGGGAAGAAGATTCTCGACTTTTGGTGGGAAACCGTCAACATGTGCGTAACGGTGAAACTTCTGAGGACCTCCTCTGTCCCAAGTCTCTTTTGTTCCTGCACCACACAGTCGATAACATCTGTGATTTCTCTGCAGGCGGCAGCTGTTCACAGAGGTGTACCTGGTCACTAACGCAGACAAGTGAGCACATAAACCTTCCGGCGAAACCCCACTTATAATCATTTGACCATTACTTTTGTTGTTAAAGCTGCGTGAATTGTGTTCTGCTCTGTCGTGTTCCACTGACCAGGTACAAGTACTATGAGCGCTGGGCCACAGCTAATGACTTCCCAGTGGAGAACGTGGTAAACGATGGTAGCACGACGCTGGAAGACCGCCTGGGGGCCGTGGCCGACCTGGAGCTGGCCATACGCAGTCGCAAGCTGCAGGACGACATCATGGTGGTACGATACAAACCTGTGTAATTCATGTTTGAGAATACTCTGCTCGGTTACATGTCCCATCTGTCCTACAATGAGGATCCCCTTCCCGTGTAAGCAGATTGCTGGAGACATGCTGTGTGCGGACCAGAACTTTGACATTGCTCAGGTTATCCGCTTCTTCAGGTCAAAGGTGAGATTTGCTTCAACACAAGTTAATCACATACACACAGTTATTGTCGTGGACATGAAACCATGCAGTCTAATGTGTGCACAGGATATGTGTCAATAAATAACTAGAAATAGGTGAGATATAGGGAGGTCTAAGCACCGGACCTCATGTCAGAATAAAGAACAATTTCGTCCAGTCTTGGTCAAACACAATCTGAAACTATCCCAGATGAAAGACACTTAGCATGTGTAAGTTCAAATAAATCATAGCTGAAGCTAAATTCCTCAGTGACTTGCAGTAGCCCAGTTTTGTGTGTGTGTGCTGCAGCCTGGAGAGCTGATCATTTACTACGAGTTGGAGGAAAGTGAAAAGAGCAGCTCCAGGGGCATCGTGGAGGTTTGCCCTGACACCCACAGGTGAGAAACGTGGTGCAACAGCTTTCTGCCATGTCGGTGTTTGATACTTGCCGCCATGTTGCAGATTGGATTTTAATCTATTGTAGTTTTATGGATCAGAATATCTCGCTTCTTGGAGAAGCCCCAGGATGGTCTGACATCATCGCGACTGGCCAGCGTGGTGTTTTACTGCATCCAGAGAGACACGCTGTCCTACCTGTCTGACTTCCTCAGCCTGCAGCCTCAAGCCACAGACAGGAGCTTCGGACGATTCTGGGTTCGTAAGTGGCAGTAAAGCACCATCCCATGTTTTTAACTACAGAGCTTTGCCCTGGTTTCATCATACAAGATTGAATTAAATTCATACAATTCAAAAGATTCTCCAACGTGTCACATTTCCCCCCAAAATTCCCAAACTCTCTTACATAACTAAACTACTGAGACAACATTTGCTTTATAACTTCTTCAGATATTTATGAGACGACTTCCTGTGTTGATTCTAATCGCTGCCCTGATATGATTTCTTTTTAATCTTTGTGTGATTGACAAATAAGTTTGTGGTAATTGTGATTTTCTTTATGATGATAAACTCTAAAGATCAAATTATACTCAGTCCTGCTTTACTGAACCTGGATGACATCAGAGCATTATCATGAACTGATGAATTAATAACCAGATGCTTTCATGGCTTGTCTGTCTTCAGGAGTGGCTCATCAATGAGAAGCAGCTGGATGTGTTTGGGATGAAGCTGCCTACTGGCTTCCAGCTTATCGGACAAGTGGTCTGTATTCTTTCTTGTAGTTTTTTTCATATTATCACACTGTGTTAATTCATAGATTATAAAATGACAAAAGTGGAGCATCTTGTTAAGTTATACGGAAGTATATGTTACACAAATAATATATAGGTAACACAAATAATGTAATACGTAATATTTTGGCTGATCAGCACACCATTATCATAAGTATCAGGTTGTGAAATAGAAAGTTTATTCTGATGAAAGAATCACACAGACTTGGACCTTGAAACTTGCCTCTTTTGTGGAGAAGTAAATGTTTGGTAGTGGTCGACTGAATGTGGTTGGTAACATACTTGTGATTTTCAAAGGGGGTTTCATAGTATCACAATGAGATAGTTTCAAGATTTTAGATCCAGGAGTAAAACTCTGGCAAGCACAGGTTCTCCCAGCTGCTTATTTCGTTATTTCGTACTATTACGTTTTCTCGTAATAGTACGACTTTATTCACATTACCCCACTACGCTGTCATAATATTCCTTTGAAGTCAAACATGGTTGTAAACTGAAGCAGGACTGGTTGGTTGATGACAGACATTATTCTTCTCTTTGCATGCTCCCTGCTTTATGAAACATTTGGGATGTTTTACATGGGGTTGCTTAACAAATGCACAACCTTTGGAAATGCTGAGTCGTCTTTTTTATTTTCATACCTCATCACCAGATGTGCTCGGATTATCTGTCCGTCCCATTCTCGTCCACGTGATATTTCAGTAACGCCTTGAGGGAATGTCGTAATAATAATTATACATTTTATTTATGTGCGCCTTTCAAGAGAGTTAAGGACACCTTACAGATTTACCAAAAATCTAAAAACTATTTTCACTTAACTTGCAGAGCAAATCATGTTGCAGTCTGCTGAAGCTTCACTCAAGTAGCTTACATACTGCATTTTAGAGTGTGAAAGATGCCATTACCCAGAAATCCTGTAAGGTGACACCAGCAACAAAGTGACACTTAGTCCTTAATGTCTTCAAAATGTTTAATGTCAGAGTTTAAGCATTTACATGGAGAGTCTTTTTCCAGTTAAACCAACGAACATAGTTCTTTTAATAGATTTATTCCTAATCTCCCTGAAATCGTATAAACCAGCTTCAGTAAATGTGACGTTAATGTCTGGTGGGTGGGTATAATGAGCATGTTCTCAAACAGTTAATCTGTGAGGCCCATGGGCTGATCCAAAGCCTCTTTACAGGGGATGGGACGCTGTTCTCTATTACAGCCGATAAATAAGCGTGTACAGTATAAAAACCTAATGCACAGCAGACTTTAGTTGTTCTTTTTTCATTTTCTAAATAAATTTCTTCTAACAACATGTTGCTCCTGACCTCTCAGGGCCTGTCAGACTACACCAAGTGGCTCACTCACTACTCATCCAAGCAGCAGGACAACACTCCTAAACCAATCACATGCAGGTCGTATGCCAGGTAAGAAACCACAGACATAAATAACTCACACTGTTGCTTTCAAGTAAGTTTTTAGTCTCTTTCTTCTTTCCAATTCACTTATTACAGAAGCATTTAAATGTTGAAATGTGACCTGACAGATCCAAATGTGTATGATCTCTCACAGGGTTGGATTGATGGGGAATCCCTCAGACGGTTTCAATGGGAAAACCATCGCCATGTCCATCTCTAACTTCTGGGCCGAGGTCACTCTGGTGGAGAGCCAGACTTTGGTAATACACACACGCATGTGCACGTCTATGCACATACGTGTATAAAAGAGCTTCATCTGGGATATATTGTTTAAATGTCATGTGTATTTCTGTGATTTTTTTTAAGGTTTTGGTTCCTCATCCTCTCAACGATCCTACAGAGTTTGGAAGCTTGCAGGATCTGTTCTGTATCAGCAGGAAGGAAGGGTGAGAACACGTCATCTGTGATGAGCTGAAGTGCGTCGCTCACGTTCAGGCTCCTAAATGTTTGTCATTCAACTGTAGCTACCTGGGAGGTCTGCGGCTGCTGCAGGCCACCTGTAAGAAGTTCTACCAGTTCTGCTCCAAACAAGGGTGAGATCAGTGACTGAGATAAAACGAAACTTAGATATTCATTTATTTGTTAATATATTCATTTATTTAATCACACACAAAAATGACAAGAGATGATAAATGTTTTTAATAAAAGGGAGCGATCTTTCTTCAGCGCTCTGCAGAATCAAATGGCATTTTGGACAGAGTATGTTGAAACTGATTGAATCTGGGTGTTAGTGTTTCCTCTCCACCTCCAATGGTACAATACTGAAACCATAGATTGACGTCATGGCAGCTCCCCAAAGTGAAGCGTCTCGATTGCCACCTGGTGGCGGGCTGTAGTATAGGTCCTAAACCCTGTCATGTTAGTAGTGGATGGGACATGAGGCAAACTACAAAGTCAAAGAAAATACATGTCAATGATGTTGGTCTCATTTTAGATAGTTCTTATCGTACAGATGATTATTAAAGTGCATTTTTAGAAAAAGGTTTGGTTGTTATTTGATGCTATAAAATTGGGATGAAACGCCATAAATGACAACTGAAACTGACTCAACCAATCAGTTGAGTGCGTGAACTGATTAAATTTTGGTGCCTGGATGTCAAAGGTCAAGGTCACAGTGACCTCATGTTACTGTAAATGTGACATATTAGGACTGCTCATAGGGAATATCATGGCATCTGGCACAATTCCCCTGTACTCACTGATACATTGATTAGATTTCAGTGGTCAATATCAAGGTCACAGTGGGTTCAAAAAACGTGTTTTTGTCCTCTTGAATGTGATCTCAAGACTGCCTGAGGGAATATCTTCAACCTTTGATCAGTTGTCACTTGGACTCAAAGATAAAGTGATTATGTTTCAGTTGGACCGCCAGGGCATCTTTTCCAGTTGAAGTGAATTAATAAACAAGCAGTTGTGAAAGGAGAATTCAGATCCTTTACTTAAGTAAAAGCAATAACAGCATTATCTTTAGAAGTAAAAAGTAATATATAGCATGTTTCATAAAAGCTACAAAGTACTTTAAATAACAAGATAGTGTAATACAGACAGTCAAGATAAAAACAACAGATATAAAACATAGAACATAGAACATGGGACCTGATCCAACAGTGAGTAATACAGTTAAAATAAAAGTGATTAAAAAAAGGATGGAAACTAAATAAACAACAGTGTTTAGACACAGCCAGGCTAGCTGTTTCCCCCTTGTTTCCAGTCTTTATGCTAAGCTATGCTAACTCGTTGCAGGCTGTGGTGTCTTATTTAATCTACAGGCATGAGTGTGGAATCAATCTTCTCATCCATCCTCAGGGAGTTTCTCATTGTTTCCCGTAATGAGAAACTATTGCAAGTCTCACAATGACACTCAAGCACTGTCTCTGCTGATAATCATTTAACGTCTGCTGTTTATTATTTACTGCAGTATTGCTCTGACAAAGCAGAACTTCACCCTGAAGTACGACACCAACATCCCTCGGCAGGTGGTAAGAATTCATTCACATGCTTAAGAGAGCACCACAGTTCACATTCATACAGTTTAAAATGTGTAAACATGTTTAAACCCTCCACTGATGAGAATGTTTGTGTCTGTTTTAAGGGCCTTGCTGGAAGCAGGTAAATAGTTCTGTTTCTTACCTCTGTGCCCCAATGTTTTTATTCATTGTTTGTGAATTAAAAGTGATTGACTTTCAATCTTTCCAATGTATCAAAAAGATCAACAAACATAGATTCATGTGCACAGCACACACATGGATTTAGATACATGTGTGTCTGTGATGAGCCTCCTAGAGTTGGTGGGTGCTGGGTTTCAATTCAATCCAATTTTATTTGTGTAGCGCCAAATCATAGAGACCATGATCGGTTGTGTACCATCATATTTAAGGTCTGTCAGACTGGTTGTTAAGAGTGATATTTATAGATGTTCACTCACACAGGTAATCATAGGCTTCATAGTAAAGCATTGCAACCACCCGATGTAATGATACAGAAGGAAAAGAGAAAACAGTAAATCATGAAACAGAAAACTATTCCAACATTGTAAATTTAATCCATTATGGAGAACTTTTGAGTTTATAATTGTCTTGTGTATAATCTTTTCTTTGGTGCAGTGCCATTGTCTCAGCGACCCTGAAGTGTCTTATGAAATTCTACAACATCACAGACAATGTAAGGATGTAACTTATTCACCATATACGATGGTGTTTCTCTTTTTTACTCCTCCTTTAAATGCTTCTTAAAATCGTGTGTGTGTGTGTGTGTGTGTGTGTGTGTGTGTGTGTGTGTGTGTGTGTGTGTGTGTGTGTGTGTGTGTGTGTGTGTGTGTGTGTGTGTGTGTGTGTGTGTGTGTGTGTGTGTGTGTGTGTGTGTGTGTGTGTGTGTGTGTGTGAGAGAGAGAGTGCTCTGTACACCTTACAGCACAGTCAACTTCACTGCAGATAAATTACGCAAAAAACTCGATGAAAACTAAAATGGGACTTGTCGATATCTCCAGAGTATCAGAGGAAATTATTAAAAGCGGTGGACTCTCTGTTCTGAACTTTTTACGATGCTTTCTGATGCTTTTTTGGATTTCTACACGCAATGATGATAATGTCATCAGTTAGCCACATTCTTTGGTTTCAGCAACCAAACAGATTTCAACTGGGGCCAGTGCCCCCCTCGACCTGCCCTTGGATCCGCCCCTGCCCTAACTGTTACTTTGCTTTACTTTATGTTCTACACTCCAGGATCTCCCCAAACCAGTCCGAGCCAACTTCATCCTCAACGTGGAGACGGATGAACTTTTCATTACTGCTGGTTTGCAGGATAGAGTTGTTCAGGTCAGTCATATAGGTCATGCACATAAACATTGTATTTTTACACCTTCAATAACAGGAAGTGATTGTCCCTTTGTCTTTGCAGGTCTATGAAGGTTTAGTCTATATGGATTTCAGCAAGAAGCTCATGGAGGAGCAGGGCTATGGTAATAATGTCACTGATGTTAAATACAAAGTCGATGATAGAAATACATTTTCATTTTTTTTAAGGCGGAATGTTTTTCATTCTCAGGGAATTATGTTGCTATGGACATGAGTAGCCTTCCACTGTTCTGGCTGGCGTACCTGAGTGACCCCAGTGACTCTGGACGCATCCACAGCAACATCCGACAGCGCTGGCTCAGCGGTACCACTTCTTATTAAACATTACACTGGCTATTTTTGAAAGGAGCTGATGAAATTTGGTCATATATTTGATGGACAAGTTGGCCTGTTGGGTCGCCACTTAGATTCAGAGTTATATATATATATATATATACACAGTATATATATGTCGAAAACTGATTGATGGATTGCTATGAAATTTGGTGTAGACATTCATGGTACCCAGACGATGGCTCCATTTCTGGGTTCATCTGAAATGTCTTCACAACAATTTGACCAATTGTCATAAAATACTTAATTTCACCCGGATAATCTGCCCAGTATCAATGCTGCTTTTACCAGATTTCATAAATAATGTTCTCCACAGGATGAACTGCAATAAATGGAGCAATGCCTGCGAGCTAGTTCAGGCAGCCAACTCGAGCTGCGCTGCTCCAATCATGTGACATACATCATGTGACATACCTCACTCTCCACAATCATCTATAATACACACCCACATTATTAGGTGGTCTTTTTAAGCAGAGAAAATTTCCCATCGCTCCCTTTGCTTGCCCCGCTGCTGCGTCAGTATTGCTGCCAGTTGCTTCAGCCCCTTCACCACCCCAGCATCCACCTGTAGGCTCCGGCGGGGGGTTACAAGTATCACTCCCATCATATCTATGTAATCATATCTGGGGGAGTGATTAAATCGGAGCCTAGAGGCCACTAACACTAACCTGTTCTACTGTTGTAATAAACATTTGAAAGTGAGTTTTCTGACTGAACTCTGGTTGTCCATTGGCTTTTCCTCTAGCACCATCATGGCCAAATATCATTTTGAGTTTGTCCAACAGTCAAGTTAAGTTAAGTCAATGTTAATTTGATGGTACAGCTGGGTTTACGTTGAATAATAAATCATAGTAAATGCAGGATAACTAAACTGTAGGTAGATTGTAAGCATATGTGAAGAGATATGGAGCTATGAGAGGGTCAAGAACTTTTCTGGTGCTGCCAAACAAATGGGACCTGAGACACTTGACCTCTTCTCCAGCATGGAGAGGACAATACTAACATTATTATTCCACATACCCAACTAATGTCACCCCCCTCAGTCTCAGCTGTATATTGTGCTTAGTGCTAATTAGCAAATGTGAGCATGCTAACAGGCTAAACTGAAAAGGTGAATGCGGTCCAAGGAAATACCTGCTGTTAACATTTTGAGTATGCTAGTATGTTAATATAGGCATTTAGCTCAAAGCACACAGTTGTAGCTAAGTTCAGCCACACAGAGCCGCTTCCGTTCGTTAGTCTTCGTTCAGTTTCAGTTCAGTGCCTTTTTTAGTTAAGGTCACAAAGTATTTTTCATTGAGCAGAGAAGCTGCCGTTGTGGAGAGCAACAAAGTTCAGTTTTCTGTCACATTGATTCAGTCTACTTTTGTGTTTCTCTGTCTTTCCACAGGCGAGCCTCTGGTCGTTGAAGCCATGAAGAATTTTGCTGAGCTGACTGATCAAGCGAGGTTGGTTTGTAAGATGTGGACTGTTGAATTCATAATTTGAATTGAGTGTATAGGTTTTCACAGAGGGGGAAAGTGCTTTAGTGTTTTGGTGCATAAAATAAGTACTGCAAGTCAGGAGGCCTTGGAGTAATACAAATATATGAAATGTACAAACTATGTAAAATATGTTATTTAAAGGAATTAGTTGTACAGTTTTGTGCAGCAATGTGCAAGTTCACAATATTCTGTAAAGAATATATGGAATGTGCAAGATAAAATAATGCACCAAAATTTCAGTAGAGCCTTAGTCTGCAAGTGGCTTTGGGTTTTCCGAATTGTTGTGTAATCTGTTTCTGCATGGTGAGCTCCAGATACAAACTGCTGCTCTGCTGACAGAACTGCAGTTTTTCAGATGTTCATTTGCTGTGAAACTGTGTGTTATCTCATTGAAAATGTTTTCCATCAAGGATGGCCCTGCAGCACAGAGACTGGAGCCGTCTGGCACAACTGATGGACCAGAACTTTGAGCTCAGGAGGTAAACTGCGTTTCGGAATGGAGGCATTTATATAAAGGTCAGACTCACAGTTAAAGTAACAACATATACCACAGGTCTGTCTACACCGATGACTGTCTGGGTCCTGGGAATCTCAAGATGGTTCAGCTGGCGAGGCAGGTAGGTGCCCCGCCGGGTAAGAGCAGAGCACATCTTATTTTTTCTCCATCTCTGCCTGTGTGTGCCTGCAGGAGTTTTTTCTTCTGTTCGTGTATTCATATGGTTTTTGCTGTTCCTTGCAGTATGGCTCAGCAGTGAAGTTACCAGGCAGTGGGGGAGCTGTGGTGGGTCTCTGTCTGGACCAGGCCAGACTGGTAAGACTAAATTTGTATTGTGTGGAAGTTGTGACCCAGCAGTTAACAGCAGATCTGTTTGTGAGGCGTAGTCAGAGCAAAAACAATCTACCCTTCTAAAACCCTGAGACTAGTTTATAATCAATAGAAACGATCTCCAGTTTCTGTGATGATCACAGACCAACTCATTCTGACTCCTTGTTTTCTTGCGGGGATTTCCAATGTGGGTTCAGTACCCACACAATGGAATATATTTCTTTGTTGTTTAGTACCTGACACTTTGGTTACGTTTCTTTTTTTTTCCATCCCCAAGACCTTACCTTCAAAAATATGTTCTCTTTTCATTAAAATTATCAGAAAGATCTTTGTTTTTTAAACTTTTATGAATATATTTTACTGTATCTCTCTTTAAATTATGTGGTAGTGGTGTGTATTATATCTGTATGTATTGTATTTGTGACATCGGTGGCCCACGGTGCTGTCTGAAGCTGAAGCACGCCTGTGTTTGGCCCACTAGGTGGAGATGAGGCAAGCTTTCCAGGAGGCCGGCTGTGTCTTCTGTGTCATCGCACCATACAACCCATCTGCCAGCGCTGCCGGTGGTCAGTACTAACCATGGATCCATGCTGGCCTCTGCCAGGCTTCTCGAAGCCAACTCATGGCCATTGGATGGTTATGGGCACAATGTGGTCCTCAGTGTGCCCGACAGAGTCCCAATGTCATTTCATAAGAATCGTTGGTAAAGATCATGATTGGTTGCATGAATTTATCCGGAATACAATTAATCAAAAACAATCAGACTGACTATGAGTATTACCAATCTTTGGTGACAGTTTGTGTTATAATTAATAACTGATCAGATTAAAGAGATTGGTGGGTTTATTCAAACATCAGATATTACAAAGCTATGTCCCTAGAAAATCAGTCAATCTGCGGGTTTGCAAATTATTATCAGATGAATTATTATTATGTGAAGTGAGTTTACTTCCTTGTGTCAAATGTATTGTCAACAACAATGTAAAAATATTGTAATTATTTAGTAATGTAAAAAATTTCTATGCGTGAAACAATTGCAAAGCCTCAAAACCGTTAATATATCATTATTGTATAATGATTGTAATCTGTGTACACAAATTAAAAGCACATTTAATAGCCAATAGTGTTTTGTCATGAATATTGTGTAGCTTTGATGTGATTGTCATGTATTACTATTAAAAAAGTTTTTTAAATAGTTTTTAAAATAATCATGTGTAACATCAGTATCCATGTGCAACGTGGATAAAATTACAGATTTTTCATCATAATATGTTTCCTATCATGTGTAATACACATATTACTTACTCCTATTATCATTACTACTTACTGCCACTTTAGTATTAGTTTACTGTCTCAAGTAACTGACTTATTTACTTTTTTTCCCATATCTATTGTTATTTCGACTATGTGTTGGTTCAGCATTTACTTCATATACACTTAATATTTTGTTGTCACTTATAATACTAATTATAATTCTTTGGACTTAATACTGTTATTATATTATAATAATTGTATAGTGTGTGCTGTGATCTTGGAGCCAACTGGCACATCCCTCTGAATTAATACATGTATAGGATAGTTGAGGATGAACCCACCAGGCCACTCTGGAGAATATAACATATTAGCAGCTTCCCCTCAGACCTGATCTACATGTGTAACCGTGCTGAGGCTCAGTGTGAACCAGTGGATCTCATTCGCTGTTCCTCCAGTGGGCGGGGTAGCGGGGCTCTGCCTCGGCCGCTCACAGCCGCTCGCAGCCGCTCTCTCCTCCACTCATGCGAACCCGCTGAATGTGATGGACTAGCCGGAGGTCGCTCTGGTGCTTGGACTGTCGGTGTTGGGGCTCGGGCGACCCGCTGGACCATGGCTGCCAAAGACGACCTGTACAGTAAAATCCTCCCGCGGAGGCTCCGGCAGAACCGACCGGGCTCAGTGAAATGCGGCTCCAACCTTGACGTGCTGTTGTCCATGGGCTTCCCCAGACCAAGGGCGTGAGTAGCCTGACCGAAACGCACGGACATGTTACATACACGTGTGTGTGTGTGTGTGGAAGATGACATGCACGACACAGCTGTACGGAGCCCTGACTTGGACACGGTGGGCGGCTGAGCGCAGAGGAGCGGGTCTGTTGTGGTGGCAGTTAGCGGACGGGTCAAACGCAGCATCCCTCCCCTTCACTCGCTATTTCCCCGTGTCGCTAGCCGCTGCCGTATATTCATACACAGTAAATATACAGTTCAGTGTGTTGGAGCAGATTTAGATTCATTAAAGAATAGAGAATATCCGTGGAGCTGCTCAACACAATGAGCAGGAATGGAGCAGTCAAAGTTAACAGAAGTGGAGGAGTTAGCATCAAACTCCAGGAAAACACACCCACATTTATAATGTGTGTGACTTTCTCTGGCTTAGTTGAAGTTGCGGTTCTCAAAATTAACTTTGTTGAAAAATACAGTTTGTTTGGATGAATGTTTTATTTGCTAACTTAGTTCAGTCAAATAAGTTGGAACCTGTGTCAATGTTTCAGCCATATTCATGACGAGCTGTCATATGTGAGCTGTTCAGAAAACGAGTCAGGAGTCATGAAGTCATGACTGTGTGTGTGTGTGTGTGTGTGTGTGTGTGTGTGTGTGTGTGTGTGTGTGTGTGTGTGTGTGTGTGTGTGTGTGTGTGTGTGTGTGTGTGTGTGTCACAGGCTACCTTTGGGGTCCAGTTAAATGGGGACAGAAGTCCCCAATTGGAAAACAGCAGATTTTTGGGCTCAGGGTTAGGGCAAGTCTCCTGAAAACTAATGCAAGTCTATGTAAAGTCCCCAAAAGTCATCTATTACAATCCTTGAGTGTGTGTGTGCTCTTGTACAGCTTCTTTGTGAGGACCAGTTTGAGTCTCAACCGACGGAGTGAGGACATTTTGGCAAAGTGAGGACCTTTTGGCCGGTCCTCACTTTGTGACCCCCCCTTTAATGGACTGTTTGGGGGTTAAGACTTTGTTTTAGGGTTAGGGTTAGAATTAGGTTTAGGTTAGGTTAAGGGTTAGGTTTAGGGTTAGGCATTTAGTTTGGATGGTTAGGGTTCGGGTAAGGGGCTGGGGAATGCACTAAGATAGCTGTACAACAACGTGTGTGTGTGTGTGTGTGTGTGTGTGTGTGTGTGTGTGTGTGTGTGTGTGTGTGTGTGTGTGTGTGTGTGTGTGTGTGTGTGTGTGTGTGTGTGTGGCGGGGAATCACCCAGTGTCCTTTGCTGCTGCTGAATGGAGGGACTGTCTTTTCGCCTCTCCAGATCAGTGAGTTCATATCTGTCCTGTCGGCTACAGGCTCTCACTGTAAACACAACACTACTGTGTACTGTATACCACCAACCAGGAAAGCAGCAGGTCACACTACAAGCTTACATGCAGCACCAGAGTACAACTGGCCAGATCTTTTAGTCTGATGGGATATCCGCGGGTGATGTATTCACAAATGTTATGTGGTCGGTTGTCTGTCAGAGGAAGAAATGTGGACTTGCTTAAATCACATCTGTTCATGAAGTAGAGGTCGATAGTGTAAGCTCTGTCGCTGGTTAATCCATGAATGGATTCCTGGCAATGATTATAGGTTACTGACTGACTGAATGGACTGAGACAGTGAGGTAAGACCTGATTCTGGGGCAGTACATGATAATAATGTAACAGCAGCAATACAGGATTGTGTCTTTAACATACAAACATGTAGTGCTATTTTGTGTTCTGTTGTCAGGTTAAATTGCTAATGTTAACTACCTGACTTAAGAGTTGGGTACCGTTCACATCTGAATTGATCCTTTTCATACCTGGAATTCAGAACTGGAAACGATATCTTTTAATGGTAGCTTACCCTCTCTGTAGGTGTATACTTGCATTTCCTGTTATGTTGTTGTCAGCAATACTGTAGTTTTTGTATTCTAATCTTTCCCTGTAAATAGAATGCAGTCCACAATATTGCCACAGTTTAATTTAGCATAAATCAGTACTCGGTAGAACCAACATAATTAAGTCAGTAACCTTAGATGTAAATACTTTGCACCTGCTGAGAGGCTTTTTTAAAGCTGAAACTAGTTTTTCCGGAATCAGCAGAATAAGTTGAAAACACAACATATTACATTACGTACATATTTTATTGTTATAGGGTTATTTTGCAAATATGTTCAGAAACAATCACACATCCAGCAGATACAGCAACAACAAGTAACTTTATTAGACTAAGTGATGAAGTTCCACATTTACTGTTTGATGCAGAGCAGATGGTGTACAATGGATTTATCAGAGGTTTCTGCTGTAAACAGCTGCCTAATGTATCCAACAATGATGGGAGATCGTGTTTACCCATGTATGGAATATACACTTTTACTTTTACCACATTTTTTTTTCTTAATTCATTGATTTATTGTTTTCTCAATAAAATGCCAGAAAATAGTGAAATGCTGTTATATTTCCCCACAAACCAAGGTGGTGTTTTCAATATTTGCGCAGCTAGAATCTGTGAATATTTGGCATTTTTGCTGAAGAAATGACTAAAATGTTTTTGATTTGAATTGTTGCTGGTCTAATAATGACAACTGCAATGATGTCATTCTGCCTGAAAAATAAGAACTTTAACTACTAACATTTCTAACTTTACTTTTCAGACTTTTCAAAAAAAGATAAGGATGCCTTTCTTTTGGTTTGCTTACTTTATGAACTGTGTGATACATTTTACAATTGAGAAATAATATAATGTAAATCCTCTCTGATGTACAAACTATGTAATTACAATGCTGTGTTTAAGTTGCTATATCTTTGGCATTTCTTGTCATTGATTGCCTGGCATATACACCAGTGTTGCTATTTCTACAGTAAGCAGCTATTGGCAAGTCAATTCATCAGTATCCATAAATGTAAAAAACATCACTTCCTGTGTGTATTAGAGCATTTTCCAAGGAATGACCTCTCTGACTCATGTTGGTCAGAACAGCAGATGGAAAAGCTTTCATAACTGGTCTATGGTGGAATCAGGGTTGTGTCACATTAATTAGCGAAAGTATGCAAAGCTATTTTTATCCGTATTATTTGAAGTTGGTGAGGAAGAATTACAGGACTTCTCTTTTTCTGTACTTCATACACTCAGCATCGGAGGCCTCTCCACCCCTTTCACCCAGACAGATGTCACTTGTCAAGAGTGCATAAGTGTTTGGAAGTGTGCTGTGGTTTGCTGAATGGACACAGCAGACGACGACAGGCCCCCAGGCAGGCCATCTAGCAGTCTGGCCTAGAACACACTCCCGCAGGGAAGCCACAACCTCTTTTATATCAGCCCACGACTACTTGGCCTGGACACGGCCACTTATTAATCCCCTTTCTCTGGCTGGCTGTCGCTGCCTCTGTCTCTCTTTTTTTTTTCTGTCTCGAGGTTGACCCACTAAATTTCCTGACCAACTTCAGGTGTCCTGGTTCTGTTGTGTAGAAGGATTACATTTATCTGATGTTTTTTCTTTGGGGCACCCCCTCACATGGCTGCCAGTGTTCACACAATAAAGATTAGATAACTTTTATATAATGGAGTTTAGTGATATCACTACACATGGGTAATTAACAATGCAATTTTGGTCGGAATACAAACAGCTGTTTTAACTTCGACAATTGATATTGACATTATATACAACCAGGACTGGGTGTTGAAGCAGAATACGTAATGAGAATTGACCAAAATGTGTACGTAGCATAGAGTATTAAAAAGTATAGACTACTGAAAGTTCCTGATTAGCGAAGTTACATTTGGAAACAATCTAATTATATTCAAGTGCTCTTTGGTACAAATTATGGAAACAAAGTCAGTTTCATATTTTTTATTGTTGTGCTCACTGCCTGCCCTAAATTAATTCCCCTTTACGCAGGGTCGTACTGGGAAACAAATTCAGCCTTGGAATCAGGCTTGGAAAGAAACAAAGCTCCCTTCAAAGAGCCGCAATTCCCATCACAACTCTAAAGGAACTTTTGAAACTACTGTATATTTTATCAAGGCAAACTTCTTTTAGCCTCATGCCTCTTAATATTAACATTTTCTGCAAGTGGAAGAGCGAACATCTTGTTCTTCCTAATTCTTCATAAGGCATGTTCATCAAAGACCAAATAGAAACGCTGTCATACATTTTCAAAAATTATGCTCAAACAAATTGAATATATTTTGTTCTTAGTTTGAACTAATTCTAAAAGAAATCAGATCTACAGATTAGTATATAAAGTATATCTAATAGTAGATCTACAGATCTACCTAAAATAAACTTAGAAAGATAATTAGATTTCACATTGTGTTGGGTGCCCCCAATGTGTCAGGGTTGAGACACTGATAGGGATGATTCTTGTTAATAGTTCTATTGTGCCATTTAAGAAGACCGTCTGCCCAGACAAGAATAAATAAACTTCAGGGAAGACTGAATAATAAATGTAATTGTCTTACTTTAACATTTTATTTCAGTTGAAATGTCACTTAATTAGTTGGCTGTAAAATTCACGAAATAACTGTATCAAATTTACAAAGGACACAGCCTCCTCTCAGTTATTGTACATAATTCTGATAAAAAAAAAACCTTTCCATTATTAACAGTTGTCATTGCCATCATCATGGAGCCAGGAAATGATTTCAGGTCTGCTGCACATCAACTGCAGGTTAAATCCCTCTGAAGACAAAATCGATTGTACACATTATTCATCTCTCTGGAGAGAAAAGGCTTCCAGCGAGTCACAAGGTGCATCTCTCTGACTTTGTAAATGACAGTCTTGTGTATGTCAGCTATAAAACTCCTATAATGTAATGATCAATTATACATGAAACAAACAGAGTCATGCTTGTTTTTACAAGAATAGCCTGCAGGCTGCTTAAATGTCGCTGCCTGTTGGTACAGATTGATGAGAGAGGGTGCATCATTGACAATTTATAAGATAATTTCAGTTCAATCAGATCTGAGTTTTAGATTTTAGATTTAGGTTAGATTTGGTTATTCCGCATGAGAAGATGCCCAGTATGTCCACTGTGGTCGTTGTTGAAGAGAAGAGACACGTACTTGTGGTTGAAGATAATGTTATGGAGATATAATCATGTCTGTGAAGTTCTCACACTGTGTCTCACACTGTGTCTCACACTGTCTCACACTGCAGCAATTAGCGCAGCAGCTCCAGTGCTCTGTGTGCATTACACAAGAGCAGTTCAGGGACTGTATTGAGTTGTTCGTAACCTTGGAAGTGCTCAGAGCCCACTGCACAGTCTCTGTAGTTATGGCGTAAAATGCAGCAAAATTGACAAGGAGCATGTAACATTGCCTGTTTAGACAAGTGGACTGATAAAAAAACAGGATCGAGAGGCAAGGGACAAGATTTTGGGGCTTTCTGGTTTTCATTTCTAGTTTGACCAATCATGTTTAAGCAGGCTTTGGTTGCCCACAGGTAAACAGTCGGAATGGAGAGCAAAAGAGACGGAACTCATTGACCGAAAAGCATCGGCTATCAGCTTTTTAATTGATCTGCATTCATATGCAGATAGCTGTTGATATATAATAGTCAAAATGTCGTTTGGACCTAAAACACCTACAGAAAGTATCACTGTTTGTGTTCTGTGTGGAGACGTTCATAAATAATGTACGGCAAACTTATAAGACAGAGTCTTGGCCTGGATATCCGCTGTACCAGAGGCCCCCAAATAATGCTTGTTGCCCATACCCTTAGTTTCATTAGTGCGAAAATAATTGATGCAGTGGTCCAAAAGCAATGTGCAGTAAAGTATATGGATGTTTAACATCAGATGCACAGACTAGTGTAGCATTACGATGAAATGTAGGTTCATCATTATGTTAATCGGGTAATAAAGTGGTGTCATTTGATGTTTTGGGTTTTATGGGGGAAATATTACGACTTCAGGTGTAAAACCACCAAGACATCTGATCTTAAAGTATTGTGTTTGCCGGGGGATATGTCTTCTCCTGATTACTTTTAGACAAATCATCAGGATCCAATTGTGTCAGTATTTCTGGGTTTTTATTTGCACCAGGTATAATTAGACGGACTGATAAAAATAAAAATAAAACAGATAAGGAGTGATGGATTTTTTTTCTCTCCACACTGTCTCCACTCTGTCTTGTTAGTATGATGGGATCAGTGTTTTGAGATACAAAGTTTTAGCTTAATAATTCAAGTTAGTTCTCTGAAACTGTGCCATCTTCTCTTGTACGCCCACCAGAATAGAGGATATCCAAAAGAGGCTTTGTAACCCTAACTAACACAAGGAGTGCCTTGTAGCTCTTTAAAGCAGTGAACATTTGACTGAATGGCATTGCAGCGCATTGCATAAATGTACCAATGCAGTATTTATTCACCTAAAGTTTTAGAGCTGCAGAAGAAAACTTGTAACCTTCGTTATACTGTTTATGCAGCTTTATTTAAGCTCAACGTGTAGTTGTTCTTTTAGTTCATGAAGCAAGATTGAAGTTCCTAAGCTCTGTCAGATGGACACCCACTCACTTCCTGTGTAGATAAACTGCCAGACTGGTCGTAAAACTGTATAGTGTCACACAGAACTGTAATGCACAACTTGTGTATCCTTTGCAGCTCAGAGGTGCATCTGAAAACATTGTGACAGATGAACACTCAACCTATATACACTGACTGTGTGCGGCGTATTTGCACTGCGCCTCCCCTGTGCTGATTTGATGTATTTTCTACCGTTTCACAACAGCTGTCAACAGAGGAAATGTGTTTTCTGTATAGCTCAGCTCAAGCGTTGCAAATTTGCTGATTTGAAAGAGGAAAAGAAAATGTCTACATACAGTATGTGGGTTCTCCTCTGCTACATCTGAGAGTCGCATATAGAATATCCCAGCTATGGGAAAACTGAAGTGCTGTGGAGTTTGCAACTCTCATGAATTATTTAATCACTCCCTTTTTTAAATCCCTGTATCTTTGAAATGCAGATGAATACGATTTTCCCCCCCAGAACATTTCCATTCTGCCTTCACAAATTGGTTTCAGCTCTTTGGGACTGTTTGAAGTACGTTGTAAAGTCATAACAATATACCTACTATTTCATTTGCTGTGTCATCATTATATGTCTGGCCCAGCAGGGAGCATCTAACAAGGTCATATAAATGTCATTAGTCTCCTTCCTGAAACAGGAGAGGTGCATCACTGTCTGGATATAGCTTCCTTCGGTCACTGGTGCACTTCCACTGCAGCTTGGTGATCATATCATGGTTCATTTGAAGCTGTGTCCGGAAGCAAGGAAAGAGACAGCGCTATCAGATTATGGAGCCATTACTCAGATATCCCAAAAAGACGCTTTGAAATTCAAGGTAGTGGGACTGCAGGGTTTGCATTACAAATTACCTGCAATTAAATCCCATTCCCAAAAAGGAAAAACATCTACTAATAATAGTTTGTTTAAAATGTTCTTTCATGCCTTGCAAGATCTTGTGCGTAGAGGTTAGTAGTGACCCACAGTGTTCATCTGGCTCTTCTTCCTTTCTTCTGTGTTTGACTCTTAGAACCAGAGGCTCTGTGTTCAGTCAAACCTGAATCAACTGAATGTGGAGGAAAATTAAGGAAATGTGACGTTTCAGATAATTTTTTCATCGAGGTGGAGGCTTCACTGGACGTTAGAGTCATGGGCTTATTGAATGTCATCAATAATCTGTTCGTAACTCTGTTTCCACTGCACTTTGTCACTTTATTTTTTACCTTTTTGCAATATTTCAGCAACTTTTTTTGTACTGATTAAAAATGATTATTTAAAGAGGTTGATGTAAACACACATATAGAGAAATGACATACAGGAATGCGTGGTAAATGGAGTTGACTGATGCCGTTGTCAGATTTTTTATAAATGTCTGATATCAGTCCCATGTGTCTGTCAAACCTCAGTTAGCCGCTCTTAGGACAGCTGCCTGCCTACAGCTGCTGTGTCTGGAGCAGGTTTCATATTTAGGCCTGGAGGCTGCTGGGATTGACAGCTGTCCTATGCCTCCCTCTGTAAAGCACCCAACTGCTTCTGTCTGCTCGGCTCAGGACTTTGATGGTATACGCAATATAGACAATATAAGCAAACACTAACAATCCACTAAATCCACGATCCCACAAATCCACTCAATGTACCACAGCCCAAAATGGTTGGTTAATCGCTATTAATCAGAAAGGGTAATTTTTATACTCTACACACCCGACATGCAGCTCAGTCTGCGGGTATAACTGCAATCCAGTGTGGAATAGAAAGTTAGTCATCCCCAGGTATGATATGATGGCTATAATGCAAGGTTGTCATTTATAGTTGTACAAGCCTGGTGAGCTGTAATTCCAACAAGAATCCCCACCAGACCAAAACAAAATATTTTTTAGATAACAAAAAAAAAATAATCCCAATGAAATAACAAAAGATAACACCAAATATCCACTTGCTTGGAAATCAATAATAATATGACATTTGGGCCCATCTGTGCAGCGCTGTTCCAAAACGTGAGTCAACCTCTCCGTTGTTGCCGGGGCAACCTTTAAAGTGATGTGTATCCTTGTGGGCCAGTTTATTAAATATTCATTGTAAAAATGTAATACACTGGTCATCTACAGGGAGATTTTCAATAGGTTTTCCCTGCTGAAACTCACTGTATAAAACATCAGCTCTCTGCAGCTGCAGTCGAGTTCTCTACAAACATCAGCATCAAACTGTGTTGCTGCACCTGCTCATGAACAAATATCCATGCTCTCCTGCACATTTTAAATATTCATTTTCTCTTTCGTGTCCTTCTTTTAAAAAACATTTCTACTGTGCAAAGCTGAAACTCTTAAACCGTGCAACTGTCTGGTGGAAAGAGAGCAGATTGTGCTTCTGCTCTGTTAAAGCAAAATCTGCGTAAAATCGGACTGTTCTCTCTTTTCTTTTAGCAGAATGGATAGATCCAAGTAGCCCCACACACACACCACACGCACACACATGCGCGCACACACACACACACACACACACACACACACACACACACACACACACACACACACACACACACACACACACACACACACACACAAATCGACTTTGCATTGATGTTAACCTAACCACAATTCACATCTTACCACTAACCTAGCCTCGCCTTCAGAAAAAATTAAGTTTTGCCCCATCAGGACGGAGCTTTGGTCCCCATGAGGTTTACTGGTCCAGACCAGGTCAGTGGTTATAATGGATTAGGTCCCACAGAGATAGTAAAAGCAAGTACACACACAACTAATCTGTGAACACAGTTGGCATTTATTTTTGTAAGCAGGGCACTACAGTGTTGAGGGGATCAGGAACTAACGTAGATTTGATGTGGCATTTAATCTCATGCCTAATTTAATGTGTGTGTGTGTGTGTGTGTGTGTGTGTGTGTCTGTCTGTGTGTGTTTATTCATAGGCACTATTTCACTTTTGGTACATGTTTGCTGCTGTATGCATGGGTGTGTGTTGTTGAATGTGTGTGTGTGTGTGTGTGTGTGTGTGTGTGTGTGTGTGTGTGTGTGTGTGTGTGTGTGTGTATTCAGTGATGACTGAGCCATCTGTGCCTGTAGAACCTTTGCCAATAAAGCGACTGGAGCAACTCCAGCAGCCAGCTTCCTCAAGCTCCTGCCGTCTGCCTTCACACTCACACTCACTTCGCTGAGACACGACAGGAAGCTCCTTCATCTTGGACCGGCTTCCTGCTCCATTCTCCCTCCCACTGCGCTCCACTAATCCTCTGCATGACTGGATTGAAATGATTGTGGTGGAAAATGGATCTGGAGGCACAATTAATTACAGGCCAGATTGGATGTGGCTACTGCTTCTGTTATTGAATATTTCCTAAAGTCAGACAGAATATTGCAATTCATTTTAGTTTAGTTTCAAATTCATTCAAATATAACATGTATCTGCTGTTTCCTGATGGAGATAAAACACAGCTCCTGCATGACTGCGCTTCAATTTTAATGTTACATGATATCTAATCTCTAGCTGCATGTACAACCAAGTGCTGCATCTTGACAGGAAAAAAAGTTCAGCCTTTCATGAAGAGGTACTCATATATTCTTATTTATTTAAGTATGCAGATTGTAGTATTTTGCCACTGCATGTTGATATCAGAAGTCATTGCGGGGTAGAGAAAGATTAGAGGATCTGCGAATGATATGAGTTTAAAGAAAATTAAGAAGTACATTTCAATTTCTATTAATAAAGACAGATAAAAGCATATAATAGTAGTACTAAATTTATGTATTAACTGAAGGCTTATAGTGTGTGACTGACTGAGTTGGTGTGTCGTCAGTACACTGGTGAGATCAATATACTGTATTTTGCTGTTGTTGTTCGTGTGTCTCAGTAGTACCACAAGGGAGGTGTTTGGTGTTAGGTGGTAATGATTTCCATTGTATGTTTTAGAAGGCATTTATGTATAAATAATCTGTACAAAAACATGTACTTGTATGCTCCACTACTGCTGCCCCTCATACAGCATATGTTAGATCCTCTGGTTCATTTTTATGCTTCCATATGCTGCGTGGGAAGAAGTGTGTTTAGCAAATGTACTCTGCATCCACAATCCATCCATCCATCCATCCGTCCATCTGCCCGTCTCTCTGTCTGTTTTTCTGTCTGTCTCTATAAATTTGACAGCGCATTTTATATTCAACTTTTAAATGTTGACAGGTTTTTGTCAGGGATTTAGTGATAAGCAAATGTACATAGTATGGTACTCATTGATTTTCATGGCATGGTAGATAGTGAGAGACCAGGATAGGGCTGCCATCCTAGTATTAACACAGTAGTCAGGTGTGATGAAGGACCAGCTTTTAATTGGTTCATTTGTGAGAACAATAATCTTTGGTCTCCGCTGTTGTCTGTGATTATCTTGAGCTTGTCTTGGCATGTGCACACTTCTCATTAATTACTTGATGCATCCCCAGTCTTATCTCTCTCCATTTTCTCCAAGAGCTGTACGTGATCTGTTGAGTGCTGGAGCAGCATTATTAAACTGTGTCTAGTGTTCTGTCACACGACCTCAACCTGTCTGACTGGCTTCTGCTCACTGAGCTTATTAAACGTCAGTGTGTGAATCTACTACTGCTTTTTCACCCATGATTGGATAAACTGAGATACTAGCATAAAGCTGCATTTTAATGTGAAAGGGGTTCACTCAATGATGAACAGTCACGCTACTTTGAAACGTCACACAGCTTTTCAGCTCATTTTAGCTTATTGTTTTTGGTTGTATGGCAACAAAACTGACGACATTTGCTGCAGTAAAAGAACTTAATTAACTCAGTGACTGCGTTTACATGAAAAACAATATTCTGATTAAGACAATAGTCTGAATGAGACACTGTTTGTAAACAGAATTTTCTGATTACCTTGACCAGAATACGACCATACTCCTAATAAGCAATAATCAAATGAAGACATATGGAGTATTCTGATCTTAGTTGCAGTATAGCAGCAGACCACCCAGTGATGACACAAGTGGAGCTGTGGTTCTGGTTGTTGATAAGGGCCAGGGAGGAAAATGGCTGTTGGTCAATATCAAGCTTTTAACAGTGGAATATGAATGAGATTCTCATGCTAGCCATTAGCATGTGTGTGTGTGTGTGTGTGTGTGTGTGTGTGTGTGTGTGTGTGTGTGTGTGTGTGTGAACATTTGGAGTTGGAGTTGAATCAGTGAGTGAACACGTTGTCTGAACAGTGAACAGGGGGTGGGCCTGGGTGGCTCCAGCGTCTGTAGTCTTTCTCCAACAAGGACAAATTAGGTTTAATGAGCTGTGAGGACAAACAACACAGAAATGAGCTGTGGAGAAAGGCGCATATTGTTTCCCCGAAGACGCCAACACAAAGTTCATTTTCACCATTAATAACAAACAGGCTGAATCTCCTCTTATTACTGAGCAGATTAGAGTTTTAGCTCGACAAACATTTCCTGGAGGCAGAGCTGGCCCAGAAGCACAAGTCATTTCACTGTAGAGCCAAAGCTTAACTCCTCCGTGACTCATTCAAGAAGCTTACAATGCTCTTGTCATGTTGTATTCTTGTTCAGACTGTGTCAGTTTCCCTTTCCATTTACCATTTTGTTTGTTTCGAGCCCAAATGGTCAGTATGATGAATGATAAGTATCAGAGGGGGGATCCTGCACACGCCCTGTATATACCCAAATCAGGCAATGGTGAAGTTTTTTATACTGCCATTTCATAATTATGTTATCATGTCATTTATAACCAAAGATGACGAAGTGTTGGTTCATAATAATCATATAATCACATTACGTCATATGATGGGGAATCATTTTAAGATTGGTATATAAGCTTCAGTTTGTCTCATTTGCAGACATCTTGGAAATAAATGTATGACCTTTGACATTTGACCAATCAGCCTTGAAAGTGAATCAACTGGAGTAAGTTAATGTTCCCACCAAGTTTGGTGAAAATCTGTCCATGTGTTGTTCAGTTATTTTGTATAGACACACACAAAGGGTTTAAGAATAATAATTATAATTATATAATAATTATATTAAATAATAATAATTGTGAATTTAATTGACAAAGTGAAGAGCCAGAGTCTGTTGGCTTCCTGTTGGCTTGATTGACCACAGACTTATGTCTGAGTTGCCAAGATAACTGAGTGGACAAGGACCAGCTAGCTGCTGCTGTCAACACTAGCCCTTTACCCAGACTAGCTAAGCAGTCAGCCATGAGTGTTGCATGGGCAAGAATTTTAATGTAAAGCTACCGTTACTAACTTTTTTCGAAGACATTTTTACTTGAAATATGCTAGAAATATCATTATATCATAATGTTTCACATTTACATCTGCCATTGCCATTACCAGGGAAAAGCTCCCGATAGCTTCAAGGGAAAACAAAAGTGCAATCCTCTGAATGCATTAGTTGGAATGTGGCAGACCTAGTTCCTTAGTGCTGTAAATTGAGTCTTAATTTTTCTGTTTTCGGTTCAGAGAGAATTGCATCGTGAAACAGAGGCTTATAGGGAAACGATCTGAAAGCTGATTGCATAATTATTTCATAGCCATTACTATTTATTTACTTTACAGTGATGAATTAGAGACACTTTAATTTAGATAATTGATAAAAATATTTTAGTATATAAGTTAAACTGTGGCAGTGATTGTATATACCATGTAGAAAATGTTCCATTATGTAAAGTGTGAAGCATCTACATCACTGTACGCTAAACTCAAGCATCCATGCAGAAGTTTGAATGCATCATTGATTTCATCTATTCATAATGCTTCGTGGTTCTAGTGTGCCTGCTAACATTCAGAGTGTGTTTCCATGTAACTCTAAGAATTATTGTCAAGGAGGCAAAGAGCGATGTTCTAGAGAAGACAATTCATATTTAAAATTGTCACAATATCAGCAGCTTGAATCCAAAAATGTCTCAGTTGGGGCTAAAGTGTAGTGTATGTTTGTCTAGCTGCTGGAGACTCCCTGGAACAATGTACAGTAAAACAGGAAAAAGATTATCAGTTCTATTATTGTGAGGACGGAAGTTTGTATCCCCATCCGCCACACAGCACAATGCTGGCTTAGTATAGAAGCAAAGTGTGTGAGAAACACACAGTGGATCTGCCAATGCATATACAGTATAGAAAGTGTTGGCCCTTTTTATTTTCAAAACATTCATGTTATTTTTCTATTTCATGTTAAAATCAGTTTGTGGGTTGAGATTAGATGAAATTATTAAGGTCACGGTAATTTATAACTCATACAGATGCGCATGAGTCTGACTGATTCATCACTTCGCTCAAAAAAGTCAGCCAATATGAGCATTTCACAGGCACGTCGGTTTCTATGTTTATGTTTTCCATTATGTGCCGATATAAAAACTTTCCTTTTACAGGATAATGCAAAAAATCGCTTGCTGTTGGAAATGGTGTCATATAAACACCATAAATATGTCTAGAATAATATGTAGTTTGTTATTATTTTTATTATTTTTTATTGTGCAGAAACAATCTTTATTTATGTTGACATTTTACACTATAAAATGTTTTTAGATTCAACTATATTTTTGCTTGTATTTGTGTTTTCCTTTTATTTGTCATAAGAGTTTGATGATGATATCATGATGATAATTATTGGCAGTTCATATCACCCAATATATTGGTGGTATCAAAATGTTTTTTACTCCCTAATATTGGTATCAACCCCCAAAAATCAAGTAGTTTTTGTACATTGTGCTCGCCAAGTTATCAATATTATGTGATGTATATATTAGACTATCAAGGTGATACATGAGTTGTATTTTCAGCTCTTGTTCACATTCTCAGTAAAAGAATAATATTTCGAGTAATGCTATGTATCACAATATCATAAAGTATCCTATCCTAATATATCATTATCATATATCATTCAGTGAAAATTGCTAGAAGGATTATGGTTTGTCATTTCTAATTAACCAAGAACAATAGCTTGCGAATCATCTGGAATTATAATTGTTATATACAGTTGTGGCAATGTCCCTTGCCACCCTGGGTCTCCCAACACAACCAGACGACAGCCGCTCAACACCAAACATCTTTATTAGCATAAATCAAAAAATAAACATAAATTCGGGTAAGATCAATTGCCCCGGACATAACCTTTTCTGGTGGCAACTCAAATCAGCTCTCCGGCTTTGTCGCTCTCTGTGTCTGTCCAGTCTCTCTGTGTCCGTGTGTGTGTACTCTCCATGTTTGTCAGTCAGCCTGCACATGGAGCCTTGCTAAAAGTGTAGGAACCACTCTATTATCTGTCTTCCTGTACTGTGACAGTGTTAAAGCAGTGAAACAATGAGACAGAGAGGAACAGACTCCTGTTGTTTTACCTCTGTGGTTACTGTGGTGATCTGCCTCACAAATCCTTTTCGGTTCACATGTATATACGCCTGTTTATATATCGATGTGTGTGTGTGTGTGTGTGTGTGTGTGTGTGTGTGTGTGTGTGTGTGTGTGTGTGTGTGTGTGTGTGTGTGTGTGTGTGTGTGTGTGTGTGTGTGTGTGTGTGTGTGTGTGTGTGTGTGTGTGTGGTCATTTGCTTGTGTGCTGTCTTGCAAATGTGTGTGTTGCCAGATTTGTAAACAGGAAGTGTGAGGATGCATGCAGTCAGAGGACAAAGAGCCATGGGATTTCCTCAGTGACAGAACTTCTCAGCAGAACGAGGCTTCCAGTGAGTGGGTGGTGTTTGTGTGTGTGTGTGTGTGTGTGTGTGTGTGTGTGTGTGTGTGTGTGTGTGTGTGTGTGTGTGTGTGTGTGTGTGTGTGTGTGTGTGTGTGTGTGTGTGTGTGTGTGTGTGTGTGTGTGTTTCCTTTAACATGGGTGGGCCAGTTTATGGTTTCTGGACAGCTGATAAACAGCATGAGACCAGAAGAGTTTAATTATCACAGTTAAATACATGCATGTGTTTAATCTGATCAGATTTTAAGAACATAAATTTGGGTTAAAAGGGTCTTGTAGATGCATCATATCCACCAATGAACCAAAGTGTCTCAACAGTCTCAGTCTCCACTGTAATAAAAGGCCAATGTGAGAGATGAGAGAGTCAGCTGGTCTCGGTGCAGTTGGTGTGGTGGTATCAGGGCCTGTTTTCACATATGTCACATTAATCTGTGGGAGCAGGCAGAACAAATCATGTCGAGCAGTTGTCAGACAAAGCAGGGAGGGGCTCATAGCAACCCAAATTAGCTACCATTATCACTGTCAAGACAACTGGTTGAGACAGCTGCTTACAGGTTTGTTGTATGTGGCAGTTACCTGTTTGTCTTCCTCCTAATCTTCTAAAAAGTGTTACTCACAGAATCGGAACTTCAGGCCACACTACAAGTGTGAAGCCTTTACAATGCTAGTCACAGTGCTGATATGTTCATGTGAACTGTAACACTTGCTGTGTGCAGCAGCAGCAGCAGGCACACAAGTGTTGCTGGATCATGCTACACTGAGACCCCAAACCCCCACCCCCCATCCACCTGCTGTATTGTCTGGTGACACAACAGCCTGACAGTTTTCCCTGTACAGTGCAGTAGTGGCTATGTGTGCTTTATTGGTACTGTTGCTAGAATATGTCCGTATAGCAAGGTACAGAGATGTTAACCTTTGACCTCTTGCAACAAAAAACAAACAAAAATCTTTTTCTCAATGCTATATCATTAAATGGATGATTAACAACTTACTGATTCCAGAAATCTCTGTCCATCAGTCTGTCTGTCTGTGTATTGTTAAGGGCCCATGGAAAAGTGCAGCAGCGGTGGTGCAGCTTCAGGGTTCTGTGGGCTGAGTGTAGCAGGTCACTTTTACAGTTTCAGAAAGAAAACTGCACCCAGCATTACTGCAGGCCAAGCTAACAGCCCATTCCAAACATGCAGGTTTACAATATCACTGCGCTGATATGAGAAAATGGTTAACAATGAGTTGATATGATGCGTTTTATGTGAGATTGTTTAGTGAGATGTTGTTTTGCTCTGGGAATATATCACTCACTCAAATCTGTTGATTTGTCACAGTGATCTACAGTTTGTTTTTATGTTCGACGAGTTCCTATTCCTGTATTCCAACAATGCAAGAGAAATCAGGTGTCTTATGCTAGTTTAGCGGCTATGTAGCTTTGTTTGGCTAGCCTCGAGTGTAGCTGAGGAGCAGGCTACAAACGGTCTGGCAAGTTCGTTTCTTTCGAACTCCACACCCCCAGATTTTTTTCATTTTCAGACTTAGTCTTCAGACAGAGCCGACATTAACTCAAGTGACATCACTCAAGGACGTTTATCAGATTTTACGCAGCTTCCTCTGCACAAAAAGTGTTAATACTACTTTTCTTACAATGGTATTCCCCAAGACCTTTGTCTCTTTGTTCATTTAGTAGATTAACCCTTCATATACTCCTTAGCATCTTGTTAATGGATGACTGTATGAAGCGGATTTTTAGTCAGACTATGAGTAGCTCTAAATATGAAATAGGAATGACCAAAATAAAGCTAAATCAATGATTTTTAGTTTTTGTATTTTATTCTATATGCCTTTATGACACATCTCTGATTCACTAAAGGACTCGAAATTTTTGTCACAGTTTTTTCTTAAGGTTACTATGGAATAATATGGAGGTTACATAGTGTGGAAAATAAATGACTAAATATTTTCTCATGTGGATCAGAGTGGGTTTATTTTCTCATTCTCAACAGTAAGTCATATTCCTCCATGATAACAATGAAGCCCCACTGCATAATAGATGCAGGATGTCTAGGTATGACTGACTAGTTAATGGAAATAACACTTCATCTAGCAGTGGAATAATCGTTTAAACTATTAAAATGTTAAAGGTGATATACAAGACTTCAACCCTTAATATAGCCGCCAAACTATTTTCTATGTTAAGATATAGAATGATGGTGTCCTGAGCAGAGAGTTATTCTCCCACATTTAATCGATTAATTAATTATCCCATCAACTCTAAATCAAATCAGTATCTGTCCACCATTTATTATCTTTTATGATGAAATAATCGTATTATTTGACAGTTGCTGAATCTTCCGATTAACTATAGAACATTTTTTTTATGAAAATGTGCCAACACACCAACATTTTTTTTAATTACTGCTTTTATTTGTGACATATTTTTCCTAAAGAGACAAAAAGATAAAAAACTTGACCCATTCACAAAAGATAAAATAAAGTCTAAAGTATATACAGCATATATGAATGAATCAAAAAGTAATGCATCTCTAGTTCAAGCCATTCTTCTGTAATTGGGGCAGTTACATTGTGAACGTTTATGCAAGTGCACCAGTGCGAATCAGTGAATCTTACCATCCCAGCAGTAGGGAGATATGGAGCGACAGCAGGATTATGAGGAGGCTGAAAGGAATACATTGACCTCACCTATGTTTTATATGATGGTTGAAGTTAGAGGTTAAAGAGGGATTTGAATATAAAAATGCTACAAAAAAACATATTGAAACAGACGTATAAAACTACAGTGTGGACAGAGAGATAATTGAATAATAAATTGGAAGATGCTTTTTCCATTTTAGTAGAGAAGAAATTTAGATGCATAATTTTACATAGCAAATCTGCACCATGTGAAATGATATGCTGCTGCAAACTGTTGGGAGTCAGTTCTTGCCATCAGAATAGATTATATTCTGATTCAGAGAAGGGTCTGTGAACACTTCCTTAGACTATAAAGTTCAAGCCATTCTTCACAATAATCTCTCTTGTATAACATGTTTATCATGATTACCTGTTGTGTTCTAGGCCATCGTGTAATCATTTAGTTAAAGTTTAATTGTTAAATATTATGTGCTGCACGATGTATAAGTATGCGCAGTGCTGTGTTGCGTGGGCGTGTTGCTCACTGCCTTGTCTCTTTCTCTTCCTGTCTCTCTGTGAGTCGAGCTGTTAACAGAGCATCTCTCGGTAAAACTTGCTTTCACATCTCTGTGGGCGAGAATGAGTGTGGGTTTCTCACAATATTCTCATAAATGTCTTAAAGATGACAGATTGACCCTGTATGTTATTTATGTGGTAAACATATTCAGAGCTACTGCATGTCACAGTACACATCTGTACAAATTGGTGCTTGAGCTGAAGTGTGTTTACAGCCTGAAAATGATTGAAATGTGTGCATGTACTGTAATGTTAGGGTTTGATGAGGGAGTGGCGAAAGCAGCTGTTAGGCAAACAACTTCCGGACTTGTCATTATTTTAAATGTGAAACAAACCAGCTCTCACAGCTTGTATTTAGATTTTTTTCTCATCTTTTTTTCATTAGTGATAGGGGAAAATCAGCATTGAGCATTTTCCTATAAAGGCCTTTTATTCCGTTCTTCTCTCAGCCCACACTGTTCTGAGTACTCACAGGTGGAGAGGTTGAGACGGTCATGCTGTGAAACAGCTGTGTTTTATCATAGGGACTCAGGGAGTGGTAACCAACAGAGCGTAACACACAACGGAACGAGTGGCTGATGTTGGCCTTCTAATACAATTCTGATATTTAAGGCTGGAACAAACCATTACTGTCATAGTTGATTCATCTACCAATTATTTTGTTGGTTAATTGATTAATCTTAAAATGTCAGCCCATCCCAGTGAAAATATTCTGAATGATTAATCAATCATCAAAATGGTTGCTATTGCTCACAATCAATCACTATCTGTACTCGTTAATTGATGTGGCTGTGCTGATATTAGTCTAATCCAAGATAATTCATGTGATTCACCTTCATTACAGTGCATTTTTAGTAGGTATTGCTTGTTTGCAAGTCAAACAAGTTTACACTTTATTGTACAATTTAGAAAAATTAAAAATGTTGGATATTTAAGTTTTTTTAAAGTAAGTATTTTATTCCAGCATTCCATTTTATATCGGAATAAATACTTTATTTTTAACACATAATAAATTATATACATTTACACAAAATTTGATTATAATCAAAACAATAATAAATTATTTCTCTTTTAGAATTGTGTTTGGACATTTAAATATACATTTTAGAAGTGAACTCAAAATATACAATAGTTAATGAAAGAATAATATACAGATATAAGAATTTCTTAATGGTGTTTGTCTTTGACTTTGTACTAGTAAACTAGTGTTATTACAAAATAAGTGTTGGAGTTGTTGAAAGTTTGGCTTGTTCGTTGTTGCTTGCATTTTGTCAGCTAATAAGCTAGGTTCAACATGTCTACACTACTCTGAGAACTGATATCTGTCTTCTTATCTAACTGATGGCACATTAGCATCAACCCCACAATGACATTTTTCATGCCAACATCGAAGTTAGATTCACTAGTTTAGTGAATATATAAATGTAAAATCCCAATTTGAATAAATTGTAATTCTCAAAAAACCTTTAGATACAACTATAAACATACCTGGGATCAACTGTAAATAAAATATTTTGCATCTATGAGCCTAATTATTGGTTACTAACAGTTTCAAACCTCTTTCAGTATTACTCCAGCTTGTTGAAAGCCTGGTGATATTTTCTTATTCCCAAGAAGACTCTACTGTCCTTTTCTTCCAGTGAGCAGTTGCTGTTAGCATCAAAGCTAACTTCATCTGCTTTGATGGTTCATGTTCGTCAAAGTCGGTCTGTCATTTTGTAGCCCATAATTTGTGGCCATACTGTAGAAGTAGTGTTATCTTTGGGAGTCAAAACAACTATAAATGTAGGAATGAAAACTAGCAGAAGAAGACGCTCAATACTTTTCTTACTTGTGGCTTTTCTAAATGCTATTATTAAAATCTTCTGGGTCTCAGTTTCTGTACAGCACACCAGGTTAAATCTGATAAGAAATCATGCTTCTGAGGATGGTTCAGTTGACAGCTTGAGTTTATGCAGTGACTGTGTCTTCTTGACTTCTGTTCATCAGTATTAAACTGAGCAGAGATGGTCTGATGCTTGTGTGCAGCTCACTGTCATGATGAACACTGAGGGAGTGGTGAGTAGCTGGCCTGTGGGGCTTTAGCGAGGAATCTCTCTTCTTCCTCTGATCACTCCCCACTTTGATCAACAGACGTCAGGCCGGCTGGTCTACCATCATCTGTCTGAACACGTTAGGTATGATTTCTAACATGATTCTAACTGAAATTTGACTGCTCCCAAAAAAAGCTCCTTTTAGTGTTTACACAGGATTCTCTTTGAATCCCAGGAAGCCTTTAATCGACATGTTTGACTCAGTTGAGGGTTTGAAACAATAATTCAAAGCTTTGGAAGCTAAAGGACACAGTGGCAGTCAAGAAGGAATCCAAATACATACGTTTCAGCTTTTTTTTCAAAGTAATGAATCAAGAATGGGCACATCTGTGTCATTCAAGTTTAATTTAGGTATTAGCTATCCACAATGAGTATTAGGGCAACTTAAAGGGAAAATATATCTGAGATTTCAAGAATAAACAAAAGATGTAAATTTACAATAATAGAGTTGTAATATGATAATAACGTTTTGATATAATCAGAAGAAATTTATACATTCATGAGAATAATTTAATATTACGAGACAAGTAAGCAAGACACTGCATGTTGGTTACATCTGTATGATATTCAAAGATATTGATTCAAGATTTTTAATCCAGAATGAGTGGAACTCCGACGAGCAAGGGTTCTTCATCCTGCTTGTTTGATAAATAATGTTTTTTTCTTTATTCTTGTAATATTACAACAATTTTCTCGCAATCTCAGAATTGTGGCTCCTTTTTACGACCTAAATACCCTGTCGTAGCTATCTCACTGCTAATAGAGTATATTTTCTTGTAATTTATACAGGACAATATATGTAGATGTACTATATAAATGTAGTATAAATTAAGTACCCTTCATACAACACAGCAGGTAGGAACTAAAAGTGATCCAGTAAAACATGTGGAGCGAAGGTCATTCGGTTACAGTACAAAGAATCACCTGTCATGAACAATTGTGTTAATGCAAGAACAGTAAAATCATAACAGAAGGTAAATAATTTATTCACCATATCAGCTTGTAATATATCACATCTGAAATCTGAAAGAAATAAAACCCAAGACCTTAATCTGAGTCTGTATTTTAACATTGTTTGTACCAAAACTGCAACAAGATCAACTGTCGAAAAGACTCTGATGATTTATTTACTGAGGCAAGTTATAACCACACATCCTATGTGTAATGACGCGTTTAAAAGAAACTCTACATTTCCTGTTCTTCAGCCACACTGATGCAGTGTTTCTGGTTTGTTTTGGATTGATTGTCATGCCTCATGACCGCTGTGTTGCTTCAGCTTCAGCCTGTGAACCGAAGACCAGATATGACTCGTCAGGATTCTCTCACACGGTGTTATGAGAGAGCCACTGCAAACTGAGACAGTGCTGCCACCACCTACAAGGGTCTAACAGTGGAATGCAGTGTTTGCTTTTCACCAGACATAACAGGGGCCGTGGTGCCAGCAACAATTCATTGAGTGTTGGTGCAAAAGTCCTGAGAATAATTTAATTCAAATGTTTTTAACACATTTGAAACTCGTATTTATCTTACCAAGCAGCACCATCTGCCTTGATGTGACTTGGTGACTGGCTGCAGTATTGTTCATAAATCCTGCCTCCTCCATGTTAGTGGATGGGACATGGACCAAACTTAAAAGTCACAATACACATCAAATGCATTTTTCTGTCCGATGGTTTCTGTCGTTTTAGGTAGCTCTTATCACACTGATGTACGGTCAATTGTTTTTTCCTGAAAGATCGGTTTTAAGCAGTATTTGACTCTATAAAAACAGGGTAAAACATCATGATTGACAGCTGAGACTGACTCGCGATTGGTCAAGCGCATGTATCGGTTAGATCTTGATACAACTGCACAGACTCCAAGATGGCAGCGATTGATCTGGGATATTTTGGTTTCATCTCTGGATAGTGGTAGGATGCATAGACAAGTCCATTTTTATATAATGTCTTTGGGATTGACAGGTGTCGGCATAGTAGCTCTTAAGAGCTGCATGACCTTTATTTGATCGCAGTTTGATTTTAATGGACTGCCTGCGTGCTAACAACCTGAACCACATTTGCAGCTCCTGGATGTTGGGGGTGAGGGATTGACTGTGTCATACTTTGTATTATTCTGAGATTATGTACTTAAAAAGGTGATTATTCTACTCATAATCATATGTCTAAAGAACTTTGTAATTATTTGTCTAGGGTGCCACATCTCATTGCTGTTTTTGTGTGTGTATGGTGTGTGATAGAGAAAGCACTGTGTATGGAATGTGTTGGTGAATGCCACTTGTACTGTAAAATGTTTGAAAGGGATAGGTCACTGAAAAATCTACCCACCACTGCGCTGATGGAGGGGTGGGTGAAGTATTTGAGTCCACAAAACACTTTTGGAGTTTCAGGGGTAAACAGCGTTGCAGCCAACTTGAAATGGCGTTGTTTACACCATGTTTTTCCTAAATATCCTGATATCCTCCTCTCGAGCCGCATTCGTGCGTGGATCCCAGTGGACATTTAAGCTAAAATCATGGTGTAAATGAAGCTGTTTTGAGCTTACAGACACTTGGATGACACCGCAGAAGCAGTATGGAGGCATTTTCTGTATTTTTTCTGGGGTTTTTTTACGTTTGAAGAAGTGGTCACCATTTACTTCAATTGTATTGGATTTTGTTGCAACACTGTTTACCCCTGAAACTCCAAAAGTTTTTTGTGGACCGAAACACTTCACCCACCTCTCCATCGGCATAGTGGATAGTAGATGGAGGAGGAGTGAATAACACTTTTTTGGTGAACTATCCCTTTAAGTGTTCGATAAAACTGAATAATCTCGACATAAATCTTGTGATATGTAGCAACCACGTATAAATTATACGTATTCTGCAACCTTTAAGCAAGTCTGGACTTAATGTGTGGTTGTGTGTTATGTGTGGTTCTGTGCCTGATGTGTGTTGAAGTGGTGTGAGGCCTGTCCTAAAAGAACCTCCTTCATCTCGCTCTCTCCCTTCTCTCTAATTCTCTCACACACATATGCAGTGGTATGTAGGTCTACACCTGTGGGACACAGCAGCTTCGTCAGAAACCCAAGCAGCCGCTTGCACACCAGTAAGCTGACTATGATGCTGCCGCTGTGGCCAGAACTGCTGCTTACTGAGCATACTCGTGGTTTGGTTGCAAGAAAAAAGTATGGGTCGTTTTCTTTTCTCTTGATAGATATGGTTATCCAATGTCTCGCTTGAACTAACATAGAAGGGCCGGGCCTTTTCAGTCAGGGTGTATTATGAGACCGCCTGCCAGCGAATCTCAAGCCTACAGATTCTGAACATACTATTTTAAAGATTACTTTTTATGTCATGTGTTTTATCATCTTTTATTTTTAGCGCAGATTTTTTAGCTTTTAGCTTATTTATCTTTCTCCTCTATGGGTTGCTGTGGCTCAGGAGGTAGAATGGGCTAACCAGAAGGTCGGCAGTTTGATCCCTGTCTACCTCATTCTGTGTGCCGAAGTTTCTTTTTGCAAGATGCTGACCTCAAATTCCCATTAACGGCTGTACTGGGAGTGTGTATTTGATGTGTCGTAGAGAAAGTGCTGTTAGTATGAATGTGTGTGTGAATGGGAGAATGGCAAAACTGTATGTAGAGGACTTTGTGTGGTCATTAAGACAAGAAAAGCTCTATTTAAATACATACCATTTACTTTACCCCTATTCCTTTAGGCATGTGTTTTAATTACAACCGCGTGAAACAGTACAGCAGGCGAGTTTATTGTGATTGGAGGCATTTCTCTACCTAGCAGCTGGTTAGCATTGTTAGCATAGCTGTGTTGTGCTGTGTGTAGCCCATTTCTGGTTCAATAGCACTGAGTGGGTAGGTGGCAGGTGTTTTTTTACAGGGTTTGAATGCTATAAAAGACGTGACGTGCAGAAAGGGGCTGGGAATTTTTTTGTCCACCAGGGTGTCATGTTTACATCATTGCCAATCGTAGCTTGTGCCAAAAATACCCAATACTGCAGAGTCATTTGACCTGTATCGTTTTACACTGAAGACCAAAAACAGATGTTACTGAGTTTTAGAGTTCCAGCATTTAAGGGGCTTTAATTTATCTGAAAATAGCTGCCCAGTCATTAGACGAAGAGTTGGTAAACACATACACAAAGTATATATTTAGATATGATCAAGACTTCAAGTAATGTTAACTATTGCCACAAAGCGACACTATTGTTGATCAGTTTTTTGCCCAGGTATGATTTAATCAGGTGAACACACTGCATGCTGGGGTCTTTTTCCCATAATACATTCACAACATAAGAAAATAATGAGTTTTCAATCCAAGCACATTAGCAGGAGCTCTCAAAGACATGCAATGTAATGATCCGGCCAAATACACAAAGTCAGTATGGATGCATGCAAACACATACACCCACCTCTTTGGTGCACCTCCACTCATCCCATCCTACAGGAAGAGCTTCTGATGCCATGCTGAGGAAGCTACTTGCTCCCTGGAGAGGAAACCACATTAGCATGCACAACTTCTTATCTTCTGAGTGGCGGCTAATTAGATTCTGTGGCTTTAATCTGATGTGCTGGTCCGTCTCCTCCTTATCAACTGAGCCTCCAGGTTTTGCTGCGGTCAGGAAGAAGATGTGAATGGATAAATATCTGCTCTCAGTGCTTCTTTCTTTTAAACCGGTCTTTATCCGTTGTAATGCTTTGCACGACCTTGCGAATGACAACTTGCGTAATTGCCATAGCAAAAACGAAAACTGAGAACCGTCTTAATAGTTGCAACCTTGTGTGTTGTGAAACCAGGACTTAAATATTCAGATTAAAGTCAGGAAGCTGTTTGAAGTAGGTGAGGTCCTTCCCTGACAACCCACCACACTTTATACAGACGAGTCACAGTTTCACAAGTAACTGAAAGTGCCAGTGATGGTTAAGACGTGTCACCCCTCTGTGGTTTGTTCACCATTGGTGTAATAACCTTTCCTATGTAATGATTTGAATGTCTTCCCACACATGCTGTGTATCATTTACCAAGCTGCTCTGCAGGAGAGTGAGACAAACTGTCACCTCCTCTGACTTGTGACCCATGTATTGTTCTTTGTTGGCTACTTATCTCTGTTTTACTCACCTTTTCTCTTCTCTGTTCCTGCTGTGACATGCATTTACAAATTTCAAAAGGTGGGAGTGGTACAAATTGTAAAAACACTGTTATCTTAAAATATGTAAGATTTACTGGAAAAGAAAATGATTTTTCCTCAGTGGGACAAAAATAATTGTCCAGGGGAAAAAGCTGTAGCATGAATCAAAGATGTATCTGTTGGAGCTACCACATTGTAAACATGTACCAAATGTTACAGACATTCGAGTGAGTTGATTAGTTTCACTCTGAGTGTATCTGTTAGTATGGTACATTTCCCAGATGTATGAACATAGCCAGGAGAGAATGCTGACTCTGACATCCATTATTTTTTGTGTAATACTATTTAAATTGTGCAATTCCAGTATCCTACAGCATTATTTCAACCAGTAGAGACTTGAATTGCAGAGGAATCATAAGCTGCTTTCAGACATGCACTGTACTCTAGAGAATCTCCTGAATCACACACGTAGGAAACACCAGCGAAGATGTCAAGAGAGATTTTGGTGATAAGAGCTGACACTGGTGTCGGTGTGCTGTAAACAAAAATATGTGATCCCTGCAGTGGAATTAATGTGCTATGTCCTGCCTCTGCCTGCTGCACCACCAATGAATAATTTACAATGAAGTAAAAATTTAAATCTGTCTCAACTTTAAAATAAATTACTGATTTCAACAAATGTTTAAATATTCAAGTGTCCACAAATGCTTTTTGTTGTAATTTTAATAGTTATTTATTTCCATGATTGGCAAAAAACTTTTTTCTAAGTTGTAATGATAGTGGATGAATAAAAAAATGCATTTCCATCTTACAGTAGAATGTTTTTCTGAGTCGACAGTTGCTGAATTTCTATTCAGATGTTTTTCTCTGTCCAGTCAACAACATTTTCCATATTTTCCTCTCCTCACTTGCATCTCTGTTTATACAGTCAGAGTTTCCACATAGGTGTGGAACCAGAACAGTTCCCCTTTTATTTGCCATTTGCTGCCACAAAAGTCAAAGGAAACAAACTAGTGCATAGAGAACAAGATCAACGTGTTCCTCTGCGGTTTGACTAATTTAGACAGAAACATTTAAAATAAGTAACCTCCCTGGGTTTCTTATTGCCACAATGCCCTCAACAGTCACCAGACAGTCGCTTACTCTACACATTTCAGAATATGCAATAGATTAGTAATTTGTAGGTGAACAGTCTCTGTGTTGTTGAGGTCTTAACTTTGATTTATTTTCTGCCTCTCTGTTATGTTCTTTTACAGACTGAAAGCTCTGGTATCAACAGGAGGCCGGAGTGTGCAAGCAGCATGTGACTGGTAAGTTTAAACAACAAATGTGTGCACAGTACATCCACATATTCTTTACAGACCACAAACCAAGAAAAAATGTGTTATACTGCCCTCTGCTGTAGAAGGTTGTTAGGTCTGTCCATAAAACGTGCAGGTTGTGTAGCTGCAAATGCAAACTTAAAAGCAATACCTTTAATAAAAATTATGCTTCACTAACTATTGATGTTACTATAAAAAAACAATCAATTTAGTTTCGTCTATATTTACCACAAGTTTGATTTTACTAAGATGAGAGTGGTCATTAACACCAAAATTATTTATGTAACGACAAATAACAATTGTCAAAAACAATGTTCTGTTTTTGACCATTGAGGGACTCTAAGAACAGTAAGCAAGGCTGCACTACATTTGACTAAATGAGAAAGTAAGTGCCAGTAATAGCACAGAATATCCATCATAGCACTGGTGTAAAGAAAAACTTAATAACTGCTTTTGCACATCAAAGCTTATCTGTGGAGGTATTTGGGAAAACTCCCCCAAAATGACGGTAGAGCAAATAAGAGCTGAAATCTTGAATAGGAGCCAAGGAGTTTATTTATTCAGAGTCACTGCTGTCATTGCTACAGGGAAGAAAAATGTTACCAGCAACCAAGAAAGCAAGGTGCAATACCAATGTTTCGATTATAAAGGAGATTGATTCCTCGAATGTGCCAGCTATGGTAAATTGCGTTACAGATTTCCATTTGGAACTTTATACTTGCCTAGCTTGTCTTTTCAGGTTTTGTTTGTGCCAGTTCAAGTTAAGATCACATTTACTTGTGGCACAAACTGTACATTACACAAAAATACAGGCATCATGTCCTGCCCTGTCCTCGCAGCACAATACACAGACCTGACACTTCTCCTATATTTCATTTACCTCCGTCTATTCCATAGGCTGTTTTCCCATGTGGACGACCCGTTCCTGGATGACCCACTGCCCAGGGAGTTCGTCCTCTACCTGCGGCCCAGTGGACCACTTCAGAACCAGCTCTCCCACTTCTGGCAGCAGAGTCGAGTCACTTGTGGCAAAAACAAAGCCCACAACATTTTCCCTCATATCACTCTCTGCCAGTTCTTCATGGTGAGTTGAAAGAAACATTCAGTGAACTTTCATGAAGGCTGATGGTTCAAGGTCATGAGTGCTTCTGAGTTCATACATCAGATGGAGTAAATCTGTTTGCAAATTTCTCATCTTTGTCCTTGTCAGTCCTTTTGACATTATCACTTTTACATCCATACTATATATACACATACATATTTCGTTTGAAAATGGCGTTTTCAATCTAAAACAATCGGTTGTATTCTCAATGGTAGCTGAGGCCAATGCCAGTTGTTTTCTTGTGAACGAGGGTCATGTTATGGGAGCCTGACAAATCGGCAAAGGCTACGTCATGACTGAAAAGACCCAATGAGAAAGCTGTTGTGAGTCTCTACATCATCTTTTACAAACATCTCCGTTTCTGCCTGCCCAGACTAAAACGCAGTCCCTGGAGTTTTCAAACTAAAACGGGTCAAGCAGCGTTACCAAAATTCTTTTAGTGGCTCTAAACCTTTTCAGTAGTGTGAACACCAGGCGTATCCATAGCAGAGTTCATGCATTTTCAAACGAAAATGTAGTAATGTGGATGTAGCTTAGGAGACAACAGCTCTGTAACTGTGACTCAAGCTTGAAATAAGATCTGAGTAACATAAAGACCACTCCAGCACATGGAGCAAATACATGTGCAGTCATCACTCATTTGTGCAATGAAAATATATCTCATCAAAAAAAGTGAAAAAGAAGTTGTAGAAAAATACTATTATTATCATTATATTATATATATTATTATTCCTCCTTATATTATAAAGTTTCATTCTCACCAGTTTCATGGATAAAACTACATCCTGGAAAAACAGTTAAGTGTCCTGCAAACAAAGTTGTGTTTACATTCAGTGTTGGTCACCAAAACATTTTGTGTTGACATTCTCTCATATCTTTCCGAGACTGTTTACCTCCATGTTCGCTAGTTATTTATTTAGCACTTTTGTTTGTGCATTGCTACATTCCTTGGCTCAACACCCTCTGTCAATAAGATGAGATAAGACAAGATAAGATAATCCTTTATTCATCCCACAAAGGGCAAAAGGGCAGTCAAAAATAGAAATCAGTAAGTAATAGTAAATACGCATGCAATATATAATTGTAATTGTAAGGAAATGTAAATAATAAAAAAATATAAATGGAATGAAAACTAATATACACAGTGTAAAAGCAGAATATATACAGTGTGAGAATATATACAGTGGAATGGATTGCTGATAAGCCATTGAATTGCACAGACACAATGAATATTGCACAGTTAAGAGAGTTAAACCAGAGTTAAAGTGCAGTCCATAATATGTGCATGTAGTTCTACTGGGAGCAAAGTTGGTTGTGCAGTCTTACTACTGTCATAGTGTGGTAGCTGCTACAGGGGAACCTTTAAGATATGAAGAGACATTGTGCTCATAAGTTAAAGTTTTCATAGCTAAAGAATTTTTAAAAACACATTCATATCTCATCATTCCGATTAGCTGTTGTTGTAGTTCTTTTGAACAGATAGATGGAGACAGCAATGTTGCGTATTCCACGTCTTAGGGTCTTTTTTTCTTTCTACAGTGTGCAGACCACAAAGTAGAAGCTCTATGTGAGGCCCTCCAGGCCACCGTACAGCAGTGGCGAGGTCGTTTTCCGACCCCGCTGCCCCTAGAACTCTACACATCCTCCAACTTCATTGGTCTCTTTGTGGAGGAGCAGGTGGCCGACATCCTCAAGCAGTTTGCGGCTGACTTTGCCACAGAGGCTACGAGGAAAGCAGGTAGGAACCAGATGCAACAGGCATAAAGGGCACACACTCCGTACCCTCAATGCCCTGGGTTTGAAACACATGTAAAATTGTTGCTTTGTGTCTTTTTTTTTTCTGTCTTATCTCTGCCATCTTTCTTCATTGCTTTATGTTGACTGTTTAGAGTATGTCAGCATCAGTTCATCATATTTGCTACGTGGGGTGAGCAGCTTTCCTAGTGTGGATGGTTGTCATGATGGGTTATTAAAGCACTCACTCCATCTGTCACTGTAACAGTTTTTCAAACACGGGGGAAAATAAGTCTAACCGCCAAATGGTATTTCAGGCTGCTAGGTGCCAAATCAGATTAGAGACAGCGGCTTTGTATGTCGTATTTCTGCGTCACGGTAAAGAGACAGATAAGAATGTGTCATCAAAATCAGATATGGAAATGTTGATTGGTTGTTGGTTTTACTCAAGAGATTTCATCACTGATAAAAGGTTGTGCAATGACTGTATAAAGTGTAAAGTCTATGCTTTATCACAATCTATTTTTGGTTGTTGGTGTGGTTCTGTACCATCCAAAACAAACTCTAAAATATCAGATATTGAGTTGACATGTCATTTGTATCATGTTGGATGATATCCAGAATTCAAGGTTTGAGTCTTTTGACTAGATTTTGAATCTGTGGACAAAATCTTGTGCAAAATTGTGAAGTGCGACTATTTATTACCTTATTCAGAATAAGATATTATTTGGATTATGCTGTTTACATGAGTTGCTTATAGAATATTAATCTGATTCATTTGATTATTGCTTATTGTGAGTATGACCTTATTTGGTTTATGGTCATCAGAAAATGCCGTTTAAATGGGAGTGTCTTATTCAGACTGTATCAGAATATCGGTGTCCATGTAAACGTAGTCATTGTCAATGGGAAGAATTAATGGGACTTTCCCTTTCTGACCCAAAATAGAAAATAGGGAGACAGCATAATTATAAGAGACAACATTCATAATCAGCAAAGACAACATACCCAAGGGTCATTTGGTTTTTACAATGCAGACAATTTTCAGTGTTACCGGGGAGGTTTTAATATTTTATCATTATTATTTTAAGAATATAAAATGAGAGATACTATTTTTCATAAGAATGTGCAATTTTCGGCTGTATCTTACCAGCAATAATATGTTGCAAAAAAAGAAGTTAATTTATGATATGGTTGATCTCTGTGGTTTAGCACTGATGGAAAATGGGTTTTCTCCTTCCATATCCAGAAGTCCATGTGGAGCCTCACAAGAAGCAGCTCCATGTGACTCTGGCCTACAACTTCCCCACTGACCACCTCGCCTCACTGGAGAAACTGGCTAAAGGCATCGAAGTCAAGCTGGGCTGTGATTGGCTGGCTGTCTTGTTCTCCCGGGACATTCGTTTTGCTAACCATGAGGTATTATTTATACTGACGACAATTGTTTTGGATCACAGATATCTAACCAACTGCATTAAAGAAAATAAATCCTCGCCATTGAGACAACCTACATGTCACATATGCAGACGCTGCGGGTGATGTACCCCTACATGCCTCAGAATGAGGATGAGCTGGAGCTGGTTCCTGGGGATTTTGTCTTCATGTCTCCAGTGGACCAGAGTAGCACCAGTGAGGGCTGGGTGTACGGGACCTCACTGGCCACCGGGCTTTCTGGCCTGCTGCCGGAAAACTATGTCAGCTTGGCTGATGAATCCGACACTTGGGTCTTTCATGGGTAAGCAGAGCATCTAATATTTGTATAAACGAACAAAAAGACGTATCTCATTAAAATAATACATAAAGTTCATGTTTTCAAATTAACATCTTTTCTTGTAAGTGAAAGTTTTCAGGGAAATTTTACAAAATTGCGGCTATAAGTTAGTGGTCTTTGTTTTTGTATAATTATATATATGAAACATATAAATGAATATTAGAACTTGATCATAGATCATTTCTTTCTATCGATTCTTTCAAAATAAATTTTGGCTTTTTATTATTCTGGATCAGTTGCAGATATCCAAGTTGGTTAATACCAAAGTCCTCCATGGATCAACCTTTCTTCATTAGCTGGAGAAGGACATTTTCCGGTTTTACTAGTGCAGAGCCCGTTCTAAACCTCCCTGTTTGGAATGGACTGTTCTCTTGTCCTGTGTTAAAGCTCTGAAGCTACTTCAGAATTATTCCTTGTCATTAGTGAGTCCTCCTCAAACAGTTCTACAATATACTGTAACTTTTTATTGTTTGTGTGCTGGACATTCTGTGCAGAGCTTTTCATAAACAGTCTATGGTGCAGAGTGAAGTTAGAAAACTTTTAGGTCATCCTACCTGGTTTATCTGCAATTAAGAGTTTACAGTCAGTGTAAAATGACAATTAAACTGAATTTGCTTTATTATTGTTCAACTGTGGTTTTTATATAGGTTTGAATGATTTACTGAACTACCATTATACTGTATTTACATTCATTTAGCTTGATTTAAAGCATTAGATTAACATTGTGCTTTTACTTTTAAGAAAACTTGCGAAAGGGGAAGTAATTATATGAATGTTGTTGCCATGACAGAGATCAGCACCCGCTACACCCCTGAATGTCTGTCAGTCTGACATGGTGAGATAAAAATTATCTAATTATCAAAATGATCTGGCGGCGATTTTGACCCATGGTTTGACCAAGTTGCCAACCACTGCTGTAGTTTATCCGAAGACGTAGGAGAAGATTAAACACAGCCACTCGCCCCCACTGACTGGTACAGAGCACTGGTCCCCTGTCTGTTCAATTTGTATTAATATTTAACCCATTGCGTATCCAAATCGCAGAGTGTGACAGCAATAAGATGATCGGTTTGTGAGAAATGCTTTCCACATACAAACAAACAGACAGACAGACATTATTACCTACTTATTTATGGAATTATTAGGTACGATTTCTGACAGTCAGTTCTCCTTGTCCACCACAGCTCCCATTCCTTCTTCAGTTGTGGGCCCAGTGACAAGAGCAGTAAGGAGAGAGGGATGTTTGATGGACTGCTGGACAGCCGACGCCCTGATAACACGAGTCCTGGAGACACGCCCACCCTCAGTCTCATTTGTCATCCAATGCAGGTAGTTAGTAGTTTTAAAAATTATAATTATATTATATGAATACTACTCATGTTGTTTTGTACATTAAAATCAAACTGAAGTCTTTTATTCCCAACAGGTCCTGCGGATCAGCAGTGGTCATTCTCGGCAGTCCAAGCGCACACTTTTTGTCTGCCGACACGGTGAGAGGATGGATGTGGTCTTTGGCAAACACTGGCTCTCCCTCTGCTCAGACAGTAAAGGTGAGCACACCCACTCTGAACCCCACCACTCATGTGAGCTCAGCCAGTTAAATCTTGGCTCAGAAGACAGAAAAGAATTTCACAAGTGTTGTTGTATTTAACCTCCTTAATCCTTCCATTGGACAAAAGGTAGATTTTAGGAATAAGTTAAAAAAAAGAATCCTTACATTTACTCGCGTGCGTTTTCATGTCCGGCAGGTAGATATGTACGTTCCAATCTGAACATGCCTCCCAGTTTGCCTCTGTGGGGGGGGCAGAGAGACTATGACATGGACACTCCTCTCACTGTGTTTGGATCCACACAGGCTCAACTAGTGGGTATGTCATCAATATAGATCTCAATGATGTACCCCGCCAGGAACTCTGCCAATTTCTTTATGAAATGTGTGTGAGCTGAATATGTGCTTTTCCAGGTGAGGCCCTACTAGAGAGCAGCACAGTGATAGACTTTGTGTACTGTTCTCCCTCTCTGCGATGTGTTCAGACTGCACAGAACATCCTGAAAGGTAAGAAGAGTCTTCCTGAGCAAGTATGATAAGACATTCACTCAGTATTCCCTGAGCAGTCACACAAACAGAATTGTATATCAGGGACATTAAGAAAGCTCATCATGAAGAATTTGTTGTCTCTGATGCTTTGTGTTTGTGTGAACAGGTCTGCAGCAGGACAGTAAAGTGAAGGTGAGAGTGGAACCAGGGCTTTTTGAATGGACCAAGTGGGTTTCTGGGAACTCCCTGCCTGCATGGATACCCCCGACTGACCTGGCTGCTGCCAACTTCAGTGTGGACACATTGTACAGGTGAAACAAACAGCTCAGGGTAAAACACACATTGTTTAAGTAATTATACTGTATGTGTATAATTAGTCATGTAAATGTATCATCTGCATAACTTCTAATCACTTTAACAGTAGCTGCCAAAGAAAAGAAGTAAAGGATAGTGTGCTCTGTTAATATGCAGCAATGTTTCCAAAATGCTTTTCCTCTATTCCTGACATAATTATTGTAGAAGACAAAATGATTCTAGCGACCAGTAAAAATATCTCAGCTGCTCTCTATTACTTGTCACTTTACTGAAAAATCAAGTATGTATATCCAAGTCATGGATTACTCAGCAATGCCGCCCCATGATAAGAGCCCCTGATCTTTGACTGTGGGTATTGGAATGGTTTCTAGTTAGTCCTATCATATGCAGTATTGAATATTATTATCCATTCTTCTTCTTTTGTGTTGCGTGTGCTTCATTCGCAGCATTTGAACATATTTTAAATAGTAAATGGATAGTAATTGACATGTGCCGTAGTTTAAAAAATAAATTATAATTGGTTCTTGTCTCCATGCAGACCCTTGATCCCAGTCAGCAAGCTCACTGTGTCTGAGTCGTATGAGAACTACATGAGTCGAAGCTACCAAGTGACCAAAGATATCCTGTCGGATTGTAAAAACACTGGTAAGAGAAACACAGCAGAGCCACTTGAGCTTTTGGAGGAGGTTGATGAGTCTGTGTAGGTGAACTTCTTTTACTTTATTGTTTTACACTCTCATGTGTTTGTCCTCTGCTGATGTTGTATCCTGCCTGGGTTTCCACTCTATGTAGGAAACAACGTGCTGATTGTAGCCCACGCTTCTTCCTTAGAGGCCTGCACACGCCAGCTGCAGGGCCGCAGCCCGCAGAGCGCCAAGGACTTCATCCAAGTCGTCCGAAAGGTCTGTTCAACACATATCTTTTTCAATCCAGTCAACTTTTTTTCCTTCTGTACATCCCACTTCTATATCCACCCATCATTCCTTCCGTATGGTTCTCTCAATTCCTTTCCCCATTCTCACTGTGGCTGGTTGTACAAAAACATGGGTGTGGACACTTAAAACTCCAGAGATGAAAAGCATCCACGTGTATAAAGCAAAGAAAAGAAAATGATGTTTTTCCTAAATTGGTCAAATCTTTCTTCACAGAACAGCTGAACAAGTTTCATCTAACCCCTCCTGAGTCCTCTCTCGCTCGCTCGCTTGTGTCGACAAGAACGACCCTGTAAACGCAAACTGGGCAAAAACAATATAATTTGGTCTTCGTTAACACAAGTGATTATTTACATATAGAGCAGTGAAGTGATCACATCTGATAACAAGTGGTCATAGGAGACACATTCAGGACACATTTTAATGTCAGATGTGAACAGACGTACTTAATGCTGTCCACTTGTTAGTGTTAGTCTCAGGACGGTTGTTAATATCAGGTCTGAATGGGGCTCAGTGAACACCGAGGTGGCTGGGGACGCGCTCGCATGCTCACAATTAGTGATGTAATGTTTATTATGCTTGTGGATTCCTACCAGACTAAACTTCCTCTTTGGATAATGGTTCTTTGTTGAGCTGCTCATTATTGAGAAAATGGGGTTGCAAACTTTCATAACTCAGATCAATAAGGCTTTAGTGTTTGTCTGCATGCTGTTCAACAAAAAACAGCATGCAAGACCGAACATGTCAGAACAAGACAGAACATGTCAGGATGATGTGAAATATGCAAGAATAATGAACCAAACAAAGAACCCAAATGTGGTATGGTACATACACAAAACAGGACTAGATACTATTAACTTGACACACTATTCTCTCAGAAACTCCACTTATTTTCCTTGCAATTTATTAGTAGAGATGATTTAGAGGCTGTTGAGGAATTTTTGACCATCCTCACACATTACATCTGTACTGCATTATGAGAATAGTGCCTGTCTAATTCCACACATACTCTCTTCTCTCCCAGCAGTACCCAAGGTCAGGTTATAGATAAAGGGCCAACTAGCAGTACATTGTAGTGTCTACTCTCATGGACTTTCATATCTTATTCAGATGCCCCCAAACAAAGAGGCACCAAACTCTTTTGTGTATTTCACGAGTAGCAAGACGTAAGGACACAATGGGATTTAGGAATGCATATTTAGACTTAACTATCCAATAGGATGCGACATGTAACATAGAGAGTGACAGCAATTCTAGCCATTCAGGGATGTGCTGTTAGAATGGGTGACGCAAGTAGAGGAAGATATATTGGGATACTGTGGAAGACATCGTCAGACTTGGGGGGTGACAATTTTTCATGTTACTCTGTTAGCGTTTGTATATTGTTGCACCTTCTGGTCTCCTTGATGCATCAAGTCTGCATCAAAATCTTCTGCATAAGACATCAGCTGCCTGAGTTCTCCTGTCACCAGCTGCCAGAAAACTACCCTAAACAGAGGCTAATACTGGCCTTTCCCACATGTATAGTATCTGCATGTCTTGGTGGATATGCATTGATTTAAAAAACTTTATCTTTATTTTAAAGATTTTTTTTACAAATGAAAAAATTCTTAACTATATTCACCTCAAGTGAAACGAAAAGATGCTTTGCACAAAATGTTGTTACTGGCTTATTTCTATATGTAGTCTCCTGCCCATAGACAGTTGTAACAACATAGATCATCTCCACTACAAATAGACCGACAGTCAACACCTACCAGCCCACAGTTTGTCCATAATAACAAGAGTAATAGTCAATATGTCGGTAGCAGCATCAGCCCAAAAAACTAAACAGTGTTGATCAGCCTCTACACATACAAGGACGAATGAAGATGAATTTATCACTGCACATTGATAACTAGGTGGATATTCATCAAGCCAATGAGGTAGGATTGAAAGGTGTGTGGCTAAATGACACTAAGCAATGGCATTCATACATTATATTGGATCCAATAATATTTTAATGTGAATACATTTCTTAATTTATAAACATGATGAAAATAGTTTGATAAGACACTTCTGTTATTCTAGAAAACTCTTTTATTCTTTGCAACAAGTCTGGTTATCTAGGTAAACACCAATTTCATCTTCCCACCTATGTTTAATATTCATTCTTTCATAACTCAACTCATTGAGCCTTTATTGTTCATCTGTATTGTCTCCTGCACATAAGCAGTCTAATATGGAACACTTTTTATTCCTCATTCTATATTTTCGTGGGGATTTTAATGTGTTACTGTCTCATTTATAAGCAATACATGCACACATTATTGCACTTGACTTGAGATGCAAAGAGAAGAATCTGATGTTTCTGCTTCAACAGTTTGGAGCTAACTGCTTGGATGACATCATCAAAACAAGCCTTATTGTGATGGCAACAGAGTGCTTTCAGTAGTAGTGTGGCTGTCCACAGCCAGACAGACCGACCTGTTGTGTCTTCATTAGCTGCACTGCGATCAATAAACCTCCTTAAACACAGAAGCTGTTTCTCCTATTTCCGCTTCAACACCACAATCCACAACCAACCTTATCCAGACCAATTTCAACCAAGTTTCTTGTGACCTGCACACATTCAATATTGTTCACTGTCTTTTTTCATGATCCAACCAGTCGCCATGACTTAAACAAGGGATACTATTCAGATCCTTCATTTAAGTAAAAGTAGTAACTAGAAGTGAACTCAGTAGAACATTTACCTCTGCCAAGGCCCAACGCATTCAATTCTGCACTAAATCTGTCATTTGCATTTGGACATAGCTCTAAAACCATTGAAGATGCATATAAACAGTTAATTCCCTGTTGAGTTCACATTGTCTCAGCTACACATTAGTAGTAGTTACAGGTTTGTAGTCATATTTGTCACTGTACAGTGGCCAATAGAATCCTACCCCCCAATGAAATCTGGAGCTGCTTCAGAATTATTCCTTGTCATTAGTGAGTCCTTCTCCAACAGTTCAACAATATACTGTCACTTTTTATTGTTTGTGTGCAGAGCTTTTTATAAATAGTCTACGGTGCAGAGTGAAGTTAGAAAACTTTGTGTTCATCCTATCTGGTTTATCTGCAATGAAGATTTTAAAGTTGATGTTTTACATAAAATGAAACTGAATTTGCTGATTAGTCTTCATGTGTGTGGTTTGTATATAAGTTTGAATGATTTACTGAACTGGTGTTATTTTTCCATACATTACATGGTGGCTCTTTCAGAGGTCTGTTACACAATCAACAAAATCATCAGACCCAAGTTCACAACTTTTCAAAATAAAAGCTTTGTAATTAAGTTGGATAAAAAGTATGGCAGCAACAAAATATTGTGCTTTTATTTTGAAGACAAATTACAAAAGAGGATTAATTGATTCTATGAATATTACTGCCGTGACAGAGATCAGCACCCGCAAAAAACATGAATGTCTGGGTCGGTCCGATATGGTGTATTAAAAAGAATCAAATCATCAAAATGGTCTGGTGGCCATTTTGACTAGCAGTGGACAGGAACTAATTATAAATATAATGATAATGATAAATATATTTATCATGCCATGACGTAGAAGACGACATGATCAACTCAGTCTGCAGACTAAGGGCACACTGCTGGCTACAGAGCGCTGTTTGTTTCAAAGTTTATTAATATTGAATATAGCGTGTCCAAATTGCACCAAATTCAATGTTGCACTTCCTTGGGCCATTAACAACACACATACTAAGTGTGAAGTTGATAAGATGAACAGTTCCCAACATATGCATTCCATATACAGACAGACAGACAGACAGATGGACATTTGTGGAATTAGTACGTAAAAGACAGTTATCATTGCAGAGCAGCCAGAAGATGTCAGATATAAGAAATAATAATACAGGTTTTCTCAACAAAAGTTATTTATCTTGAACCAGAAGAGGAGACACTACAACTTTTTAAATGATTTAGAAAATTCTTCAAAGAAGTTTATTTGTAAGTTTAACATGTACGCCAAATTAAAACAATCAGTTCACAACAGTTTTAATTATTTTATTGGTGATGCCAATAGATGGGCTGCACAGAGCACATTGTCCAATAAGCCAGCAGTGCAACTTCACTCAAAACATGATGGAAAGGGTTAGATAAGCATAAAACATCATGGGGAAAATAGTTTTCCTTGTAGGAGGTTAAACTAATCTCTCATCCAAAAAGCATCTGTCTGACCTTCTTTTACTAAAAATAACCATTGATTCCTCTGCTTGGTCTTCAGATCCCCTACCTGGGCTTCTGCTCCAGTGAGGAGCAGGGGGACACAGGGGTGTGGCAGTTAGTGGACCCTCCCATCCTGCCCCTCACACATGGACCAAACCACACCTTTGACTGGAGGGAGACACTTCTGCAAGAATGATGTCTTCCTGACAAGTTCCCCCCACCCTAGCCCACCCAACCCGCTCATACTGTACTCCTACAGGATGCGGTAACAAGTTCGAACCATTGGAACGTTTCTCTTTTTAGCCTCGTTCACGCAGCTGCTGGTGTCGTAGCTGTGACAGCTGAAGGAGCTTCCTGCCTGAAGATGAGCCCATGGTGAACTGACTGGTTCCACAGTGATTTAACAAATGTAAATGCCCCAAAATTAAAAAAAAAATGCCAGTGCATGGTTGGGTGTTATATGCATTGTGTGGGAGAGCACTCATGGCAATTCAGTTAAATCATCAGTCTCAGGTAATTTTGTGAAATTAGCATAAACTCTGCCTCTGTGCATGATTAGCTAGACAAAAAGAAATAGATTAAACATGATTAGAACAATTGAAGTAATCCCATTCAAAGCTAGTGCAGAATATGAAAGTTTGGGTATTTTTTCTTAGTTCTCGGAAGACTCAGGATTTCTATTTTGTTAAGTTTATTTTTGCAGAAATGTTTTCATATTCCACTGAGCCAAATTAGTTTAGTTCCCTAACTGTAAACAACGTTCAAGATAGCTAGCTCTGAACTCAGCACACTCTGGCTTGGTTTACTTTTCGAAACCATTTGTTTAACATTTGCTGTGTCTGATGTCTCTCTCTTGTTTACTCATTCACTTTAGTGGGACGTAAACAGGTGCATGTGTTACACCTTGTTATACCTTGTAGAGCTATTATCAACAAGCAGTGCTCGTTAGTACAATAGTATTCAGTTGTACATTAGGGATCACTTTAGCTTATTAACATTTAATCTTGTTGAAGCTAGCATACTGGAACGAAATGTGTGTAATGCCAAATTCGTTCGAACTTGATTTAAAAAACACTTAAAGCCCTAGTCTCATTAGCATGTCATAATGTAAACATGAAAATGTTGCTTGATAACATGTTAATATTAGCACAGCTCCGCTTTTACCTGATCTCAATTTAAACCTTTTTTCACAGCTTAACAACATAGCTCCACTTATGTCAACCATTTAAAAACAAATTTGTTTCACTAGTTAGTTATATGCACTACAGCCTCAAGGGGTGCTAGAGTGGGCGCAGAGCTTTAGGGAGTTGAAGGTTGTAGGGATGTCGCAATTAACCGATTATACGATATCTACGGTTTCATAACGTCACGGTTTCATAAGAGTAAGAATTGTGAAAACTACTATATCTAACTATGGCGTCCTGCCTCTCGCGACATGCGCGAGCCACTGAAACGTTAGTTGAGAAGAGGGAACTGACTTAACAGCCTTATTTCCACCAACGCTGGACAAAAACTCAATCGGAGGAGTTCACAGTGAGAGGAGAAATCCTTGTTTACTTTTGGGTTCTGAACAGCTCGTAAGGAGGGGCGGACACACCCCCTCTCTCTGGCGCCCTCTCTCTCTCTTCCTATTCACCATTATAAATGTAGCCGAGAGTTTAATTCACCTATAGAGAGGTAATAGTATAATAAGAACAGGAAGAATGTGACTTGAACCAGGACAATATGCCCGTTTACTTTTTCACAACTAGTCAATGGGTCGCTCCCAAAACAACTTCCGTCGGTGACCCTTCACAATAAAAGTCCCACACAGATATATTGCTTATGATGACCGGAAACACAAATTCACTGACCAACCTTTCACATAAGGCAACTAAATAAAATAGCTTACATGAATTACTTTTATATAGCCAATTGTTACACTGTATAAAATAACTGGATATTGTTCATGATAATACAAAACAACAAAACTAAAATTTCATATTGTGACAACCCTAGAAGGTGGACATTTGTGCAAATATTGTCATATCAAGGAGTGAGAGTAACTAAATGTATAATTTGCATACAGATGATTTGATTTGAGTTTGTGCCTATTTCACGAAATTTAATGAGACTATTGAGTATTAAATATTTCTAAAAAAGTGATAACAGTACTGCTTCCCTGCACAGATCGCAGTTTCAACACACTGTACATGAGAATACGTGCACATGGGTTGAACCACAGGGCTTCTGACCAGAATGAAAACAGATAATAACATATTAGCTCTGGCTTAATGTGGCCCCTCTATTTTGGTGCCACATGTAGCACATACAGTACTGTGTCCTCTACCAGTCATGTAGTGTATTTTACACTCAAATATATCAGCACAGCCTGCACTATTGACAATCATACAGTAGCTTCTTGATACTGGTCCAGCAACATTTTGAGTCTGTGTTTGTTTGTGTGTAGTTCAGGGGTTCAGAGTAGCTGTAAATAATACTTTTTTGGAAAAGAAAAAAAGTCTTCCGATTTTGTTTCTATTTATTTATAAACATTTTTTCCATATGTTAGAGGAAAAAATGTTAAACTAAATTTTTTTTTTTGGGGGGGGGGGTCATCGCTTTTAACAGCATGCAAGATATTATCTCAGGTGTTGACTGCATTTAAGACAAAATGTGTATATGCAGCTCTGAAAACTGTTGCATAAATTGAGTGACTGTTGTTGTGAGTAAACCATTTGAATTAAAGTGATGTCTCCTAATGTACGGACTGCCCACTCATAGCTACAGAGGAATTTGTGAACTCAGTCTGCGGCAAACAGGAAGCTTTGCCTTTGATGATTTTTGATGCACGTCATACATGTAGCGTATCAACAGATCATAAAAGTTGCATGTTTTGAATTTATTACAAGACAGTTCTTTATTAATCTCTCTCTATTCTGGGTCACTTTTTTGGAAAGTTTTAGATATTTTATATTTTGTTGCTAAAATATTTGAGTAATGTGTCCACTCTCTGACACCAGGTGCTTTGGTAGAATTCCTGTTCAGTAAACATGGTCAGCAAGATCTTCACCCGTGGTTGTATCATCTCAGTTCTTCCACAAAAAAGGAACTCCATAGTTTAATTCGCCAGCAACTACAAATCAAAGATATACAAGCTCTGCCCCGCCCCTCTTTCGAACTCATGAAATGTCATGACTTCAAAGGTATGGTTGGTAACTGGTTTCTGAAACACTATCTTATTTGTGGAAATCTTCTTCACATCCCAGCCATCAATATATAAAGCCGTTGCCTGTGGCCCTCACAGGACAGTAATAAACAAGATGGCGTACCTGTCTGCCACTGAGTGACCTGCCTGCCTGCGTGCACCCTGCTCTCACTGCACATGACCGGAATCTTCAGCAGGGGAGACACACACCGCTTCTAGCAGTTGTCAGTGCACGTTGATGTGTTTTGGGGGCGTAGCTTTGACCAGAGCACCAATGGGAGGGCGTGGGATTTACCGGTTGTAAGGCAAAGGCTAAAAACTCTGTGACACTGCGGTGAATCCTACAAAGCTGTATTCAGGTGTTTTAATGCGAAAATGCTCTTTATAAGTAAAGTATGAATATGTGAAGTATTGGTTTTATACATAGTCTTTGAGAAAGTCAACTTTCTTTGTGGGCTCCATCCTCTGAAGGAAGTTTATCTTCTGAGATCGAACACAGCTACAGTCGAATACTTTTGTCCTGAAAACTCGATCACCTTTCAGAAGCCTGAGAAAAAATACCACTCAACATTGTTTATTTCTGTAAATAAAGAGGTTGTAAAGTGTAAAGCAACAATATTATGTTCATATCTGTGACATAGAGTAACATATTGTATGAGGTTCCACTGTGTTAAAACCGTCAACAAGGTAACACTATACGGTCTGTGTTCAAACACCTACATGTTCTCCACTTTTTACCTTTAAACAAAATAGTTTCAGGCAAAGGTTGTGTCCATGTGTAACATTCTCCTGTTTGGTAAAAATTCTGCCAGGGGTACAGGAAGCTCTGCAGGGTGCCATATATATGAGGCTGATATCAATCCTAACTGTCTGCACTAATGGAAACATGCAAATTTACGAAATGTACCACTATTCTGATCTTGCTCTTTTTTAGCATTAAAAAGGTCACAATAGTGAAAGTAACAGGTTTGTGAATGCACCCTTAACCGCAGCATAACTTCATTTGTTCCTGACCGACTCTTATCGCTGAAGTGTTTTCAAAATCCTCACCATTTTGGAAATTTTCACTCAGAAACATCTTCCTTTCAGGAGCCTCATCGTTCAATTCATTCAGGGAAAAAACTCTTCTTGTGTATTTCTCGTGTATTTAGTCAATTTCCATATTGAGGAAACAGAGCGCTCATTACATCTTAACATCTGTTGTTCTCTGAGCAGTGATACTTAATGAAATATACAATGAAATATCAGTTTGCAGATGCTTTGTTGACACAGGGACACATTGACACAGACACTGAGAAGAAATTCACTGCAGCCACACAAAGGTGAAAGATCTCTCCGCAGTTATTTTATTATTAACATATACATTTCATCACGCAGCAAACTGGAGAGGAACATGTTGTATTACAGAGTTCGCAGAGTGAAGAGTGAACAGAGCCATGAGGAAGAAGCCATGTTGTTCCTGTATTCTTTATTTATTGTCACAACATATCACCAAACATGTACAGGAATTCATTTAAAGTCACTTTCTTTTGAAATCAAAAATATATTTGTTGGTTTGTTATTTTAAGATGAGGAGCATCCAGAGGCTTCAAGTAAAGTTTGTTTTAAATTGGTCTTCTGTGTGTTTGTGAAGCGCTGAGTAATGAAGAAAGAGGCTGTGCTTTTTAAACAGCTGTAATATTTTCACATGTTCACTACTCTTTGGACAGAAAGACAGCAACACATCATTCTGTGATTTGTGGGGAAAGAGTTAATGTGCAGTTTGGTTTTGTTCTGATGGAGCTTGAAATAAAAGCATAAATGTCTCTCCATGGCAATAACATGGTCCAACAACAGGTGAGCAAAGTCACTATTTAACCATCTATGCCGCCAATACTGTAAAGAACAAAGAAACTCAATAAAATCCTACATCCTTGATTTGCTTTGTGACTGTGTTCAGAAATAATGGTATCATCTTAAATGGAAGGTTTTGGTTCAGATGACCAGTGAAAACCTTTTATTTTAATTTGGAGGGATTGTAAAATTCTAGAAAATGGCCACTCTTGACACTTTTGAGGTCGGACAGGTGAGGGTGGGGGACGTTGCACATCTCATTTCCACTGATAGTTTAACTGCATTGAAACTTCTGGAAACAATGAAAGACGTGTGTTCGACCATAAAGACAGATGTCCTGTGCAATGAGACAAAAATGAATGCAACTCAAAGGACAAGTTAATGCGAAGACATTGTTCTTAGGACTTTTTCATGAGAAAGTTCATGTGAAGTATGTGCATTAAAATTAAATTAATATCAACTTTAAGCACTTATTAAATTAAAATAAAAGCGAAACCTGTAAACACACTATATTATAGTTTGGTAGAGATGTCAGAGAATTCTGAATTCAAATTCTTTATTTTTCTAAGGCACATAGAGCATGTCAAGACAACAAGTAAAAACAAGAAAAAACAAAGACATCAGTGCAATGTCCACGGACAGTTAAAGATCTGTGCAGTATACTAACATTATGAAGTAAGAGAAGTGTATATGACTGTAAAAGTACGGTGAACAGGATGACGGCTGTGAAAACTCTGCATTGGAGTGCCTTGAGGTAAGTAATACAGACATAGACTATATAGAGTTAAAGTGAATAAGAATATATGTACAGGATCGGTAGCAGCAGATGAATAAATATTGTAGCATATGAATAAATATACAGTATATACAGCAGATGTTTAACGGATAAATAAATATAGCACGGCTGATATAAGTGTATGAACAAAGTGAGGAGTTGATGAGAGGATTGAAGTGAAAGACAGAAATAGGCACAGAAGGAACCACTGAGCTGAACCAGTGCGACTGAGCTTGCAGCAGTTCAAGTTTTAACTGTACTGTACAGAAGTTAGAATATATCGTCTATAAGTGTATAAAACACGGGATCAGCTGAGAGCAACTTACTCCACAATATGAGACACGTGTTTTAGTTTGTGTTAAAGTAGCGACTCTGTGTCCAGTGTCCTGTCCAGCTCCCTTGCTATCAGCCAATCATGAGCGTGTATGTGGCGAGACTAGCGTCTTTTCAGGCTGCTGATTGGTGGAGTCAGCGAGTTTGGCGGAAGTGTTGGTTTCACTGCAGAAATAAGTGTTGAGTGTTTTACTGGTGAAAAGGCGACAGACGAAAGAAGAGTGAAAAGTGAAAGAACAACGTGTTGACGGAGGAGTGAAGAGAAGAGAGAGAGAAAAATGAAAACACTGGACAGCGCCCGTGGCTGCGAACCCGCGAGGATTAGAGACCAGTTTTCTGAACGAGACAGTTGATGAAGTAACCACTGAGCTAAACCAGTGCGGAGGGTTTATAAGGTTTAAACCTTTATATACCTGAAATGCAGGTACTTTGTTTTCTCAGGTGAAATCAAGCACGTGGTTCGATCCGGAGGAGCAAGGAGATCAGTGAATTCTGCAGATAATTATTGGTCGAAGAAAACCACTGATCACACCAGAAAACTGCTTTTATACAGGACTTTAGATAAATGAACACAAAGGTGGCTCCAGTTTTTCTGACTTTATGTTCTGCAGTATAGTCTGGGACTATGGAGGACGATACATGACTTAAGTATAAATGTATAAATAAATACAGAAATAAATGCATAAATGCACAAATAAATAAATACAGAAATGAATAAATAAATACAGAAATAAATGTCTTCAATATATTTCCACATTTATTTATTTCCACATTTATTTATTTCTGTATTTCTGTGTCCATATGTAAATGAGGTAGGAGGTCCAAACCTCAGTCTCGAGCAGGATTGGTCAACTGAGCATATAGATACACACACACACACAGGCCCCGGGGCTGCACCACCACCACCACCACCACTCACTCACTCACTCAGAGACACACGCAGTGAGATCAGAGCTCGTCACCGTGAAGCAGCCGGTCAGTGACTTTGTAGAACAGTGGAAACAGTGAAACACAGAGTTTCTCTGGTCTCAGCTGCTCAGTGATCAGCTGCTTCATGATCAGAGCAGAAGCTGCAGCTGGTTTGTACCGAGCAGGAGTTTGTGTTTCCTCCTCCTCTCTGCTCTCACTCTAACTAATAAACACTCCTCACTAGTTATCAGGACCTGATCAGTACATGAAGTCACTTAGTGTTTGTTTGATTCGCTTCAGAGTTTATGAGGCAGAATTTAAACATCATGAAAAATGACTCGTCAACATGTTGTGCTCAGTACAACACGAGACGTGACGCTCACAGTCAGGACTACTGACACCTAAATCATCCCAATAAAAAATAACCTTAACTAACCCTAACCCTCTGAACTTGAACTAGTTCATTTCAAGTGTGAACTGGCTCAACACTGCCAACAGCTACTGGACACCAGTCAGCATTGAAAGGCACAAGTAGTAGGACTGGATCATCACACTGTGGAAATATATTTAAGACATTTATTTATACATTTCTGTACTTATTTATTTCTGTATTTCTGTATTTATTTCTGTATTTATTTATACATTTATTTATTTATACTTAAGTCATGTATCGTCCTCCATATGGGACCTGTCTCACACAATCATGGACTCTATAATAATACTTCATCGTTTATTAAATCTACTTCATTAACACACACAGAAGTACAGAATTAATAAAAGCAGAAATGTAGAAATACATAGAATAGTTTATATATAACTCTCAATTAATCAGCAACATTAAGATTTTTAGTAAATGATTTAATTGTTCATGCTATATCTATTTAACCAGTTCAGCAGTTAAGCAGTAAAAGGTGAATTAAATACTATGTTTTAATTGTAGAAATAATTATTTCATGTATTTATGTATATATTGTTAGTAAAATGTAGGTAAATATTTGTCCTGAGTTCAGAATTTTATATGTTTAATAACAATCACATTAGTCTCTAGCGGCTGAAAACATATCTCTCCAGTGTAGACAAGTGATCACATGCAGAGTAAAAGGTGACACATCTCACTGTCACTGCTTTAATTTTACGACCCGTTTATTTCTCCCGTTTGTCTCCCTCTGCTGGTCTCCAGTTAACAGTTTGATCACCCTGCCCTGTTACAGTGATGGTCCTGTGTGGGATGTGGTCCTTCGTGTTTCGCTGAGTTTGGTCTGTGATGACGATGGTGTTTTATTTGGCCCAGAACATGGATTTACCCTCAATATGTCCATCCCAAACATTTCTCGACAGTGAAACGCTCTTGAGAAAAACTTTCCCTCATTACACGTGTACTCTGTTCAATTAGACTATAAGAATTAATGACATTATTCGTTGAAGATCTGGTGCCAAAAAATAAAGAAAATACTTTTTGTTAAAAAGGAATGAGCCAAAATTCCTTCAAGTCAATAAATACACTGTTCAACTGTTAGTGGAAAATGTTTTTGCTGCTCAAGGGATCGAACCATTAACTAAAAGTAAACGTTCACCAATGTTTTGCTACGAGAACAATAAAGTTTAAACTGTCTGCTCAATAAATATATGAAGTGTGTTGTTTTTGGTGTTATTTGTTTGAATGGGTTGTCTTCAATTGCCTCTGAGGATTCAGCTTCGATCAGCATTGCTTATTAACACTAGATTCTATGATTATGTTGATTTGACAGAAAAACACAGAATAAAATCATCTGGTTTTGTTGTTAAACTTTTTTTTTCAGCATCTGGAGACTAGTGTTTTCAGCAACTGGAGACTATTGTTTTCAGCAGCGGGAGACAGATGTTTTCCGCAGCCGGAGACATGCGTTTTCAGCTGCTGGAGACAGATGTTTTCAGCTGCTTGAGACTGGAGTTTTCAGCTGCTGGAGACAGATGTTTCCAGCATCTGGAGACAGGTGTTTCCAGCATCTGGAGACAGATGTTTTCAGCAACTGGAGACTATTGTTTTCAGTAGCTGGAGATAGATGTTTTCAGCAGCTGGAGACTGGTGTTTTCAACCACTTGAGAATGGTGCCTTCAGCATCTGGAGACAGATGTTTTCAGCATCTGGAGACAGATGTTTTCAGCAGCTGGAGACTGGTGTTTTCAACAACGTGAGAATGGTGCCTTCAGAATCTGGAGACATATGTTTTCAGCATCTGGAGACAGATGTTTTCAGCATCTGGAGACAGATGTTTTCAGCAGCTGGAGACTGGTGTTTTCAACAACGTGAGAATGGTGCCTTCAGCATCTGGAGACAGATGTTTTCAGCATCTGGAGACAGATGTTTTCAGCAGCTGGAGACTGGTGTTTTCAACAACGTGAGAATGGTGCCTTCAGAATCTGGAGACATATGTTTTCAGCATCTGGAGACAGATGTTTTCAGCATCTGGAGACAGATGTTTTCAGCAGCTGGAGACTGGTGTTTTCAACAACGTGAGAATGGTGCCTTCAGAATCTGGAGACATATGTTTTCAGCATCTGGAGACAGATGTTTTCAGCATCTGGAGACATATGTTTTCAGCAGCTGGAGTGCTGCTGAAAACAATAGTTCCCCTCTTGTTCCTCCCAGTCTGGGTCTGTTCTACTGTTCCTTCATTTGAGAAGCAGCAGCGACCAGTGACAATTTTATTGGTATTTCATTCACATTGTACTCAAAAGTAAAATTGTAAATCACAGGCTGTGTTATAAAGAGCTTACAAGAGAAAAAAAAACTCCTCCAGATATCAGACGAACCACATTGACTTGTACAAAAGTGAAAATATAAAATACTTGGGGATGGAGTGAATACATGTGATTGATAAGACAAGAAATATTGAATTCATCTGTATTGGTCACGAACTCCACAGCCCGTCCCTCATGTTGTTTGTCTGTCTGGAACCAGGAGCCTCCACAGAGACACAGTGAGCACAGGCCACAGCACGACCGGAGCTTGATGCAGAATTAAGCCTGTGGTGTCAGGACAGGACTTAATGGCTTCTGAGGAGAAAGACAGAGGGACATTAGACTCAGTATCACTCCACTGCTGCATCACTTTATACAAAACATGAAGCCATACAGTTCTGCCTCTAACACAAAACCAGTCCCAGATGCCTGCACTGAAAAACACCTCACCTTTTTATCATGCTCCGTGTCTGTGTGGGTTTTTTATGTGTACTCTGGCTTCCTCCCACAGTGCAAAGATATGCTGATTGGGGCTAGGTTGAATGGAGACGCTAATTGACTGTAGGTGTGAATGTGAGAGTGAAAGGTTGTTTGTCTCTGTATTTTGGCCCTGTGATAAATGTCTGTCCAACAGCCACAGCTCAGTTCTTCATGTCAGATGAGGAAAATGTAAAAGGAACTATCCCTTTAAATGTGTCATTATTGTGAGCATGTTACCATGACAAGGTGCAGTTTTTATAAATAAATGTAAACATTAAATGTATTTCATGGATTAAAAACATTGGCAAACCACCAGAGAATGTAACTTCATCATGTTGTATTGTTGTGGTCTAAACGTGAAGATGTCAGTGTTTGTTAAAATAACGTTGCAAGCATAATTACATTAGTACAGAAGCTGCATCGTATCCTGAATATCAAAGTTACTTTACTGTACATTTCTGCTTTTAAAGTACAAACATCTTCTGAAGCCCATTAGAAAGTTGCTTGCTGTTTTTTTTTAAGTTTTCAACCTCAGCAGTTTTTTAGTGGATACCTCTACGGTGGCCCTAAGAGCTCAGTGCACTGCATGCACAAATGAAAACAGACACGACACATGCAAAGGGAGAAAGAAATTGACAACACATGTCCGGCTGCAAATACTCACAACCAGAGAAGTATTTGGTTGGGTTTTGAGTATTTGCCGCACGTTTTCTATGTGCCGTGCATTAGTTGTCAAATTGGTGATGTCTATTTGCATGTGTGGTTTACATTAGTCTCACCTGGTGGAAATATTGTGGTGCAAATATACTGCTGCTGCAAATATCTGTAATATAGCACATAATCTCAGTATAAACACGCCATCTCAGTAAACACGCCATGTGATGATACTGATAGATTTTTATCATTAATCCAAACTACAAATTAATTTATAAAACTCAATGTGGAACTCAAATAAGCTTCTGAGCCCATGCTCACTCTTTTTTGATGGTGTATTGATTCACAACTCATAGATTACTGATAAACTGGTTCCATATCAGGTCTGTATTAACCTGCTAGGGAACCCAGGGTTAAAATTAAGCTGCTGGACACAAATACAGTGTGAACGCTCAGCAAGACATTTACTGTATGAAATATAAAGACAGAAAATACTAACCTTTCCCGTTAGTAATGCTGTAGTTTATGATGATCTGCTTCTCTTCATCCCTGTTTTTTCTTGTCAGGGTGCAGTTGTAGATCGTGGTTTTGTTGGTGTACAGCGGACCCTGTTTTGGGGGAAAGAACTCGCATTTGTTGTCAAACCGACCCGTGGCTATCACGACCCCGCTCGATATCTTGTACTTACAGTCGAAGGATGGAGAGCCATGACAGTATGAATAATAGCAGTTCAACCTACAATGGATCAAAAACTTATGGTTAATTATCTTGGAAGTTTCACTTCATTTAAATGTAAAGTAAATACATTTGAAATGTGATGATGTTGAGACGTCTGTGTGGACCTGAGGGTTCTATTCATGGTGATGCAAGCGGTGAAAATGCCGAAATCCCCTTGTTTTAGGGCAGATGAACCTGAAATCAGATGGCACACTGTTTCTATAAACCACAACCAATCCAGAAGATTCAAGATTCACCTTAACCCGAAGCACATAATGAATGTTAAACTGACGTACCATGTAAATGGTATTTGACTTAAAGGTTAAGTGTGTAAGATTTAGGTGAAAGGGATCTATTGGCAGAAAGATAATTGACTTTAGCTGTATTCTTGACAAACAACATATTTATCTTAATTGGGCTAATGTAACATTGCTCGGAACTTGGAATTTCTTAGTTATATTAACTTCTACAGCAAATTGATTCACATGAAAACCGATTGCCTTCAAAAATCTATGTAATTGTTATTCATAGAATTTAAGTGCTTCAGTCATGCGTCAATTAGAATCAGGTTCCTTTCTCCTAAAAATGACATTTACAGTTACTCATAACAAATTAAGTGACACCGTTCAAAGTTCAACAATATGCGTTTTTTATTTCTCTTCCTTCAACAACAACCACGTTGCTCCGTTGAAAGTCTAATTCATAATATAGTTTTATTTGCATAACTCCACCAAGGCCCAACAGCCCCCTTATGAAATAAGTTCACTCGAGCGAGAGTTTTATGTGGATCTGCGCCAAATTTCACACACTAGTAAATATCCGTTCCCTTAACTTGCCAGTTTTTGGTTTTTTTTGTCATCAAGATCCACGAATTATTTTCTGAGAAATAAATGAAAATGTTGCAAAATGCACTCACAATATTAAAGAAAGTGAAAAACGAAACATTCATGGATCCGTCCCTGATCCGGATCTGCACCAAATTTTATGGATTCCTCCTTGGGTCATACCCCGGTCCTCTAATAAGTTTCATGGAAATCGGTCCTATACTTTCTTGGGCAATCCTGCTAACGATGTCTGGAGACATAATTATTGGAGATATTTTCGGTCATGTGAATTGAAAGATGGAGCAGTGTGATTATGTGATTTGATGAGATTAAAGACAATTTAATAAACACAGTTGTGACATGATGAAAACAGACGTGTTTCATCGTATTCCCTGTCTTACACTCATCATTTGAGGAAAGTGGTGTTGCTCTGATAATGAACTGCCCTGTGTTACTGTGTGTGTGAAACCACACCACTCACAACACTCAACTGATATTTGTCGCCAATCAAAAACCACACCCACACTAACTGATCCAGTTTTTGCCTCTCAGTTGTTGGAATTTCTTAGTTGTATTTCTTAGTCGCTGTTCATATCAGAGCTCCACTGTTTCAAATAGAATGTCAATATAGTTCAAATGACAGTTCACTGTATATTTCAACTCGAATACATTTAAAAGACAGTTTAATCATTATTATTTTTATGAGGGGAACGTTTTATTCAAATCAGCTTTAAATTAATCAAATCTTTTGATCATTTATCAATTTTTACCATTCTTTATCAATTCATTTGTGTAACTTCAGAGGACGATGTCATGTTCCGGGAAAATCAAATCACAATGTCGACCATATTTGCTTCAGTCATTCACAAAGCAACAACAGGAGAGTCAAAGACGGCCATGGACCTGCAGTGATATAATCCAATCTCTGAAATCTGATTAAGGCAGGTTCTGCTGATTGATAAGATCGTTACAGAAGCAGCATGAACCAATAAAACGCTGGTAGTATCCTCCTGAGTCAGAAAGCTAGAAACTCAACCGCCCTCTGCTGCTCATATCCACTGTTACATCACACATTATACAAGATGATATGTTAAAATAAATCATAGAAATTCTTAATAGTGATATTATATTATTTGAAGCGTGCTTACCCATCAAGGAGAAGAGGAACAGCGACAGTGAGATGTACATTGTCTGGATCCTTCAGAGACATTTGACCGAAAACAGAACAAGGTACATTCACAGAGAAAAACATCATGATGATGTCATCTATTCAGAGAAGAAATGTTACAATTTCAAATGGCCGCTGATCCAATTGTTTTGTCATCATGACAGAGGTGACGCATTTATGAACATATCCACTCTGGATGCTGTGGCAGTGAAATCTTATAAAGAATAAAATGCACAAGGTCAGGTCAATCTATAGCAATAATTCCACCATCCAGACAGTTCAACCTTTTCTGTCCAACAGCAATAAGAACAGTTTTAGATTAACACACTAAAAAAACACTCAACTTTATTTCACTTTTATGTGCTAAGTAACTCATTCTCTTGCTGTCATGCTAAATTTAAAATGGAACTTACACTTGTTGTGTCCAAGCACGTCTCCTGTATTGCTTCAACTGAACATGGTGTTTGTTCAAATGAAAGTGAAAATTGAATTGATTTCAGTGCCTTACCGTTGATCTGCTTTTTGTGTTTTTCTCCTCGGTGAATCCTCTGAGGACAGAATCATCGATTCAGTGTGATGGGGCTGGGCAGGGCATTATGAGGGAGGCAGCTGGGTGGGAGGGTTGGGTGGAAGACAGCCTTAAAGTGCCACTGTACTCTACTGTTGTTTATTTGGCTGACTGTCGACGTAGACGCACAACTTTCTTTTTACTTAATTTTAAGTAACAAATTTCACTCAAACATTGTTCAGTTGCAGTGGTTTGTGTGTCATGCATTAAAGGTCCAGTGTGTAAGATTTAGGTGAAAGGGATCTATTGACAGAAATTGAATATAAAATAATCCTAGTGATGTTTTCACGAGTGTGTTTCATCTAAATCATACAAATGGTTGTTTTATTTACCCTAGAATGGGCCCTTTATATTGAAGTACTGTATATTTACATCAGGGGCGGTCCTCTCTATGGAGGCCGCCATGTTTCTTGTAGTAGCCCCTGGACAAACTAAACACCTTTTGAGTTTTTATGAAAACTGAAGGTTACCACAGGTTCTCTTTCATGTTTGAAAGGGGAGGGGGAGGTGAGGGGTATTCAGCTGCAACATGACACTTCACCACTTTCTGTCAATAAATTCTACACACTGCAACTTTAAGTATCAATAAAAAAAAATTTTAAAACGTAATTTACTGACGATTATTTGTGTCATCAAAATGTGTTCAGCCATCACTGAGCCGACAACACGCTACAAACATGACATGGACACGTGCACAACAAAAGTACATAGCAAAAGAACAGATACACCTCCATGATGTCAAACTGTCAAAACCAACAAATTAGAACATAATCCTACACATTACACAAATATAACTTGTGTGTTTAATGTGTCTTTAACATATACAATGTAAACCACGTTCCTTCGCTGTTTGTAGGCATTACACAAACTGAGCTAAATGAAACACTTCGAGACGTGCACTTCACTATAATCTTTGGACATTCTGCAGACCCACTGTATGTGAGAATGCAAATCCGAGTGAGAGTCCCCCAGTAAAAAGTCAGCAGAATGTCCAAATGAGCGGATGTGAGAGCAGAGCAGGAGATCCTTCAGACGATTCACCGCGAGCTAGTGGGTGTGTTGATGACGTTTCGAACACACGACAGACGCAAAACTCAAGAAAACAAATATGTTGATGTGACATACACGAGACGTCGATGAGGATATCAGGAGAACTTTTGGTATAGAGGCCGATGCCGGTCATTATGTGCTGTAAACAAATCTCCACAGTGGGATTAATGTGTTATGTCCTCCTGTCTCTGCCTGCTGCACCAGCCCCCATCTGAATCCTCCAGAGGGTTCTGTGTTGTTGTGAACTTTTCTGAGCAGAGAATCTCCTTCGTGTCTGAAAAACAAACTTCAGACCCAATTGTCATGTCTCAAAACGGCCCCTCCGGCAAATTTCAGGCGATTAACTGGAGTTCAGTGTATTTCTGTGATAGAGAGTCCGCATCGTATTGCATATTTAAATGTGTGTTATGTATGAGAACTGTCAATGTCATTATTTTTCCTATTTTACAGTGACTACTGAATTTTTTGCTCCATGTTTTTTTAGATTTTATTGTATTATGCATTATCATTGCGATATTTTTATGCCACCGTGCTGGCAAAAGTTATGCCTACGTTTTTGGGTTGCCTGTCCGTGCGTTCCATTCTTATGAACACGATATCTCAGGAACACCTTAATGGTTCCCCCATATATCTATCAACCGCCTAAAACACAGCAGCTGGGGGTTCTCACAAGAAGTTGAAAATAGGATCACACCACACCCAATCCCCCCCTTATTGCACTGGTTTCCCCAATGAAATGTTATGACTTGTTTTTCAAATCACTGAATGGCCTTGCACCAATGTACTTAGCGGACCTTCCCCCCTCTTACACTCCTTCTTGTGACCTCAGTTCCTCTTACCAGCTGTTACTCTCAGTACTCAGGAAAAGACTCGAGACAGAGTGATGTTAATTCACTGTTAAGGCTCCACTATGGAACAACCTCCCTCTGTCGATCAGACAATCAGATGATTAGGCTGATAAGCCTTTTATATGTGAAAGTCATAAATATTTAATGTTTGGAATTTGCTTATGAGCTACACAATAAGATTCCCTCTGTTGATTGTGGGACTGTGTAGTAACTAGTTTCCTAGATCCAGCAATCTTATCCACTTCAATTTGACAAGTGAGCCTTTGGTCTGTTTTAACAACGTTTACGCAGCAATCATCTTGTCATCCTTTGCTCGTGCAAACACGTGTTTTTTCCCCAACACTGGAAATGAAATTAAATTTGTAAGTCATTAGTGCATTAGGACTAATGGATATTGGTTCGATTGTGTTTTCACTTCCTGGAACCCCTCAGAGAGAATTTTAAAACAACCACAACTTGGAAAGTGGAAATTGATGCCAGACTGTAAAAATATCTACACAACGTCATAAAATCAAATGATCAGAAACTGTACCTGCTCAAACAATAAATACAAGAACAAACAAACAAAAACAAAATGTGGGATGTGGAGATGTTTTGACAGTCATGTATCAGACAAATGGAAAGATATGACTCTAACAATGATTTATTTCTGTTTGTGTTTTTTCACCTGATGCACCATTCACAGAGATTATATTCCTGTTTGTTACATTACTGTCACTAGTGCAGAGCCCGTTCTGTTTGGAATGGTCTCTTCTCTTGTCCTGTGTTAAAGCTCTGGAGCTACTTCAGAATTATTCCTTGTCATTAGTGAGTCCTCCTCAAACAGTTCTACAATATACTTTTTATTGTTTTTCAATATATGCTCAATATAAAGCATTTCAGCACGTTCTGCATTCACTGTGAAGACAAAAAAACAGGAAGTGATTATATAAATGTTGTTGCCATGACGGAGATCCTGTGAATGTCTGTCAGTCCAATATGGTGAAATTATTTTGACCCACAGTTTGATTCAGTTGCGATCCACTGCTTTGTCTGAGGACGTAGTAGAAGACACGTTCAGCTCTGTCCGCAGACTGAAGACGCACTGTCCCGTCCCCACTGACTGCTACAGATAGCTTAATCACATTTTATTAACATCGAACACATGTCAGGTCCAAATCGCACCACGTAAGACACTGCACCTTCCTGGGCCACTAACATCCAGAGACGAACCATTCGCTTTTCAGCATTCTTTATTTCTTTTATAAATCAGGAACAAACATACATTTAACCAACTCAACTTAAAGGGTCCAGCAGTTTCTGCCGGTGTGACAGCTCTCTGAGCCATCTCCATGCCCGCACTCCTATTACTCAGAACTGATGACGCCTCTTGGATGGGAAAATGTCTTCAGTAAAAACAAACAAGGCCACTTCCAAAACTCCTGAAACTATAATAATCTCCTCCTGTCCACAATTTACCATCTTCTAATGGATAATTCTTGCAGTATAATGACCTTGTCCTAAGTCACTCCCACGAATAGACTTCCTGAATTTCTAGCTCACGCATTGTTTTTGCTGATTTCCTGTAATTACTCACAGAAATAAATCCCCCAAAACATATAGTTTGAAATTAAAAGGTTATTTCCAGGGAACTTATCAGGACATAATAAACACTCAAATGAAAGGATTATTACTTATTAATGGATTCATAAGCCTTTATTTGGTTCAAGTGGGACATTCAATGTCAGAGACACTTGACTTAAAGGGGACATAGCATGCCCATTTTACCACAAGTTGATATGGTTCCTGGGTGGGCCAAGGCCATGTAGGGAGACTTCCAGTGCCTTGTTACGACATAAAACCCAGGAAGCTCAATCGAGTCACTCAAGCATGACGTTTCTGACTTAGAGGAACCATAACAAAACGCGCAAGTGTTTTTTTCCCAGAGGTTTTGGGTTGGTAGACATGCCAGATACCCACATTAACCTGTAGAAGCACTAACAAAGTGGAATTTGCATGCTATGTCCCCTTTAACTAGTGATGTTTTCTCTTTTTGTATTTTAGAGACATTCCTAAAGTTAGACGTGAATCTAACTCGAAAACTAATATTTACACGTAAAGAACAATATTTCCTAAACGCTTCAAAGTGTAAACCATTAACTTCTCTCTCTGGACCCTAAGAATGGAAAAAGACAAAGGGGAAAATAATGGACGGAAAAGGATTATCACTTTCAGGAAACACAATTTAAAATTAATATTCCTGCTTTTATGTTTTAGTACAAAAAGTAAAGTCATGACTTTATACTGGTCTTCCTGTTCCGTTGTTAACTTATGTTCACTGCTAAATATAAAAAAATATAAAGTGGTTAAAGCATTTTCTTCAGGAAAGTTGTTTAGGAGCCAGCAGCAAAATGTGCATCCTCCATATGTGCAGCCAACAAGTCTGCAGAGATGATGTGATGCAGTCATGTCAACATGGAGCAGAATCTCAGAGGAAACTTTCCAACATGTTGTTGAATCAATGACATGAAGACATGAGGCTGTTTGAGAGCAAAGGGAGGAACGGGCATGAGCAGGACGTGACCACAGCAGCAAAGCTCTGTGTCACAGGGGTGAACAAACTGTGCTCACCTGATGACAGGTATTCACAAAGGTGAGGAGGTTGTGATCACTTGCCCTGCAATAGCCCTTGTTGTTTTTGACCTACCTCAATAATACGTAGTGTATGCTTCTCTAGAGGGTTTCTATTTTTCCAACTGTGTATATCTGGTATTGAAATATTTATTTTTATAGAAAAGGAATAATACAGAATTGTCTTAAAAAATTAACTTCTGATCAAATAAAAATTGTTACATTTTTCAAATTTTAACACACGTCTCTGTATTCACTTGTGCACTGATCTTTGTATTTATGGGGAACCGTCTTTTTAATAGATTAGCATAATTGTGGGGATCAATCATGTTTATCCTGGTAGTATTGTTTATTCTTTGGGTGAAAGTCCCAAGGTGGCGTTGTCGGTGTTGGTTAACAATCAGGTAAGTAAGATCTCTTTCTAAGACATCCAATTCGGTTACATAATGCAGTAGGAAATCTGCTTTTTAACTGTTTTGACAAGCACTGCCCACAGCCTGAACCACATCACTACAACCTAGTATGTTTGTTGACCAAAGTGCTGTGCAGCTAAAACAGGGAAGATACATTTTATTAAATTAAACAATAAAGTAGAAACTAAATAGTAAAATAAAATAAAATCACATAAATACAAGTTTTAACCTGTTTTAAAAGCCAGAGACTATGGTGAGGTCCTCATGTGGAGGAGAAACAACCGAAAGGGTCTGATCTCCTTCTCAGGACTTCCAGAAGCATCTGATCTGCAGACCTCAGTGATATTGTGGGTGACTGTAAATTTAAAAGATCAGCAGACGCTAAGCTGCTCATATTAAAGCAGTTTCACGGTTTGTGTTCAACATCAACATGTTACAAGTCTCTCAGGGTCGAAGGTAAACCAGAGGTGCAGCAGATAATCTCAAAGAAAAACTCCACTCCAATAGGCATTACACAACGTGTTTGGTTTAGTTTTAGCTTTTACTCAAAAATAGGCTGCGCTTGTGCTCTCTCTCTTTTGCAATAATTAACTTCATGTTTGAACAGAAGAAACTATATGCAACAGAAGAGCATGGGTCAAAAAGGACCTGTTTGCTAGATCAGATCAGGGGCTGTAATTTTTTTACCAGTGTGTATGAAAAGTAACCTGAAGACTTTGTCATCAAAATCGCTGTTTACCTTCAGATTATATGTACTTGTATCTGAGTGTAACCTGGATCAGACTTGATCCTGTTCTAGGTCTTATATGCCGAAGCAGCTGCAGAGAGTTGCGAACAGAAGGGGGCTGATTCATGCAGATACAAATCAGTGCCTGCATGAATTGCATGCATATTCATTTCAGTTGCATATATATGTCTATGTTTTGTAAAGACTTTAGCAAATACAAATAGTTTGAATGTTTTACATAGATTGCACATCTCTTTGTGTGTTGTAATCCATCAGCAAAGTTTGAGGACTTTATCAGTCCACAGGTTTACTTACTGGTGAAAAAAAGTCTACTTTGGCCTGAGTCAGAGATGTTAGCATGCCAAAACCAAACATCCCCCGCTGGGTAAAGGGCAACATTGCAGAACCCAACAAGGATACCTGCAGCTGAGGTATCCTTCTTTTACACCAAAATTAGTGGATGTACGCAGGTTTTTTAAGTAATTGTAAACACACTAAAAAAGAAATTCACTCTTTTCGCATTGCTAGCAGAGGAGTTTGTCTTTCAGTTTTACTCAATAATACAACAGCATCTCTGGCAATGAGTTACAGGAAAATGTACAAGATAAACACTTACACAATATAATAGCTTTAGAACATCTACACCGAGTAAGAATATTGTTCTGATGTTCCAGCTCCTGCTTTGTGTTCACCACAACGTAAAATCTTTTTTATAAATGATGTGAGATCATTTCTATTTTGTCACTTGTTATAATTTGGTCCTGCAGAACCTATTTTTTACTTTTTGTCGTTTTGAACTTATATACTTTTTGAATATTAGACTTTACCTTATTTGACTTAACAGTAGTGAGACTGATGAGGGAAAATCCTCTGCACAGAAGTCTGATGAATAAGATGAGAAGATTCTTGGTCTAACGTGCATGCTGACGGTCAAATAAAAAAAACCTAAGGCACAATAGAAGCATTTCAGTGTTGTACCAATATCAGTCGAGGTCACGATACGTCATTATGCCAATAATCCTCATGAGAGTGGTGGGTTCTCTCAATGTTCATCTTATCGCAAACACAGACACAAAACATTGAATCTATGGCACCACAGCAGAGGCCGTCAGCTCTCTCAGGTCAACCCTCTGTGAAATATCACTTTAGTCAGACCGTAATACACAATATTAAATATATTTAAAGACATCTCTGACACAGTCTTATATGCTAAGTCTATAAATGATTGACTTATGAGTCAAGACTTACTGGAAATTAAATAGAGCAGTGTGTGTGGGGATATGTCTGTGTGTGGGTGTGTGTGTGTTTGGAGGTTGGCGTGGCGGGGGTTCTGTATCAGTGGCTATTTAACAGACGCTGACTGTGAGGATCATCTCAGTCAGTCATGGGTCGTCCTGGGATTCAGATGTGGACATGGACACTCTGTGTCCTCTTGAGCTGCATGTGTCTCGCTCAAGTCCTGGCAGAACCGTAAGTTTGCCTGTTATTTTTTTTTTGTGTGTGTGTGTGTACTTTTCTTTTCGAACTAAGGTTTCGATCTTGTTGATTTGCTACAGAAGTTTGGGTTGGTGTTCCCTGCGTGTGAGATCCAGTGTGACAGGCTGCCCAATGGCATCTGTGTATGTTTCTGTGTCAATAGGCATTACATGGTAGCCATCCCTGCAGTTCTTGAGGCTGGAGCTGAAACCAAATTTTGTGCGAGTCTCCTGAAGCCCAACGAGACTCTGGACATGACCATCACTCTGATTTCTGCTGAAATGAACACAACCCTTCTGAGAAAATCTTCCAGTCAGGAGTTTCATGACTGCGTTGATTTTAAGGTCAGCTCATAAGAAAGTCTTTGATTCAAAAGACATGTTCATTTATTCAGTATTAACACATATTTCTCTCACAGGTTCCCCTGGTGCAGAATCAAGAGGTGTACAACTTTGAGGTGGAGGTGAAAGGCGACACATTTTACTCAAAAGAAGTGAGGAAAGTCAAGGCCACTGTCTACCAACCGAGGACGTTTGTCCAAACAGATAAACCCATCTACCTCCCTGGACAAACAAGTAATTTAGATCTAATGTTCTATGTTGTTGTGCACAATATGCTGTATATCAGTTATAGACAGCTTTCTCCTTTAAAATCAACGGAGTGTTTGGGGTCAGGGACTGCAGATACTCGTCAACGCCTCAGGGCATGATGGGAAACACCTGGCTCTCACATGATCTACGAGCTGACTCGTTTTATGTATGGATAGAATAATCGTGGCGGATGGCGACAGACTAAATATCTGACAGATCAATAAAGAAAATACATTTAATCTTGTTTTATCACGTTTTGCTTTAATTTTACTCTGGTATTTTCATTTCAATTCAAGTCTGGTCTGATGTGTTGGTGGCTTCCTGAGGGAATCAGAAACAGAGAGATAACAGAGAGAATGATTTTAAAGCCAAACAGTAACAGATAGTAACATTATCAGCTCTGTGCAGACCGCAGTTTAAGTGGCCTGTCAGGATATTTAGCAAAAGCCTCATGTAACCTCTTTGAATTTCTCAGTGCATTTCAGAGTCGTCACACTGGACAGCAGGATGAGACCCACCAATCGGCTGGTGAGTATTTGAACTGTCTCCATCTTGTAGATTTCACTCACAAACCACAGTATCAGTGATTCTGTGTGACAACAGTGCAGGTTTAATTTGGCTGACTGGGTTAAACTGAACATCAGTTATGTAATGAAGTGACCGACATAGATTTGCCCTTTAACCACAGTTACTGTATGTCTCTAATCGTCAGCTCCTGATGAAGGGTCAATAGTACAAGCAGGACTCTGTTTGCAGAGTCTATAGACCTGCAGGCCGCTAACACTAGTTTCTCATATCGCAACATGTTATTGAAGAAAATAAAACTTAAAGTGCCACCTATGAGACTTAACAATCAAATTAAGTAGAAATAGAAGAGCGGGTTCTCTATGGAAAAAGCCTATTTTCAGGTTGTGTGTAGTATAATAGCTGTCATCTACATTGACCTTGTTGGTCTCTGCATTAGATAATTGATAGCCACACATCAGAGCTTTAGCTGCTCGATACTATTGTGTTGTTGATTTCCTACCCACCCTGTTTGGACACTACATGACACTGCATGATGAGATCAATGTAAAGCAACCTGTCTTTCAACAAAGTTCTCTTTGTTTCTTTCTTTCTTCTCTTGCAGTACAATATAATTGAAGTTGAGGTAAGTCTAACATCCACACTATAATACACTCACACGTTATCACACTGTATACTGGAGGTAGGAGTTTTACATATTGGTAAAATGTAAACCTCCCAAAATCATCAAGTGCCCCAAGAGCTGAGTGAACAAGCCAACAAAATGTTTTATGTCAGTATTTCAAAATTCTAAAACTTTAAGAGTAAATTAAGTTTTAAAGATTTTGCTACCAACCTATTAAATTTGGCTTCACTGAAACAAGAGGGTTTACATGTGAACAACTGTGACAACAATGAAGAAAGTTAAATCTTTTTACATATTTGTGCCTTTTCCTTTTTAAAGGGCCCACATTGTGCAAAATACATTTTCTGGGCTTTTACTATCCGTAATTACTTGAAGGGGGTCAGTAGGGACCCTCAAAGTATGAAAACAGTCACTCCACGGACTTTTTCACTCAGTCCATTCTAAGAAATATGTTACAGGAACGTTACGTTTCGTACCTCCTCTCCGTGTGATGTCATCATGGAATCGCAATCTTCTCGCGACCCCATTCAGCCGATACCAGTCCAGCTTCTGAGGAGGGGCTCATAAATAATGAATGAGGCATGCGAAAACACGTCAAACACATGTTCCTTCCCATTTATTTTATGAAACAGGATTCTAATGATAACCGAGTTGCACAGTGGCTGAATAAAACAGCCGATAGCAGCATACTGCAACTTTCTTACTCCTTGAACTCTGAGGCCCAGGAAGGAATCTACCAGGTTATTGTGACCGTTGGCCAGGATAAAATATATCACAGTTTCAAGGTGGAGAAATATGGTAAGTTCTGGCTATTTAAAAAAAAATCCCATTTCCATCTACCCGCAATGTAGCAATAATATGTAACAACCATATTTCATCCACAGTTTTGCCTAAATTTGATGCAAAAATAACAGCAGCAGATGTCGTCAGTATTGAGCAGGAAGAAATAAAAGCTGAAATATGTGCAAAGTAAGTCAAATCCTTTGCTTGACATGTGCACTCTCAAAATATTGTAACTCTGAATAAGATCCAGTTGGTGATTGGATGTCTCCTTTTCAACAATCACAATGTGTTTCTTAGGTATACATATGGACAACCTGTGCCAGGCAGTGTCAAAGTTAAGGTCTGCCGACCTCTTAGTCGCTATTATGTTGCTATAGTTACTCCTGATAATCCAGAGGGACTGCCTGATATAACACCCCCATGCTACGAGGAGACAAAGGAGGTACAGTTGACAGAATCATCTCTCAGCAGGAACAAGAAGCAAAGTGTAACTGTGTTTTTCTGTGTATCAGTGTGGGGAAGGTGACATGTACTTCATTCAAATATTCATTTATTCATTTACTTATTGATTTATCTATTTATTTATTATTCTTAAATGCCAGCATTAGACTGAGTCAACCCCGCCCACCTCGTTAACATGCCTTTTGCCTTTTTAAACTAAACGCTTTCCCTTTTTAGAACATAGGACAAAATGGAGAATATCCCTTGTTCTACCACACTAATTAATACCTACCGCCATTTAATGTTAGTGGATGTTAGGGACATAAATAAATCCTGAAAATAAAAAATGCGTGTTTGTATATATAGATATTTATTTATGTACTACATTCATGTTTTCAAACTGTATGTATTTTTATTTATGTATGTTTATTGATATTTTTTAATTATTTATTTATTCCTTTTTTATTTTGGCAGTTTCAGTCCTCAATACTCACGTTAATTACGATGGCATTTGTTAATGGTTACTAGGTGGTTACTTTGGTGCTCCGAACATTTGTCAGGTTAAACTTGCATGTCACTCTGCAGAACGTAGTTGTCTGAGGAGAGCATGACCCTCAGACTGTAAATACTGAGAAACTACGTTAAGTGAAAACTGAATGAATGAAAGGAGTTTAAATTTGAATTAAATCCATCAAATCTTATTTCATTTGTGATTTTAGACGGGAAAGAAAGGTTGTGCCACTTTTACCTTCAAGATGACAACTTTCACCAAACTCGACCAAAAGGTGCTACACGATAACTTGGATCTGACTGTTGAAGTGGAAGAGGAAGGGACAGGCAAGTCTTTGTAATATTTGATATTTTATTCATACATCAAAGAGATATTTTGTAGCAAATTTATACAGTACATGTTACATACATCCTTGTAACATGGAGGACTCCATTATAGGTATTTCACTCCAACAAATGAAGAGACTGCAGATTTCATATGTTATTGGAAAGCTCATGTTCATCGACACACCCAAGATTTATGACAAAGGATCAAATGTGGAAGGAAAAGTAAGTGCAGATTTTTCCCTTGACGTCGTCACTGTCATTCGACCAAAGCGATGTGCATCCTCACTGACACAATGCTCTGCCCCTAACAGGTTAAAGTGGTTCACTTCAATGATACACCCATAGCTGACATGCAGGTCTACCTGTTTGAAGGTGAGAGGTGGTCCTCACGTCTGCTGCAGAATCTCACCACTGACAGCGATGGTGTGGCCACTTTCTCATTCTCCACAGCTGAACGCAATGGGGAGATCAAACTTCACGTAAGTACGAGATAACTCGTCAGCCACATAAAATCACTTTCATGACAATGACAACACGGCCCAAGAGTGAGAAGCTAAGGTGTTATCTGAAAGTACAGCAGCGGATCATGGGTGCACCATTGTATAGTGGCCATATTGCAACAGGAACTGTGTCTTTACCTTGACATTTAGCTTTTCTATGATAACTGAACTCACTTTCCAAAGTCTTCCTCCACTTCATCGTGTTTCTTTTCTACGATCTAGGTTAGTAATACACCAACACTGGGCTACTCTGGTTATAGAACTCGATACTACGAGACTGGCCATCACTCAGTGTCTATGACCCAACCTCCCTCTGCTGACACCCAAACAGTCAGCTTCCTGGAGGTGGTGAAGAAGACAAATCCACTGTCTTGTGACACACAAGAAGAGATCTCCATCAAATACACTGTCGTTGGAGAGACAGGGGCCTCCGTAATGGTGATCTACCTGGTGAGTTGTCTGTGAACTATTTCTCAGCTTATCAGAAGATGTTTTTCACACAAATATGGACATGGAAAATATATTTTAAAATGACATTCATATCAGTTTTTGACATCTGACTTAAAGGATCAGTTCAGATACCAAACGTGTTCAAATGAATGGCTTCCATTGAAGGCCCCTCGCATTTGTACAGAGGTTGTTTGAACTGCTTTTAGTTTCTTTGCTTTCTTTCTACTGCCTGGAACTCATTGCAAAGTGTCTTAAAAAAAAAAAACTTCAGTTCCCCCAGGGGATTTGCATGCTTGACAGCCATTTAGCTTTATCTTCTTAATGTGTTTTACTTGATTTTACTTGAATTGTTTTATGTTCTGTATTCTCTATGCATCATATTTACTGTGTTAATTTATTCACTGTATCTGTTTATGTGTATTTTATTGTATCCCCTCAATTGACTTCATTTCAAATGAGGACCTCCCTCAATAAATTTCGATTATAAATAAATGTTCATTAAATTAAATCAAAAAACCTTTGATATAAACTTGCATTTATTGATTCTCAACTGATGGGTCGCGGACCCGTTTTCAGTGGGTCGCGGGCCTTTGCCTGGGCAAAAAAAAATGTTAAGAAAAAAATCCTGTGCTTTTATTTTTAAAGGGATTTTTTATGCAGCGGAGTGCAGTCTATTCACACTCCTTAACAGTTTTTGTTAAGGAGTGTGAGGAGTCTTTTTAAAACTGCTTGTCATTAAGGGGTGATGGTGGGCCCCGAAGCCAGACCAGTTGAGAACCACTGATCTATTGTGCCAGGGAATGAGGTTTTATTTTTGCATGACTCATTCATTCTGCCATTTTGTCACAAACTCTCTAGGTCTTATCCAGAGGAGCCATTATCATGCAAGGATTTAAACAGATTGAAGTTCAAGACCTTCCGGGTGAGCAGAGATGGGCTTTAATCAAGAGTCTGGAAAATCTTATATTTGAGATATACATGGAATGAAAATATACTTGTACTGCTGTTTTATTACATGGAGACATGTGGATGATACTTGTTGTTTCTAACTTCACCTTTTAGTGACTGAGGGTGGAATATCCTTTAAGTTGAATATGCATCCAGAAATGTCGCCAGAAGTCCAGGTCTTGGCATACGCCGTCCTCCCCAGTGAGACTGTGATCGCTCACAGTGCTGACTTCTCCGTAGAGAAGTGCTTCAGTCACAAGGTCAGTATAGAAGAAAACATGAGGCACCAGCTGCGCTTGTCAGATGTAGGTGCAGAAAGTGTTTGCTACATAATGTGGATATGTACCCAGGCTTTCCACAAGGATATGGAGTAGCAAGCCAGTTTGAGAAAGTAGTCAACAAGTTCAACTCTTTATCTGTGTTACCGCTCAGTTTGTGTGTGTGTGTGCATATGCAGCCCTGTCCTATAGGAGGAGAGGACAGAGAATTTGAGCAAATGGGAGCGGATCAAAATAAGGCTTCTTATTAGAATATGGCCAATAATACAAATCAAACAGGGAATTAGATTTGAAAGGCCACAATGAGCATTTATGAATCAATAAATCTATAAGCTAGATGGCACTTGTAGAAGCACTGATATAAAGTATGTGTTCATGTAGAAAAACCACACTCACATCAGATGAATTACTTTTACCTGAGTTCAGTGACAAACCAGACATGTTGTGTTGTGATCTGTGTACGACAAGTTCACTTGTGTCATGATTCATGTCCCTCATCTTAAGCCAGAAAGTGCAGATCAACACCTCAGTCAGCCAATCCACAGAGACTAGATCATTTATGACAGCTATGCTGCTCTGACCTCCTCCATCACCACAAGGAAGAACCAGCCTGAGCACAACAGGCAGTGGAGAGTGGCAATGATAACTTTAGCTCGTAATATCCTTAATAACTGAGACCAACCATTGGTTTTGCTGCATGGGACTACCCTCAACAAAAGCATGTGTGGAATAAGTCACCATAGTTTGGCATAACCCAAACTGTAGTGTGTATAAAAGTGCACAATCCCCCCTGTCAGCAGTCAAGTCTGTAGCTCTCCACATCTGTCCTGAAGTTTGATCAAGCTTTAAAATACAGGACATCAGCCATCATGAGTTCATTTATACAGCAAACTCTGACAGGTCAATCTGCCATGTGGCCACTACCCTCCGGAACACATACCAGCTCCTTCATCTTTTTTGACATTTGTTTAACATTTGTTGTGCCATAATGCATTAAACGTGATACCATAAAATGGTGTGCCTTCCGGCATTCAATAAATTTGGTTGTCAAAATAAAATATTAAATATTAATATTCTATAATTAATATTAAATAATAACTTTAATTGATTAAAGTTACCTCGGGGCACCACCCTTCAAAGGAAGGGAAAAGATAGCCAATTTATTGATTAAGTCTCATAAAGGTACTAACTACAAATTTGGAACTCTGATTAACAATTAAATTAATAACTATAACCAAAATTACCATATAGATAGTTAGCTAAGTTGAAGGATATGGAGTTCTTGACAGTGTAGAGGTTGGCAAAATTCACTTATGCAACATTAATGAAAAAACATTTGTGAAAGGAAAACATTTATTATGAATATAATAAAGTATAAAAACACAAATTACTAACGGTGTACTTACTAAACAAAGACAGGTATGTGAGTATGCATGTGTGTGTGTCTGTGTGAGTCAGCGTGCTTTCAAAATGGCGGCTGGCCAAAGAGATAACACCCTTTCCGCCCCTTTCCGACTAACATTACTTTCTCAATAACTTGTACCCAAAATATCACAACACCACAAATCAAACTTATAAACATCACACAGAATCGAATAAACAGTCTTGCTTAGCCTAGTATAATTATTAAGCCCAGTTGTGTTACCAGTCCGTGGAAAGGGGAAAAAGAGTTGCTGTGCAGTTCGCAGTTCTGTGATGTCGTCTTGCTGGTTTCTGTCTCCGGCCTTAGTGATTCTGTTGAGCTGTGTAGCTCAGTTGCTGGTTGAAGTTTTCAAGCAGGACATCGAGTCGCTGCTTGAAGGGTTGGTAGAGCTTGGAGTGTGAGGAGGTTTCCTTGGTGAGATGAGCTGGAAGCTGCACCTTGGTGCTCCTCTCGAAGAGTTGGATGGGAAGAGAAGATGTGAGCTGGAGAACAGGCTCGACAGCCTTCCCTCCTGTGGAAGGATTGTAGGAAGAGGACAGAAGAGACAGAAGAGGGGGAGAACAGGCCTTATATTGGCCCGGTGACCTCACAGGTCATGGGGACCAGAGTGACCAATGGGAGTTGAAACCTGTGTCCCTGGGGGGGTTTTCACACCTCTGTGTGACGTTGATGCCCCCTGGGAGACTGAGTTCCTTGCTCTGGTTTTTGATGACCCCTGGGAAACTGAGTCCTGGAGGAACATGCGGCTTCAGGCTTTTGACTGATACCGAAGTGTTGTCTCACAAAAACCAGGTCCCAACACATTTTAAGAAGTTTGGGTAGAATATACATTAATGTCCCAGTGTCAATATTATAGACTCTAGAATATAGACTCCAATGAAGTCCAGATGGTGGGATGTGTGTTTTCTGTGTTTGTCAGGTGTCGCTGGAGTTTCTTCCATCCTCAGCAGTCCCAGGAGAGGAGACCACTCACAGGCTGAAGGTCTAACCAGACTTCTGTGTGAGTGAGCGCTGTCGACCAGAGCTGTCCTCATCATGAGGCCAGGGAAGGGTCTGACTGCAGACAAGGTAATCATATTTCTACAAATAGATATTGACATCCTGGAGTTTTATTCTAGTACCTCTGCAAAATCTTTTTCCACCATTTATAATATCAGTTACCCAGAGGCTATGTTTTATGTCCTGGAAATGTTTAATCCACAAAACACTTTTGGAGTTTCAGGGCTGGGCAACAGTAGCTGATTAGTGACTCATCTTCAGACATAATAAAACAACAGAAAACCCTCTAACATGTCTCCATACCGCTCGTGAACTAGATAATGAGTGTTTGTAATTTTGACATCCACTCTTTGAGATGAAACTGCCCTAAATCCACCAATACAGTCATCAGATCTTCATGCAGCAGTTTCAAGCTTTCAACCTTTTTTTTTTCTTTACAGATTTTGACTTGTTGCCTGTCACCAAAGCGTCTTATATTCCATATGATGTAACAAGATGCAGTAGAATGCTTATGGGTGAGACCAAGAAGATAGCATTTATCTAATGTCCTGGCTGAGAGTACTGATGCATTGCCAGTTTCTGCAAATCCACATACAGATAGCGTCATAATAAAGGATTTCATTTTTTTACATGCAGTTAATGGTTGTATGTTGTTCGGAATGTTTAGAACGTTGGACGAAGATGGCTACAAACTTGTTTATCCGAATGCCTCCATGCCTCAACTTCAAAGGAAGAGAATACCACCAAGGCCACTATGGTAAGTATGCTAACTGTTCCCACTGTTAAGAAACACATACTGGATTACGTGCACAAAACAATTCATAGTGTTACTGCCAATGGTGGAGGAAGTAATTGAAACATTTTAGTCAAGTAACAGTATAAATGAATAACTAAAATAAACTCAAGTAAAAGTAAGAGGACGACATTAGCATTTCTATTGTTTCTACTTTTTCTTGTATAAGTAAGTACTTTCTTTTAAATAGTTGTAAATTATTGAAAGTAAAAGTGTGTAGCCTATTCATCATTATTTTTTTCCTACATTTATTTATTGATTTTCCACAATTAATTAACAATATTATAGACACACCATTGCCCCTTGAACACCCACCCACTACAATATCAGTACATTCATAATACCAATTTTTTAAATCAACATTGCCACCCCACCCCACATCTAATAATAGGAAAAAGAAAATAATGACAATCAGCACCACATAATACAAACACAATATAATAAGTGGCTAACTAATGATAGTACACATTAGCAATTTAACACTTAACAGGCCTCATGCTCCGGACATCCAACAGTCCGGCTTCCTCTTTATTTGTATTTGTTAATCATCCTCTGGATCCATGAGATTACCAAGACCACCATTTTTAAGATAGGAAATGACAGGGCTCCATACTTCTTTCCTTTAACAATATTGGTAAACTTTCCCATCGACATATCTGTTGCCATCTCTCTCAACCATCTGCCTATTCATCATAATGGCTGGTCAAATCCATTTTCCATCTGCAGCTTTGCTGGCGTTAAAAGAGGCAGTGTCTAATGTTTCCTGCATGTGCTGATTGGTTCAGAGATACAGATCTCTCATTGATTACAACATAAAAAAAAGAATCTACTTCAGTAAAGTATACATCATGAGAAATGTACTTAAGTACAGTAACTAAGTAAATTTACTACATTACATCCCACCACTGGTTACTTCTGTCTCTCTAGTTGAATATTTTCTGGTTTCTTTTCAGTTGTTGCACATGAAAGTGTTCCTGTAATGGCCCGAATGGAAGTACAAGGGGGAATGGCCGGTCAGAAATATGGAAAGGGAAACTCTCTCCAGCTATAGAGACAGTCCGTACTTCTTCCTCGAGACTGGATATGGGACCTGGTGGGAAGTTGGGTGAGCTTGAATATGAATCAAATATTATTATGACTTTACATTATTACATTGTTGGATGTGTAACTGAGTTTTTCTTTCTGACTTTCTGCTTTTTCCCTGCAAACTATTTATTATATTATATTATATTATGCCAGAGAATTATTCCTTCTTATTAGTGAGTCCACCTCAAACAGTTTTACAATATACTGTCAATTTTTTGTATTTTGTGTGCAGAACCTTTTTTATAAACATTGTATGGTGCAGAGGGAATTTAGAAAACTGTGTTCATCCTACCTGTTTTATCTGCAATGACGATTTTATTGTCAAATTTGTCAATTTTTTAAGTTTTTCTAGCTCAGTCGCTGTGTCTCTGTGTATTTGTTAATCCAGAGCATCCGGAACGAAGGATGTGTCCCTCCTTGTCCCTGATACCATCACCACCTGGGAGACGGAGGCTTTCTGTTTGTCCCCTCAGGGTTTTGGCTTGGCTCCTCGTAAAGAAATCACCGTCTTCCAGCCATTCTTCCGAGCTCACGATGCCTCTACTCCCATCATCCGGGGAGCACTTGAACTGAAGGTAACCATCTTCAACTACCTTCCAGCTGCATCATGGTAAAGGAAGTTTTAAATAGCCTGTAAACTAATGTCAGCTTAGCAACAATCTAGCATCATAATGACAACATTAACTTTCTGATGTTTAGCAGATTTTATGTTCTTTCTTAGCCTGCAAACATTTACGAGTTGGCACTAAATGACAAAACGTGAGGTTGAAGGGAATGTTTTGCAGGGTTGTTGAAATTAATGGTATTAAATCTATGGTGAAATCTTCATTTGATTCCAATTTTGACTGTTATGAATACTGAGATTCAAAATATCACTAACTCCTTCAGTGGAGACCCTGAGGGAATCCACACATATAGTGCAATGTTATTATGCCCTTTTAATATATATTAAATTCATCTGTATTACTAATGAATGTACATCACACTCATGAATTAGTTATGAATTAAACATATCTAATGTTTCTCATTTGAACAGTTGATATATATACGATGCAAGATGCAAATTAAAGATCAACATTGGTTTACTTGACGATTTTGGTTTATTCCTAATTTTATTAGTATCAATGTTACTGAGACGTAGAATCAGGTTTGTATGTCTTGAAACATGCAGCAGTTTGAGCATTTGTTCACATTCGCTTCACATCAGCAGCTCTAAATATATTGTTGTGTCTCTTGAACAGGTCTCTGTGTCGCCAGCACACTTTAGATTTACACCCTCACCCCCTCTCTGGTGATAAGTACACATCCTGTTTGTGTGGCAATGAGCGCTTGACCTCAGCTGAAATACATGTCCCCTGGCAGCTTTAGGTGAGGCTTCAAGCTTCATCCACACTTTTGCCACCTGGTGGAATTACTGTGCCTGTTTCCACATCTTTAAATCTCTGTGAAATCAGGGAAATCCATCACAGTGGCAAAATACTTTTTTATTTGATGGATCTGAGATAATTCCCTAATCAAGTTTCAAACAGGGTTTAATGAACTTTTTCTAAGGGGTTGTGAATGTCGGTGATCAAGGAGTCAGAATCTCAAACTTCCTGTGGCAATGAGAGATTGTGAGCGTTCCAGAAAGAGGTCAGACGACGTGGTCACTCGACCACCAGTAAAGGTAGTTGTCTCTTAATACATAGCAATGGTTTGACCCAAAGCCTTAAAAAAATACATGTTGGAAACTCTGCAACTCTATTATTCCCTACCTCTTCCCTCTCAGGCTGAGGGAACTGAAAATGACAAAGACCTACAACCTGCTGCTCTGTCCAAAAGGTAAGTAGACCACCACTTGCAAAAAGGTATCATGCATTGGTTATTGTGGCCTTCTGCCAAGTTTAGTGAGAGCATCTCCAAATCTTTCAAAAGTCATTACTTAAATGCATTTTCATACATTTTGTCCATAAGAATGTAATATCGGAACTATTGTGCTTCAAGACGGACCAATGTTTCATTGTATTGATCTTATTGCTTCATCAGAACTGCTATGATTCAGATCCACTCAACTGTTCATAAATCTGAATGATGTCTTTGTTTTGATCCTGACCGTGGCCTCTGAATTCTGTTTCAAGGTTGCTGTTCTCTGTCTGTACACAGAGAGGCTTTTGACAGAGGAAGTGAGAGTTACAGCTCCTGAGAATGTGATCGAGGGATCAGCTGGTGCCTCTACCATCAGTTCTGGGTAAAATGGATAAACCCATTGCAGAGTTAACAGTTCACCTTCTTTTGATGCCCCAAAATAAGGGGACATTGATAGTAAAGGGACATTTGGATATTATTGTCCTTCTTGGAGAGATTGCATTTGTTTGTATAATGCAACCATGGCATTTTCATACATTATACAGAAAAGTAGTTATTTAGTCAAAATTAGTAATAACTTTATTTACAGTACCCATCTAAACAACGTTACAAAATGTTTGCCACAAAAAATCTATGGCAAATGAAGAATGAATTATAACAAAGATATTCAGTTCAGTTCACTTAAGGGTTATGATACAAAAGGTCAAGACCTTAAATTTATAGGAGAAACCTAACAGTTCCCACAAATGTGCAGATTTGTGTTGAATAACTGAGCACTTGTGATTTCAGGATAATACTTGTATAAAGATCACAATTTCTATATGTAAGAATTCAGTACAGTTGAGGAAAATACCAAAACTCCTTTAGTATGGCCTTCATCAGCTGTGTTTGAAGCTTGTTAACATGGTTTAATATCAGTGTGTCAAGTCATTTACATGTTTAGTGAGTCACTGTATTTGTGCAGGCGACATCCTGGGTCGAGCCCTGAAAACCTGGATGGGCTGCTTAGATGCCGTATGGATGTGGTGAGCAGAACATGGCGCTCCTGGCCCCCAACATCTACATCCTCCACTACCTGAAAAAACATACAGCTGACACCGGCCATCATGGAGAAGTCTACCAACTTCCTGTCAAGCGGTGAGCCTCAGTTAGCTTTAGCTGAATAATCTGGGACTGGTGTGAATCATTATGTCCTAATAAGCTTGTATTTATTTTATTCCCACAGGTTACCAGAGACAGCTGAACTACAAGACATTGATGGAGCTTACAGCACATTTGGATCAGAACAGGGAACACTTGGTGAGAAATAACTGATGTACATAGAACTATTTTATCTACCTACTTATTCCATACAGCTGTCTGTAAGCTTCTGTATGTGGGAAATACATATCTCGGGAACCGTCTATTATGTTGGCACTACACTTGGCATGTGTATTATTAATGGCCCAGGAAGTGCCCGTAGCAGCTGGGCTGGGGGCGGCAGTGTGCTAATGGCTCAGTCTGGGGAACTGAGTTGATCATGTCTTCTTCTGAGTCCTCAGATAAACTAAGGCTGTGGTTGCCAACTGGCAGTCTGTGGCCACACATATCTGTCCTGGCTGATCATTTTGATCATTTGATTATGTTTTTCCATTATATCGGATTGTGGGTGCTGACTTCCGCTATGACAACAAGATTTAAAGATTGTGTCAGACCTCTGAAATAGCTAACATGCATGTATACAAAATAACAGCAAATCAATAAATCATTTAAATGTTTTATAAACACAAAGTAACAGTTATCAATCAAATTCAGTTTAATTCTATGAAAACATTGAATTTATAATCTTCATTGCATATAAACCAGGTAGCAAGAACACAAAGTTTTCTAACTTCACTCTTCACCATAGACTGTTTATAAAAAGTCTGGTACATAAACAATACAAAGTGACAGTATATTGTAGAGAACTATTTGAGGAGGGACTCACTAATGACAAGGGATATTTCTGAAGCAGCCTCTAGAACACACGACAAGAGAACATGCCATTCCAAACAGGCAGGTTAAACTGGCACTGCACTAGTTGGTAAATTCAATGCATGAACTAGCCAAACTATGACCTATACCATATTGAAGTTATGTCTGTATCATGGCTTGTTACAGAACAAGCAAGGCCTCTTATTTTCCTTTTGTCGTCTAACTTTGTTTTGATGTCCTCAGGCTGACTGCTTGTTGAGATCTTTTTGCCAAAGCAAAATTCCTTTTCATCTACATTGACCCAAGGAATATTGAATCATCTAAAACTTGGCTGGAGGAAAAACAAATACAAAAATGGTTGTTTCGAACACAGTCAGGGAAAACTTTTTAACAACAGGATGAAGGTGAGCTTTTGTACTCTGTAGACTGTGATTAAAACAATATCACTTGAAACTGAAGAGTAGACATTTTATTAATAATGAGTAATATCTTGCTGTACTCTTTATTTAAACATTTTGGTGAAAATCGTTTGTTTAATGGAATTAAAGTGAATGTGGCTGCAAGCACAAAATCATGTTTGTTAAGTGGGTCCCTGTGTGCTGTACACACAGTGATGCTATATGAATATTGTTCCCTTTCCTACAGGGTGTGTGTGTCTGATGAAGTGACGCTTACTGCTTACATCACTGCCGCTTCTTGAGATGAATTCACCCACTGATGTGAGTAACCCTCCTAAACTTATCTCACGCTGTTTCACTCCAAACTTCTGCAATTACAAGATAAATATATGTGCACCAATCGTCTCTCCACTGATAAAGAAAACAAATAATTGTTTGCTTTTTTTTAATTAAAGGGTGATGTGGTGAAAGCACCCCTCTATGCCAAAAAGGATGAAGGGGTCAAACACTTAATCCTGTTCTATGCTGACAACCCTGCTATGAAAGTATTATTGTGCATGAATAGTAATATTGCACCTGAGATAACAAAGAGATAACAGTTAGATATCACACACGTTGGCAATATGCTTACTGGTGGGAAACATTACTTCTACTGTTTTACTTGAGTAATAAGCTGATCGACAGCCTCAGATTTCAACGGTGGCTTTGCTCTCACAGCAATCACAAACTGTTTTGTGACTAAACTACATAAATGTCTTCCCTATACTTCTACTGTATGGCATCTGTTTCAGCACAGTAATAAGCTCTGATTGTTTCACCAACTGCCAATGTTTTCAAAGAAAGTTTGACACAAATTTAAACTGAATTCACTTTTTTATTATTATTGTTTTGTTTGTAATAATGAGTAAAAACTGAAATCTTCCCACTTGCCACCTCTGTTAGTATACACTTTTGTTTTTTTGTGAGTGCCAAGCAATTAATCCTGATTCACACCAATACATAATATGCACTATTACAAATGTATAAACCTAACTCAACTATAACAACGGCTACTTTTCTCCTCATGGAGAGTTCGTGATTGAAACTATCTTAACACAAACAGTTCCCTTTGGTTTGTGTTGTAGGCCTATAAAATAATGACCTGTCTTTAGTGGTTTACAACACTGGTAGTTGTTTAGCTACTTCTGTATCTTTCTTCATTATTTAATTGAGTGGTTTTGAAGATGGACTGAAGACTCTTTCTACTCTATAGTGATAATATCTAAATTCTGGAGTTTTATGTTGTTATGTATTTGTACATACTTTCTCAACTAAAATATGCATTACAGGATGCTGTGGTGAAGAAGAGCCTGTCCTGCCTTAAGGAGTCCGCCAATGACCTCAGCAACACCTACACCACAGCCTGCTGGCACACCCACCCTGGCAGGAGACATGAGACCCGTGCCTCTCACTCCTCCCTAGAGCACTCTTGATGACAGTTGGACACAAACAAGGCGGAAGGCTGTCCTCCTCAAGGAAATCGTTCTGTCTCTTCACTTACTGTCACTGTAGCTGACCCTATGCCTGTATGTTTGTGGATGGATGTGTTTTAGGGTTTCCTCCATTGACTCAGACAGCAACAGAAACATCGGCCTCTCTGTCTGTGGAGATCAGCTCCCCAGGTGATGCTGGGCAACCCAGTGCCTCGCCCAGTGCTGAAGAGCTGGGCTACACCTCCTCTCGCATGGCTGGGATGGCTGACGGGTCAGCAGAACTATTATGGAGGCTTCTCGTCCACACAGGTACAAGCCAAACAGAAGAATGTTCATTGACTAGCTGTGTGCTCAGAGCTGTCCTGTGAAAACTCTCTCTGTGTGTGTGTGTGTGTGTGTGTGTGTGTGTGTGTGTGTGTTTGTTTGTATGTGTGTGCCAATTCAACAGGCTTATAAATGCTGTATTTACATAAATTAGTTTATGATTTAGATTGTAAGTAGGATAAAGAATATTACATCCTATCTTATCTGAAAAATTCCAAATAATAGGTTTTAAAAAATCAAGTTAAATTCTGAAACATTTAACTGAAAGTGAAAATCATGATTACTTTCAAAGTTCTGAAATATGATCTGTGCTGTATTACTCTGTCAAGGGTTAGCTGCTGCTGTTACAGTATAGAGTACAGCATGTTTCCAACCCAATCACTAGTTATAACAGTGGGGCACCATTGTCAGCTTTTACTTTTAATGGTGACTCTGACTCTTCCTGCTGTATGTAACACAAGTGATTATATGTGTAAAGATTTAAAGTAACATAGAGTATTTTATGTGTGTTGCAGGACACAGTGGTGGCTCTTCAGGCTCTGGCTCTTTACTCCACTCTGGTATTCAATCCAGAGGGTTCAAGCACAGTGATGGTCCAGTCTCCCAGTAGTCAGCTGTCATTTGATGTGAAATAGGACAACAAACTGCTGTACCAGGAGAAGAGGCTACAGGACGGATAGGAAAGTACAGCGTGAAGGTGAAGGGCAGCGTATGTGCTTCAATACAGGTCAGTCAACACTGGAGCTTAACTGCTTCTGTTTGATAAATGCTCACCTCAACAGGCTTACAGTAGCAGTGCAGAGAGTCTGAAAGCATGTATCCTCAATTATATGTGGTGTTCTGTATGCAGTGAGCTTGTTTCTCATTTTAAATAAATGAGCCAGTCTGACTATTCAAATAACTGGATTTTGAATGAAATGACCAGGTGGTCCTAAACCTTACAACCTGGGAAATGACTTATTTGCTACATAAAGCCATTAAACATGAAAGAGGTAGACACTTTGAGCAGGCTCCTTGTAATCTGGGTTCATTTACACCGGTAAACTGCTGTTTGATACCTTGCGCCTGGTAAAAGAGGATTTTCAACCTTCAACGATTTTAAAAACGTGGGAGATCACAGACATATGGGCAGACTTGACGTTTGCAGAAAACCTTTCGCTGGTGGCGATTCCAGAGACTTTGATCTCAAAGACACACTAGGTTGTCCATTACTGCCACCTTCTGAACTGGAGTGCTGAAAACTTGCATGTGGTTTCATCTGGAGCCAATTATCGAAAATAAAACAGATTTGATATTCAAGATCGGGGAGGCTCACTCAACCTGTAGAACTAAGATCATTTTGCATAACCAATTTCACTTCAGGGTTATTTGGCAGATAATCTGGGCAGAGACTGAATGCCTCGTAATTGTCAGAAGGTGAATCAGAGCCAAAATCATCCAGATTATCTTGTAGTGTGCAGCAGCCCTTAATACAACAAACTAAAATCAGGATGTAAATGTGACTTTGAAAACAACATGGTTCTTCTGTTTCATAAATTTTAGCAAAGGAAATTTGATATTCTATTTCAGTATTTTAATCCTATACTTTCCCTTGTCTCCTGTTTTCAGATTAGTCTTAACTACAACATCCCAACTCCGACTGAAGTCAAGCATCCTTCAGTGTTGAGGTCAAAGCAGAGGCTGACGGCGCCAAAACAAACTCAGTCTGTTGATAAGATGCCTGTGGCACCCATCACAAGTTACACTAATGATGGAGGTGTACTGTCATTTTAGTTAAACAATCCTCTGTAGATACTCAGTGTGTCCCTGATGGTGGATGAACCGTATGCCAACATGCTCAAACATATCCTAACTGTGGGAGGACAATGGTGAAGGTATGACTTCACATCTTATGAAGCCTATTTGGGTAGATATCATGGAAAAGAGGAAAATACAAACATGGTGATCCTGAACATCAAAATGCTCTCTGGCTTTGGTCCCAGATCCACAGTCTTTGAAGGAGGTGAGTTATTAGGTAACTTAGACTAGTTTACATCCATTATTGATGAGAAACCTAGCGTTGATTATCCCTTCCCCATAGCCTGCAAAGCCGTGCTGGTGAATCGCTAAAGAAAAGGATGATCATGTTATGGTGTACATCCAGGAGTAAGGAGGAATTCCAGCAGTGAGGGTCAAGAGATAAGGATTTTCTGATTGCTGGTATTGCGCCATCTGTCTTTTTCTTAACCAACAGCCACCAAAGACATACCCATCAACTTCAGGTTACGTCTCATCCAGGAGCTGCCAGTGCAGAACCTGAAGCCAGCCGTGGTCAAGATGTACAATTACTACCAGACAAGTAATTCTGACACTCACACACACAAACCCTTAAGTCCCTTTACAGAGACCATCAAGCATATAAGAAAGGTTATATTTTAGAAAAATCCATCTGTCCTCACCCTTCTTTTTTTCAGGTGACCAGGCTGGGAGACAGAAATATATCTACACTTATGCTGCAGGTAACAATACATGATGATACAAGAAACATTCTCAACCCAACCACAAAAAGTAAGTTAATGTCTCAATTGGTCAGAACCTTTCTCAAGAGGCTCTATGACCTGAGAGTCGAGAAATTGTAGATTACCTTCCACAAAGACCCAACAATCTTTTTGAAACCATTTAAATTAACTACATCTGGATTTTTGTATTTGAATCATCACCAAATTGCACAAACTTAAAATATCAGTCCCCTAAAAAACATTTGTTTCATCAAGATCCATGAATTATTCTCTGAGAAATCAACAAATGTTGAGAAGCAATAATATCTCACAAATGTTAAAGAAAGTGAAAATAGTTCCTGGGAGCCGCACCAAATTGTGTCGGTTCTTCATCACCGATGCCATATCTTCCAAGATTCATTGTAATTTGTTCTGTCTCTTTTTGTGTAATGCCTTTAACTCCAGTAGAGGTAAAATATAACTTCTTGGCAGAGGTAATGATGTCAACAACAACTCTGACTTCATGGAATATAAATATACTACATTATTTATTCTTTTTTTCTTTTGCAGCTTGAAGAGAGGAGAGTTCAGTCCCTGTGTTGTCCCACAAACGAGCAGTTTAACACAAATGCTTAACACATTTCTGTCTAAATACTGTATGTGTTTGAGGTGAAACTAATGGAGAATAAAATAATGTGATGTGAACGTCCAACTTAGTTCTCATGTTTTACTGTGTTTTACATTGTTTCAACTGTTGCTAGTGCAGGTTCAGCAGTTAATTTATTCATACACATATTGGAAAACACACATGCAGGTCAGCTTAGTGTGGAAAGTTGATAGATATTCACAAAACAAGTGTCCTCATGGCTGCTAGGGTGGAGCATATTAAGTACATAAAAAACAAATATCATCTCCATCTGTCCATCTATCTCTCCTCCTCAGGAGGTTTTGGTCCAGATGATCAGCAAGCACACACACAGCCAACAGATTAAAAACAGAGTAATGACATATAAATATATAGCAATCAGTGGAAAAAATGACTGATGGAGAATAAAAAGCAACGCCATGGTCTATGAAAACTGATTTTAAAAGATCTTAAACATGCCAAGACAGGAAAACTCTAAGTTTAGGATGTCACAATATGATAAATTCATTGTTGCCTTTGTGTGTTTATGTTGGATGTATGAAAGTTATAATAAATACATTCATGCAACACATTTACTATTACATTATGAAAGAGGATGAATGGCAAAGAAGTTTATTTGACTTGTAGTATTTGAAAGTCACAAAACTTTCATGAATGTGTTCAATCGTGGTGCTGTGTTGTCCTGGCTGTGAACCACAGAGGAGGAAACGTAATGACCTCAGTGATGTCTGACTTCTCCTCCTGTGTAAATTAATTTTCCTAATTGAAAATGTCTCAATGCTTATTGGATGGATGGATGTGACATTTACAGCACACCCCCTAGGATTTGTAATAACACTGATGATTCCCTTTTTTTCCGTCCTGTGCCATTATTAGGTCAGAACAAATAAATAAATGACCAAATACTCATGAATGTGACATTCTAATAGCCTCATTAAAGCCAGTTGAATAGCAAAATATTAACATGCTAAACAAGATAGTTTCACATGATAAACATTGCACGAAGGATCAATATGTTGTGTCTAAGTAGAGCCTGAGCTTTATAGGGTTGAACTGCACCTGATCCCCAAATGAGGGAAGCTTTTTATTTGACCAATCAAATGTGAGTATATATGAACAGATTCTTACAGACTACCTTAAATCATACTCTGTGTTATCACTCTTACCTGAGTGGGAGTTTTAATTCATTTGTTTGACTAGTCACAGCCTCCATGTGGCACCTGCTTATATTCCTAATCGTAATTAAAAATAATGAAGCCTAGAACCAGGCATAGACAGGCCTCTGACACAGGAGTTGCCCCTGCCCCCAGGATGCTCTGACTATGTACAAGTATGAATGAACTAAGTCCCATTGTCCCCTATATCTTCCGACGAGGTATTCAGGACCATCGGAAATGCTAAAGTCTGCTTGCTTAGCCACTTCTGTGACTTTTTAGGCTTGAATTGCGGGGCTTGTGGACACTGAGGACACCACACGAGCAGCATGGAGGCATGTCATTTTTTTCTGTTTTATTACGTCTTAAGATAGGTCACTAATGTCTTAAATTGTTTTGGATTCGGCTGATACACTGTTTACCCCTGAAACTCCAGCAGTTTTGTGGACTCAATACTTCACCACCTCTCCATCAGCATCGGGGTGAGTACATAATGAGGAATTTCATTTTGGGTGAACTATCCCTTTAACACTCTAACCTAAACTCTAACCTTCAGTAACTACATTATGAGATCAACATGTTAATCACTGTCTCTATTGATACGATGAAGATCAATCATGCTTCAAGTATCCACATCTGGCATGACACACACAAGAAGTCAAAAACTGATAGTGAGGTTAACCTCCCCTGATACATCTGACTCCAAGCAGCAGCAGCCAGGGGCAAAAGTGAATTCATTGACTGAAATATTCTGTTGACACTGGTATTTTGCAGTAACAACAAAGAAATGTATTAACTCCACCTGTAAATGACAACCACTGGGAGGGCTCTCGAAAGTGAAGGCAGCAACAGTGCAAGCAGAGAAGCTTAGAGTGGCTGATGGTCACGAAGAGCAGGATAGGGGGTAAAGTGTGACATATGTGAAACACTACCCCGATTAGATTTTGTAGACATGTCCACTTTTAGTGTGTACATCTTGGAAAGAGCAGGAAAGACTCACCATCAAAGAAAAAAAAGGATATGCAACCCTCACATCATCACTGAAGGAAGAGAATGAACATTCAACTGACTTTTGATATTCAAAACACTACTTTATTCATGTAATATTAACATATCATTCTCAAAATGTCATATTTGGAGAGAAGGATGAAAGAGCAGGGAGTTTACTCACCATCAAAAAAAGAAACAGTATATGAAACCCGGATATTATTACTGAAGGAAATTATTGAAAATTGTCATGATTTTTTTCTTGCAATATTATGACAAAATTTCACTGTCTCTCTCCCACACTGCTGATCAGCAGATGAGATGAGGACGAGGACTAGCAGCTGCTATCTACATAACATCATAACATAACATAACATAACATAACATAACATAACATAACATAACATAATAATAATATTTGTCCGTGGCTCGTCTGGTGCGTCTCGTCTCGCGGTCGTCGAAGCGCAGCAGTCTGGAGTACGTGTGGAAGAGTTTTAGGGGCATCGTGGCACGAAATATCGCCCGGCCGCTCTCGGCGTCCCACAGGCTGGCGGCGGCCTCGCCCCGGGACCTGTACATGCCCGCTAAGATCAGCAGCCCTACGTAGGCGCGCAGGTCGGTCTCATCCATCCCTTTCCATTCGTCGCTGTATTTTCGACGACCCTCCCGATTCGTCATCTCCAGGATGATGTTCTCTACCGTCGGCGTGATGAACAGGCGGAACGTCGAGGCTAGGTCACCGGTGCGGGACGTCGCGTGGATCGTGGGGCCCCAGGGGACCCCGCTTTGAGCCGCAGCAGAGGAGGAGGAAGAGGAGGAGGAGGAGGCCGTACGCCCTCGAGGACCATGTTATTTCCCCGTTTCTTGACGGGAAGGTTTCTCTTTCCACGAGTCCGGTGGTGGTGGTGTCGCCGTGGTCTTGTCCTTCTTCTTCTTCTTCTTCCAAGGATGACAAATCTGCAGAAGCATCACCCACTGGGTCGTAGTCCTCTTCACCGTCGTCGTCTTCGTAGTCACCGTCGCCGTTGGCCCCACAGAGCACCACAGCGCCCTCTCTGGGGGTGTAAATGACCCCCCAGGAGAATTGGATAATGACAATCCTTGGGTCACCCTAACCCTAACCCTGACCGGCCAGGGCTTGCGTATGATCACACGCACGCACTCACGCACGCGCACACACACAGACACACACACACTCTGGGTCAATCCGACCCAGGAACAACACGAGAGTTAATGACCACTCAAAATGCTTTACAGTACAGTTTTTGCCATTCGCTCATTCACACACACATTCAAAATGCATCTATGTTAAGCACTATTACACATCACTCACATACTGCATCGGCATTTATCAAAATTTTTATTTCATTCACAAAAAACAATTTTGCCCCTTTAGCTCCAGTTATAGCTTTTAGTCTGTTTGCCAACTCTACAAGTTTTGTACATAGGTATATAGGCAGTTTATCAAAGGTCCTAGAGTTTTTAAACGGATGTATTCAAAAACAAATCAAATTGTGTGTGATGTGATCATTATTGTTAAGTTATTTTTCATTTCCTCTACAGTGTTCAATTGTTAAGAGGTCACTAACAGGCGGACCGCGGTCCGAGTCCGACCAGAAGCCGTCCCACGGACCCTGACCTACAGCCAAAACAGAAGGTTATGATTTAAAACCTGACGGGGCGCTTCTATTTGTAACCGGCGCAGCTTTTGTAGTCTTTACGGTAGTGGTTTAGCGGATGAGGAAATGCACAGACCAATTGCATGCGAGTTAAGCCAATCAAGTCTGTGCATTCCAGGCGGTAAATATTGCAACTCTACAGTGCAGACAGATGAGAGAGTTAGAGGCAAGTTACACATGAAAAGACGGTAGAAAGAAAAAGAAAGATAGCGATACAGGTAGAGAAAACAAAGGGAGAGATACAGAGGAGTGAGCCGGAGAAAGTTGAGAAACAGAGGAGTGAGACGGAGAAAGTTGAGAAACAGAGGAGTGAGACGGAGAAAGGGAGAGAAACAGAGGAGTGAGACGGTGAAAGGGAGAGAAACAGAGGAGTGAGACGGAGAAAGTTGAGAAACAGGAGTGAGACGGAAAGTGGAGTGAGAGGGGGTGAGGAAGAGAAACAGAGGAGTGAGACGGAGAAAGTTGAGAAACAGAGGAGTGAGACGGTGAAAGGGAGAGAAACAGAGGTGAGACGGAGAAAGGAAACAGTGAGACGGAGAAAGGGAGAGAAACAGAGGAGTGAGACGGTGAAAGGGAGAGAAACAGAGTGAGACGGAGAAAGTTGAGAAACAGGAGTGAGACGGTGAAAGGGAGAGAAACAGAGGAGTGAGACGGTGAAAGTTGAGAAACAGGAGTGAGACGGAGAAAGGGAGAGAAAAATACGAAAAAAGTGGGGGAGTGGGATATAAGGGGAAAAAAGTGATTCTAAAACTGTTCAATTGTTAAGATGTGTTGAGATTTATTATCTGTAAAATTGGTTGAGACTTTTGAGTCAAGATGTGAAACAGAAAAAGGGAAATTCAAGCTTTTGCTCCTTTTATTTTATTTTTCTGAAGTTAAGCCCTTTATTTGAACATGCACAATTTTCACATTTTATTTATTTTCTCTTATTTTGAAATGCAGCCCTACTTTTATTTAGTTAATGAGAGAACATTATACATATCTGCAATCATACATATATGTTCAGTTCTTATGTTACGTGACAATAAATATTGTCAAAAAGTTTTTGAATCGTACTGAATTCATTTGATTTGACAGTCAGGCATTTAGTACATGCAGATGTTGATACAACTACTAGGCTACTTAAATATATATCACACTAAATAGTTAGACATTATGATCTTCCGGACCTTTGCTTCAATAAATTTTCTCTAACTGGACCTCTTTAAATTTTAGTTGAATACCCCTGCTCTACACCATCACATCCATATTCCCAGTCAAAGTCTGCACTTCAAGCAGACTCACTGGACGTTCACAGAAAGTCAGATTAAGCCCCCTTGCAGATTTGCAGATCTGGACAGTCCTCAGCACTTGCAGACTTCCTGACTTTACGTCTGTTAAATATGGACATTTAGATTCAGTCCATGTCTTGTTGCTGCATTGCATTGTTTCCAATGTTCTCCAGTGGTGGAAAATCTGACCCATAAAAGATGACATCCTAACTTATTTTGGCTCTTATCTCCTTCTTGTTCATAGCATCAGCACTGACGGTATGATTTTTATTTTTATTGGATCCGCACTTAATTACACACAATCATAAATACCAGTCCCCTAAACATGTCAGATTTGTCTATCATGATCCATGAAGTCAACAAAAGTTTGACTATCTTGCACTGTTAAATAAAGTGACCCTGATACCCTGATACCACATCCCTCCACCAGGTCTTGGGGTAATCAGTCCAGTAGTTTTTGTATAATCCTGCTAAATACAAACAAACGCAGATGAAAACATAACCTCCTTGGCTAATAATATAACAAAATATAAGAGTATTATTTAATATCAAATGTAAATATTTAAATAATAAAATCTGAAGTTGGCAGGATACAATACAGTTGAGAGGGAGAGAAGTGGACTGAGGAAATTTGTGTGGTTTTTATATCGGTGTCACCATCTTAAAATCCCTGTCTGTAAATCTAAGCATCAAGGTCCCACAGAGGCAAACATAAAGTACCACCCAGAGATAATCTACACAAAGACTAAAGGAGTAAACCACAGCAAAAGTGCTTTCTAGTGACTGGTTTTATTAGGTCATATGTGCGGGGGGAGGGGCCATTCAGTTGATTACTCAAGAGAATTTACAGTTTGTACATTCTAAGTGGAGGAAGGCAGTTTTCTGTTGTATACAGTATATAGTCCCTACATTGTCCTGTGTCGTCCTGCAGGCTGGAGGAGTTGTTCCTGTGCATTAATGAGTACAGCAGTTTCAGTGCCTCCAGTGTGGCGTGTCCCAGCCTGCGCCTGCTTCACATCACCGACAACAGCCTCCAGGACTGGGCCAAGTCCGCAAGTTCGGCTCCATGTTCCCAGCCTCGACACGCTGGTCATGTCCAACAACAACTTGGCATCCAACCAGGACAACAAAGACGTCCTGCAGCGGCTCTTCCCCAACCTACGCAGCATCAACCTGCACAACTCAGGTCAGGGGACACGGCTAATTGCTTGTTTGACACAGTTGAATATTTTACATGGTGTGGTAACTGTTTAATAGTGGTTTGATTTCAGTAGGAATTTCTCTTCAGTTATTCATAATAAAGCAAACATGCCAAGTTGTAGTATAAGCAGTAGTCTGACGACTCAATAAAACCAGATAATTTTAGCAAAAGAAAGAAATGACACTATCTCCTAAAAGCTTTGAGTTATTATTATGGTATTATTATTAAAGATTCCTCCAGGTCAGCTTTTATATCATGATGGAATTGTTCCTATTTTGGATCAGTTGTGAATCTATTTTTAGAGTTCTGTTGAGAGTAGCGGGAACAGAAATGATACCAAAAAGACATTTAAATTGGCTTCAGTGCATTTACTTTGTCATATCTGCTTAGCCCGAGGAATGGAAAAACATCCTTCTTGAAAATCATTTTGTCTCAGTTCATGTTTATTAGAACAGAAACATATTCTGCCCACAGACTGAGATAATGTCATATTCCACTTGTTTTTAGGAGTGTCTTGAGACGAGATGTAAAAGGACAGCAAGAAAGGAGAGAGATTTTGATTTACTTTGAGCATTCTCTTTCTAGTTTTTCCAACAATTTAAGTCAAAAGACCAAAATCAAAAATGCCCTTTTCTGTTTTATAATACTTTCCGTATTATGTCTGTTTTATATCTAAAAATTATATCGTTTATTTTTACGCCTCCAAGTGGGCAACAGCCAGTGGCTGGAGGCATTATTATGACCTGATTAGAATTTGGTGAAAGTCAAAGATCAAGGTCATGCTGACCTTACAAAACCTTTATTGATATGTGAATGCAACATCTCAGAAACAACTTGAGGGTATTTCTTATGATCTGGTATAAATGTTAAGTTGGACTCAAAGATGAACTGATTATATTTTGGTGGTCAAAGATCATGGTGACCTCATGTTCTTGAGAATGTGATATATCAGGAGTACTAATCGGGGATTTCCTTACATTAAGCACCAATATTCAATTGGACTCACCGATGACCTGATTATGTTTTGAAGGTCAAAGTCATTGTGGCCTCACAAATCATGTTTTTGGCCTCTGGAACATTATATCTAATGTCTCCCTTTAGGGAATTTTCTTCAAATTTTAGTCACTTGGACTCAATTAACTAATTGGATTGCAGTGGTCAAAGGTCACGTTGACCTCAAAAGTCTGGAAATAAAGTCTATGTAGGCTGAAACTGCACTGATTGATGGAGGCATACAACATTGGGGAAGTAATTATAGTTTTATGACTGTAATTCACCAAAACAGTGTAAGTTGTTTTAAACAAATTATATTCAAACAGAAGTAAATAGTTGATGTGATTGGGGACTATCTTTGGTTGTGGATTTGGTGCTGTGGTGGTTGTTTCCATCAGCACGTTAGAAGGCCCCATACACACCTGGAATTAAAATGTGTTTTTTGTGATCACAAGCAGAGAGCTCTAAATACAGGTGTGAAGATCCGATCACGATTTGTTTGTGATCACCACATAATGATCGATACTTTTCTTAAAGGGTCAGTGTGTAGAATTTAGTGACCTCTTGTGGTGAAGTTGCATGTTGCAGCTAAATACCCCCACCTCACCCTCCCCTTCCAGTGGTAGCCTTCAGTTATCATTAAATCTCAAAAAGTGTTTAGTTTGTCCAGTTTGGGCTACTGTAAAAAACAAGGTGGCCTCTATAGAGAGGACCTACTCCTGATGTAAATGTAAAGTATTTTTTAATATTAAGGGCTCATTCTAGGGTAAAGAAATCAACAAATTGTACAATTTAGATGAAACACACTAGTGAAAACATTACCAGGATTATTTTTTTTTTTAAATAAAATTTCTGCCAATAGATCCCTTTCACCTTTCATCCCTTTCAGACACTCCTCACTCGTCTCTCTAACTCTCTTTCACTCACTTGTGCTAAAACTGACACACATATATATACACACACACACACACACACACACACACACACACACACACACACACACACACACACACACACACTGACACACTTGTGTAGTCAGACTGGGTAAAAACAATATAACTTGGTCTTCAACAGAAATGACCTCCATGTTTGTTTGTGTAGAGCGGGGAGGTGAGATCTGATCTAAGATCCGATCACGAGGCACATGGGCCACATTTTAATGTCAGGTGTGAACGCATGCACTCAGAGCTGTCCACTTGTTATCGGATCACAACAACCATGTTAATAGCTATTCGATGCTACTTTAGGGGTCGTGGGAATTTACGGACAGCCGAGATGAAATGCTACCACTCTTGTCTTGCCTTATAGTTAGTTTTATGTTAGTTTACTTTTTGTTTGCCCTAAGTTGCAGCATTTACTATATTTCGTTATGCATTTAGTGGCATCAAATTAAGGTTTTCTTTGCACTTGTGTATGTGAACAGATGGATTAAAAGCACAGAGTTGATGAGTTAGTGGTGGTGATGGCGGCATAGGATATTGCAGGAGTGTGTCTTTAACCCTTAGGCATTTGTTTATTTAGTGTGATTTACCTTTCTTTAGATTTTCCCCTTCTTTTTCTTTGCTGTTTGCTGTGTGTGTTTTGCACTGAGGTTGCGATCACTTGCCCTGCAATAGCCCTTGTTGTTTTTGACCTACCTCAACAATACGTAATGTATGCTTCTCTAGAAGGTTTCTATTTTTCCAATTGTGTATATCTGGTATTGAAATATATTTTTTTATAAAAAAGGAATAATACAGAATTGTCTTAAAAAATGAACTTCTGACCAAGTAAAATTTTTTATATTTTTCAAATTTTAACACACGTCTCTGTATTCACTTGTGCACTGATCTTCGTATTTATGGGGAACCGTCTTTTAAGAGATAAGCATAATTGTGGGGATCAATCATGTTTATCCTGGTAGTATTGTTGATACTTTGGGTGAAAGCTCCAAGGTGATGTTGTCGGTGTTGGTTAACAATCAGGTAAGTAAGATCTCTTTCTAAGACATCCAATTCGGTTACATAATGCAGTAGGAAATCTGCTTTTTAACTGTTTTGACAAGCACTGCCCACAGCCTGAACCACATCACTACAACCTAGTATGTTTCCTCTAAATTGAATTCATAAACCCACAGTTTGCACAATTTGTGAGAAAGAAGTTAATTTTTCATGAATAGACGTTGACCAAAGTGCTGTGCAGCTAAAACAGGGAAGATACATTTTATTAAATTAAACAATAAAGTAGAAACTAAATAGTAAAATAAAATAAAATCACATAAATACAAGTTTCAACCTGTTTTAAAAGCCAGAGACTATGGTGAGGTCCTCATGTGGAGGAGAAACAACCGAAAGGGTCTGATCTCCTTCTCAGGACTTCCAGAAGCATCTGATCTGCAGACCTCAGTGATATTGTGGGTGAGTGTAAATTTAAAAGATCAGCAGATGCTAAGCTGCTCATATTAAAGCAGTTTCACGGTTTGTGTTCAACATGTTACAAGTCTCTCAGGGTCGAAGGTAAACCAGAGGTGCAGCAGATAATCTCAAAGAAAAATTCCACTCCAATAGGTGTTACACAACGTGTTTGGTTTAGTTTTTGCTTTTACTCAAAAATAGGCTGCGCTTGTGCTCTCTCTCTTTTGCAATAATTAACTTCCTGTTTGAACAGAATAAACTATATGCAACAGAAGAGCATGTGTCAAAAAGGACCTGTTTGCTAGATCAGATCTGGGGCTGTAATTGCGTAATTGTAATTTTTTTACCAGTGTGTATGAAAAGTAACCTGAAGACTTTGTCATCAAAGTCGCTGTTTACCTTCAGATTATATGTACTTGTATCTGAGTGTAACCTGGATCAGACTTGATCCTGTTCTAGGTCTTATATGCCGAAGCAGCTGCAGAGAGTTGCGAACAGAAGGGGGCTGATTCATGCAGATACAAATCAGTGCCTGCATGAATTGCATGCATATTCATTTCAGTTGCATATATATGTCTATGTTTTATAAAGACTTTAGCAAATAAAAATAGTTTGAATGTTTTAAATAGATCGCACATTGCTTTGTGTGTTGTAATCCATCAGCAAAGTTTGAGGACTTTATCAGTCCACAGGTTTACTTTCTGGTGAAAAAAAGTCTACTTTGGCCTGAGTCAGAGATGTTAGCATGCCAAAACCAAACATCCCCCGCTGGGTAAAGGGCAACATTGCAGAACCCAACAAGGATACCTGCAGCTGAGGTATCCTTCTTTTACACCAAAATTATTGGATGTACGCAGGTTTTTAAGTAATTGTAAACACACTAAAAAAGAAATTCAGTCTTTTCGCATTGCTAGCAGAGGAGTTTGTCTTTCAGTTTTACTCAATAATACAACAGCATCTCTGACAATGAGTTACAGGAAAATGTACAAGATAAACACTTACACAATATAATAGCTTTAGAACATCTACACCGAGTAAGAATATTGTTCTGATGTTCCAGCTCCTGCTTTGTGTTCACCACAACGTAAAATCTTTTTTATAAATGATGTGAGATCATTTCTAGTTTGTCACTTGTTATAATTTGGTCCTGCAGAACCTATTTTTTTCTTTTTGTAGTTTTGAACTTATATACTTTTTGAATATTAAACTTTACCTTATTTGACTTAACAGTAGTGAGACTGATGAGGGAAAATCCTCTGCACAGAAGTCTGATGAATAAGATGAGAAGATTCTTGGTCTAACGTGCATGCTGACGGTCAAATAAAAAAAACCTAAGGCACAATAGAAGCATTTCAGTGTTGTACCAATATCAGTCGAGGTCACGATACGTCATTATGCCAATAATCCTCATGAGAGTGGTGGGTTCTCTCAATGTTCATCTTATCGCAACACCAGACACAAAACATCGAATCTATCGCACCACAGCAGAGGCCGTTAGCTCTCTCAGGTCAACCCTCTGTGAAATATCACTTTAGTCAGACCGTAATACACAATATTAAATATATTTAAAGGCATCTCTGACACAGTCTTATATGCTAAGTCTATAAATGATTGACTTATGAGTCAAGACTTACTGGAAATTAAATAGAGCAGTTGCATGAGAGTGTGTGTGTGGATATGTCTGTGTGTGGGTGTGTGTGTGTTTGGAGGGTGGCGTGGCGGGGGTTCTGTATCAGTGGCTATTTAACAGACACTGACTGTGAGGATCATCTCAGTCAGTCATGGGTCATCCTGGGATTCAGATGTGGACATGGACACTCTGTGTCCTCTTGAGCTGCATGTGTCTCGCTCAAGTCCTGGCAGAACCGTAAGTTTGCCTGTTATTTTTTTTTTTTGTGTGTGTACTTTTCTTTTCGAACTAGGGTTTCGATCTTGTTGATTTGCTACAGAAGTTTGGGTTGGTTATCCCTGCGTGTGAGATCCAGTGTGACAGGCTGCCCAATGGCATGTGTGTATGTTTCTGTGTCTATAGGCATTACATGGTAGCCATCCCTGCAGTTCTTGAGGCTGGAGCTGAAACCAAATTTTGTGCGAGTCTCCTGAAGCCCAACGAGACTCTGGACATGACCATCACTCTGATTTCTGCTGAAATGAACACAACCCTTCTGAGAAAATCTTCCAGTCAGGAGTTTCATGACTGCGTTGATTTTAAGGTCAGCTCATGAGAAAGGCTTTGATTCAGAAGACATGTTCATTTATTCAGTATTAACACATATTTCTCTGACAGGTTCCCCTGGTGCAGAATCAAGAGGTGTACAACTTTGAGGTGGAGGTGAAAGGCGACACATTTTACTCAAAAGAAGTGAGGAAAGTCAAGGCCACTGTCTACCAACCGATGACGTTTGTCCAAACAGATAAACCCATCTACCTCCCTGGACAAACAAGTAATTTTGATCTAATGATCTATGTTGTTGTGCGCAATATGCTGTATATCAGTTATAGACAGCTTTCTCCTTTAAAATCAATGGAGTGTTTGGGGTCAGGGACTGCAGATACTCGTCAACGCCTCAGGGCGTGATGGGAAACACCTGGCTCTCACCTGATCTCCGAGCTGACTCGTTTTATGTATGGATAGAATAATCGTGGCGGATGGCGACAGACTAAATATCTGACAGATCAATAAAGAAAATACATTTAATCTTGTTTTATCACGTTTTGCTTTAATTTTACTCTGGTATTTTCATTTCAAGTCGGGTCTGATGTGTTTGGTGGCTTCCTGAGGGAATCAGAAACAGAGAGATAACAGAGAGAATGATTTTAAAGCCAAACAGTAACAGATAGTAACATTATCAGCTCTGTGCAGACCGCAGTTTAAGTGGCCTGTCAGGATATTTAGCAAAAGCCTCATGTAACCTCTTTGAATTTCTCAGTGCATTTCAGAGTCGTCACACTGGACAGCAGGATGAGACCCACCAATCGGCTGGTGAGTATTTGAACTGTCTCCATCTTGTAGATTCCACTCACAAACCACAGTATCAGTGATTCTGTGTGACAACGGTGCAGGTTTAATTTGGTTGACTGGGTTAAACTGAACATCAGTTATGTAATGAAGTGACAGACATAGATTTGCCCTTTAACCACAGTTACTGTATGTCTCTAATCGGTCAGCTCCTGATGAAGGGTCAATAGTACAAGCAGGACTCTGTTTGCAGAGTCTATAGACCTGCAGGCCGCTAACACTAGTTTCTCATATCGCAACATGTTATTGAAGAAAATAAAACACTGCATTAGATAATTGATAGCCACACATCAGAGCTTTAGCTGCTCGATACTATTGTGTTGTTGATTTCCTACCCACCCTGTTTGGACACTGCATGATGAGATCAATGTAAAGCAACCTGTCTTTCAACAAAGTTCTCTTTGTTTCTTTCTTTCTTCTCTTGCAGTACAATATAATTGAAGTTGAGGTAAGTCTAACATCCACACTATAATACACTCACACGTTATCACACTGTATACTGAAGTAGAGGAGTTTAACATATTGGTAAAATGTAAACCTCCCAAAATCATCAAGTGCCCCAAGAGCTGAGTGAACAAGCCAACAAAATGTTTTATGTCAGTATTTCAAAATTCTAAAACTTTAAGAGTAAATTAAGTTTTAAAGATTTTGCTACCAACCTATTAAATTTGGCTTCACTGAAACAAGAGGGTTTACATGTGAACAACTGTTACAACAATGATGAAAGTTAAATCTTTTTACATATTTGTGCCTTTTCCTTTTTAAAGGGCCCACATTGTGCAAAATACATTTTCTGGGCTTTTACTAATTACTTGAAGGGGGTCAGTAGGGACCCTCAAAGTATGAAAACAGTCACTCCACGGACTTTTTAACTCAGTCCATTCTAAGAAATATGTTACAGGAACGTTACGTTTCGTACCTCCTCTCCGTGTGATGTCATCATGGAATCGCAATCTTCTCGCGACCCCATTCAGCCGATACCAGTCCAGCTTCTGAGGAGGGGCTCATAAATAATGAATGAGGCATGCGAAAACAGCCTGTTCCGCCGGGCTGCTCCAGAGAGAGGCAGAAGAGAGGACATAGAAACAAATGAAATGCTGAGCAGCATGTTGAGCGCTGTATTTCTGTGTGACATCCCTTTACATGAGTTGCATTTTTGTGTCATAAACACATGTTCCTTCCCATTTATTTTATGAAACAGGATTCTAATGATAACCGAGTTGCACAGTGGCTGAATAAAACAGCCGATAGCAGCATACTGCAACTTTCTTACTCCTTGAACTCTGAGGCCCAGGAAGGAATCTACCAGGTTATTGTGACCGTTGGCCAGGATAAAATATATCACAGTTTCAAGGTGGAGAAATATGGTAAGTTATGGCTATTTAAAAAAAAATCCCATTTCCATCTACCCGCAATGTAGCAATAATGTGTAACAACCATATTTCATCCACAGTTTTGCCTAAATTTGATGCAAAAATAACGGCAGCTGATGTCGTCAGTATTGAGCAGGAAGAAATAAAAGCTGAAATATGTGCAAAGTAAGTCAAATCCTTTGCTTGACAAGTGCACTCTCAAAATACTGTAACTCTGAATAAGATCCAGTTGGTGATTGGATGTCTCCTTTTCAACAATCACAATGTGTTTCTTAGGTATACATATGGACAACCTGTGCCAGGCAGTGTCAAAGTAAAGGTCTGCCGACCTCTTAGTCGCTATTTTTTTGCTATAGTTACTCCTGATAATCCAGAGGGACTGCCTGATATAACACCCCCATGCTACGAGGAGACAAAGGAGGTACAGTTGACAGAATCATCTCTCAGCAGGAACAAGAAGCAAAGTGTAACTGTGTTTTTCTGTGTATCAGTGTGGGGAAGGTGACATGTACTTCATTCAAATATCATTTATTCATTTACTTATTGATTCATCTATTTATTTTTTATTCTTAAATGCCAGCATTAGACTGAGTCAACCCCGCCCACCTCGTTAACATGCCTTTTGCCTTTTTTAACTAAACGCTTTCCCTTTTTAGAACATAGGACAAAATGGAGAATATCCCTTGTTCTACCACACTAATTAATACCTACCGCCAGTTAATGTTAGTGGATGTTAGGGACATAAATAAATAATCGTGAAAATCAAAAAAATCAAAAAATGCATGTATATATAGATATTTATTTATGTACTACATTCATGTTTTCAAACTGTATGTATTGTTTATATTTATTTATTTATGTTTATGTTTATTATTGATATTTTTTAATGATTTATTTATTTATTCCTTTTTTGTTTTGGCAGTTTCAGTCCTAAATACTCACGTTAATTACGATGGCATTTGTTAATGGTTATTAGGTGGTTACTTTGGTGCTCCGAACATTTGTCAGGTTAAACTTGCATGTCACTCTGCAGAACGTAGTTGTCTGAGAAGAGCATGACCCTCAGACTGTAAATACTGAGAAACTACGTTAAGTGAAAACTGAATGAATGAAAGGAGTTTAAATTTGAATTAAATCCATCTAATCTTATTTCATTTGTGATTTTAGACGGGAAAGAAAAGTTGTGCCACTTTTACCTTCAAGATGACAACTTTCACAAAACTCGACCAAAAGGTGCTACAAGATTACCTGGATCTGACTGTTGAAGTGGAAGAGGAAGGGACAGGCATGTCTTTGTCATATTTGATATTTTATTCATACATCAAAGAGATATTTTGTAGCAAATTTATACAGTATGTTACTTGAACAACATGTTACATACATCCTTGTAACATGGAGGACTCCATTATAGGTATTTCACTCCAACAAATGAAGAGACTGCAGATTTCATATGTTATTGGAAAGCTGATGTTCATCGACACACCCAAGATTTATGACAAAGGATCAAATGTGGAAGGAAAAGTAAGTGCAGATTTTTCCCTTGACGTCGTCACTGTCATTCGACCAAAGCGATGTGCATCCTCACTGACACAATGCTCTGCCCCTAACAGGTGAAAGTGGTTCACTTCAATGATACACCCATAGCTGACATGCAGGTCTTCCTGTTTGAAGGTGAGAGGTGGTCCTCACGTCTGCTGCAGAATCTCACCACTGACAGCGATGGTGTGGCCACTTTCTCATTCTCCACAGCTGAACGCAATGGGGAGATCAACCTTCACGTAAGTACGAGATAACTCGTCAGCCACATAAAATCACCTTCATGACAATGACAACACGGCCCAAGAGTGAGAAGCTAAGGTGTTATCTAAAAGTACAGCAGCGGATCATGGGTGCTCCATTGTATAGTGGCCATATTGCAACAGGAACTGTGTCTTTACCTTGACATTTAGCTTTTCTATGATAACTGAACTCACTTTCCAAAGTCTTCCTCCACTTCATCGTGTTTCTTTTCTATGATCTAGGTTAGTAATACACCAACACTGGGCTACTCTGGTTATAGAACTCGATACTACGAGACTGGCCATCACTCAGTGTCTATGACCCAACCTCTCTCTGCTGACACCCAAACAGTCAGCTCCCTGGAGGTGGTGAAGAAGACAAATCCACTGTCTTGTGACACACAAGAAGAGATCTCCATCAAATACACTGTCGTTGGAGAGACAGGGGCCTCCGTAATGGTGATCTACCTGGTGAGTTGTCAGTGAACTATTTCTCAGCTTATCACAAGATGTTTTTCACACAAATATGGACATGGAAAATGTATTTTAAAATGACATTCATATCAGTTTTTGACATCTGACTTAAAGGATCAGTTCAGATATCAAACGTGTTCAAATGAATGGCTTCCATTGCAGGCCCCTCGCATTTGTACAGAGGTTGTTAGAACTGCTTTTAGTTTCTTTGCGCCTAATGCCTGGAACTCATTGCAAAGTGTCTTAGGGGGATTTGCATGCTTGACAGCCATTTAGCTTTATCTTATTAATGTGTTTTACTTGATTTTACTTGAATTGTTTTATGTTCTGTATTCTCTATGCATCATATTTACTGTGTTAATTTATTCACTGTATCTGTTTATGTGTATTTTATTGTATCCCCTCAATTGACTTAATTTCAAATGAGGACCTCCCTCAATAAATTTCGATTATAAATAAATGTTCATTAAATTAAATCAAAAAACCTTTGATATAAACTTGTAATATATTGCAGTGATTCTCAACTGGTGGGTCAGGACCCGTTTTCAGTGCCTGGGCAAAAACAAATGTTAAGAAAAAAATCCTGTGCTTTTATTTTTAAGGGGATTTTTTTTATGCAGCGGAGTGCAGTCTATTCACACTCCTTAACAGTTTTGTTAAGGAGTGTGAGGAGTCTTTTTGAAACTACTTCTCAGTAGTTGGCACTTATTTATAGCACTTTGTAGTTTTGCTTTTTTGAAGAAATTGTACTTTCTTGATTCTTGTTGTTCTGGGTTTGTACCCTCATGGTTGAATGCACTTATTGTAAGTCGCTTTGGATAAAAGCGTCAGCTAAATGAAATGTAATGTAGTTGGACTTTTTTATTTCATGTTTGTGCATGAAAGCACTGTTGAGTCTGTTAAAAAAAGGCTGAAGTTACTGAATTGTTATATATGTTGTTTTACCTTGTGTCCTTAAGATGCACTTTTGGGTTTTTTATTAAAATGCAGCTAATTGAGTGTAAAAGGGAATAGTCCCCTCTCTAGCATCGCCACCTGCTCGCGTTTTCATTAAACTTTTAACTTTTTGTGTTGTCATACACATATTCTGTACTATTTCAGGTTCAAACTGCACCATCTTTTCATTAAATAAATTTGAGAAGTTGAAAATTTTCCTCGATTTGTGTCACGGCTTGTCATTAAGGGGTGATGGTGGGCCCCGAAGCCAGACCAGTTGAGAACCACTGATCTATTGTGCCAGGGAATGAGGTTTTATTTTTGCATGACTAATTCATTCTGCCATTTTGTCACAAACTCTCTAGGTCTTATCCAGAGGAGCCATTATCATGCAAGGATTTAAACAGATTGAAGTTCAAGACCTTCCGGGTGAGCAGAGACGGGCTTTAATCAAGAGTCTGGAAAATCTTATATTTGAGATATACATGGAATGAAAATATACTTGTACTGCTGTTGTATTACATGGAGACATGTGGATGATACTTGTTGTCTCTAACTTCACCTTTTAGTGACTGAGGGTGGAATATCCTTTGAGTTGAATGTGCATCCAGAAATGTCGCCAGAAGTCCAGGTCTTGGCATACGCCGTCCTCCCCAGTGAGACTGTGATCGCTCACAGTGCTGACTTCTCCGTAGAGAAGTGCTTCAGTCACAAGGTCAGTATAGAAGAAAACATGAGGCACCAGCTGCGCTTGTCAGATGTAGGTGCAGAAAGTGTTTGCTACATAATGTGGATATGTACCCAGGCTTTCCACAAGGGTATGGAGTAGCAAGCCAGTTTGAGAAAGTAGTCAACAAGTTCAACTCTTTATCTGTGTTACCGCTCAGTTTGTGTGTGTGTGTGCATATGCAGCCCTGTCCTATAGGAGGAGAGGACAGAGAATTTGAGCAAATGGGAGCGGATCAAAATAAGGCTTCTTATTAGAATATGGCCAATAATACAAATCAAAAAGGGAATTAGATTTGAAAGGCCACAATGAGCATTTATGAATCAATAAATCAATAAGCTAGATGGCACTTGTAGAAGCACTGATATAAAGTGTTCATGTAGAAAAACCACACTCACATCAGATGAATTACTTTTACCTGAGTTCAGTGACAAACCAGACATATTGTGTTGTGATCTGTGGACGACAAGTTCACTTGTGTCATGATTCATGTCCCTCATCTTAAGCCAGAAAGTGCAGATCAACACCTCAGTCAGCCAATCCACAGAGACTAGATCATTTATGACAGCTATGCTGCTCTGACCTCCTCCATCACCACAAGGAAGAACCAGCCTGAGCACAACAGGCAGTGGAGACTTTAGCTCGTAATATCCTTAATAACTGAGACCAAACATTGGTTTTGCTGCATGGGACTGCCCTCAACAAAAGCGTGCCAACAGCATATGCAGGTCACCACCATGTTCTCTGGTGTTCATGTGTGGAATAAGTCACCATAGTTTGGCATAACCCAAACTGTAGTGTGTATAAAAGTGCACAATCCCCCCTGTCAGCAGTCAAGTCTGTAGCTCTCTACATCTGTCCTGAAGTTTGATCAAGCTTTAAAATACAGGACATCAGCCATCATGAGTTCATTTATACAGCAAACTCCGACAGGTCAATCTGCCATGTGGCCACTCCCCTCCGGAACACATACCAGTGTTTTGCAATAATGTGAGTATGTATGTGTGTGTGTCTGTGTGAGTCAGCGTTCTTTCAAAATGGCGGCTGGCCAAAATGATAACACCCTTCCCCCCCTATTGGAATATTTACGACCTGTAGAGATAATTAGGTGAAGAGTTATGCGTGTGTCTGTGTGTGTGCCAAATTAGAGAAAGTTACTAGATGCATGCAAGGAAGGACTGAAGAACATAACTAACATTAACTTTCAAAATCACTTGTAACCACAATATCACAGCAACATAAATGAAACTTATAAACATCACACAGAATCGAATAAACAGGCTTTGCTTCGCCTAGTATAATTATTAAGCCCAGTTGTGTTACCCGTCCGTGGAAAGGGGAAAAAGAGTTGCTGTGCAGATCGCAGTTTTGTGAAGTCGTCTTGCTGGTTTGTGGCTCCTGCCTTTGTGGGTCTGTTGAGCTGTGTAGCTCAGTTGCTGGTTGAAGTTTTCCTGCAGGACATCGCGTCGCTGCTAGGAGGTTGGTAGAGCTTGGGTTGCGAGGAGGTTTCCTTGGTGAGATGAGCTGGAAGCTGCACCTTTGTGCTCCTCTCGAAGAGTTGGAGGGAAAGAGACTGGATGCCTTCTCCCCTCGGAAGGATTGTAGAAAAGAGGTAGAAGAGAGTGGGAACAGGCCTTATATTGGCCCGGTGACCTCACAGGTCATGGGACCCACAGTGACCAATAGGAGTTGAAACCTGTGTCCCTGGGAGACTGAGTCCTGGAGGGTCTGGTTTTCTCCAGGACAAAGGGACATGCGGCTTCAGGCTTTTGACGGCACATGTAGGCCTAAGTGTGGTTTCACAAAAACCATGTCCCAACACCAGCTCCTTAAGTTTGTTTGACATTTGTTTTACATTTTAAGAAGTTTGGGTAGAATATACATCAATGTCCCACTATCAATATTATAGACTCTAGTCTTATTCCAATAATGACCAGATGGTGGGATGTGTGTTTTCTGTGTTTGTCAGGTGTCGCTGGAGTTTCTTCCATGCTCAGCAGTCCCAGGAGAGGAGACCACCATGCAGCTGAAGGCCCAACCAGACTCCCTGTGTGGAGTGAGCGCTGTCGACCAGAGCGTCCTCATCATGAGGCCAGGGAAGGGTCTGACTGCAGACAAGGTAACTGCTACTCTACAAATAGATGCCGACATCCTGGAGTTTTATTCTAGTACTCCTCTGCAAAATCTTTTCCACCATTTAAAATATCAGTTACCGAGAGGCTATGGCTTTATGTCCTGAAGTGTTTGAATCCACAAAACACTTTTGGAGTTTCAGGGGTAAACAGTGTAGCTGATTAGTGACCTATCTTCAGACGTAATAAAACAACAGAAAAACCCTTAACATGTCTCCATACCGCTCGTGAACTAGATAATGAGTGTTTTGTACTTGACATCCACCTTTTGAGATGAAACTGCCCTAAATCCAGGAATACAGTCATCAGATCTTCATGCAGCAGTTTCAAGCTTTCAACCTTTTTTTCTTTACAGATTTTTGACTTGTTGCCTGTCACCAAAGCGTCTTATATTCCATATGATGTAAATGATGCAGTAGAATGCTTGCGGGTGAGACCAAGAAGATACATTTATCCACGTCCTGCTGAGAGTACTGATGCATTTACAGTTTTCCAGGTAAATCCACATACAGATACCGTCATAATAAAGGATTTCATTTTTTTTTACATGCAGTTAATGGTTGTATGTTGTTCGAATGTCTAGAACGTTGGACTGAAGATGGCTACAAACTTGTTTATCCGAATGCCTCCATGCCTCAACTTCAGAGGAAGAGAATACCACCAAGAACACCATGGTAAGTATGCTAACTGTTCTGCACTGTTAAGAAACACATACTGGATTACGTGCAATAAAACAATTCATAGTGTTACTGCCAATGGTGGAGGAAGTACTGAAACATTTTACTCAAGTAACAGTATAAATGAATAAAATAAAATAAACTCAAGTAAAAGTAAGAGGACCACATTAGCATTTCTATTGTTTCTACTTTTTCTTGTATAAGTAAGTACTTTCATTTAAATAGTTGTAAATTATTGAAAGTAAAAGTGTGAAGCCTATTCATCATTACTTTTTTCCTACATTTATTTATTGATTTTCCACATATACTTAACAATATTATAGACACACCATTGCCCCTTGAACCCCCACCCACTACAATATCAGTACATTAATAATACCAATTTATTTAATCAACATTGCCACCCCACCCCGCATCTAATAATAGGAAAAAGAAAATAATGACAATCAGCAGCACATAATACAAACACAATATAATAAGTGGCTAACTAATGATAGTACACATTAGCAATTTAACACTTAACAGGGCTCCCCCATGCTCCGGACATCCAACAGTCCGCTCTCTTTATTTGTATTTGTTAATCATCCTCTGGATCAATGAGATAACCAACATCACCATTTTTAAGATAGGAAATGACAAGGATCCATACTTCTGTCCTTTAACAATATAGGTAAACTTTCCCATCGACATATCTGTTGCCATCTTTCTCAACCATTTGCCTATTCATCATAATGGCTGGTCAAATCCATTTTCCATCTGCAGCTTTGCTGGTGTTAAAAGAGGCAGTGTCTAATGTTTCCTGCATGTCCTGATTGGTTCAGAGATACAGATCTCTCATTGATTACAACATAAAAAAAAGAATCTACTTCAGTAAAGTACACATCATGAAAAATGTACTTAAGTACAGTAACTAAGTAAATTTACTACGTTATATCCCACCACTGGTTACTTCTGTCTTTCTAGTTGAATATTTTCTGGTTTCTTTTCAGTTGTTGCATATCACAGTGTTTCTGTAATGACCCGAATGGACGTAATGGAAGAACAAGGGAATATGGCCGTGCCTGAAGGTCATGGTGCCCGAAACTCTCCTCTTCCAGCTATAGAGACAGTCCGTACTTTCTTCCCCGAGACTTGGATATGGGACCTGGTGGAAGTTGGGTGAGCTTGTATATGAATCAAATATTAGTATGACTTTACATTATTACATTGTTGGATGTGTAACTGAGTTTTTCTTTCTGACTTTCTGCTTTTTCCCTGCAAACTATTTATTATATTATATTATATTATGCCAGAGAATTATTCCTTCTTATTAGTGAGTCCACCTCAAACAGTTTTACAATATACTGTTAATTTTTTGTATTTTGTGTGCAGAACTTTTTTTATGAACATTGTATGGTGCAGAGGGAATTTAGAAAACTTTGTGTTCAACCTACCTGGTTTATCTGCAATGACGATTTTATTGTCAAATTTGTCAATTTTCTAAGTTTTTCTAGCTCACAGTCGCTGTGTCTCTGTGTATTTGTTAATCCAGAGCATCTGGAACGAAGGATGTGTCCCTCCTTGTCCCTGATACCATCACCACCTGGGAGACGGAGGCTTTCTGTTTGTCCCCTCAGGGTTTTGGCTTGGCTCCTCGTAAAAATATCACTGTCTTCCAGCCATTCTTCCTCGAGCTCACGATGCCCTACTCCATCATCCGGGGGGAGCACTTTGAACTGAAGGCAACCATCTTCAACTACCTTTCCAGCTGCATCATGGTAAAGGAAGTTTTAAATAGCCTGTAAACTAATGTCAGCATAGCAACAATCTAGCATCATAATGACAACATTAACTTTCTGATGTTTAGCAGATTTTATGTTCTCTATCTCTCGCCTGCAAACATTTACGAGTTGGCACTAAACACAAACGTGAGGTTGAAGGGAATGTTTTGCAGGGTTGTTGAAATTACTTTATGTAGCCAAATTCATGGTGAAATCTTAATTTGATTACAATTTTTATTTTTTTTCTAATAACTGTTATGAACAATTGAGATTCAAAATACTTCACTCACCCTTCTGTGGAGACCCTGAGGGCCTCCTACACATATAGTGCAATGTTGATGATGCCCTTTAATATATATTGAATTCATCTGTACACTAATGAATATACATCACACCTTATGAATTAGTTATGAATTAAACAAGCATCTAATGTTTCTCATTTAAACAGTTGATATATACAATGATGCAAGATGCAAATTTTAAAGATCAACATTGGTTTACAGACGCATTTTGGTTTATTCCTAATTTTATTAGTATCAATGTTACTGAGACGTAGAATCAGGTTTGTATGTCTCGAAACATGCAGCAGTTTGAGCATTTGTTCACATTCGCTTCACATCAGCAGTTTCAAAAGATATTGTTGTGTCTCTTGAACAGGTCTCTGTGGCGCCAGCACACTCCTTAGATTACACCCTCACCCCCCTCTCTGGTGATAAGTACACATCCTGTTTGTGTGGCAATGAGCGCTTGACCCTCAGCTGGAACATGTCCCCTACAGCTTTAGGTGAGGCTTCAAGCTTTCATCCACACTTTTGCCAACGTGGTGGAATTACTGTGCCTGTTTCCACATCTTTTAAATCTCTGTGAAATCAGGGAAATCCATCACAGTGGCAAAATACTTTTGAAATTTATTGGATCTGAGATAATTCTCAATCAAGTTTCAAACAGGGTTTAATGAACTTTTTTTCTAAGGGGTTGTGAATGTGTCGGTGACTGCTGAGGCTGTGGAATCTCAAACTTCCTGTGGCAATGAGATTGTGAGCGTTCCAGAAAGAGGCCGTATCGACGTGGTCACTCGACCACTCATAGTAAAGGTAGTTGTCTTTAATACATAATAGCAATGGTCTTTATTCCAAAGCCTTTTTTAAAAAAATACATGTTGGAAACTCTGCAACTCTCATTATTCCCTACCTCTTTGCCTCTCAGGCTGAGGGAACTGAAATGACAAAGACCCACAACCTGCTGCTCTGTCCAAAAGGTAAGTAGACCACCACTTGCAAAAAGGTAGTATACATTGGTTATTGTGGCCTTTCTGCCAAGTTTAGTGAGAGCATCTCCAAATCTTTCAAAAGTCATTACTTAAATGCATTTTCATACATTTTGTCCATAAGAATGTAATATTTGAACTATTGTGCTTCAAGACGGACCAATGTTTCATTGTGTTGATCTTATTGCTTCATCAGAACTGCTATGATTCAGGATCCACTAACTGTTCATAAATCTGAATGACGTCTTTGTTTTGATCCTGACCGTGGCTTGAGTTTGTCTCTAAGGTGGTTGTTCTCTGTCTGTACACAGGAGAGGCTTTGACAGAGGAAATAGAGTTACAGCTCCCTGAGAATGTGATCGAGGGATCAGCTCGTGCCTCACTATCAGTTCTGGGTAAACGGATAAACTCATTTTGCAGAGTTAACATTTCACCTTTTTCTTGATGCCTCAGAAATAAGGACATTGATAGTAAAAAGGGACATTTGGATATTATTGTCCTTCTTGAGAGATTGCATTTGTTTGTATAATGCAACCATGGCACTTTCATACATTATACAGAAAGTAGTTATTTAGTCAAAAATTAAAGTAATAACTTTATTTGTATAGCACCTATCTAAACAAGGTTACAAAATGCTTCACACAAAAAAATCCATGGCAAAATGAAGAATGAATTATAATAACAGATATTCAGTTCAGTTCAATTTTAAGGGTTATGACATAAAAAGGTCAAGACCTTAAATTTATAGAGAAACCCAACAGTTCCCACAAATGTGCAGATTTGTGTTGAATAACTGGAGCACTTGTGATTTCAGGATAATACTTGTATAAAGATCACAATTTCTATATGTAAGAATTCAGTACAGTTGAGGGAAAATACCAAAACTCCTTTAGTGCATGGCCTTCTGTATCAGCTGTGTTTGAAGCTTGTTAACATGGTTTTATATCAGTGTGTCAAGTCATTTACATGTTTAGTGAGTCACTGTATTTGTGCAGGCGACATCCTGGGTCGAGCCCTGAAAAACCTGGATGGGCTGCTTAGGATGCCGTATGGATGTGGTGAGCAGAACATGGCGCTCCTGGCCCCCAACATCTACATCCTCCACTACCTGAAAAACACACAGCAGCTGACACCGGCCATCATGGAGAAGTCTACCAACTTCCTGTCAAGCGGTGAGCCTCAGTTAGCTTTAGCTGAATAATCTGGGACTGGTGTGAATCATTATGTCCTAATAAGCTTGTATTTATTTTATTCTGAAGGTTACCAGAGACAGCTGAACTACAAACATATTGATGGAGCTTACAGCACATTTGGATCAGGAACAGGGAACACTTGGTGAGAAATAACTGATGTACATAGAATTATTTTATCTACCTACTTATTCCACAGCTGTCTGTGTTTCTGTATGTGGAACACATATCTCGGGAACCGTTCATCTTGTTGGGATCACACTTGGCATGTGTATTATTAATGGCCCAGGGAAGTGCCCTGTAGCAGTCATTGGGGGCGGGCAGTGTGCTAATGGCCAGTCTGTGAACTGAGTTGATCATGTCTTCTTCTGAGTCCTCAGATAAACTACAGCTGTGGTTGCCAACTGGCAGTCTGTGGCCAATAATATATCTGTCCTGCCAGATCATTTTGATCATTTGATTATGTTTCTTCCATTATATCGGATTGTGGGTGCTGATCTCCGTCATGACAACAAGATTTGAAGATTGTGTCAGACCTCTGAAATAGCTAACATGCGATGTATACAAAATAACAGCAAATCAATAAATCATTTAAGATTGTTTATAAAACACAAAGTAACAGTTATCAATCAAATTCAGTTTAATTCTATGAAAACATTGAATTCATAATCTTCATTGCATATAAACCAGGTAGCAAGAACACAAAGTTTTCTAACTTCACTCTTCACAATAGACTGTTTATAAAAAGCTCTGCACACAAACAATACAAAGTGACAGTATATTGTAGAACTGTCTGAGGAGGACTCACTAATGACAAGGGATATTTCTGAAGTAGCTCTAGAACACACGACAAGAGAACATGCCATTCCAAACAGGCAGGTTTAGAACGGGCACTGCACTAGTTGGTAACTAATGCATGAACTAGCCAAACTTATGACCTATACCATATTGTGTTATGTTCGGTATCATGAAGCGTGTTACAGAACAAGTGCGTCTCCTTATTTTCCTTTTGTCGTGTCTAACTTTGTTTTGATGTCCTCAGGCTGACTGCTTTCGTGTTGAGATCTTTTGCCAAAGCAAAATCTTTCATCTACATTGACCCAAGGAATATTGAATCATCTAAAACTTGGCTGGAGGAAAAACAACGTAAAAATGGCTGTTTCGAACAGTCAGGAAAACTTTTTAACAACAGGATGAAGGTGAGCTTTTTGTACCTGTAGACTGTGATTAAAAAAATATCACTTGAAACTGAAGAGTAGACATTTTATTATCACTGAGTAATATCTTGCTGTACTTTATTTAAAATATTTTGGTGAAAATCGTTTGTTTAATGGAATTAAAGTGAATGTGGCTGCAAGCGCAAAATCATGTTTGTTAAGTGGGTCCCTGTGTGTTGCACACACAGTGATGCGATATGTGAATATTGTTCCCTTCCTACAGGGTGGTGTGTCTGATGAAGTAACGCTTACTGCTTACATCACTGCCGGTTTCTTGGAGATGAATTCGTCCACTGATGTGAGTAAACTCCCTCCCCAAACTTATCTCACGCTGTTTCACTCCAAACTTTGCAATTACAAGATAAACATATATGTGCACCAATCGCCTCTCCACTGATAAAGAAAACAAATCATTTTTTGCTTTTTTTGAATAAAGAGTTATGTGGTGAAAGCACCCCTCTATGCCAAAAAGGGTGACGGGGTCAAACACTTAATCCTGTTCTATGCTGACAACCCTGCTATGAAAGTATTATTGTGCATGAATAGTAATATTGCACCTGAGATAACAAAGTGATATCACACATTGTGTTGGCAATATGCGCATTGGTGGAAACATTACTTCTACTGTTTTACTTGAGTAACAAGCTGATCGACAGCCTCAGATTTCAAATCTGGTGGCTTTGCTCGACACAGCAATCACAAAACTGTTTTGTGACTAAACTACATAAATGTCTTCCTATACTTCCCATTGTATGGCATCTGTTTCAGTACAGTATTAAGCTCTGATTGTTTCACCAACTGCTAATGTTTTCAAAGAAAGTTTTACACAAATTTAAACTGAATTCACTTTTTATTATTAATAGTTTTGTTTGTACTAATGAGTAAAAAAACTGAAATCTTCCCACTTGCCACCCTGTTAGTATACACTTTTGTTTTTTGTGAGTGCCACAATTAATCCTGATTCACAATTAACAATATAATACGCACTATTACAATGTATAAACCTAACCTAACTATAACAACGGCTACTTTTCCTCATGGAGAGTTCAGATTGAAAAAACTATCTTAACACAAACAGTTCTTTTGGTTTGTGTTGTAGGCTTCATAAAATAATGACCTGTCTTTGTAGTGATTAACAACAGTGGTAGTTGTTTAGCTACTTCTGCATCTTTCTTCATTATTTAATTGAGTGGTTCTGAAGATGAACTGAAGACTCTTTCTACTCTATAGTGATAATATCTAAATTCTGAATTTTATGTTATGTATTTGTACATACTTTCTCAATCTAAAATATGCATTACAGGATGCTGTGGTGAAGAAGAGCCTGTCCTGCCTTAAGGAGTCCGCCAATGACCTCAGCAACACCTACACCACAGCTCTGTTGGCGTACGTCTTTACCCTGGCAGGAGACATGGAGACCCGTGCTCACCTCCTGCAGCACCTTGACACAGTTGGACACAAACAAGGCGAGCTGCTGTCCTCCTCAAGGAAATCGTTCTGCCTTCACTTACTGTCACTGTAGCTGACCTTATGCCTGTATGTTTGTGGATGGATGTGTTTTAGGGGGTTTCCTCCATTGGACTCAGACAGCAACAGAAACATCGGCCTCTCTGTCTGTGGAGATCAGCTCCTATGTGATGCTGGCCAAACTCAGTGCCTCGCCCAGTGCTGAAGAGCTGGGCTACACCTCTCGCATTGTCAGATGGCTGACGGGTCAGCAGAACTATTATGGAGGCTTCTCGTCCACACAGGTACAAGCCAAACAGAGGTGTGTGTGTGTGTGTGTGTGTGTGTGTGTGTGTGTGTGTGTGTGTGTGTGTGTGTGTGTGTGTGTGTGTGTGTGTGTGTGTGTCGCTGTATTTGCATAAATTAGTTTATGATTTAGATTGTAAGTAGGTTAGAGAATTACATCTTATCTGAAAAATTCCAAATAGGTTTTTTTAAAAAAAAATGAAATTCAGTTAAATTCCTGATAGTGAAAATCATGTTTGCTTTCAAAGTTCTGAAATATGATCGGTGCTGCATTACCTGTCAACAAGGGTTAGCTGCTGCTGTTACAGTATTTGAGTACAGCACAAGTTTCCAACCCAATCACTAGTGTATAACAGTGGGGCACCATTGTCAGCTTTTACTTTTTAATGGTGACCTTCCACCTCTTCCTGCTGTATGTGTAAACACAAGTGATTATATGTGTAAAGATTTAAAGTAACAGAGTATTTTATGTGTGTTGCAGGACACAGTGGTGGCTCTTCAGGCTCTGGCTCTTTACTCCACTCTGGTATTCAATCCAGAGGGTTCAAGCACAGTGATGGTCCAGTCCCCCAGTAGTCAGCTGTCATTTGATGTGAACAGGGACAACAAACTGTTGTACCAGGAGAAGAGGCTACAGGACGTCATAGGAAAGTACAGCGTGAAGGTGAAGGGCAACGCATGTGCTTCAATACAGGTCAGTCAACACTGGAGCTCTAACTGCTTCTGTTGGATAAATGCTCACCTCAACATAGTGACAGACTTGATGTTTAAAGAAAACCTTTTCACAGTGGCAATTCTAGAAACTTCGGATCTCAAAGACACACTTGGGTGATTCTTTTTTGTCTACCTCTACTTTGTATGGTGGTTAGCAAACAACTTTTAGGTTGTCCATTACCGCCACCTTCTGAACTGGAGTGCTGAAAACTTGCATGCGGGTTTCTGTCGGAGCCAATTATCGTGAAAATAAAACTTATTTGATATTTATGATTCGAGATCGGGGAGGCTCTCACTCAATCTGTAGAACTAAGATCATTTTGCATAACCATCACACTTCAGGGTTATTTGGGCAGATAATCGGCAGAGACTGGATGCCCCTGGAATTGTCAGAAGGGGTGAATCAAGTCAAAAATCATCCAGATTATCCTGTAGTGTGCAGCAGCCCTTAATACAACAACCTAAAATCAGGATCTGTAAATGTGACTCCCTTGAAAACAACATGGTTCTACTGTTTCATAAATTTGAGCAAAGGAAATTCTTGATATTCTATTTCAGTATTTTTAATCCTCGACTTTCCCTTGTCTCCCTGTTTCTCAGATTAGTCTTAACTACAACATCCCAACTCCGACTGAAGTCACATCCTTCAGTGTTGAGGTCAAGACAGAGGCTGACGGCGCCAAAAACAAACTCAGTCTGTTGCTAAGATGCCTGTAAGTAATCTGCTCCCACAAGTTACACTAATGATGGAGGTGTACTGTCATTTTTGTTAAACAATGCTCTGTAGATACCAGTGTGTACCTGATGGTGGATGAACCGTTATGCCAACATGCTCAAACATATCCTAACTGTGAGGACAATGGTGAAGGTATGGGACTTCACATCTTTATGGTTTATTGCAGATATCATGGAAAAGAGGAAAATACAAACATGGTGATCCTGAACATCAAAATGCTCTCTGGCTTTGTCCCAGATCCACAGTCTTTGAAGGAGGTGAGTTATTAGTGGAACTTAGACTAGTTTACATCCGTTATTGATGAGAAACCCAGTTGATTATCCTCTCCCCCACAGCTCAAAGGCGCCGTGCTGGTGAATCGTGTTGAAGAAAAGGATGATCATGTTATGGTGTACATCCAGGAGGTAAGAGGAATTCACAGTGAGGGTCAAGAGATAAGGATTTTCTGATTGTTACATATTGCGTCATCTGTCTTTTCTTTTTAACCAACAGCTACCAAAGGACATACCCATCAACTACAGGTTACGTCTCATCCAGGAGCTGCCAGTGCAGAACCTGAAGCCAGCCGTGGTCAAGATGTATGACTACTACCAGACAAGTAATTCTGACACTCACACACACAAACCCCAAGTCCCTTTACAGAGACCACATCAAGCATATATGAAGAAAGGTTATATTTTAGAAAAATCCATCTGTCCTTCTATTCTTCTTTTTCTCAGGTGACCAGGCTGAGACAGAATATATCTACACTTATGCTGCAGGTAAAAAATACATGATGATACAAGAACATTCTAACCCAACCACAAAAAGTAATAATGTCTTCAATTGGTCAGAACCTTTCTCAAGAGGCTCTATGACCTGAGTCGAGAACATAGAGTACCTCCACAAAGACCCAACAATCCCCTTTTGAAACCACATTTAAATTAACTACATCTGGATTTTTATTTGAATCATCACCAAATTGCACACACTTAAAAATATCAGTCCCCTAAAAAAAACAGATTTGTTTCATCAAGATCCATGAATTATTCTCTGAGAAATCAACAGAAATGTTGAAAAGCACAATATCTCACAATGTTAAAGAAAGTGAAAAATAGTTCCTGGAGCCGCACCAAAATTGTATTGGTTCTTCCTTCACCCATACCATATCTTTCTTCCAAGATTCATAGTAATTTGTTCAGTTCTTTTTGTGTAATGCTCTTAACTCAGCAGAGGTAAACATAACTTCCTTGGCAGAGGTAATGATGTCAACAACAACTCTGGACTTCACATGGAATATAATATACTAATATTTATTCTTTTTTTCTTTTTGCAGCTTCAAGAGAGGAGAGTTCAGTCCCTGTGTTGTCCCACAAACGAGCAGTTTAACACAAATGCTTAACACATTTCTGTCTAAATACTGTATGTGTTTGAGGTGAAACTAATGGAGAATAAAATAATGTGATGTGAACGTCCAACTTAGTTCTCTTATGTTTTACTGTGTGTTTTACACTGTTTCAACTGTTTGCTGGTGCAGCTTCAGCAGTTAATTTATTCATACACATATTGGAAAACACATGTGCAGGTCAGCTTAGTGTGGAAAGTTGAAAGATATTCACAAAACAAGTGTCCTCATGGCTGCTAGGGCGGAGCATATAAAGTACATATTCAGTACATAAAAAACAAATATCATCTCCATCCATCCATCCATCCATCCATCTATCTATCTCTCCTCCTCAGGAGGTTTTGGTCCAGATGATCAGCAAGCACACACACAGCCAACAGATTAAAAACACAGTAATGACATATAAATATATTGGAATCAGACAAAAAAATGAATGATAGAGAATAAAAAGCAATGCCATGGTCTATGAAAACTGATTTTAAAAGATCTTAAACATGCCAAGAGAGGAAAACTCTAAGTTTAGGATGTCACAATATGATAAATTCATTGTTGCCTTTGTGTGTTTATGTTGGATGTATGAAAGTTATAAGAAATAAATTCATGCAACACATGTACCATTACTATTACATTATGGAAGAGGAAGAATAGCAAAGAACTTTATTTGACTTGTAGTATTTGAAAGTCACAAAACTTTCATGAATGAATGTGTTCAATCGTGGTGCTGTGTTGTCCTGGCTGTGAACCACAGAGGAGGAAACGGAATGACTTCAGTGATCTCTGACTTCGCCTCCAGTGCAAATTAAGTTTTTTTTCCTAATTGAAATGTCTCAATGCTTATTGGATGGATGGATGGATGTGACATTTACAGCACACCCCCTAGGATTTGTAATAACACTGATGATTGCCTTTTTTTTCGTCCTGTGCCATTATTAGGTCAGAATAAATAAATGACCAAATACCTGCTGAATGTGACATTCCCAATAGCCTCAGCTGTGTTTCGTGCTGAATAGCAAATGTTAACATGCTAAACAAGATAGTTTCACATGATAAACATTGTACTTAAGGATCAATATGTTGTGTCTAAGTAGAGCCTGAGCTTTACAGGGGTTGAACTGCAATCTGATCCCCAAATGAGGGAAGCTTTTATTTTGACCAATCAAATGTGAGTATATATGAACAGATTCTTACAGACTACCTTAAATCACACTCTGTGTTATCACTCTTACCTGAGGGAGTTTTAATTCATTTGTTTGACTAGTCACAGCCTCCATGTGGCACCTGCTCATATTCCTAATCGTGCAATTAAAAAAATAATGAAGCCTAGAACCAGGTATGGACAGGCCTCTGACACAGGAGTTGTTCCCTGCCCCTCAGGATGCTCTGACTATGTACAAGTATGAATGAACTAAGTCCAAATGTCCACCTATATCTTCCGACGAGGTGCATTCAGGGACCATCGGAAATGCTAAAGTCTGCTTGCTTAGCCACTTCTGGTGGACTTTTAGGCTTGAATTGCGGGGCTTGTGGACACTGTGAGGACACCACACGAGCAGTATGGAGGCATGTTGTTTTTTTTCCGTTGTTTTATTACGTCTTAAGATAGGTCACTAATGTCTTCAATTGTTTTGGATTCGGCTGATACACTGTTTACCCCTGAAACTCCAGCAGTGTTTTGTGGACTCAAACACTTCACCACCCCTCCATCAGCATCGGGGTGAGTAGATAATGAGTGAACTCTCATTTTTGGGTGAACTATCCCTTTAACACCTAACCCTAAACCTAACCCTTCAGTAACTACATTATGAGATCAACATGTTAATCACTGTCTCTATTGATACGATGAAGATCAATCATGCTTCAAGTATCCACATATGGCATGACACACACAAGAAGACAAAAACTGGATAGTGAGGTTAACCCTCCCCCTGATACATCTGACCCAAAGCAGCAGCAGCCAGGCCAAAAGTGAATCTTACTGACTGAAATATCTTCTGTTGACACTGGTATTTTATGCAGTAACAACAAAAGAAATGTATTAACTCCACTCAGAATGACACACAACCACTGGAGGGCTCTCGAGTGAAGGGGAGCAAATAAGTGCAAGCAGAAAAGCTTAGAGTGGCTGATGGTCAATAAAGAGCAGGATAGGGGGTAAAGTGTGACATATGTGAAACACTACCCCGATTAGATTTTGTAGACATGTCCACTTTTAGTGTGTACATCTTGCAAAGAGCAGGAAAGACTCACCATCAAAGAAAAAAAAGGATATGCAACCCTCACATCATCACTGAAGGAAGAGAATGAACATTCAAATGACTTGATATTCAAAACACTACTTTATTCATGTAATATTAACATATCATTCTCAAAATGTCATATTTGGAGAGAAGGATGAAAGAGCAGGGAGTTTACTCACCATCAAAAAAAGAAACAGTAGATGAAACCCAGATATTATTACTGAAGGAAATTTTTGAAAATTGTCATGATTTTTTTCTTGCAATATTATGACAAAATGTCACCTCAAGCTTCTTTTTCCTTAAAATTAAATAACAATAAAAACCAAGTTTCAATGGTCACAAAGCAACAATAGTATTGATGATGGTGGTGGTTAACATGTATAAATAAGGTATTGTGGGTTGAGTCCTTCGCTTACGGCCATACCACCCTGAACACATCCGATCTTTGAAGCTAAGCAGGGTCAGGCCTGGTTAGTACTTGGATAGGAGACCGAGGGGGAGGCCGTGCAACAGGACATATCCATGGAGCCACAGGAGGACAACGATGGCCGTACCTTTGTGGAGGTGATCAGTGAAAAGCACAGTCCAGATAACTTTCCGTGACGCAGAGGACCTGGTATGGGGGTGGTGGTCGTTCCCACCGCAGGTCCGCAAGTTCCCTTTGACAGGTGAGCGGGGTAAGGAAAATTACAGGCTTTGTTAAATGCACAGATAAATATGGTTATGTAACTTTCAAATGAAGTTTAACAACAAAATACACTTCACACCTTTTATTGAATACTTTCAAATTACTCACTTATCAGTCTGGACAGACATGGCTATAAATTGCAACTTGACTGGTTGGCTGAGGCATACAAACACAAGGTTGTAATGTTATGTTGTACATTAAATTGTATGTTTAATTGTATCTGTATTCATTGTGTTTGTATTTTTTAAATTATAGAGAACATTTCCAGTCTTAAAGGGATAGTTCACAGAAAAATGAAAATGTACTCATTATCCACTCACCACTATGCCGATGGAAGGGGGGGTAAAAAACCCTAACATGCCTCCATAGTGCTCGTGTGTTGTCATCCAAGTGTCCGCAAGCCATGACATTTATATTTGACGAGAAAATAGTTAAATTACACCCTGTTTTAAGCCTAAAAGTCCACTGGAGGTGGCTAACCTAGCAACATGATGGTGAGTCCGAGGGTCCGTGGACGAACCTCGTAGGAAGATATCAGTGGACGTTTAGGCTTAAGACACGGTGTAAATTACCTCCTTTCGAGCCGGATATGAATGTCAGGGCTTGCGGACACTTGGATGACACCACAGGAGCAGTATGGAGGCATGTTGTGTTTTTTCTGTTGTTTTATTACGTCTGAAGAAACGGTCGCCATTGACTTCAATTGTGTCGGATTCTGCTGCAACAAAGTTTACCCCTGATACTCCAGAAGTGTTAAGTGGACTCAAACACTTCACCCACCCCTCCATCGGCATAGGGGTGAGTAGATAATGAGTGAATTTTAATTTTTTGGTTCACTATCGATTGAACCCTTGTGTTGTCCCTGCTTCCCCCGGCTGTTGGCCCCTCACATAGCCCACCCCATATTAGGACGCACACGTAGGGCAGGGTGAGTTTTACAGCCCTTTTCCTGGGGCATATCTGACACCTCTTCCTCTTACTCGCCCCGAGCAGGGCTGCTGCTAGGGCTATGGAGGAGGCCGGACGCTCGGGTCGAGCGTCGTAGTGAAGAGCTGTTTTTCTTTGGGATGTAGGACACCAGAGTGGCAGTGGGCGTGAATGTGAACTTGGATGAGAACACCTCTCTTCCCTTCTACATAACATCATAACATAACATAACATAACATAACATAACATAACATAACATAACATAACATAATAATAATATTTGTCTGTGGCTCGTCTGGTGCGTCTCGTCTCGCGGTCGTCGAAGCGCAGCAGTCTGGAGTACGTGTGGAAGAGTTTTAGGGGCATCGTGGCACGAAATATCGCCTGGCCGCTCTCGGCGTCCCACAGGCTGGCGGCGGCCTCGCCCCGGGACCTGTACACGCCCGCTAAGATCAGCAGCCCTACGTAGGCGTGCAGGTCGGTCTCGTCCATCCCTTTCCATTCGTCGCTGTATTTTCGACGACCCTCCCGATTCGTCATCTCCAGGATGATGTTCTCTACCGTCGGCGTGATGAACAGGCGGAACGTCGAGCCTAGGTCACCAGTGCGGGACGTCGCGTGGATCGTGGGGCCCCGGGGGACCCCGCTTTGAGCCGCAGCAGAGGAAGAGGAGGAGGAGTAGGAGGAGCAGTGGCCCTCCTCTCGGCTGTACGCCCTCGAGGACCATGTTATTTCCCCGTTTCTTGACGGGAAGGTCTCTCTTTCCACGAGTCCGGTGGTGGTGGTGTCGCCGTGGTCTTATTCTTCTTCTTCCAAGGATGACGAATCTGCAGAAGCATCACCCACTGGGTCGTAGTCTTCGTCGCAGTCTTCGTCTTCGTAGTCACCGTCATCGTCGCCGTCCTCTCTGTCTTCTTCTCGGTCGGCTTTTCTGTCTGCTTCTCGGTCTGCTTCTCCATCTCCTTGTCCGTCCGCTTCTTGGTCTGGCTCTTTCGCGTCCTCTTCGGGTTCAGAGGATGGTTGCTTGGAGAATAGCTGTTGGAGAACCTGTTCTCTGGTGAAACGCTCCTGACATGACATCGTGCCATGGTCCGGGAGAGTGGCACACGGAGAATTCTATGTGGGTCTAATGTACCTCCCTAGATTTCAATTGGAATCAGGTGTGGGTCTAAATGACCCCACAGAGCACCACAGCGCCCTCTCTGGGGGTCTAAATGACCCCCCAGGAGAATCGAGAATGACAATCCATTGGTCTCAATTACCCCAGGAGAATTGGATAATGACAATCCTTGGGTCACCCTAACCCTAACCCTGACCGGCCAGGGCTTGCGTATGATCACACGCACGCACGCACACACACACACACACACACACACACACACACACACACACACACACACACACACACACACACACACACACACACACACACACACACACACACACACTCTGGGTCAATCCGACCCAGGAACAACACGAGGGTTAATGACCACTCAAAGTGCTTTACAGTACAGTTTTTGCCATTCGCTCATTCACACACACATTCAAAGTGCATCTATGTTAAGCACTATTACACATCACTCACATACTGCATCGGCATTCATCAAAATTTTTAAATTGAATTCCATCATTTACAAAAAACTATTTAGCCCCTTTAGCTCCAGTTACAGCTTTTAGTCTGTTTGCCAACTCTGTACAAGTTTTGTACATAGGTATATAGGCAGTTTATCAAATGTCCTAGAGTTTTTAAATGGATGTATTCAAAAACAAATCAAATTGTGTGTGATGTGATCATTATTGTTAAGTTATTTTTCATTTCCTCTACACCATTACATCCATATTGGTATAAACTATGGGCAATCTTCACAGTCAAAGTCTGCACTTCAAGCAGACTCACTGGACGTTCACAGAAAGTCAGATTAAGCCCCCTTGCAGATTTGCAGATCTGGACAGTCCTCAGCACTTGCAGACTTCCTGACTTTACGTCTGTGAAATCTGGACATTTAGATTCAGTCCATGTCTTGTTGCTGCATTGCATTGTTTCCAATGTTCTCCAGTGGTGGAAAATCTGACCCATAAAAGATGACCTCCTAACTTATGCTTATTTTGGCTCTTATCTCCTTCTTGTTCATAGCATCAGCACTGACGGTATGATTTCGATTTTTATTGGATCCGCACTTAATTACACACAATCATAAATACCAGTCCCCTAAACATGTCAGATTTGTCTATCATGATCATGAAGTCAACAAAAGTTCTACTATCTTGCACTGTTAAATAAAGTGACCCTGATACCACATCCCTCCACCAGGTCTTGGGGTAATCAGTCCAGTAGTTTTTGTATAATCCTGCTAAATACAAACAAACGCAGATGAAAACATAACCTCCTTGGCTAATAATATAACAAAATATAAGAGTATTATTTAATATCAAATGTAAATATTTAAATAATAAAATCTGAAGTTGGCAGGATACAATACAGTTGAGAGGGAGAGAAGTGGACTGAGGAAATTTGTATGGTTTTCATATCGGTGTCACCATCTTAAAATCCCTGTCTGTAAATCTAAGCATCAAGGTCCCACAGAGGCAAACATAAAGTACCACCCAGAGATAATCTACACAAAGACTAAAGGAGTAAACCACAGCAAAAGTGCTTTCTAGTGACTGGTTTTATTAGGTCATGTGTGCGGGGGGAGGGGCCATTCAGTTGATTACTGAAGAGAATTTACAGTTTGTACATTCTAAGTGGAGGAAGGCAGTTTTCTGTTGTATACAGTATATAGTCCCTACATTGTCCTGTGTCGTCCTGCAGGCTGGAGGAGTTGTTCCTGTGCATTAATGAGTACAGCAGTTTGAGTGCCTCCAGTGTGGCCTGTCCCAGCCTGCGCCTGCTTCACATCACCGACAACAGCCTCCAGGACTGGGCCGAAGTCCGCAAGTTCGGCTCCATGTTCCCCAGCCTCGACACGCTGGTCATGTCCAACAACAACTTGGCATCCAACCAGGACAACAAAGACGTCCTGCAGCGGCTCTTCCCCAACCTACGCAGCATCAACCTGCACAACTCAGGTCAGGGGACACGGCTATTTGCTTGTTTGACACAGTTGACTATTTTACATGGTGTGGTAACTGTTTAATAGTGGTTTGATTTCAGTAGGAATTTCTCTTCAGTTATTCATAATAAAGCAAACATGCCAAGTTGTAGTATCAGCAGTAGTCTGACGACTCAATAAAACCAGATAATTTTAGCAAAAGAAAGAAATGACACTATCTCCTAAAAGCTTTGAGTTATTATTATGGTATTATTATTAAAGATTCCTCCAGGTCAGCTTTTATCTCATGATGGAATTGTTCCTATTTTGGATCAGTGGTGAATCTATTTTTAGAGTTCTGTTGAGAGTAGCGGGAACAGAAACGATACCAAAAAGACATTTAAATTGGCTTCAGTGCATTTACTTTGTCATATCTGCTTAGCCCGAGGAATGGAAAAACATCCTTCTTGAAAATCATTTTGTCTCAGTTCATGTTTATTAGAACAGAAACATATTCTGCCCACAGACTGAGATAATGTCATATTCCACTTGTTTTTAGGAGTGTCTTGAGACGAGATCTAAAAGGACAGCAAGAAAGGAGAGAGATTTTGATTTGCTTTGAGCATTCTCTTTCTAGTTTTTCCAACAATTCAGCCAGCAACTGAGCTGCACAGCTCAACAGAATCACTAAGGCGGGAGCCAGACAGAAACCAGCAAGACGACTTCACAGAACTGCGAACTGCACAGCAACTCTTTTTCCCCTTTCCACGGACGGGTAACACAACTGGGCTTAATAATTATACTAGGCTAAGCAAGACTGTTTATCCGATTCTGTGTGATGTTTATAAGTTTGATTTGTGGTGTTGTGATATTTTGGGTACAAGTTATTGAGAAAGTAATGTTAGTCTGTTATGCTCTTCACAGTCTTTCGTTGCATCCAATCTAGTAACTTTGTCTAATTTGGCACACACACAGACACATGCATATTCCTTCACCTAATTAGCTCTGACTCCTGCTACATGTCGTAAAGACAATAGGGGGAGAAAAGGGTGTTATCTCTTTGGCCAGCCGCCATCTTGAAAGCACGCTGACTCACACAGACACACACACATGTATACTCACATACCTATCTTTGTTTAGTAAGTACACCGTTAGTAATTTGTGTTTTTATACTTTATTATATTCATAATAAATGTTTTTCTTTCACAAATGTTTTTTCATTAATGTTGCATAAGTGAATTTTGCCAACCTCTACACTGTCAAGAACTCCATATCCTTCAACTTAGCTAACTATCTATATGGTAATTTTGGTTATAGTTATTAATTTAATTGTTAATCAGAGTTCCAAATTTGTAGTTAGTACCTTTATGACACTTAATCAATAAATTGGCTATCTCTTGGCTATCCCTTTCACCTAAACCTTACACACTGAACCTTTAAATTGGTAAAATCTTTATTTGTAGTGCAGCTGCAAAATATTAATTCAGACACTCCTCACTCGTCTCTCTAACTCTCTTTCACTCGCTTGTGCTAAAACTGACACACATATACACACACACACACACACACACACACACACACACACACACAGTGACATCTGACACACTCTGAGTAGTCAGACTGGGTAAAAACAATATAACTTGGTCTTCAACAGAAATGACCTACATGTTTGTTTGTGTAGAGCGGGGAGGTGAGATCTGATCTAAGATCCGATCACGAGGCACATGGGCCACATTTTAATGTCAGGTGTGAACGCACACACTCAGAGCTGTTCACTTGTCACAACAACCATGTTAATAGCTATTCGATGCTACTTTAGGGGTCGTGGGAATTTACGGACAGCCGAGATGAAATGCTACCACTCTTGTCTTGCCTTAGTTAGTTTAATGTTAGTTTACTTTTTGTTTGCCCTAAATTGCAGCATTTAGTATATTTCGTTTTGCATTTAGTGGCATCAAATTAAGGTTTGCTTTGCCCTTGTGTAATGTGAACAGATGGATTAAAAGCACAGAGTTGTTGAGTTGTTGGTAGTGATGGCGGCATTGGATATTGCAGGAGTGTGCACTAGACGAAAAGCCGAATTTTGTCACTGCAAACGCCTGCAAACTTGCCTAATTCCTGGCAGTTAGTGCCCGTTTACATGATGCGAATGGGCAGAAACATACCCCCGGTATCGCAGTGGTGGGGGCTGGGGAGGGGGGAGTCCCACCGGGGAGTCGCGGAGCGAAGGTGTGATCTAATTAGCATATGAGTCGCAGCGCAATCGCTTGTGAGAACTTATCTCACTTCACCATTGGATGAAACCGCAGACCTTTGAAACGAAAAGTCACTTGTGATTGGCTGGTAGATCTGTTGCTATTGGTCACCCTGGGTCATTATAATACACACGTGGGTAAACCCCTCCCACACAATATAAATTAATATATATATTAATATATTAATTTATATATATTGTTAATTAATATATATTATTAATTATTAGTAAGCATTTACCAAAAGCACTGCAGTTACTGAAGACTATACATTCATTCATGTGATGCTTGATGTTATATGTTGAACATATTGCAGAGGGAAAAAAACATTAACAAGGTATATGTTGAGTCAAAGCTTTATTTACATACAGTACAAATATTGTACAAACACAACTGGCCTAGCCAGTGAAAAACTAATCAGGTGAAGCTTGAAATGTCTTTTTGCCGCCTCTGGGTCATAAGTTCTTTGTGGGACTCTGTCCGAATCTGCCTCAGTCTTGATGTGTAGCTGTGAGATTCAGTGTAGCTTCCAGTCTTATTTGAAGTGTGGCACACAGGTCGGTGAGCTCCTGGCTGTGGAAGGATGGATCCATGTCATCTGTCCCGCTTCAATCAGCTGTAAACACAATCAGTACAATTAGCACAGTTCAATGACAACATACACCTATACATACAGAAAAATTATCTAATGAATCTAATCTTACCCTCTTTCTTCTCTGTCGACTCCTGAACTTCTCAATGCTGCTGCAAGAGCTGCAAGGTCCGGTTGGATGTACAGGAAGTTGCTTCATACTGGCTCATAGTACATCTTAGTACGTCATAGTACAGGCAGCTGGAAAACAACATGAGTAACATGAGTATATTATTAATAAACGGAAATAGTCTCGCTAGATCACCGTTGGAAGATCCACAGCAAAAAACACAATTACCAAACAGTTACTTACATACAATGGCGTTACTTACATACAATAACTTAACGAGAACAAACTCTTAAGTTTAAGCAGTTCGTACATATTTAAACATGCACTAGTTCTGCTCAAGCACTCGATGCTCTTCTTCTTTGAGCAACTTTCTCGCTAATCCCACAGTTGTTAACACGCTACTCAGATCTAAGAGTTAGCTTAGCAGTTAGCAATGGCTTCTCTCTGTAGCTTAGCTCTTACCGTAATGTTGGGATTGTGCGCCTGTCTTCTCTGCCTCGACTCGTCCACACTGGGTCCGCGGCTTTACTTTCCAACGCACTCATCCTCTCCTCCAGGGAAACAGTGTTGTGTCGACTTCAGCAAGTTTTTTACACCGAAAACAAAGTCACTCGTCAGACCACGCAAAACACGAGGAGACAGACGCTTCATTCACGAGGCTGTGATTGGACCAGCCCTCTACCGCGTTGACGTTAACGACTGACGTGGCATGTAGCTGAGTGTGACGTTTTCAGAGTAAAACTTCACAAATTACCTTTTCACTTTTGAAGCAGCGGTTATAACAGTTTTTAAATTGTACTTTACATTTATATGGGATGAGTATGTGACTGAGGACCAGTTTATTCTTTCTGGTGTTAAGTTAATGTTCTTACATGATTCTTGCTGTTCTGTGTTAGTACCCTCATAGTTGAATGCACTTATTGTAAGTCGCTTTGGATAAAAGTGTTGAGTGTTTTAATGGAATACTGAGAAAGTTTAATAACAACAATAGGACAATTGAAGTTCAAATTATGAGGCAATTTCAGCAGAGTCAACAGCTTAGTATGCCATGGACATGTGAATATGGTGCTGAGTTTGCCAGTATTTTGGGAGGACAAATGGTTGGAACTTTGACACGCGATGACACAGCTGATATGCTTTATGTGAAGCAGTGTTTTGGTGTCAGCAGAAAGACTTCTCTTAGAAAACTGTACAGTGGTGCCACTCTCTCCATTAAAACATATTATCTTGGATGAGCTTGACAGGCAAATGTTGAAATAAATTGCACTGTTTCAAATTTTTTTTTATAGCATTGGTATACAATGTAATTCATTATAGCACACTTACTTACATAAGGGAAATCTATATAAGCTACAATTTCAGATTTTATATTTATTTTAAGCCTGGTGTACTTACGCCAGATATTTTAGTTGGTACCTTAGTTAGAAAAAGGTGTTACCTCTGCACCACTGAGTGAAACTATCCTGATTTGCATTTGTAAAGCTCACAGCATTGTCATTTACATGTGAAAGCCTCCCCTCTTTTTAATAGATTAGTATAACTGTGGGGATCAATCAGGTATTATTGTTTATTCTTTGGGTGAAAGTCCCAAGGTGGCGTTGTCGGTGTTGTTTAACAATCAGGTAAGTAAGATCTCTTTCTAAGACATCCAATTCGGTTACATAATGCCGTAGGAAATCTGCTTTTGAACTGTTTTGACAAGCACTGCCCACAGCCTGAACCACATCACTACAACCTAGTATGTTTCCTCGAAATTAAATTCATAAACCCACGGTTTGCACAATTTGTGAGAAAGAAGTACATTTTTCATGAATAGACGTTGACCAAAGTGCTGTGCAGCTAAAACAGGGATGATACATTTTATTAAATTAAACAATAAAGTGGAAACTAAATAGTCAAATAAAATAAAATCACATAAATACAAGTTTCAACTTGTTTTAAAAGCCAGAGACTAGGGTGAGGTCCTCATGTGGAGGAGAAACAACCGAAAGGGTCTGATCTCCTTCTCAGGACTTCCAGAAGCATCTGATCTGCAGACCTCAGTGATATTGTGGGTGAGTGTAAATTTAAAAGATCAGGAGACGCTAAGCTGCTCATATTAAAGCAGTTTCACGGTTTGTGTTCAACATCAACATGTTACAAGTCTCTCAGGGTTGAAGGTAAACCAGAGGTGCAGCAGATAATCACAAAGAAAAACTCCACTCCAATAGGCATTACACAACGTGTTTGGTTTAGTTTTTGCTTTTACTCAAAAATAGGCTGCACTTGTGCTCTCTCTCTTTTGCAATAATTAACTTCATGTTTGAACAGAAGAAACTATATGCAACAGAAGAGCATGGGTCAAAAAGGACTTGTTTGCTAGATCAGATCAGGGGCTTTAATTGCGTAATTGTAATTTTTTTACCAGTGTGTATGAAAAGTAACCTGAAGACTTTGTCATCAAAGTCGCTGTTTACCTTCAGATTATATGTACTTGTATCTGAGTGTAACCTGGATCAGACTTGATCCTGTTCCAGGTCTTATATGCCGAAGCAGCTGCAGAGAGTTGCGAACAGAAGGGGGCTGATTCATGCAGATACAAATCAGTGCCTGCATGAATTGTATGCATATTCATTTCAGTTGCATATATATGTCTATGTTTTATAAAGACTTTAGCAAATACAAATGAATGTTTTAAATAGATCGCACATTGCTTTGTGTGTTGTAATCCATCAGCAACTTTGAGGACTTTATCAGTCCACAGGTTTACTTACTGGTGAAAAAAAGTCTACTTTGGCCTGAGTCAGAGATGTTAGCATCCCAAAACCAAACATCCCCCACTGGGTAAAGGGCAACATTGCAGAACCCAACAAGGATACCTGCAGCTGAGGTATCCTTCTTTTACACCAAAATTAGTGGATGTACGCAGGTTTTTAAGTAATTGTAAATTCACTAAAAAAGAAATTTTCGCAGTGCTAGCAGAGGAGTTTGTCTTTCAGTTTTTTCCCCCCAGTGTGTCATGTTCGATGTCAAAAACACACCAACAACTGAGATGCTCTCTCACCTTGTTGTCTTGCTAACTTAGCGTGTTCACCCACTTATCACGTTTCCATCACTCATGAACCTGTGTCTACAGCAGCGTCATTAATATAACACAATAATACAACAGCATCTCTGGCAATGAGTTACAGGAAAATGTACAAGATAAACACTTACACAATATAATAGCTTTAGAACATCTACACCCAGTTAGAATATTGTCCTGATATTCCAGCTCCTGCTTTGTGTTCACCACAACATAAAATCCTTTTTAAAATGATGTGAGATCATTTCTATTTTGTCACTTGTTATAATTCAACATCGAATCTATGGCACCACAGCAGAGGCCGTTAGCTCTCTCAGGTCAACCCTATGTGACGTGTGTGTGTGTGTTTGGAGGGTGGGGTGGCGGGGGTTCTCTATCAGTGGCTATTTAACAGACGCTGACTGTGAGGATCATCTCAGTCAGTCATGGGTCGTCCTGGGATTCAGATGTGGACATGGACACTCTGTGTCCTCTTGAGCTGCATGTGTCTCGCTCAAGTCCTGGCAGAACCGTAAGTTTGCCTGTTTTTTTTTTTTTTGTGTGTGTGTGTACTTTTCTTTTCAAACTAGGGTTTCGATCTTGTTGATTTGCTACAGAAGTTTGGGTTGGTTTTCCCTGCGTGTGAGATCCAGTGTGACAGGCTGCCCAATGGCATCTGTGTATGTTTCTGTGTCTATAGGCATTACATGGTAGCCATCCCTGCAGTTCTTGAGGCTGGAGCTGAAACCAAATTTTGTGCGAGTCTCCTGAAGCCCAACGAGACTCTGGACATGACCATCACTCTGATTTCTGCTGAAATGAACACAACCCTTCTGAGAAAATCTTCCAGTCAGGAGTTTCATGACTGCATTGATTTCAAGGTCAGCTCATAAGAAAGTCTTTGATTCAGAAGACATGTTCATTTATTCAGTATTAACACATATTTCTCTCACAGGTTCCCCTGGTGCAGAATCAAGAGGTGTACAACTTTGAGGTGGAGGTGAAAGGCGACACATTTTACTCAAAAGAAGTGAGGAAAGTCAAGGCCACTGTCTACCAACCGATGACGTTTGTCCAAACAGATAAACCCATCTACCTCCCTGGACAAACAAGTAATTTTGATCTAATGTTCTATGTTGTTGTGCACAATATGCTGTATATCAGTTATAGACAGCTTTCTCCTTTAAAATCAACGGAGTGTTTGGGGTCAGGGACTGCAGATACTCGTCAACGCCTCAGGGCGTGATGGGAAACACCTGGCTCTCACATGATCTACGAGCTGACTCGTTTTATGTATGAATAGAATAATCGTGGCGGATGGCGACAGACTAAATGTCTGACAGATCAATAAAGAAAATACATTTAATCTTGTTTTATCACGTTTTGCTTTAATTTTACTCTGGTATTTTAATTTCAATTCAAGTTGGGTCTGATGTGTTGGTGGCTTCCTGAGGGAATCAGAAACAGAGAGATAACAGAGAGAATGATTTTAAAGCCAAACAGTAACAGATAGTAACGTTATCAGCTCTGTGCAGACCGCAGTTTAAGTGGCCTGTCAGGATATTTAGCAAAAGCCTCATGTAACCTCTTTGAATTTCTCAGTGCATTTCAGAGTCGTCACACTGGACAGCAGGATGAGACCCACGAATCGGCTGGTGAGTATTTGAACTGTCTCCATCTTGTAGATTCCACTCACAAACCACAGTATCAGTGATTCTGTGTGACAACTGAACATCAGTTATGTAATGAAGAGACAGACATAGATTTGCCCTTTAACCACAGTTACTGTATGTCTCTAATCAGTTAGCTCCTGATGAAGGGTCAATAGTACAAGCAGGACTCCGTTTGCGGAGTCTATAGACCTGCAGGCCGCTAACACTAGTTTCTCATATCGCAACATGTTATTGAAGAAAATAAAACTTAAAGTGCCACCTATGAGACTTAACAATCAAATTAAGTAGAAATAGAAGAGCGGGTTGTCTATGGAAAAAGCCTATTTTCAGGTTGTGTGTAGTATAATAGCTGTCATCTACATTGACCTTGTTGGTCTCTGCATTAGATAATTGATAGCGACACATCAGAGCTTTAGCTGCTCGCTACTATTGTGTTGTTGATTTCCTACCCACCCTGTTTGGACACTACATGACACTGCATGATGAGATCAATGTAAAGCAACCTGTCTTTCAACAAAGTTCTTTGTTTCTTTCTTTCTTCTCTTGCAGTACAATATAATTGAAGTTGAGGTAAGTCTAACATCCACACTATAATACACTCACACTTTATCACACTGTACACTGAAGTAGAGGAGTTTAACATATTGGTAAAATGTAAACCTCCCAAAATCATCAAGTGCCCCACGAGCTGAGTGAACAAGCCAACAAAATGTTTCATGTCAGTATTTCAAAATTCTAAAACTTTAAGAGTAAATTAAGTTTTAAAGATTTTGCTACCAACCTGTTAAATTTGGCTTCACTGAAACAAGAGGGTTTACATGTGAACAACTGTTACAACAATGATGAAAGTTAAATCTTTTTACATATTTGTACCTTTTCCTTTTTAAAGGGCCCACATTGTGCAAAATACATTTTCTGGGCTTTTACTATCCGTAATTACTTGAAGGGGGTCAGTAGGGACCCTCAAAGTATGAAAACAGTCACTCCACAGACTTTTCAGCTCAGTCCATTCTAAGAAATATGTTACAGGAACGTTACGTTTCGTACCTCCTCTCCGTGTGATGTCATCATGGAATCGCAATCTTCTCGCGACCCCATTCAGCCGATACCAGTCCAGCTTCTGAGGAAGGGCTCATAAATAATGAATGAGGCATGCGAAAACAGCCTGTTCCGCCAGCAGCTCCAGAGAGAGGCAGAAGAGAGGACATAGAAATACACATTGCAGCAGTCTTTTTTTACTTTAAACCACTGATATATCATTTTAGGGCTACCAATACCTCAAATTAAATCCCAGAAAAGTGTCAAATATGGGCCCTTTAAATTAAGTCCATATGTTCTGATCAGTGAAAAATCTTAATTCAAGTTGTGGTTGTCAACCAGTGTTCAATGATAGGGAAAAGCTATTCAATGCCAGTAAATGGACCTTTACAGATGATTTCTTGTCAGACTAGATTCAATATTTTTTTTATTGAAATGTTTATTTGTTTCTGTATATACAGTGTCTGTAATTGGACAGTGTGTTGCTAATGCTTTTAGAGTAGTTTGAAAAATAATACTGTATGTAGTTAAAGTGTGGGCTTATAGTTAAATTTGATCAGAAGGACAATATGAAATGCTGAGCAGCATGTTGAGCGCTGTATTTCTGTGTGACATCCCTTTACATGAGTTGCATTTTTGTGTCATAAACACATGTTCCTTCCCATTTATTTTATGAAACAGGATTCTAATGATAACCGAGTTGCACAGTGGCTGAATAAAACAGCCGATAGCAGCATACTGCAACTTTCTTACTCCTTGAACTCTGAGGCCCAGGAAGGAATCTACCAGGTTATTGTGACCGTTGGCCAGGATAAAATATATCACAGTTTCAAGGTGGAGAAATATGGTAAGTTATGGCTATTTAAAAAAAAATCCCATTTCCATCTACCCGCAATGTAGCAATAATTTGTAACAACCATATTTCATCCACAGTTTTGCCTAAATTTGATGCAAAAATAACGGCAGCTGATGTCGTCAGTATTGAGCAGGAAGAAATAAAAGCTGAAATATGTGCAAAGTAAGTCAAATCCTTTGCTTGACAAGTGCACTCTCAAAATACTGTAACTCTGAATAAGATCCAGTTGGTGATTGGATGTCTCCTTTTCAACAATCACAATGTGTTTCTTAGGTATACATATGGACAACCTGTGCCAGGCAGTGTCAAAGTTAAGGTCTGCCGACCTCTTAGTCGCTATTATGTTGCTATAGTTACTCCTGATAATCCAGAGGGACTGCCTGATATAACACCCCCATGCTACGAGGAGACAAAGGAGGTACAGTGGACAGAATCATCTCAGCAGGAACAAGAAGCAAAGTGTAACTGTGTTTTTCTGTGTATCAGTGTGGGGAAGGTGACATGTACTTCATTCAAATATTAATTTATTCATTTACTTATTGATTTATCTATTTATTTTTTATTCTTAAATGCCAGCAGTAGACTGAGTCAACCCCGCCCACCTCGTTAACATACAGACACAGAAATACAGAAAAAAACTTAAACATAAATGTCGAAACAAATAAGTAAATAAATAAGTTTAAAATACGTAAATGAATGAACAAATGTAAAAATAAAGGGATACTTACATATAAATATATAAACAGCCCTTTCCCTCACCACACTTTTGTATTTTTTCATTTTCATTATTTCATTTACTTCATTTACCATATCTATTTATTTATTTACTTTTATATGCCAGCGTTAGACTGAGTAAACCCCGCCCACCTCATTAACATACAGACACAGAAATACAGAACAAAATGATGTGAAAATGCAGATTGCATGCTTGCGAGATAAACAATTAAATAAATAAGTTAAATGCATTTAGAAAGACATAAATTAATATTTTATTTTAAAACATAGGACAAGATGTTGAATATACGTTTGAAGTTCTTTGGCACAATTTAGGGAACCAACTACCAGTAGATGTTAGCTGGTGTTAGTGGCCAACAGTGGATGTTAGGGACACAACTTCAGTTTTGCACCTTAGCTTCATCAAGTGCTTTGGTCTTGTAATCAATGATACAGGCCGAACATGAGGGTGCGCTGAGGCTAAAGGTAAATCTGACTGGCTACTGGCTTGCATAGCATTGCCATACAAGCCAGTAGCCAGTAGATCAGACATCATTACCTCTATGCCTTTTTTAACTAAACACTTTCCCATTTTAGAAAATAGGACAAGATGGAGAATATCCCTTGTTCTACCGCACAAATTAATATCTACCGCCAGTTAATGTTAGTGGATGCTAGGGACATAAATAAATAATCGTGAAAATAAAAAATATTAAAAAATGCATGTAGATATGTATTTATGTAATACATTCATGTTTTCAAACTGTATGTATTGTTTATATTTATTTATATATGTTTATTATTGATATTTTTTGATGATTTATTCCTTTTTTATTTTGGCAGTTTCAGTCCTCAATACTCACATTAATTACGATGGCATTTGTTAATGGTTATTAGGTGGTTACTTTGGTGCTCCGAACATTTGCCAGGTTAAACTTGCATGTCACTCTGCAGAACGTAGTTGTCTGAGGAGAGCATGACCCTCAGACTGTAAATACTGTGAAACTACGTTAAGTGAAAACTGAATGAATGAAAGGAGTGTAAGTTTGAATTAAATCTATCTAATCTTATTTCATTTGTGATTTTAGACGGGAAAGAAAGGTTGTGCCACTTTTACCTTCAAGATGACAACTTTCACCAAACTCGACCAAAAGGTGCTACAAGATTACTTGGATCTGACTGTTGAAGTGGAAGAGGAAGGGACAGGCATGTCTTTGTCATATGTGATATTTTATTCATACATCAAAGAGATATTTTGTAGCAAATTTATACAGTATATGTTACTTGAACAACATGTTACATACATCCTTGTAACATGGAGGACTCCATTATAGGTATTTCACTCCAACAAATGAAGAGACTGCAGATTTCATATGTTATTGGAAAGCTGATGTTCATCGACACACCCAAGATTTATGACAAAGGATCAAATGTGGAAGGAAAAGTAAGTGCAGATTTTTCCCTTGATGTCGTCACTGTCATTCGACCAAAGCAATGTGCATCCTCACTGACACAATGCTCTGCCCCTAACAGGTGAAAGCGGTTCACTTCAATGATACACCCATAGCTGACATGCAGGTCTACCTGTTTGAAGGTGAGAGGTGGTCCTCACGTCTGCTGCAGAATCTCACCACTGACAGCGATGGTGTGGCCACTTTCTCATTCTCCACAGCTGAACGCAATGGGGAGATCAACCTTCACGTAAGTACGAGATAACTCGTCAGCCACATAAAATCACCTTCATGACAATGACAACACGGCCCAAGAGTGAGAAGCTAAGGTGTTTTCTAAAAGTACAGCAGCTGATCATGGGTGCTCCATTGTATAGTGGCCATATTGCAACAGGAACTGTATATTTACCTTGACATTTAGCTTTTCTATGATAACTGAACTCACTTTCCAAAGTTTTCTTCCACTTCATCGTGTTTCTTTTCTACGATCTAGGTTAGTAATACACCAACACTGGGCTACTCTGGTTATAGAACTCGATACTACGAGACTGGCCATCACACAGTGTCTATGACCCAACCTCCCTCTGCTGACACCCAAACAGTCAGCTCCCTGGAGGTGGTGAAGAAGACAAATCCACTGTCTTGTGACACACAAGAAGAGATCTCCATCAAATACACTGTCGTTGGAGAGACAGGGGCCTCCGTAATAGTGATCTACCTGGTGAGTTGTCAGTGAACTATTTCTCAGCTTATCACAAGATGTTTTTCACAGAAATATGGACATGGAAAATGTATTTTAAAATGACATTCATGTCAGTTTTTGACATCAGACTGAAAGGATCAGTTCAGATATCAAACGTGTTCAAATGAATGGCTTCCATTGCAGGCCCCTCGCATTTGTACAGAGGTTGTTAGAACTGCTTTTAGTTTCTTTGCGCCTACTGCCTGGAACTCATTGCAAAGTGTCTTAAAAAAAAAAAACTTCAGTTCCCCCAGGGGATTTGCATGCTTGACAGCCATTTAGCTTTATCTTCTTAATGTGTTTTACTTGATTTTACTTGAATTGTTTTATGTTCTGTATTCTCTATGCATCATATTTACTGTGTTAATTTATTCACTGTATCTGTTTATGTGTATTTTATTGTATCCCCTCAATTGACTTAATTTCAAATGAGGGCCTCCCTCAATAAATTTCGATTATAAATAAATGTTCATTAAATTAAATCAAAAAACCTTTGATATAAACTTGCATTTATTGATTCTCAACTGGTGGGTCGCGGACCCATTTTCAGTGGGTCGCGGGCCTTTGCCTGGGCAAAAACAAATGTTAAGAAAAAAATCCTGTGCTTTTATTTTTAAGGGGATTTTTTATGCAGCGGAGTGCAGTCTATTCACACTCCTTAACAGTTTTTGTTAAGGAGTGTGAGGAGTCTTTTTGAAACTACTTCTCAGTAGTTGGCACTTATTTATAGCACTTTGTAGTTTTGATTTTTTGAAGAAATTGTACTTGATTCTTGTTGTTCTGGGTTTGTACCCTCATGGTTGAATGCAGTTATTGTAAGTCGCTTTGGATAAAAGCGTCAGCTAAATGAAATGTAATGTAGTTGGACTTTTTTATTTCATGTTTGTGCATGAAAGCACTGTTGAGTCTGTTAAAAAAGGCTGAAGTTACTGAATTGTTATATATGTTGTTTTACCTTGTGTCCTTAAGATGCACTTTTGGTTTTTTTATTAAAATGCAGCTAATTGAGTGTAAAAGGGAATATTCCCCTCTCTAGCATCGCCACCTGCTCGCGTTTTGGTTATCATTAAACTTGTTTTTTTTGTGTTGTCATACACATATTCTGTACTATTTCAGGTTCAAACTGCACCATCTTTTCATTAAATAAATTTGAGAAGTTGAAAATTTTCCTCGATTTGTGTCGCAGCTTGTCATTAAGGGGTGATGGTGGGCCCCGAAGCCAGACCAGTTGAGAACCACTGATCTATTGTGCCAGGGAATGAGGTTTTATTTTTGCATGACTCATTCATTCTGACATTTTGTCACAAACTCTCTAGGTCTTATCCAGAGGAGCTATTATCATGCAAGGATTTAAACAGATTGAAGTTCAAGACCTTCCGGGTGAGCAGAGACGGGCTTTAATCAAGAGTCTGGAAAATCTTATATTTGAGATATACATGGAATGAAAATATACTTGTACTGCTGTTTTATTACATGGAGACATGTGGATGATACTTGTTGTTTCTAACTTCACCTTTTAGTGACTGAGGGTGGAATATCCTTTGAGTTGAATGTGCATCCAGAAATGTCGCCAGAAGTCCAGGTCTTGGCATACGCCGTCCTCCCCAGTGAGACTGTGATCGCTCACAGTGCTGACTTCTCCGTAGAGAAGTGCTTCAGTCACAAGGTCAGTATAGAAGAAACCATGAGGCACCAGCTGCGCTTGTCAGATGTAGGTGCAGAAAGTGTTTGCTACATAATGTGGATATGTACCCAGGCTTTCCACAAGGATATGGAGTAGCAAGCCAGTTTGAGAAAGTAGTCAACAAGTTCAACTCTTTATCTGTGTTACCGCTCAGTTTGTGTGTGTGTGTGCATATGCAGCCCTGTCCTATAGGAGGAGAGGACAGAGAATTTGAGCAAACGGGAGCGGATCAAAATAAGGCTTCTTATTAGAATATGGCCAATAATACAAATCAAACAGGGAATTAGATTTGAAAGGCCACAATGAGCATTTATGAATCAATAAATCAATAAGCTAGATGGCACTGATATAAAGTATGTGTTCATGTAGAAAAACCACACTCACATCAGATGAATTACTTTTACCTGAGTTCAGTGACAAACCAGACATGTTGTGTTGTCATCTGTGTACTGTGGACGAGTTCACTTGTGTCATGATTCATGTCCCTCATCTTAAGCCAGAAAGTGCAGATCAACATCTCAGTCAGCCAATCCACAGAGACTAGATCATTTATGACAGCTATGCTGCTCTGACCTCCTCCATCACCACAAGGAAGAACCAGCCTGAGCACAACAGGCAGTGGAGAGTGGCAACGATAACTTTAGCTCGTAATATCCTTAATAACTGAGACCAACCATTGGTTTTGCTGCATGGGACTACCCTCAACAAAAGCGTGCCAACAGCATATGCAGGTCACCACCATGTTCTCTGGTGTTCATGTGTGGAATAAGTCAACATAGTTTGGCATAACCCAAACTGTAGTGTGTATAAAAGTGCACAATCCCCCCCTCTCAGCAGTCAAGTCTGTAGCTCTCCACATCTGTCCTGAAGTTTGATCAAGCTTTAAAATACAGGACATCAGCCATCATGAGTTCATTTATACAGCAAACTCCGACAGGTCAATCTGCCATGTGGCCACTCCCCTCCGGAACACATACCAGCTCCTTCATCTTTTTTGACATTTGTTGAACATTTTAAGAAGTTTGGGTAGAATATACATTAATGTCCCACTGTCAATATTATAGACTCTAGTCTTATTCCAATGAAGTCCAGATGGTGGGATGTGTGTTTTCTGTGTTTGTCAGGTGTCGCTGGAGTTTCTTCTATCCTCAGCAGTCCCAGGAGAGGAGACCACCATGCAGCTGAAGGCCCAACCAGACTCCCTGTGTGGAGTGAGCGCTGTCGACCAGAGCGTCCTCATCATGAGGCCAGGGAAGGGTCTGACTGCAGACAAGGTAACTGCTACTCTACAAATAGATGTTGACATCCTGGAGTTTTATTCTAGTACTCCTCTGCAAAATCTTTTCCACCATTTATAATATCAGTTACCCAGAGGCTATGGCTTTATGTCCTGAAGTGTTTGAATCCACAAAACACTTTTGGAGTTTCAGGGGTAAACAGTGTAGCTGATTAGTGACCTATCTTCAGACGTAATAAAACAACAGAAAAACCCTTAACATGTCTCCATACCGCTCGTGAACTAGATAATGAGTGTTTTGTACTTGACATCCACCTTTTGAGATGAAACTGCCCTAAATCCACCAATACAGTCATCAGATCTTCATGCAGCAGTTTCAAGCTTTCAACCTTTTTTTCTTTACAGATTTTTGACTTGTTGCCTGTCACCAAAGTGTCTTATATTCCACATGATGTATATGATGCAGTAGAATGCTTGCGGGTGAGACCAAGAAGATACATTTATCCACGTCCTGCTGAGAGTACTGATGCATTTACAGTTTTCCAGGTAAATCCACATACAGATACCATCATAATAAAGGATTTCCTTTTTTTTTACATGCAGTTAATGGTTGTATGTTGTTCGAATGTCTAGAACGTTGGACTGAAGATGGCTACAAACTTGTTTATCCGAATGCCTCCATGCCTCAACTTCAGAGGAAGAGAATACAACCAAGGCCACTATGGTAAGTATGCTAACTGTTCTGGGGTCTCATTTATCAAACATTGCGTAGGATTCATACTAAAAATGTACGTACGCCCAAAAGCCGGAAATGGCGTACGCCAAAGGAAATTCCGATTTATAAAACCGTGCGCATGCACACCTGAACGCAATGTTCGCTTTATAAATCACAGTCCACCTGGAAACGTTCGTACGTGGATCTGCCTCCAAATCCGCCCTCCACACGCCCACTTTCAACCATAAATGGTCAATGCAAAGCACGGCATGAATATTAAATTATGCTGCTGACCAATGGGTTTCCACCATGAGTCCTGACGGAGTCACGGCATCAAGCGATGAGAAGAGGAAGCGAAACATTCTGACACTGACATCGAGGTGTTTGTTAGTGAGGTGGGGGTGAAGAGCGATTCATGGGACAGCAGTGATGTCACTAATAAAGAAAATACACTGATACTCTGCTGCTGCTGTGGATAATACGGGGAGTGAGAGTGAAGACGATAGAAAGAACGGAGCCTGAAGTAAAAAAAAGATCACAGATCACAGATCAATATAATATATTAGCTGATCAGACATCGCTGAACCCTCGTTTCTTCCTCATCCTTCCATTCGCGTGCACACATCACGCACCAGTGTCACGGCAGTATTTATTTATTCCGAGCATCGGACTGATTCCCTCACATCAGTGGATCCTCACCTCCTCTGGGATATTATTTGGAAAGATTCTTAATTTCTGATCTCCAGGTCGCTCTGTGCGCCTGATGGCACAGTCCCGTTCACTGCAGTGATTTGATGATACACGCACAGTGTTAGAAGATATTATTAAAACCTATTAATGACTCGGCTCCGTAACTCCGCTGTTGAATGGAATCTAAACGTAATTTGCTGTAAATTGATTTGTATATGTTTTAATTAAAAGGTTCGTGTGGAACAGAAATGTTGCGCGATCAAAACTAAGCTGTTGGTTTTAATGTAAATGATGAATTGTATCAATAATCTGGCTTCAGTTCACCACCTCACGTCTGTGTCGCCACTTTCCCGTCTCCAAAACGTTCGTACGCATGGGTCAGAGTTTGCGTGGAAATACGCAAATTTTCCCGTCAAGTTTGTTTTTATAAATCCCAACGTTTGCGTGAGAAGTGGCGTACGCACGTTTCAGGGCCCGTTTTGTGTTTACGCAACGGTGATAAATGAGACCCCTGCACTGTTAAGAAACACAGACTGGATTACGTGCAATAAAACAATTCATAGTGTTACTGCCAGTGGTGGAGGAAGTACTGAAACATTTTACTCAAGTAACAGTATAAATGAATAAACTAAAATGAACTCAAGTAAAAGTAAGAGGACCACATTAGCATTTCTATTGTTTCTACTTTTTCTTGTATAAGTACTTTCTTTTAAATAGTTGTAAATTATTGAAAGTAAAAGTGTGTAGCCTATTCATCATTACTTTTTTCCTACATTTATTTATTGATTTTCCACATATACTTAACAATATTATAGACACACCATTGCCCCTTGAACCCCCACCCACTACAATATCAGTACATTAATAATACCAATTTATTTAATCAACATTGCCACCCCACCTCACATCTAATAATAGGAAAAAGAAAATAATGACAATCAGCAGCACATAATACAAACACAATATAATAAGTGGCTAACTAATGATAGTACACATTAGCAATTTAACACTTAACAGGGCTCCCCCTTGCTCCGGACATCCAACAGTCCGCTCTCTTTATTTGTATTTGTTAATCATCCTCTGGATCAATGAGATTACCAACATCACCATTTTTAAGATAGGAAATGACAGGGATCCATACTTCTGTCCTTTAACAATATAGGTAAACTTTCCCATCGACATATCTGTTGCCATCTCTCTCAACCATCTGACTATTCATCATAATGGCTGGTCAAATCCATTTTCCATCTGCAGCTTTGCTGGCGTTAAAAGAGGCAGTGTCTAATGTTTCCTGCATGTCCTGATTGGTTCAGAGATACAGATCTCTCATTGATTACAACATAAAAAAAATTATCTACTTCAGTAAAGTACACATCATGAAAAATGTACTTAAGTACAGTAACTAAGTAAATTTACTACATTACATCCCACCACTGGTTACTTCTGTCTTTCTAGTTGAATATTTTCTGGTTTCTTTTCAGGTGTTTCATATGACAATGGTCCTGTAATGGCCCGAATGGAAGTACAAGGGGGAATGGCCGGGCCTGGTGGTCATGGTGCCCGAAACTCTCCTCTTCCAGCTATAGAGACAGTCCGTACTTTCTTCCCCGAGACTTGGATATGGGACCTGGTGGAAGTTGGGTGAGCTTGTATATGAATCAAATATTATTATGACTTTACATTATTACATCGTAGGATGTGTAACTGAGTTTTTCTTTCTGACTTTCTGCTTTTTCCCTGCAAACTATTTATTATATTATATTATATTATACCAGAGAATTATTCCTTCTTATTAGTGAGTCCACCTCAAACAGTTTTACAATATACAATTTTTTGTATTTTGTGTGCAGAACTTTTTTTATAAACATTGTATGGTGCAGAGGGAATTTAGAAAACTTTGTGTTCATCCCACCTGGTTTATCTGCAATGACGATTTTATTGTCAAATTTGTCAATTTTCGAAGTTTTTCTAGCTCACAGTCGCTGTGTCTCTGTGTATTTGTTAATCCAGAGCATCCGGAATGAAGGATGTGTCCCTCCTTGTCCCTGATACCATCACCACCTGGGAGACGGAGGCTTTCTGTTTGTCCCCTCAGGGTTTTGGCTTGGCTCCTCGTAAAGAAATCACCGTCTTCCAGCCATTCTTCCTCGAGCTCACGATGCCCTACTCCATCATCCGGGGGGAGCACTTTGAACTGAAGGCAACCATCTTCAACTACCTTTCCAGCTGCATCATGGTAAAGGAAGTTTTAAATAGCCTGTAAACTAATGTCAGCATAGCAACAATCTAGCATCATAATGACAACATTAACTTTCTGATGTTTAGCAGATTTTATGTTCTCTATCTTCACCTGCAAACATTTACGAGTTGGCACTAAACACCAACGTGAGGTTGAAGGGAATGTTTTGCAGGGTTGTTGAAATTACTTTATGTAGCCAAATTCATGGTGAAATCTTAATTTGATTCCAATTTTTATTTTTTTTCTAATAACTGTTCTGAACAATTGACATTCAAAATACTTCACTAACCCTTCGTGGAGACCCTGAGGGCATCCTACACATATAGTGCAATGTTGATGATGCCCTTTAATATATATTGAATTCATCTGTACACTAATGAATGTACATCACACCTTATGAATTAGTTATGAATTAAACAAGCATCTAATGTTTCTCATTTAAACAGTTGATATATATAATGATGCAAGATGCAAATTTTAAAGATCAACATTGGTTTACGGTCGCATTTTGGTTTATTCCTAATTTTATTAGTATCAACGTTACTGAGACGTAGAATCAGGTTTGTATGTCTCGAAACATGCAGCAGTTTGAGCATTTGTTCACATTCGCTTCACATCAGCAGTTTTAAAATATATTGTTGTGTCTCTTGAACAGGTCTCTGTGGCGCCAGCACACTCCTTAGATTACACCCTCACACCCCTCTCTGGTGATAAGTACACATCCTGTTTGTGTGGCAATGAGCGCTTGACCCTCAGCTGGAACATGTCCCCTACAGCTTTAGGTGAGGCTTCAAGCTTTCATCCACACTTTTGCCAAGGTGGTGGAATTACTGTGCCTGTTTCCACATCTTTTAAATCTCTGTGAAATCAGGGAAATCCATCACAGTGGCAAAATACTTTTGAAATTTATTGGATCTGAGATAATTCTCAATCAAGTTTCAAACAGGGTTTAATGAACTTTTTTTCTAAGGGGTTGTGAATGTGTCGGTGACTGCTGAGGCTGTGGAATCTCAAACTTCCTGTGGCAATGAGATTGTGAGCGTTCCAGAAAGAGGCCGTATCGACGTGGTCACTCGACCACTCATAGTAAAGGTAGTTGTCTTTGATACATAATAGCAATGGTCTTTATTCCAAAGCCTTTTTAAAAAAAATACAAGTTGGAAACTCAGCAACTCTCATTATTCCCTACCTCTTTGCCTCTCAGGCTGAGGGAACTGAAATGACAAAGACCCACAACCTGCTGCTCTGTCCAAAAGGTAAGTAGACCACCACTTGCAAAAAGGTAGTATACATTGGTTATTGTGGCCTTTCTGCCAAGTTTAGTGAGAGCATCTCCAAATCTTTCAAAAGTCATTACTTAAATGCATTTTCATACATTTTGTCCATAAGAATGTAATATTTGAGCTATTGTTCTTCAAGACGGACCAATGTTTCATTGTATTGATCTTATTGCTTCATCAGAACTGCTATGATTCAGGATCCACTAACTGTTCATAAATCTGAATGATGTCTTTGTTTTGATCCTGACCGTGGCTTGAATTTGTTTCTAAGGTTGTTGTTCTCTGTCTGTACACAGGAGAGGCTTTGACAGAGGAAGTAGAGTTACAGCTCCCTGAGAATGTGATCGAGGGATCAGCTCGTGCCTCACTATCAGTTCTGGGTAAACGGATAAACTCATTTTGCAGAGTTAACAGTTCACCTTTCTCTTGATGCCTCAGAAATAAGGACATTGATAGTAAAAAGGGACATTTGGATATTATTGTCCTTCTTGAGAGATTGCATTTGTTTGTATAATGCAACTATGGCACTTTCATACATTATACAGAAAGTAGTTATTTAGTCAAACATTATAATAATAATAATTTTATTTGTATAGCACCGATCTAAACAAGGTTACAAAGATATTCAGTTCTGTGTTTGAAGCTTGTTAACATGGTTTTATATCAGTGTGTCAAGTCATTTACATGTTTAGTGAGTCACTGTATTTGTGCAGGCGACATCCTGGGTCGAGCCCTGAAAAACCTGGATGGGCTGCTTAGGATGCCGTATGGATGTGGTGAGCAGAACATGGCACTCCTGGCCCCCAACATCTACATCCTCCACTACCTGAAAAACACACAGCAGCTGACACCGGCCATCATGGAGAAGTCTACCAACTTCCTGTCAAGCGGTGAGCCTCAGTTAGCTTTAGCTGAATAATCTGGGACTGGTGTGAATCATTATGTCCTAATAAGCTTGTATTTATTTTATTCTACAGGTTACCAGAGACAGCTGAACTACAAACATATTGATGGAGCTTACAGCACATTTGGATCAGGAACAGGGAACACTTGGTGAGAAATAACTGATGTACATAGAATTATTTTATCTGCTTACTTATTCCACAGCTGTCTGTGTTTCTGTATGCGGAACACATATCTTGGGAACCGTTCATCTTGTTGGCATCACACTTGGCATGTGTATTATTAATGGCCCAGGGAAGTGCCCTGTAGCAGTCATTGGGGGCGGGGCAGTGTGCTAATGGACAGTCTGTGAACTGAGTTGATCATGTCTTCTTCTGAGTCCTCAGATAAACTACAGCTGTGGTTGCCAAATGGCAGTCTGTGGCCAATAATATATCTGTCCTGCCATATCATTTTGATCATTTGATTATGTTTCTTCCACTATATCGGATTGTGGGTGCTGATCTCCATCATGACAACAACAGTCAAAGCACAAAGTTTGTTTTGGTGTTGTAATGCCTTATATCAAGTTGAATTAAAGAGCTTTTATTTTGAAAAGTTGTTAACTGAAGATCGTGTCAGACCTCTGAAATAGCTAACATGCGATATATAAAAAATAACAGCAGATCAGTAAATAATTTTAAATTGTATATAAAACACAAAGTAACAGTTATCAATCAAATTCAGTTTAATTCTATGAAAACATTGAATTTATAATCTTCATTGCAGATAAACCAGGTAGCAAGAACACAAAGTTTTCTAACTTCACTCTTCACCATAGACTGTTTATAAAAAGCTCTGAACACAACGTCCAGCACACAAACAACAAAACGTGACAGTATATTGTAGAACTGTCTGAGGAGGACTCACTAATGACAAGGGATATTTCTGAAGTAGCTCTAGAACACACGACAAGAGAACATGCCATTCCAAACAGGCAGGTTTAGAACGGGCACTGCACTAGTTGGTAACTAATGCATGAACTAGCCAAACTTATGACCTATACCATATTGTGTTATGTTCCGTATCATGAAGCGTGATACAGAACAAGTGCGTCTCCTTATTTTCCTTTTGTCGTGTCTAACTTTGTTTTGATGTCCTCAGGCTGACTGCTTTCGTGTTGAGATCTTTTGCCAAAGCAAAATCTTTCATCTACATTGACCCAAGGAATATTGAATCATCTAAAACTTGGCTGGAGGAAAAACAACGTAAAAATGGCTGTTTTGAACAGTCAGGAAAACTTTTTAACAACAGGATGAAGGTGAGCTTTTTGTACCTGTAGACTGTGATTAAAACAATATCACTTGAAACTGAAGAGTAGACGTTTTATTATCACTGAGTAATATCTTGCTGTACTTTATTTAAAATGTGTTGGTGAAATTCGTTTGTTTAATGGAATTAAAGTGAATGTGGCTGCAAGCACAAAATCATGTTTGTTAAGTGGGTCCCTGTGTGTTGCACACACAGTGATGCGATATGTGAATATTGTTCCCTTCCTACAGGGTGGTGTGTCTGATGAAGTGACGCTTACTGCTTACATCACTGCCGGTTTCTTGGAGATGAATTCGTCCACTGATGTGAGTAAACTCCCTCCCCAAACTTATCTCACGCTGTTTCACTCCAAACTTTGCAATTACAAGATAAACATATATGTGCACCAATCGTCTCTCCACTGATAAAGAAAACAAATAATTGTTTGCTTTTTTTGAATAAAGAGTTATGTGGTGAAAGCACCCCTCTATGCCAAAAAGGGTGAAGGGGTCAAACACTTAATCCTGTTCTATGCTGACAACCCTGCTATGAAAGTATTATTGTGCATGAATAGTAATATTGCACCTGAGATAACAAAGTGATATCACACATTGTGTTGGCAATATGCGCATTGGTGGAAACATTACTTCTACTGTTTTACTTCAGTAACGAGGTGACGACGGCCTCAGATTTCAAATCTGGTGGCTTTGCTCGACACAGCAATCACAAAACTGTTTTGTGACTAAACTACATAAATGTCTTCCTATACTTCCCATTGTATGGCATCTGTTTCAGTACAGTATTAAGCTCTGATTGTTTCACCAATTGCTAATGTTTTCAAAGAAAGTTTTACACAAATTTAAACTGAATTCACTTTTTATTATTAATAGTTTTGTTTGTACTAATGAGTAAAAAAACTGAAATCTTCCCATTTGCCACCCTGTTAGTATACACTTTTGTTTTTTGTGAGTGCCACAATTAATCCTGATTCACAATTAACAATATAATACGCACTATTACAATGTATAAACCTAACCTAACTATAACAACGGCTACTTTTCCTCATGGAGAGTTCAGATTGAAAAAACTATCTTAACACAAACAGTTCTTTTGGTTTGTGTTGTAGGCTTCATAAAATAATGACCTGTCTTTGTAGTGATTAACAACAGTGGTAGTTGTTTAGCTACTTCTGCATCTTTCTTCATTATTTAATTGAATGGTTCTGAAGATGGACTGAAGACTCTTTCTACTCTATAGTGATAATATCTTAATTCTGAGTTTTATGTTATGTATTTATACATACTTTCTCAATCTAAAATATGCATTACAGGATGCTGTGGTGAAGAAGAGCCTGTCCTGCCTTAAGGAGTCCGCCAATGACCTCAGCAACACCTACACCACAGCTCTGTTGGCGTACGTCTTTACCCTGGCAGGAGACATGGAGACCCGTGCTCACCTCCTGCAGCACCTTGACACAGTTGGACACAAACAAGGCGAGCTGCTGTCCTCCTCAAGGAAATCGTTCTGCCTTCACTTACTGTCACTGTAGCTGACCTTATGCCTGTATGTTTGTGGATGGATGTGTTTTAGGGGGTTTCCTCCATTGGACTCAGACAGCAACAGAAACATCGGCCTCTCTGTCTGTGGAGATCAGCTCCTATGTGATGCTGGCCAAACTCAGTGCCTCGCCCAGTGCTGAAGAGCTGGGCTACACCTCTCGCATTGTCAGATGGCTGACGGGTCAGCAGAACTATTATGGAGGCTTCTCGTCCACACAGGTACAAGCCAAACAGAGGTGTGTGTGTGTGTCGCTGTATTTACATAAATTAGTTTATGATTTAGATTGTAAGTAGGTTAGAGAATTACATCTTATCTGAAAAATTCCAAATAGGTTTTCTTAAAAATAAATGAAATTCAGTTAAATTCCTGATAGTGAAAATCATGTTTGCTTTCAAAGTTCTGAAATATGATCGGTGCTGCATTACCTGTCAACAAGGGTTAGCTGCTGCTGTTACAGTATAGGAGTACAGCACAAGTTTCCAACCCAATCACTTGTGTATAACAGTGGGGCACCATTGTCAGCTTTTACTTTTTAATGGTGACCTTCCACCTCTTCCTGCTGTATGTGTAAACACAAGTGATTATATGTGTAAAGATTTAAAGTAACATAGAGTATTTTATGTGTGTTGCAGGACACAGTGGTGGCTCTTCAGGCTCTGGCTCTTTACTCCACTCTGGTATTCAATCCAGAGGGTTCAAGCACAGTGATGGTCCAGTCCCCCAGTAGTCAGCTGTCATTTGATGTGAACAGGGACAACAAACTGCTGTACCAGGAGAAGAGGCTACAGGACGTGATAGGAAAGTACAGCGTGAAGGTGAAGGGCAGCGCATGTGCTTCAATACAGGTCAGTCAACACTGGAGCTTTAACTGCTTCTGTTTGATAAATGCTCATCTCAACAGTCTTACAGTAGCAGTACAGAGTCTGAAAGTGCTGCATCTCCAATTATATGTGGTGTCTGTATGCAGTGAGCCTTGTTTCTCATTTTAAATAAATGAGCCAGTCTGACTATTCAAATAACTGGATTTAGATTTTGAATGAAATGACCAGGTGGTCCTAAACTCTTACAACCTGGGAAATGACTTGATGCTACATAAAGCCATTAAACATGAAAGAGGTAGACACTTTGAGCAGGCTCCCTTGTAATCTGGGTTCATTAGTGTAAATGAACCAAGGTTTGATACCTTGCGCCTGGTAGAAGAGGATTTTCAACTCTTCACAGATTTTAAAAAACGTGGGAGATCACAGACATAGTGACAGACTTGACGTTTGCAGAAAACCTTTTCACAGTGGTGATTCCAGAGACTTCGGATCTCAAAGACACACTTGGGTGATTCTTTTTCACACTTCAGGGTTATTTGGGACTGAATGCCCCCGGAATTGTCAGAAGGGGTGAATCAGGTCAAAAATCATCCAGATTATCCTGTAGTGTGCAGCAGCCCTTAATACAACAACCTAAAATCAGGATGTGTAAATGTGACTCCCTTGAAAACAACATGGTTCTTCTGTTTCATAAATTTGAGCAAAGGAAATTCTTGATATTCTATTTCAATATTTTTAATCCCATACTTTCCCTTGTCTCCCTGTTTCTCAGATTAGTCTTAACTACAACATCCCAACTCCGACTGAAGTCACATCCTTCAGTGTTGAGGTCAAGGCAGAGGCTGACGGCGCCAAAAACAAACTCAGTCTGTTGCTAAGATGCCTGTAAGTAATCTACTCCCACAAGTTACACTAATGATGGAGGTGTACTGTCATTTTTGTTAAACAATGCTCTGTAGATACCAGTGTGTACCTGATGGTGGATGAACCGGTATGCCAACATGCTCAAACATATCCTAACTGTGGACAATGGTGAAGGTATGGGACTTCACATCTTTATGGTTTATTGCAGATATCATGGAAAAGAGGAAAATACAAACATGGTGATCCTGAACATCAAAATGCTCTCTGGCTTTGTCCCAGATCCACAGTCTTTGAAGGAGGTGAGTTATTAGTGGAACTTAGACTAGTTTACATCCGTTATTGATGAGAAACCCAGTTGATTATCCTCTCCCCCACAGCTCAAAGGAGCCGTGCTGGTGAATCGTGTTGAAGAAAAGGATGATAATGTTATGGTGTACATCCAGGAGGTAAGAGGAATTCACAGTGAGGGTCAAGAGATAAGGATTTTCTGATTGTTACATATTGCGTCATCTGTCTTTTCTTTTTAACCAACAGCTACCAAAGGACATACCCATCAACTACAGGTTACGTCTCATCCAGGAGCTGCCAGTGCAGAACCTGAAGCCAGCCGTGGTCAAGATGTATGACTACTACCAGACAAGTAATTCTGACACTCACACACACAAACCCTAAGTCCCTTTACAGAGACCACATCAAGCATATATGAAGAAAGGTTATATTTTAGAAAAATTCATCTGTCCTTCTATTCTTCTTTTTCTCAGGTGACCAGGCTGAGACAGAATATATCTACACTTATGCTGCAGGTAAAAATACATGATGATACAAGAACATTCTAACCCAACCACAAAAAGTAATAATGTCTTCAATTGGTCAGAACCTTTCTCAAGAGGCTCTATGACCTGAGTCGAGAACATAGAGTACCTCCAACAATCCCCTTTTGAAACCACATTTAAATTAACTACATCTGGATTTTTATTTGAATCATCACCAAATTGCACACACTTAAAAATACTTAAAAAAACAGATTTGTTTCATCAAGATCCATGAATTATTCTCTGAGAAATCAACGGAAATGTTGAAAAGCACAATATCTCACAATGTTCAAGAAAGTGAAAAATAGTTCCTGGAGCCGCACCAAAATTGTATCGGTTCTTCATCACTGATGCCATATCTTTCTTCCAAGATTCATAGTAATTTGTTCAGTTCTTTTTGTGTAATGCTCTTAACTCAGCAGAGGTAAACATAACTTCCCTGGCAGAGGTAATGATGTCAACAACAACTCTGGACTTCACATGGAATATAATATACTAATATTTATTCTTTTTTTCTTTTTGCAGCTTGAAGAGAGGAGAGTTTTCAGTCTCTGTGTTGTCCCACAAACGAGCAGTTTAACACAAATGCTTAACACATTTCTGTTTAAATACTGTATGTGTTTGAGGTGAAACTAATGGAGAATAAAATAATGTGATGTGAACGTCCAACTTAGTTCTCTTATGTTTTACTGTGTGTTTTACACTGTTTCAACTGTTTGCTGGTGCAGCTTCAGCAGTTAATTTATTCATACACATATTGGAAAACACACGTGCAGGTCAGCTTAGTGTGGAAAGTTGAAAGATATTCACAAAACAAGTGTCCTCATGGCTGCTAGGGTGGAGCATATAAAGTACATATTAAGTACATAAAAAACAAATATCATCTCCATCCGTCTATCTATCTATCTATCTATCTATGAAGGTCCCATTGAGATACAACCTCTCCTCCTCAGGAGGTTTTGGTCCAGATGATCAGCAAGCACACACACAGCCAACAGATTAAAAACACAGTAATGACATATAAATATATAGGAATCAGTGGAAAAAATTAATGACAGAGAATAAAAAGCAACGCCATGGTCTATGAAAACTGATTTTAAAAGATCTTAAACATGCCAAGAGAGGAAAACTCTAAGTTTAGGATGTCACAATATGATAAATTCATTGTTGCCTTTGTGTGTTTATATTGGATGTATGAAAGTTATAATAAATACATTCATGCAACACATTTACCATTACTATTACATTATGGAAGAGGATGAATAGCAAAGAACTTTATTTGACTTGTAGTTTTTGAAAGTCACAAAACTTTCATGAATGAATGTGTTCAATCGTGGTGCTGTGTTGTCCTAGCTGTGAACCACAGAGGAGGAAACGGAATGACCTCAGTGATCTCTGACTTCGCCTCCAGTGCAAATTAAGTTTTTTTTCCTAATTGAAATGTCTCAATGCTTATTGGATGGATGGATGGATGTGACATTTGCAGCACACCCCCTAGGATTTGTAATAACACTGATGATTCCCTTTTTTTTCCGTCCTGTGCCATTATTTGGTCAGAATAAATAAATGACCAAATACCTGCTGAATGTGACATTCCCAATAGCCTCAGCTGTGTTTCGTGCTGAATAGCAAATGTTAACGTGCTAAACAAGATAGTTTCACATGATAAACATTGTACTTAAGGATCAATATGTTGTGTCTAAGTAGAGTCTGAGCTTTATAGGGGTTGAACTGCAATCTGATCCCCAAATGAGGGAAGCTTTTATTTTGACCAATCAAATGTGAGTATATATGAACAGAGATTCTTACAGACTACCTTAAATCACACTCTGTGTCATCACTCTTACCTGAGGGAGTTTTAATTCATTTGTTTGACTAGTCACAGCCTCCATGTGGCACCTGCTTATATTCCTAATCGTGCAATTAAAAAAATAATGAAGCCTAGAACCAGGTATGGACAGGCCTCTGACACAGGAGTTGTTCCCTGCCCCTCAGGATGCTCTGACTATGTACAAGTATGAATGAACTAAGTCCAAATGTCCACCTATATCTTCCGACGAGGTGCATTCAGGGACCATCGGAAATGCTAAAGTCTGCTTGCTTAGCCACTTCTGGTGGACTTTTAGGCTTGAATTGCGGGGCTTGTGGACACTGTGAGGACACCACACGAGCAGTATGGAGGCATGTTGTTTTTTTTCTGTTGTTTTATTACGTCTTAAGATAGGTCACTAATGTCTTCAATTGTTTTGGATTCGGCTGATACACTGTTTACCCCTGAAACTCCAGCAGTGTTTTGTGGACTCAAACACTTCACCACCCCTCCATCAGCATCGGGGTGAGTAGATAATGAGTGAACTCTCATTTTTGGGTGAACTATCCCTTTAACACCTAACCCTAAACCTAACCCTTCAGTAACTACATTATGAGATCAACATGTTAATCACTGTCTCTATTGATACGATGAAGATCAATCATGCTTCAAGTATCCACATCTGGCATGACACACACAAGAAGTCAAAAACTGGATAGTGAGGTTAACCCTCCCCCTGATACATCTGACCCAAAGCAGCAGCAGCCAGGCCAAAAGTGAATCTTACTGACTGAAATATCTTCTGTTGACACTGGTATTTTATGCAGTAACAACAAAAGAAATGTATTAACTCCACTCAGAATGACACACAACCACTGGAGGGCTCTCGAGCGAAGGGGAGCAAATAAGTGCAAGCAGAGAAGCTTAGAGTGGCTGATGGTCAATAAAGAGCAGGATAGGGGGTAAAGTGTGACATATGTGAAACACTACCCCGATTAGATTTTGTAGACATGTCCACTTTTAGTGTGTACATCTTGGAAAGAGCAGGAAAGACTCACCATCAAAGAAAAAAATGGATATGCAACCCTCACATCATCACTGAAGGAAGAGAATGAACATTCAAATGACTTTTGATATTCAAAACACTAGTTTATTCATGCAATAGTAACATATCATTCTCAAAATGTCATATTTGGAGAGAAGGATGAAAGAGCAGGGAGTTTACTCACCATCAAAAAAAGAAACAGTAGATGAAACCCAGATATTATTACTGAAGGAAATTATTGAAAATTGTCATGATTTTTTTCTTGCAATATTATGATAAAATGTCACCTCAAGCTTCTTTTTCCTTAAAATTAAATAACAATAAAAACCAAGTTTCAATGGTCACAAAGCAACAATAGTATTGATGACGGTGGTGGTTAACATGTATAAATAAGGTATTGTTGGTTGAGGCCTTCGCTTATGGCCATACCACCCTGAACACGCCCGATCTTGTCTGATCTCGGAGGCTAAGCAGGGTCAGGCCTGGTTAGTACTTGGTTGGGAGACTGCCTGGGAATACCAGGAGCTGTAAGCTTTTTCGAATTTTCTTTGCAACCAGCAGAGGGTGCTGTTGCTGCTGCTTCAGAGGAGAAACATGTTGGAAACCCGGACATTATTACTGAAGGAAATTATTGAAAATTGTAATGATTTTTTTCTTGCAATATTATGACAAAATTTCACCGTCTCTCTCCCACACTGCTGATCAGCTGAGGGGGAGGCCGTGCAACAGGACATATCCATGGAGCCACAGGAGGACAATGATGGCCGTAGCTTTGTGGAGGTGATCAGTGAAAAGCACAGTCCAGATAACTTTCCGTGACGCAGAGGACCTGGTATGGGGGTGGTGGTCGTTCCCACCGCAGGTCCGCAAGTTCCCTTTGACAGGTGAGCGGGGGAAGGAAAATTACAGGCTTTGTTAAATTAACAGATAAATATGGTTATGTAACTTTCAAATGAAGTTTAACAACAAAATACACTTCACACCTTTTATTGAATACTTTCAAATTACTCACTTATCAGTCTGGACAGACATGGCTATAAATTGCAACTTGACTGGTTGGCTGAGGCATACAAACACAAGGTTGTAATGTTATGTTGTACATTAAATTGTATGTTTAATTGTATCTGTGTTCATTGTGTTTGTATTTTTTAAATTATAGAGAACATTTCCAGTCTTAAAGGGATAGTTCACAGAAAAATGAAAATGTACTCATTATCCCCTCACCACTATGCCGATGGAATGGGGGGGTAAAAAACCCTAACATGCCTCCATAGTGCTCGTGTGTTGTCATCCAAGTGTCCGCAAGCCATGACATTTATATTTGACTTGAAAATAGCTAATTTACACCCTGTTTTAAGCCTAAAAGTCCACTGGAGGTGGCTAACCTAGCAACATGATGGTGAGTCCGAGGGTCCGTGGACGAACATCGTAGGAAGATATCAGTGGACTTTTAGGCTTAACACACGATGTAAATTACCTCCTCTGTTTTATTACGTCTGAAGAAACGGTCGCCATTGACTTCAATTGTGTCGGATTCTGCTGCAACAAAGTTTACCCCTCATTCTCCAGAAGTGTTAAGTGGACTCAAACACTTCACCCACCCCTCCATCGGCATAGGGGTGAGTAGATAATGAGTGAATTTAAATGTTTTGGTTCACTATCGATTTAACCCTTGTGTTGTCCCTGCTTCCCCCGGCTGTTGGCCCCCTCACATAGCCCACCCCATATTAGGACGCACACGTAGGGCAATAGACAAGTGAGCAGCCCTTGCAGATGTATTTGTTACACCCGTGGCACATGGTGTGAGTTTTACAGTCCTTTTTCCTGGGGCATATCTGACACCTCTTCCTCTTACTCGCCCTGAGCGGGGCTGCTGCTAGATCTATGGAGGAGGCCGGACGCTCGGGTCGAGCGTCGTAGTGAAGAGCTCTCTGTGCGGCGGCGGCGGCGGCTTTTACAGCCTTCACAACCGCGGCGGACACTTCCGTGCGGGGGATGCGCTACCTTTGTGCAATGAACGGAGTCACGAGAGCCTTTCCCAGCTGCCCTAGGAACACCCTCCACTTGTTCCGCTTGCCCGGCATCCAGTTTGGGTTGATCTCTCTCCATATCACGAAGGCGTTGTAGGAAGAGACGTCGAGAATGTTGTGAAAGACGACCAGGGGCCAGCACGTGGCCATTCTCCTGCAGCTGTATGTTCCGATCACCTTGTCTAGGTTGTCCACGCCACCTTTGTTGCGGTTGTAGTCCAGGACGATGACCGGTTTCCCGTCCTCGTGGTCGCTGATGTCGGCCTTGGCGTGTCGTGTGCTCAGGAGCACGACGTTCCTATTTTTCTTTGGGATGTAGGACACCAGAGTGGCGGTGGGCGTGAATGCGAACTTGGATGAGAACACCTCTCTTCCCTTGACCGCGAGCAGCCCGGTCGGGAGCTCGGGCTTGTTCTTCCGAACCGTGCCGACCACGGTGAGCTTCCTCTCCAGGAGCTGCCGCGCGAGTTCGTAGGAGGTGAAGTCATTGTTGCACGTGACGTTACGACCGCGCAGTCCCTCCGTTACATCGAGCACTACCCGCAACCCCTGGTTCCGTCCTGGGCGTCCGCCGCTTGGCTTTCCGGTGTACACTTGCATCTTCCAAGCGTAGCTTGATTTCACATCGCAGGCCACCCACGACTTGATCCCATATTTCGTCGGCTTGCTGGGCATGTACTGACGGAGCGGCCACCGGCCAAGGGAGAAAAACAGGAGGAGAAGAGATGAGAGGAGATGAGATGAGGACGAGGACTAGCAGCCACTATCTACACAACATAACATCATAACATAACATAACATTAAAAAAAACGAAAAAAAAGACTAACCTCTGAACGGAACCAGTTGCTCGTCTACGGTCACTTCGGGCCCCGGGTTGTAGAGGTGCGGTAGCCGCAACATCCACGCGTCCCAGACCTCTTGCACGGCCGCCAATTTGTCCGTGGCTCGTCTCGTGCGTCTCACCTCGCGGTCGTCGAAGCTCAGCAGTCTGGAGTACGTGTGGAAGAGTTTTAGGGGCATCGTGGCACGAAATATCGCCCGGCCGCTCTCGGCGTCCCACAGGCTGGCGGCGGCCTCGCCCCGGGACCTGTACACGCCCGCTAAGATCAGCAGCCCTACGTAGGCGCGCAGGTCGGTCTCGTCCATCCCTTTCCATTCGTCGCTGTATGTTCGACGACCCTCCCAATTCGTCATCTCCAGGATGATGTTCTCTACCGTCGGCGTGATGAACAGGCGGAACGTCGAGCCTAGGTCACCGGTGCGGGACGTCGCGTGGATCGTGGGGCCCCGGGGGACCCCACTTTGAGCCGCAGCAGAGGAGGAGGAGGAGGAGGAGGAGGAGGAGGAGGAGGAGGAGGAGCAGTGGCCCTCCTCTCGGCCGTACGCCCTCGAGGACCATGTTATTTCCCCGTTTCTTGACGGGAAGGTCTCTCTTTCCACGAGTCCGGTGGTGGTGGTGTCGCCGTGGTCTTCTTCTTCTTCTTCCAAGGATGACTACGACCCCCACTGGGTCGTAGTCTTCATCGCCGTCGTCGTCTTCATAGTCACCGTCGTCGTCGCCGTCCTCTCTGTCTTCTTCTCGGTCTGCTTTTCTGTCTGCTTCTCGGTCTGCTTCTCCATCTCCTTGTCCGTCCGCTTTTCAGTCTGGCTCTTTCGCGTCCTCTTCGGGTTCAGAGGATGGTTGCTTGGAGAATAGTTGTTGGAGAACCTGTTCTCTGGTGAAACGCTCCTGACATGACATTGTGCCATGGTCCGTGAGAGAGTGGCACACGGAGAATTCTATGTGGGTCTAATGTACCCCCCTAGATTTCAATTGGAATCAGGTGTGGGTCTAAATGACCCCACAGAGCACCACAGTGCCCTCTCTGGGGGTCTAAATGACCCCCCAGGAGAATCGAGAATGACAATCCATTGGTCTCAATTACCCCAGGAGAATTGGATAATGACAATCCTTGGGTCACCCTAACCCTAACCCTGACCGGCCAGGGCTTGCGTATGATCACACACACTCACGCACGCACACACACGCACACACACACACACACACACAGACACACACACACTCTGGGTCAATCCGACCCAGGAACAACACGAGGGTTAATGGCCACTCAAAGTGCTTTACAGTACAGTTTTTGCCATTCGCTCATTCACACACACATTCAAAGTGCATCTATGTTAAGCACTATTACACATCACTCACATACTGCATCGGCATTCATCAACATTTTTAAATTGAATTCCATCATTCACAAAAAACTATTTAGCCCCTTTAGCTCCAGTTACAGCTTTTAGTCTGTTTGCCAACTCTGTACAAGTTTTGTACATCGGTATATAGGCAGTTTATCAAAGGTCCTAGAGTTTTTAAACGGATGTATTCAAAAACAAATCAAATTGTGTGTGATGTGATAATTATTGTAAAGTTATTTTTCATTTCCTCTACACCATCACATCCATATTGGTATAAACTATGGGCAATCTTCACAGTCAAAGTCTGCACTTCAAGCAGACTCACTGGAAGTTCACAGAAAGTCAGATTAAGCCCCCTTGCAGATTTGCAGATCTGGACAGTCCTCAGCACTTGCAGACTTCCTGACTTTACGTCTGTTAAATCTGGACATTTAGATTCAGTCCATGTCTTGTTGCTGCATTGCATTGTTTCCAATGTTCTCCAGTGGTGGAAAATCTGACCCATAAAAGATGACATCCTAACTTATGCTTATTTTGGCTCTTATCTCCTTCTTGTTCATAGCATCAGCACTGACGGTATGATTTCGATTTTTATTGGATCCGCACTTAATTACACACAATCATAAATACCAGTCCCCTAAACATGTCAGATTTGTCTATCATGATCCATGAAGTCAACAAAAGTTCGACTATCTTGCACTGTTAAATAAAGTGAGCCTCATACCACATCCCTCCACCAGGTCTTGGGGTAATCAGTCCAGTAGTTTTTGTATAATCCTGCTAAATACAAACAAACGCAGATGAAAACATAACCTCCTTGGCTAATAATATAACAAAATATAAGAGTATTATTTAATATCAAATGTAAATATTTAAATAATAAAATCTGAAGTTGGCAGGATACAATACAGTTGAGAGGGAGAGAAGTGGTCTGAGGAAATTTGTGTGGTTTTTATATCGGTGTCACCATCTTAAAATCCCTGTCTGTAAATCTAAGCATCAAGGTCCCACAGAGGCAAACATAAAGTACCACCCAGAGATAATCTACACAAAGACTAAAGGAGTAAACCACAGCAAAAGTGCTTTCTAGTGACTGGTTTTATTAGGTCATGTGTGCGGGGGGAGGGGCCATTCAGTTGATTACTGAAGAGAATTTACAGTTTGTACATTCTAAGTGGAGGAAGGCAGTTTTCTGTTGTATACAGTATATAGTCCCTACATTGTCCTGTGTCGTCCTGCAGGCTGGAGGAGTTGTTCCTGTGCATTAATGAGTACAGCAGTTTCAGTGCCTCCAGTGTGGCGTGTCCCAGCCTGCGCCTGCTTCACATCACCGACAACAGCCTCCAGGACTGGGCCGAAGTCCGCAAGTTCGGCTCCATGTTCCCCAGCCTCGACACGCTGGTCATGTCCAACAACAACTTGGCATCCAATCAGGACAACAAAGACGTCCTGCAGCGGCTCTTCCCCAACCTACGCAGCATCAACCTGCACAACTCAGGTCAGGGGACACGGCTAATTGCTTGTTTGACACAGTTGAATATTTTACATGGTGTGGTAACTGTTTAATAGTGGTTTGATTTCAGTAGGAATTTCTCTTCAGTTATTCATAATAAAGCAAACATGCCAAGTTGTAGTATCAGCAGTAGTCTGACGACTCAATAAAACCAGATAATTTTAGCAAAAGAAAGAAATGACACTATCTCCTAAAAGCTTTGAGTTATTATTATGGTATTATTATTAAAGATTCCTCCAGGTCAGCTTTTATCTCATGATGGAATTGTTTCTATTTTGGATCAGTTGTGAATCTATTTTTAGAGTTCTGTTGAGAGTAGCGGGAACAGAAATGATACCAAAAAGACATTTAAATTGGCTTCAGTGCATTTACTTTGTCATATCTGCTTAGCCCGAGGAATGGAAAAACATCCTTCTTGAAAATCATTTTGTCTCAGTTCATGTTTATTAGAACAGAAACATATTCTGCCCACAGACTGAGATAATGTCATATTCCACTTGTTTTTAGGAGTGTCTTGAGACGAGATGTAAAAGGACAGCAAGAAAGGAGAGAGATTTTGATTTGATTTACTTTGAGCATTCTCTTTCTAGTTTTTCCAACAATTTAAGTCAAAAGACCAAAATCAAAAATGCCCTTTTCTGTTTTATAATACTTTCCGTATTATGTCTGTTTTATATCTAAAAATTATATCGTTTATTTTTACGCCTCCAAGTGGGCAACAGCCAGTGGCTGGAGGCATTATTATGACCTGATTAGAATTTGGTGAAAGTCAAAGATCAAGGTCATGCTGACCTTACAAAACCTTTTTTTGATATGTGAATGCAACATCTCAGAAACAACTTGAGGGTATTTCTTATGATCTGGTATAAATGTTAAGTTGGACTCAAAGATGAACTGATTATATTTTGGTGGTCAAAGATCATGGTGACCTCATGTTCTTGAGAATGTGATATATCAGGAGTACTAATCGGGGATTTCCTTACATTAAGCACCAATATTCAATTGGACTCACCGATGACCTGATTATGTTTTGAAGGTCAAAGTCATTGTGGCCTCACAAATCATGTTTTTGGCATCTGGAACATTATATCTAATGTCTCCCTTTAGGGAATTTTCTTCAAATTTTAGTCACTTGGACTCAATTAACTAATTGGATTTCAGTGGTCAAAGGTCACGTTGACCTCAAAAGTCTGGAAATAAAGTCTATGTAGGCTGAAACTGCACTGATTGATGGAGGCATACAACATTGGGGAAGTAATTATAGTTTTATGACTGTAATTCACCAAAACAGTGTAAGTTGTTTTAAACAAATTATATTCAAACAGAAGTAAATAGTTGATGTGATTGGGGACTATCTTTGGTTGTGGATTTGGTGCTGTTGTGGTTGTTTCCATTAGCACACACCTGGAATTAAAATGTGTTTTTTGTGATCACAAGCAGAGAGCTCTAAATACAGGTGTGAAGATCCGATCACGATTTGTTTGTGATCACCACATAATGATCGATACTTTTCTTAAAGGGTCAGTGTGTAGAATTTAGTGACCTCTTGTGGTGAAGTTGCATGTTGCAGCTAAATACCCCCACCTCACCCTCCCCTTCCAGTGGTAGCCTTCAGTTATCATTAAATCTCAAAAAGTGTTTAGTTTGTCCAGTTTGGGCTACTGTAAAAATCAAGGTGTCCTCTATAGAGAGGACCTACTCCTGATGTAAATGTAAATTATTTTTTAATATTAAGGGCTCATTCTAGGGTAAAGAAATCAACAAATTGTACAATTTAGATGAAACACACTAGTGAAAACATTACCAGGATTATTTTTTTTTTAAATTAAATTTCTGCCAATAGATCCCTTTCACCTTTCATCCCTTCTACACTCCCCTGCCTCTCTAACTCTCTTTCACTCACTTGTGCTAAAACTCTCACACACACACACACACACACACACACACACACACACACACACACACACACACACACACACACACACACACACACACACACACACACACACACACACACACACACACACACACACACACACACACACACACACACACACACACACACACACACACACACCACACACACACACACACACACACGTAGTCAGACTGGGTAAAAACAATATAACTTGGTCTTCAACAGAAATGACCTCCATGTTTGTTTGTGTAGAGCGGGGAGGTGAGATCTGATCTAAGATCCGATCACGAGGCACATGTGCCACATTTTAATGTCAGGTGTGAACGCACGCACTCAGAGCTGTCCACTTGTTATCGGATCACAACAACCATGTTAATAGCTATTCGATGCTACTTTAGGGGTCGTGGGAATTTACGGACAGCCGAGATGAAATGCTACCACTCTTGTCTTGCCTTATAGTTAGTTTTATGTTAGTTTACTTTTTGTTTGCCCTAAGTTGCAGCATTTACTATATTTCGTTTTGCATTTAGTGGCATCAAATTAAGGTTTTCTTTGCACTTGTGTATGTGAACAGATGGATTAAAAGCAGAGTTGATGAGTTAGTGGTGGTGATGGCGGCATAGGATATTGCAGGAGTGTGTCTTTAACCCTTAGGCATTTGTTTATTTAGTGTGATTTACCTTTCTTTAGATTTTCCCCGTCTTTTTCTTTGCTGTTTGCTGTGTGTGTTTTGCACTGAGGTTGTGATCACTTGCCCTGCAATAGCCCTTGTTGTTTTTGACCTACCTCAACAATACGTAATGTATGCTTCTCTAGAAGGTTTCTATTTTTCCAATTGTGTATATCTGGTATTGAAATATATTTTTTTATAAAAAAGGAATAATACAGAATTGTCTTAAAAAATGAAATTCTGACCAAGTAAAATTTTTTATATTTTTCAAATTTTAACACACGTCTCTGTATTCACTTGTGCACTGATCTTCGTATTTATGGGGAACCGTCTTTTAAGAGATAAGCATAATTGTGGGGATCAATCATGTTTATCCTGGTAGTATTGTTGATACTTTGGGTGAAAGCTCCAAGGTGATGTTGTCGGTGTTGGTTAACAATCAGGTAAGTAAGATCTCTTTCTAAGACATCCAATTCGGTTACATAATGCAGTAGGAAATCTGCTTTTTAACTGTTTTGACAAGCACTGCCCACAGCCTGAACCACATCACTACAGCCTAGTATGTTTCCTCTAAATTGAATTCATAAACCCACAGTTTGCACAATTTGTGAGAAAGAAGTTAATTTTTCATGAATAGACATTGACCAAAGTGCTGTGCAGCTAAAACAGGGAAGATACATTTTATTAAATTAAACAATAAAGTAGAAACTAAATAGTAAAATAAAATAAAATCACATAAATACAAGTTTCAACCTGTTTTAAAAGCCAGAGACTATGGTGAGGTCCTCATGTGGAGGAGAAACAACCGAAAGGGTCTGATCTCCTTCTCAGGACTTCCAGAAGCATCTGATCTGCAGACCTCAGTGATATTGTGGGTGAGTGTAAATTTAAAAGATCAGCAGATGCTAAGCTGCTCATATTAAAGCAGTTTCACGGTTTGTGTTCAACATCAACATGTTACAAGTCTCTCAGGGTCGAAGGTAAACCAGAGGTGCAGCAGATAATCTCAAAGAAAAAGTCCACTCCAATAGGCGTTACACAACGTGTTTGGTTTAGTTTTTGCTTTTACTCAAAAATAGGCTGCGCTTGTGCTCTCTCTCTTTTGCAATAATTAACTTCCTGTTTGAACAGAATAAACTATATGCAACAGAAGAGCATGGGTCAAAAAGGACCTGTTTGCTAAATCAGATCAGGGGCTTTAATTGCGTAATTGTAATTTTTTTACCAGTGTGAATGAAAAGTAACCTGAAGACTTTGTCATCAAAGTCGCTGTTTACCTTCAGATTATATGTACTTGTATCTGAGTGTAACCTGGATCAGACTTGATCCTGTTCCAGGTCTTATATGCCGAAGCAGCTGCAGAGAGTTGCGAACAGAAGGGGGCTGATTCATGCAGATACAAATCAGTGCCTGCATGAATTGCATGCATATTCATTTCAGTTGCATATATATGTCTATGTTTTATAAAGACTTTAGCAAATAAAAATAGTTTGAATGTTTTAAATAGATCGCACATTGCTTTGTGTGTTGTAATCCATCAGCAAAGTTTGAGGACTTTCAGTCCACAGGTTTACTTACTGGTGAAAAAAAGTCTACTTTGGCCTGAGTCAGAGATGTTAGCATGCCAAAACCAAACATCCCCCACTGGGTAAAGGGCAACATTGCAGAACCCAACAAGGATACCTGCAGCTGAGGTATCCTTCTTTTACACCAAAATTATTGGATGTACGCAGGTTTTTAAGTAATTGTAAACACACTAAAAAAGAAATTCACTCTTTTCGCATTGCTAGCAGAGGAGTTTGTCTTTCAGTTTTACTCAATAATACAACAGCATCTCTGACAATGAGTTACAGGAAAATGTACAAGATAAACACTTACACAATATAATAGCTTTAGAACATCTACACCGAGTAAGAATATTGTTCTGATGTTCCAGCTCTGTGTTCACCACAACGTAAAATCTTTTTTATAAATGATGTGAGATCATTTCTACTTTGTCACTTGTTATAATTTGGTCCTTCAGAACCTATTTTTTACTTTTTGTAGTTTTGAACTTATATACTTTTTGAATATTAAACTTTACCTTATTTGACTTAACAGTATTGAGACTGATGAGGGAAAATCCTCTGCACAGAAGTCTGATGAATAAGATGAGAAGATTCTTGGTCTAACGTGCATGCTGACAGTCAAATAAAAAAAATTTAAAAAAATAAATAAAAACCTAAAGGCACAATAGAAGCATTTCAGTGTTGTACCAATATCAGTCGAGGTCACGATACGTCATGATGCCAATAATCCTCATGAGTGGTGGGTTCTCTCAATGTTCATCTGATCGCAACACCAGACACAAAACATCGAATCTATGGCACCACAGCAGAGGCCGTCAGCTCTCTCAGTTCAATCAGGAGAGACTTGATTCTCAATTTAACGATGTTTATTTTGACAAACACACAGAGTGATGTGAATGTTTACAGTCTTTGGCATTTTAGACCCCTGTGAGATGTCATCAGGATTAGAAGGGGGTGGAGCAGAGCATCGAACAGGAATACCCCCCGGGGTCTAGACACTGGTGGTGGTTCATCAGTCAATCGATTGTTTTGGATGGCCCATATTCGTGAGAATTGTCCTATTGGACTTTGCCAATTGTGACATCCTCTGCCCTTAACAAGAGTAAGGAAAAACTACAAAAACCTATTTGACAGGAAAAACGTAGAAACCTCAGGAAAAGCCGCATGCGAGGGATCCCTCTTCCAGGACGGACAGAAGTGCAATGGATGCCACGAGTAATAGGTATATTGTCAGGCAGTCTTGTTGATTTTTTAGTCCGCGATCAGCTGCCACCATGATCGGGTGCCGCCGTAATCCACGATCCAGTGTCATGATCCACTGATACTATTGGGATCTATCATCAAGGTCCATGATCGCTGCCAACACAATGTGGGATTATGCATACGATCAGTTGAGGTCGGGATCCGGAAGAGGTGATGAATATTCTGCTGGAGACTGGAGGAGATTGGGGTGGAGGAGGGGTTATGCACGTCACTGAAAGACAGCTGACTGGGGAAGAGAGGAGAAGGGATTTTTAAAGTTTGACAGGTGCTGAATGATTGGCTGAAAGAGACCGTGGCAGACCTGATTGGACATTTAGGAACACCCACATCAGCTGATTAATATGCAGGTTAGGTCTTCCTGACTGAACTTACGCTAGCTTCATTTCAATCAGGAGAGACTTGATTCTCAATTTAACGATGTTTATTTTGACAAACAGAGTAATGTGAATGTTTACAGTCTTTGGCATTTTAGACCCCTGTGACATGTCATCAGGATTAGAAGGGGGTGGAGCAGAGCATCGAACAGGAATACCCCCAAAAGAAAGGAAGACGAAGAAGGTATATCAGGAGAAGTGAGATAATGATGAGTCTTACCTCGTGTTGTAGTATTCTAGGCAAAATAATACATGTTTTGGTAAAACAGACAATCATTATAACATTTATCGGATAGAAATATAGAGATGACCCATTAGAGTGCACCTGCTACCTGAGTGATAATGATATGAGATAAAAGGTCTGGAGACCAACAAGTAAGAGATCATAATTGAGATATTGAGGCGAGCAGAAAAAGAAATGAAAATATTTGTAAATGAAAGATATGTGCAGGTACGATATGGGATCTAAAATGTAGAACATAACTAAAGGTTAGTAGACATAAATAAAGTTAAGGTCCAAGATTAAATAATAAATGCTACAGAAATTATATATCGGTAAAGCAACCGCAACAAAATTTAGGTTGCTTGATACCAAAAATTAAGATCCACTGGACCAGAAGTTAATGTCGTGGTGAGTGCAGGATCTAAATGTAGAACTTAATAAAAGGTCAGCAAGGACCGAACTTAAATAAAAGGTAATTTGACCGAACTGAAATTAAGGTCCAAGACCAAATAAAATAAAAATGTCAACAGAAATTTTAACCGCAACAGAAATTAAGTCGCATGACAAACAGAAATTAAGGTCCGCTGGACCGAAAGTAAAACACAGTGTGCAACACATACGTCGCGAAACACGTATGGGGTCCTTCAGACCAAGCAGGGTCACCAAGACCGTGTATGCAATGAGTGAGGAGAGCGCCCAGGTGTATGTTCTGAAGAAGTTGCATGAGAAATGACTTGCTTTGCTAGCACAACTTGAACAGTGAGCAGATCAAACTAAACCACCACCAGTTGTATGCAAGATTTACCGACATCATGTTTTTTTTAAACTTTGATTCGAAAGGAGTGTGTTTATACGAGGACGGATATAGGAAGTGAAGGCGGAAGAAGATCATCTTCCCAATTGTACGGAACCAGAGGAAACACCTTGGTTGGCTGAAGAAGTAGCAGCTCCTATCCTGAATGCATGAGCTGAATAGAGTGCGGGCGATAGTTTGCTTTTAATTAGACTCTTTTAGGCTGGTGATAGAACCATGTTTTGTTTTTGATAGAGGAAGTTTCCATGATGAGGAATACAGGACAAATGGGCAAGTAGAAGGTCCATTTTGTAGAAGCCAGTTGCAACTTGGGAAGGAGGGGGCCAGCGCTTGCGGCCACTATCCTTGAAAATCCCCAAAAACTCACAGATGGAGTGCATTTGTGAATAACTGCAGAGAATCAGAGGGATGCACTAGCTATTTTTAGAAGAAAGTGACGTCACTAAGTGATCGTGCAGATGGGACCAGACGCAGGTCGGATCGGCACCTTCAACAAGCGATATTATATTATTATTTTTTTTAATTTTATTATTTAATATTTATTTTATGTTTAGAGCGAGATGCCGTGTCCCATAGATGGAATTTAAGAGCTTCATGAGGGATGATGCGCATCGCGAAGTGCTGAGGAGGAGAGCAGCTGCTGTGTGGCGTTTTAGCTGCGAGGGAGGATTTTGTGATGTCGCGAATATGCTGTCAGATTTTATTTATTATTTCAATTCTGACTGAGGGACACCGAGTGAATTGAAGTGTTTAGTTGGAGAGGGACGCACCTGAGCTCAGGGGAACTATCGGGGGGGAATCATCCAACAGATGAAAACAGGAGGAACTCTCAGGAACACGCGTCTGACAATTTGAAAAATATGTAAGCTGTTGCACTTACACCTTGGTCCAGTCACTCCGTGCCTATCGTTTCACCACTGGAGAGGAGCAGTGTTTGTATATTAACGCGTACATTGAACGTGTTCATTTTTTTTTATTTTGTGTGAACGATGAGTTGAACGAATCAGTTAAAGGGGACATAGCATGCAAATTCCACTTTGTTAGTGCTTCTACAGGTTAATGTGGGTATCTGGCATGTCTACCAACCCAAAAACTCTGGGGAAAAAACACTCGCGCGTTTTGTTATAGTTCCTCTAAGTCAGAAACGTCATGCTTGAGCGACTCGATTGCGCTTCCTGGGTATTGTGTCGTAACAAGGAACTGGAAGTCTCCCTACATGGTCTTGGCCACCCACCCCCCGTCCCCCCACACTCGTTACTTCCGGGTTTACACCGGAGGCAGCGCAGCGCCGTTCCCAAGCACGCAGCCTGGCTGTTCACACGGGACGAGCATTTCTCCGCTGGTCAGCCCGCGATTCACTCACATGTGGCATTTGTCTGGATCGTTGGGACCGGGAGGCTGCAGCAGCTGCTCGGGAGCGACCGCTCGCTCTCCCGTGCGTGAGCTGGAATTTGTGTCAGCGCCACACAGCCCTGCTGGCTGTGGAGGACTTCCGCAGTGTTCAGCGCTACTGTAACCCCCGAACCCCGACATTCAACGGGTACAACAACAAGCGGAGAAAGCAGAATCGCGGGCTGACCTTATATATACAGTCTATGGGGCTGACCAGCGCGGAGAAATGCTCGTCCCGTGTGAACAGCCAGGCGGCTGCGCGCTTGAGAACGGCGCTGCGCTGCCTCGCAGCGGTCTTCCACACTGCCAGCTGTGTGGAAGACTTCCGCAGTGTTCAGCTCTACTGTATGCCGGGTTACAGTAGTTACGCCGGGTTACAGTAGTTCCGCCGGGTACAGTAGTTCGGCCGGGTACACCGACGCGAAGCGCAGCGCCGTCTTCCAGCACGCAGCCGCCTGGCTGTTCACACGGGACGAGCATTTCTCCGCTGGTCAGCCCCATAGACTGTATATATAATCAGCCCGCGATTCTGCTTTCTCCGCTTGGTGTTTAATGTCGGGGTTCGGGGTAAATGATGGTCTTCATAGCCCCCCCACCTCTCTTTCTCTCTCTGTCTGCCTGCTTGTGTGCTTGTAGTGGATGGGCAGAGGGGGACATTTAATTATGTGATTGGGAAAATTAAAACTCCAGGACAACAAGGGGAATACAAAGTATGGGATGCATATTTGATAATTTATATCATATAAAATATGTAATTTATATCGTTTAAAATCATGGGGGGAGAGGGGGGAGGGGGGAGCTGGCTCATTAGCATTTAAAGGAACAGGCACTCAAAACAGGTCACTCTGTAGAGGGCTGTTTTATACAGGGTAAAAAGGGTGCTGTTTTATATGATCCTTGTGGTATTTTGACCAAAGTATGTTACAGACATTTCATTAAGACCCCAAGGAACCATATCAACTTGTGGTAAAATGGGCATGCTATGTCCCCTTTAACATATGAAGAATGTGATTTAATTAAAATTGATTTTATTTATAATTTTAGTATTATTTATTTGAGATATATAGATCATATTTTTTATTTATATTTTTATTAATAAATCATCGTATCAGACCATCAAGTGAAATACCAGGAGCGACAGAAAATGTGTTGTATGCGTGTGTGGGTTTCTCTGGTCACAGCTGCTCGGTGATCAGCGCAGAAGCTGCACTTGGTTTGTACCGAGTATCAGGACCTAATCACAACATGAAGTAACTTAATGTTGTTTGATTTGTGCCTGGACACACTGACCGGGATGAGAGTCTTGTGGCTGTTAAGAACTAGCTGTTGGAATGTACGAACTTCCAAGTTCGTGGATTTCAAATTGGAAACTTGTTGAATGATGCACCTGTGGCCTGTCGGTGCGCTGAGAACATGAGGGGATCGATTTGACAATTGAATGTCACTAAAGCTTGAGATACATTTGCTGCTTAAACCCATGTCCGCGTGGACAACCGGCTGCCTCGCGAACGTAGTTGTTCACATACTTGCCGATGTACTACGCGTGTTACCGGAGGATACCACTGGAGGGCACACCGGATAAATCAGACCGTGTCCGACTTCTGGAATTGCATGACGTAAACAATAAGCATGCGACGCTCTAGGAGGTTACTGTTTTGTTAATTTTAAGATCACAGCAGAAAATAGACAGCGTAGCGTTAATTTCTGAGGACGTGCACAACTGACCCTCCAAATGGACTCAGGATATGCGAGACAGCCATCATGTGCAGGCGTACGCGTACTCAATTAGAGGAGACGTAATTCGGGCCAATTCAGGTGGGTACTGCATTGCCCTATATACGCGCGTTTTAGTGATTCTGAAGGAATACATTGCTTCCGTGTCTCAGATTAGATCGCTGATTATGCCAGATAGCGTCGAGTTGTTGACTCTCCCGGGGTAGACGAAGCAAATTGTGTTGTGGTTAATGCTGAAGCACGAGGAACTGCCGATCTACGGTCTCTGTTTGGACGCGGAACGAGTGCGGCAGAAATTAATTCGCCGTGTTGGCGCTTTATCGCACTCTGGGATGGCGAAATGAGGCTGACTGAATTATGTGTTTTGCCTTGTAATACTCTGACTTGAGCCGTGCGGAATATCAGCAGACTGATGTGCGTGTGGCCACGTTCAGCCGGAGCTGGGCCGCTGAGTGACCTGTTCTGCACGGTGAGGACCGGGGACTGCAGAGTGGTCGTCCGAATATTATCTAAAGCTAAAGTGGTTGCAGGAGTGTTAAGAAGGACGATGTGATACTTATCTTCGGGAGGGGGCTTTGGAAGAAGTAGCTTGTTGAAACTTTTGCGACCGCGAACAGACGCGGCGGGGGACCCGGCTGGGGTCGCAGGATCGTGCTCCATCTGCGATCAGGTAGAATCAATGGACAGTTTACTTGAACGGCTGGGTCACGAAGCCGAGAAGAAGGCCGGCCTGAAGCTGGCATGATGCCGCGATGTTGAAGCTGAGTGATGAGGAAATCGGCCTCCCTGTGGGAGACTCGTCGGGTTCGCTCGGCGAAGGCTCCTGCACCGACGATCCGTAGGATTGAACGATCTCTTGGATGCTGGGTCCGAACCTCTTGGGGAATAATCATTGTCAGGATCCGACATCGAGATGAAAACGATGTGAAATAAGCTGGATGAGCGAAAGCTTGCGTTATGCGCGTCACTGAAAGACGGCTGACTGCGGAAGAGAGGAGAAGGGATTTTTAAAGTTTGACAGGTGCTGAATGATTGGCTGAAAGAGACCGCGGCAGACCTGATTGGACATTTAGGAACACCCACACCAGCTGATTAATGTGCAGGTTAGGTCTTCCTGACTGAGTGTGGGTGTGTTTGGAGGGTGGCTATTTAACAGACGCTGACTGTGAGGATCATCTCAGTCAGTCATGGGTCGTCCTGGGATTCAGATGTGGACATGGACACTCTGTGTCCTCTTGAGCTGCATGTGTCTCGCTCAAGTCCTGGCAGAACCGTAAGTTTGCCTGTTATTTTTTTTTTTTTTGTGTGTGTGTACTTTTCTTTTTGAACTAGGGTTTCGATCTTGTTGATTTGCTACAGAAGTTTGGGTTGGTTATCTCTGCGTGTGAGATCCAGTGTGACAGGCTGCCCAATGGCATCTGTGTATGTTTCTGTGTCTATAGGCATTACATGGTAGCCATCCCTGCAGTTCTTGAGGCTGGAGCTGAAACCAAATTTTGTGCGAGTCTCCTGAAGCCCAACGAGACTCTGGACATGACCATCACTCTGATTTCTGCTGAAATGAACACAACCCTTCTGAGAAAATCTTCCAGTCAGGAGTTTCATGACTGCATTGATTTCAAGGTCAGCTCATAAGAAAGTCTTTGATTCAGAAGACATGTTCATTTATTCAGTATTAACACATATTTCTCTCACAGGTTCCCCTGGTGCAGAATCAAGAGGTGTACAACTTTGAGGTGGAGGTGAAAGGCGACACATTTTACTCAAAAGAAGTGAGGAAAGTCAAGGCCACTGTCTACCAACCGATGACGTTTGTCCAAACAGATAAACCCATCTACCTCCCTGGACAAACAAGTAATTTAGATCTAATGTTCTATGTTGTTGTGCACAATATGCTGTATATCAGTTATAGACAGCTTTCTCCTTTAAAATCAATGGAGTGTTTGGGGTCAGGGACTGCAGATACTCGTCAACGCCTCAGGGCGTGATGGGAAACCTGGTTTCCATGATCTACGAGGTGACTCGATGTATGAATAGAATAATCGTGGCGGATGGTGACAGACTAAATATCTGACAGATCAATAAAGAAAATGCATTTAATCTTGTTTTATCATGTTTTGCTTTAATTTTACTCTGGTATTTTAATTTCAATTCAAGTTGGGTCTGATGTGTTGGTGGCTTCCTGAGGGAATCAGAAACAGAGAGAATGATTTTAAAGCCAAACAGTAACAGATAGTAACATTATCAGCTCTGTGCAGACCGCAGTTTAAGTGGCCTGTCAGGATATTTAGCAAAAGCCTCATGTAACCTCTTTGAATTTCTCAGTGCATTTCAGAGTCGTCACACTGGACAGCAGGATGAGACCCACCAATCGGCTGGTGAGTATTTGAACTGTCTCCATCTTGTAGATTTCACTCACAAACCACAGTATCAGTGATTCTGTGTGACAACAGTGCAGGTTTAATTTGGTTGACTGGGTTAAACTGAACATCAGTTATGTAATGAAGTGACAGACATAGATTTGCCCTTTAACCACAGTTACTGTATGTCTCTAATCGTCAGCTCCTGATGAAGGGTCAATAGTACAAGCAGGACTCCGTTTGCGGAGTCTATAGACCTGCAGGCCGCTAACACTAGTTTCTCATATCGCAACATGTTGTTGAAGAAAATAAAACTTAAAGTGCCACCTATGAGACTTAACAATCAAATTAAGTAGAAATAGAAGAGTGGGTTCTCTATGGAAAAAGCCTATTTTCAGGTTGTGTATAGTATAATAGCTGTCATCTACATTGACCTTGTTGGTCTCTGCATTAGATAATTGATAGCCACACATCAGAGCTTTAGCTGCTCGCTACTATTGTGTTGTTGATTTCCTACCCACCCTGTTTGGACACTGCATGATGAGATCAATGTAAAGCAACCTGTCTTTCAACAAAGTTCTCATTGTTTCTTTCTTTCTTCTCTTGCAGTACAATATAATTGAAGTTGAGGTAAGTCTAACATCCACACTATAATACACTCACACATTATCATACTGGAGGTAGAGGAGTTTTACATATTGGTAAAATGTAAACCTCCCAAAATCAAGTGCCCCACGAGCTGAGTGAACAAGCCAACAAAATGTTTCATGTCAGTATTTCAAAATTCTAAAACTTTAAGAGTAAATTAAGTTTTAAAGCTTTTGCTACCAACCTATTAAATTTGGCTTCACTGAAACAAGAGGGATTACATGTAAACAACTGTTACAACAATGATGAAAGTTAAATCTTTTTACATATTTGTACCTTTTCCTTTTTAAAGGGCCCACATTGTGCAAATACATTTTCTGAGCTTTTACTATCCGTAATTACTTGAAGGGGGTCAGTAGGGACCCTCAAAGTATGAAAACAGTCACTCCACGGACTTTTTAACTCAGTCCATTCTAAGAAATATGTTACAGGAATGTTACGTTTCGTACCTCCTCTCCGTGTGATGTCATCATGGAATCGCAATCTTCTCGCGACCCTATTCAGCCGACACCAGTCCAGCTTCTGAGGAGGGGCTCATAAATAATGAATAAGGCAAGCGAAAACAGCCTGTTCCGCCGGCAGCTCCAGAGAGGCAGAAGAGAGGACATAGAAATACACATTGCAGCAGTTTTTTTTTTTTTTTTTTTACTTTAAACTACTGATATATCATCTTAGGGCTACCAATACCTCAAATTAAATCACAGAAAGGTGTAAAATATGGGCCCTTTAAATCAAGTCCATATGTTCTGATCAGTGAAAAATCTTAATTCAAGTTGTGGTTGTCAACCAGTGTTCAATGATAGGGAAAAGCTATTCAATGCCAGTAAATGGACCTTTACAGACGATTTCTTATCAGACTAGATTCAATCCAAATTTTTTTTTATTGAAATGTTTATTTGTTTCTGTATATACAGTGTCTGTAATTGGACAGTGTTGCTAAGGCTTTTAGAGTAGTTTGAAAAGTAATACTGTATGTAGTTAAAGTGTGGGCTTATAGTTAAATTTGATCAGAAGGACAATATGAAATGCTGAGCAGCATGATGAGTGCTGTATTTCTTTGTGACATCCCTTTACATGAGTTGCATTTTTGTGTCAAACACATGTTCCTTCCCATTTATTTTATGAAACAGGATTCTAATGATAACCGAGTTGCACAGTGGCTGAATAAAACAGCCGATAGCAGCATACTGCAACTTTCTTACTCCATGAACTCTGAGGCCCAGGAAGGAATCTACCAGGTTATTGTGACCGTTGGCCAGGATAAAATATATCACAGTTTCAAGGTGGAGAAATATGGTAAGTTCTGGCTAGTTAAAAAAAAATCCCATTTCCATCTACCTGCAATGTAGCAATAATTTGTAACAACCATATTTCATCCACAGTTTTGCCTAAATTTGATGCAAAAATAACGGCAGCTGATGTCGTCAGTATTGAGCAGGAAGAAATAAAAGCTGAAATATGTGCAAAGTAAGTCAAATCCTTTGCTTGACAAGTGCACTCTCAAAATACTGTAACTCTGAATAAGATCCAGTTGGTGATTGGATGTCTCCTTTTCAACAATCACAATGTGTTTCTTAGGTATACATATGGACAACCTGTGCCAGGCAGTGTCAAAGTCTTCAGGTCTAACCTCTTAGTCGCTATTATGTTGCTATAGTTACTCCTGATAATCCAGAGGGACTGCCTGACATAACACCCCCATGCTACGAGGAGACAAAGGAGGTACAGTTGACAGAATCATCTCTCAGCAGGAACAAGAAGCAAAGTGTAACTGTGTTTTTCTGTGTATCAGTGTGGGGAAGGTGACATGTACTTCATTGAAATATTCATTTATTAATTTACTTATTGATTTATTTATTTATTATTCTTAAATGCCAGCATTAGACTGAGTCAACCCCGTCCACCTCGTTAACATGCCTTTTGCCTTTTTAAACTAAACGCTTTCCCTTTTTAGAACATAACACAAAATGGAGAATATCCCTTGTTCTACCACACTAATTGATACCTACCGCCATTTAATGTTAGTGGATGTTAGGGACATAAATAAATCGTGAAAATAAAAAATGCATGTTTGTGTATATATAGATATTTATTTATGTACTACATTCATGTTTTCAAACTATGTATTTTTATTTGTATGTTTATTGATATTTTTTAATTATTTATTCCTTTTTTATTTTGGCAGTTTCAGTCCTCAATACTCACGTTAATTACGATGGCATTTGTTAATGGTTATTAGGTGGTTACTTTCGTGCTCCGAACATTTGCCAGGTTAAACTTGCAGAACGTAGTTGTCTGAGAAGAGCATGACCCTCAGACTGTAAATACTGTGAAACTACGTTAAGTGAAAACTGAATGGAAAAAGAATTTAAATTTGAATTAAATCCATCTAATCTTATTTCATTTGTGATTTTTAGACGGGAAAGAGAGGTTGTGCCACTTTTACCTTCAAGATGACAACTTTCACCAAACTCGACCAAAAGGTGCTACAAGATTACCTGGATCTGATTGCTGACGTGGAAGAGGAAGGGACAGGCAAGTCTTTGTAATATTTGATATTTTATTCATACATCAAAGATATTTTGTAGCAAATTTATACAGTATGTTACTTGAACAACATGTTACATACATCCTTGTAACATGGAGGACTCCATTATAGGTATTTCACTCCAACAAATGAAGAGACTGCAGATTTCATATGTTATTGGAAAGCTCATGTTCATCGACACACCCAAGATTTATGACAAAGGATCAAATGTGGAAGGAAAAGTAAGTGCAGATTTTTTCCCTTGACGTCCTCACTGTCATTCGACCAAAGCGATGTGCATCGTCACTGACACAATGCTCTGCCCCTAACAGGTTAAAGTGGTTCACTTCAATGATACACCCATAGCTGACATGCAGGTCTTCCTGTTTGAAGGTGAGAGGTGGTCCTCACGTCTGCTGCAGAATCTCACCACTGACAGCGATGGTGTGGCCACATTCTCATTCTCCACAGCTGAACTCAATGGGGAGATCCACCTGCACGTAAGTACGAGATAACTCGTCAGCCACATAAAATCACCTTCATGACAATGACAACACGGCCCAAGAGTGAGAAGCTTAGGTGTTTTCTAAATGTACAGCAGCGGATCATGGGTGCACCATTGTATAGTGGCAATATTGCAACAGGAACTGTGTCTTTACCTTGACATTTAGCTTTTCTATGATAACTGAACTCACTTTCCAAAGTCTTCCTCCACTTCATCGTGTTTCTTTTCTACGATCTAGGTTAGTAAAACACCAACACTGGGCTACTCTGGTTATAGAACTCGATACTACGAGACTGGCCATCACACAGTGTCTATGACCCAACCTCCCTCTGCTGACACCCAAACAGTCAGCTCCCTGGAGGTGGGGAAGAAGACAAATCCACTGTCTTGTGACACACAAGAAGAGATCTCCATCAAATACACTGTCATTGGAGAGAAAGGGCCCTCCGTAATAGTGATCTACCTGGTGAGTTGTCAGTGAACTATTTCTCAGCTTATCACAAGATGTTTTTCACAGAAATATGGACATGGAAAATATATTTTAAAATGACATTCATATCAGTTTTTGACAGACTGAAAGGATCAGTTCAGATATCAAACGTGTTCAAATGAATGGCTTCCATTGCAGGCCCCTCGCATTTGTACAGAGGTTGTTCGAACTGCTTTTAGTTTCTTTGCGCCTACTGCCTGGAACTCATTGCAAAGTGTCTTTTTAAAAAAAAAAACTTCAGTTCCCCCAGGGGATTTGCATTCTTGACAGCCATTTAGCTTTATCTTCTTGTTTTTTACTTGAATTGTTTTATGTTCTGTATTCTCTATGCATCATATTTGCGTGTTAATTTATTCACTGTATCTGTTTATGTGTATTTTATTGTATCCCCTCAATTGACTTCATTTCAAATGAGGGCCTCCCTCAATAAATTTCGATTATAAATAAATGTTCATTAAATCAAAAAACCTTTGATATAAACTTGCATTTATTGATTCTCAACTGGTGGGTCGCGGACCCGTTTTCAGTGGGTCGCGGGCCTTTGCCTGGGCAAAAACAAATGTTAAGAAAAAAAAATCCTGTGCTTTTATTTTTAAGGGGATTTTTTTATGCAGCGGAGTGCAGCCTATTCACACTCCTTCACAGTTTTTGTTAAGAAGTGTGAGGAGTCTTTTTGAAACTACTTCTCAGTAGTTGGCACTTATTTATAGCACTTTGTAGTTTTGCTTTTTTGAAGAAATTGTACTTTCTTGATTCTTGTTGTTCTGGGTTTGTACCCTCATGGTTGAATGCACTTATTGTAAGTCGCTTTGGATAAAAGAGTCAGCTAAATGTAATGTAGTTGGACTTTTTTATTTCATGTTTGTGCATGAAAGCACTGTTGAGTCTGTTAAAAAAAGGCTGAAGTTACTGAATTGTTATATATTTTGTTTTACCTTGTGTCCTTAAGATGCACTTTTGGGTAGTTAATTAAAATGCAGCTAATTGAGTGTAAAAGGGAATATTTCCCTCTAGCATCGCCACCTGCTCGCATTTTGGTTATCATTAAACTTCTTTTTTTTGTGTTGGCATACACATTCTGTACTATTTCAGGTTCAAACTGCACCATCTTTTCATTAAATAAATTTGAGAAGTTGAAAATTTTCCTCGATTTGGGTCGCAGCTTGTCATTAAGGGGTGATGGTGGGCCCCGAAGCCAGACCAGTTGAGAACCACTGATCTATTGTGCCAGGGAATGAGGTTTTATTTTTTGCATGACTCATTCATTCTGCCATTTTGTCACAAACTCTCTAGGTCTTATCCAGAGGAGCCATTATCATGCAAGGATTTAAACAGATTGAAGTTCAAGACCTTCCGGGTGAGCAGAGACGGGCTTTAATCAAGAGTCTGGAAAATCTTATTTTTGAGATATACATGGAATGAAAATATACTTGTACTGCTGTTTTATTACATGGAGACATGTGGATGATACTTGTTTCTAACTTCACCTTTTAGTGACTGAGGGTGGAATATCCTTTGCGTTGAATGTGCATCCAGAAATGGCACCAGAAGTCCAGGTCTTGGCATACGCCGTCCTCCCCAGTGAGACTGTGATCGCTCACAGTGCTGACTTCTCCGTAGAGAAGTGCTTCAGTCACAAGGTCAGTATAGAAGAAAACATGAGGCACCAGCTGCGCTTGTCAAATGTAGGTGCAGAACGTGTTTGCTACATAATGTGGATATGTACCCAGGCTTTCCACAAGGATATGGAGTAGCAAGCCAGTTTGAGAAAGTAGTCAACAATTTCAACTCTTTCACTGTTACTGCTCAGTTTGTGTGTGCATATGCAGCCCTGTCCTATAGGAGGAGAGGACAGAGAATTTGAGCAAATGGGAGTGGATCAAAATAAGGCTTATTATATGGCCAATAATACAAAGCAAACAGGGAATTAGATTTGAGAGGCCACAATGAGCATTTATGAATCAATAAGCTAGATGGCACTTGTAGAAGCACTGATGTAAAGTGTTCATGTAGAAAAACCACACTCACATCAGATGAATTACTTTTACCTGAGTTCAGTGACAAACAAGACATATTGTGTTGTGATCTGTGTACGACAAGTTCACTTGTGTCATGATTCATGTCCCTCATCTGAAGCCAGAAAGTGCAGATCAACATCTCAGTCAGCCAATCCACAGAGACTAGATCATTTATGACAGCTATGCTGCTCTGACCTCCATCACCACAAGGAAGAACCAGCCTGAGCACAACAGGCAGTGGAGACTGGCAACAATAACTTTAGCTCGTAATATCCTTAATAACTGAGACCAACCATTGGTTTTGCTGCATGGGACTACCCTCAACAAAAGCATGTGTGGACTAAGTCACCAAACTTTGGCAAAACCCAAACTGTAGTGTGTGTATAAAAGTGCACAATCCCCCCCTGTCAGCAGTCAAGTCTGTAGCTCTCCACATCTGTCCTGAAGTTTGATCACGCTTTAAAATACAGGACATCAGCCATCATGAGTTCATTTATACAGCAAACTCCGACAGGTCAATCTGCCATGTGGCCACTCCCCTCCGGAACACATACCAGCTCCTTAAGTTTGTTTGACATTTGTTTACATTTTAAGTTTGGGTAGAATATACATCAATGTCCCACTGTCAATATTATAGACCTTTCAGTCTTATTCCAATGAAGTCAGATGGTGGGATGTGTGTTTTCTGTGTTTGTCAGGTGTCGCTGGAGTTTCTTCCATCCTTCAGTCCCAGGAGAGGAGACCACCATGCAGCTGAAGGCCCAGCCAGACTCCTGTGTGGAGTGAGTGCTGTCGACCAGAGCGTCCTCATCATGGGAGCCAGGGGAAGGGTCTGACTGCAGACAAGGTATGCTACTCTACAGAAGATGCTGACATCCTGGAGTTTTATTCTAGTACTCTCTTAAAATCTTTTCCACCATTTATAATATCAGTTACCCAGAGGCTATGGCTTTATGTCCTGAAGTGTTGAATCAGACAACACTTTTGGAGTTTCAGGGGGTAAAACAGTGTAGCTGATTAGTGACCTATCTTCAGGCAGTAATAAAGCAACAGAAAAACCACTTAGCCTGTCTCATGGCACAAGTGAACTAGATAATGAGTGTTTTGTGCCATCCACCTTTTGGTCGAAACTGCCCTAAATCACCAATACAGTCATCAGATCTTCATGCAGCAGTTTCCAGCTTTCAACCTTTTTTTTCTTTACAGATTTTGACTTGTTGCCTGTCACCAGCGTTTTATATTCCATATGATGTAATGATGCAGTAGAATGCTTGCGGGTGAGACCAAGAAGATATACATTTTATCTACGTCCTGCACAAAGGAAGTACTGATGCATTTTACAGTTTTCCAGAGTAGAAATCCACATACGAATAGCGTCATAATAAAGGATTTCATTTTTTTTTTACACATGCAGTTAATGGTTGTATGTTAGGCTGTTTAGAAGCGTTGGACTGAAGATGGCTACAAACTTGTTTATCCAGTGCCTCCATGCCTCAACTTCCAAAGGAAGAATACCACCAAGGCCACTATGGTAAGTATGCTAACTGTTCTGCTGTAGCAATGAATAAACTCAAGTAAGTAAGGACCACATTAGCATTTCTATTTCTACTTTTTCTTGTATAAGTACTTTCTTTTAAATAGTTGTAAATTATTGAAAAGTAAAAGTGCGTAACCTATTCATCATTATTTTTTTCCCCACATTGTGATTTTCTATAATTAACAATATTATAGACACACCATTGCCCCTTGAACCCCACCACTACAATATCAGTACATTAATAATTTATTTAATCGCTTGTGCCACCCCACCTCACATCTTATAATAGGAAAAAGTAAATAATGACAATCAGCAGCACATAATACAAACACAATAGTAAGTGGCTAACTAATGATAGTACAATTTAACATAACAGGGCTCCCCATGCTCCGGACATCCAACAGTCCGCTCTCTTTATATGTATTTGTTAATCATCCTCTGGATCAATAAGATTACCAACATCACCATTTCAAGATAGGAAGCCAGCGGGATCTGTACTTCTTTTCCTTTAACAATATGGAGGTAAACTTTCCCATCGACATATCTGTTGCTCATCTCTCTCAACCATCACCTATTCATCATAATGGCTGGTCAAATCATTTCCATCTGCAGCTTTGCTGGCGTTCAAAGACAGTGTCTAATGTTTCACCCATCTTGATTAGTTTCAGAATGCAGATCTCTCATTGATTACAACATAAAAAAAAGAATCTACTTCAGTAAAGTATCATGGTAAATGTACTTAAGTACAGTAACTAAGTAAATTTACTACATTACATCCCACCACTGGTTACTTCTGTCTTTCTAGTTGAATATTTTCTGGTTTCTTTCAGTTGTTGCATATGAAAGTGTTCCTGTAATGGCCCCAAGGGGAGTAGCAGAGGGAATGGCCGGGCCTGGTGGTCATGGTGCCCCACACTATCCTCTTCCAGCTATAGAGACAGTCCGTACTTTCTTCCCCGAGACTTGGATATGGGACCTGGTGGAAGTTGGGTGAGCTTGTATATGAATCAAATATTAGTATGAATTTACATTAATACATCGTTGGATGTATTAATGTAACTGAGTTTTTCTTTCTGCTTTTTCCCTGCAAACTATTTATTATATTATACCAGAGAATTATTCTGTCTTATTAGTGAGTCCACCTCAAACAGTTTTACAATATACTGTTAATTTTTTGTATTTTGTGTGCAGAACTTTTTTTATAAACATTGTATGGTGCAGAGGGAATTTAGAAAACTGTGTTCATCCTACCTGGTTTATCTGCAATGATGGTTTTATTGTCAAATTTTTTAAGTTTTTCTAGCTCAGTCGCTGTGTCTCTGTGTATTTGTTAATCCAGAGCATCAGGAGCGAAGAGATGTGTCCCTCCTTGTCCCTGATACCATCACCACCTGGGAGGCAGGCTTTCTGTTTGTCCCCTCCAGGGTTTTGGCTTGGCTCCTGAAAATCACCGTCTTCAGCCATTCTTCCTCGAGCTCCCACGATGCCTCCCTACTCCATCATCCGGGGAGCACTTTGAACTGAAGGCAACCATCTTCAACTACCTTTCCAGCTGCATCATGGTAAGGAAGTTTTAAATAACCTGTAGCTAATGTCAACTTAGCAACAATCTAGCATCCATGTAATAACATTAACTTTCTGATGTTTAGTGATTTTATGTTCTCCATCTTTGCCTGCAAACATTCACGAGTTGGCACTAAACACAAGCGTGAGGTTGAGAATGTTTTGCAGGGTTGTTGGGGGTATTACTTTGGCCAAATTCATGGTGAAAAATCTTAATTTGATTCCAATTTTGACTTATGAACAATGGAGATTCAAAATACTTCACTAACCCTTCTGTGGAGACCCTGAGAGACTCTACACATATAATGCAATGTTGATGATGCCCTTTTAATATATATTAAATTCATCTGTACACTAATGAATGTACATCACCTCATAATTAGTTATGAATTAAACAAGCATCTAATGTTTCTCATTTAAACAGTTGATAACATATAATGATGCAGATACAAATTTTAAAGATCAACATTGGTTCTAATATACTTATTTGGTTTATTCTAATTTTATTAGTATCAACGTTACTGAGACGATAGAATCAGGTTTGTATGTCTCGAAACATGCAGCAGTTTGAGAATTTGTTCACATTAGCTTCACATCAGCAGTTTAAAATATATTGTGTCTCTTGAACAGGTCTCTGTGGCGCAACACCTCCTTAATTACCTCACCCCCCTCTCCTGGTGATAAGTACACATCCTGTTTGTGTGGCAATGAGCGCTTGACCCTCAGCTGGAACATGTCCCCTACAGCTTTGGGTGAGGCTTCAAGCTTTCATCCACACTTTTGCCAAGGTAGTGGGATTACTGTGCCTGTTTCACATCTTTTAAATCTCTGTGAAATCAGGGAAATCCATCACAGTGGCAAATACTTTTGAAATTTAGTGGATCTGAGATAGTCTCAATTGAAGTTTCAAACAGGGTTTAATAGTTTTTCTCAGGGTTGTGAATGTGTCAGTGACTGCTGAGGCTGTGGAGATCTCACACTTCCTGTGGAAATGAGATTGTTGATTGTTCCAGAAAAGGAGCCGTATCGGCGATAGTCACTAGACCACTCATAGTAAAGGTAGTTGATATTTGTACATAATAGCAATGGTCTTTATTCCAAAGCCTTTTAAAATAAATACCAGTTGGAAACTCAACAACTCTCATTATTCCCTACCTCTTTGCCTCTCAGGCTGAGGAGACACAAAAGTGACAAAGACCCACAACCCTGCTGCTCTGTCCAAAGGTAAATCGACCACCACTTGCAAAAGGTAGTATACACATTGGTTATTGTGGCCTTTCTGCCAAGTTTAGTGAGCATCTCCAAATTTTCAAAAGTCATTACTTAAATGCATTTTCATACATTTGTCCATAAGAATGTAATATTTGAACTATTCTTCAAGATGGACCAATGTTTCATTGTATTGATCTTATTGCTTCATCAAGAACTGCTATGATTCAGGATCACTAACTGTTCATAAATCTAGATAGCGTCTTTGTTTGACCCTGACCGTGTTGAGTTTGTCTCTAAAGGTTGTTGTTCTCTGTCTGTACACAGGAAGACTTTGACAGAGGGAAATGGAGTTACAGCTCCCTGAGAATGTGATCGAGGGATCAGCTGGTGCCTCACTATCGGTTGCGTTAGCGGATAAACTCATTTTGCAGAGTTAACAGTTCACCTTTTTCTTGATGCCTCAGAAATAAGGACATTGATAGTAAAAGGGACATTTGGATATCATTGTCCTTCTTGAGAGATTGCATTGTTTGTATAATGCAACCAGCAACCTTTCATACATTATACAGAAAGTAGTTATTTAGTCAAACATTATAATAACTATTTGTATAGCACCTATCTAAACAAGGTTACAAAGTGCTTCACACAAAAAAATCACTAACAAAATAAACAATGAATTATAATAAAAGATGTTCAATTTTAAGGGTTAGGACATAAAAGGTCAAGACCTTAAATTTATGAAAACAACAGTTCCACAGCTGCACGTTGTGTTTGAATAACTGGAGAACTTGTGATTTCAAGGATATGCCTTATAAAGATCACAATTGCTATTTGTAAGAAATTCAGTACAGTTGAGGGAAAATACCAAAACTCCTTTAGTGCATGGCCTTCTGTGTCCTTTGTGTTTGAAGCTTGTTAACATGGTTTTATATCAGTGTCAAGTCATTTACATGTTTAGTGAGTCACTGTATTTATTGCAGGCGACATCCTGGGGTGAGGCCTGAAAAGAAACCTGGATGGGCTGCTTAGGATCACCGTGTGGATGGCGGTGAGCAGGGTATGGTGCTCCCACAACCCCCAACATCTACATCCTCCACTACCTGGCTTACAGCAATGACACCGGCCATCATGGAGAAGTCTACCAACTTCCTGTCAAGCGGTGAGCCTCAGTTGGCACAGCTGAACTAATCTGGGACTGGTGTGAACATTATGTCCTAATAAGCTTGTATTTATTTTTATTCTACAGATTACCAGAGACAGCTGAACTACAAACATATTGATGGGCCACAGCACATTTGGATCAGGAACAGGGCACTTGGTGAGAAATAACTGATGTACATAGGAATTATTTTATCTACCACCCATTCTGCTTCTCTGTGTTTCTGTTATGTGTTACATATCTTAGAACCGTTCATCTTTTTGTCACACTTGGCATGTATTATTAATAGCCCAGGAAGTGCCTGCCCAGTCATTGGGGCGGGGCAGTGTGCTAATGGCCAGTCTGTGAACTGAAGTTGATCATGTCTTCTTCTGAGTCCTCAGATAAGCTACAGCTGTGGTTAGCAACTGGCAATGGTCTGTGGCCAATAATATATGTCTGCCATATATTTTGATTGTTTCTTCCATTATATCCAGTTGTGGGTGCTGATCTCCGTCATGACAACAGTCAAAAGCACCAAGTTTGTTTTAGTGCTGCAATGCCTTATATCAAGTTGAATTAAAAAAGCTTTTATTTAGAAAATTTTTTTGACTGAAGTTGTGTCTAGACCTCTGAAATAGCTAACATGCGATGTATTCAAATACTTGTAATCATTTAAGATTGTTTATAAAGCGGAAGCTGCTTTATCAATCAAATTCTATGAAAACATTGAATTCATAATCTTCATTGCATATAAACCAGGTAGCAAAACACAGAGTTTTCCTAACTTCACTCTTCACAATAGACTGTTTATAAAAGCTCTGCACACAAACAATACAAAGTGACAGTATATTGCCAGAACATCTGAGGAGGAGTCACTAATGACCAGGATATTTCTATGATAGCTCAGACACCACGACAAAGAGAACATGCCATTCCAAACAGGCAGGTTTAGAATGGAGCACTGCATAGTTGGTAACTAATGCATGAACTAGCCAAACTTATGACCTATACCATATTGTGGTATAATTTCCAGTGTCATGAAGCGTGTTACAGAACAAGTGCGTCTCTTATCCCTTTTATTAGGTATTAACTTTGTTTGATGTCCTCAGGCTGACTGCTTTCAGTATTTGAGATCTTTTGCTGCAGTAAATCTTTTTCATCTACATTGACCAAAAAAGAATATTGAATCATCTAAAACTTGGCTGGAGGAAAAACAACGTAAAAATGGTTGTTTTGAACAGTCAGGAAAACTTTTTAACAACAGGATGGTGAGAGCTTTGTACCTGTTAGACTGTGATTAAAACAATATCACTTGAAACTGAAGAGTAGACATTTTATTATCAGAGTAATATCTTGCTGTACTTTATTTAAAATATTTGGTGAAAATCGTTTGTTTAATGGCATTAAAAAGTGAATGTGGCTGCAAGCACAAAAATCATGTTTGTTAAGTGGGTCCTGTGTGTTGCACGCACAGTGATACGTGTTGAATATTGTTCCCTTCCTACAGGGTGGTGTGGTCCTGATGGTAGCGCTTACTGCTTATCACTGCGGTTTCTTCAGAGATGAGGTAGATCCACTGATGTGTGAGTAAACTCCCTCCCAAACTTATCTCAAGCTGTTCACTCCAAACTTTTTGCAATTATAAGATAAACATATGCCTTGCACCAATCTCACATCTCTCCACTGATAAAAGAAAACAAATAATTGTTTGCTTTTTGGTCAAGTTATGTGGTGAAAGCACCCTCCTATGCCAAAAAGGGTGAAGGGGTCAACACTTAATCCTGTTCTATGCTGACAACCCCTGCTATGAAAGTATTATTGTGCATGAACTAGTATCCACCTGAGATAACACAAAGTGATATCACACATTGTGTTTGTAATATCACGCATTGGTGGAAACATTACTTCTGTTTACTTGAGTAACAAGCTGATCGACAGCCTCAGATTTCAAATCTGGTGGCTTTGCTCGACACAGCAATCCACAAAACTGTTTTGTGACTAAACTATAAATGTCGTCCTATGCTTCCCATTGTATGGCATCTGTTTCAGTACAGTATTAAGCTCGATTGTTTCACCAACTGCTAATAATTTCAAAAAGTTTACACAATTTAAGTAATTCACTTTTATATTATTAATAGTTTTTGTTTGTACCTAATGTTGGCAAAATCTTCCACACTTCCACCCTGTTAGTATACACTTTTGTTTTTATGAGTGCTAATTATCCTGATTCTAATTAACAATATAATATGCACTATTACAATGTATAAACCTAACTATAACAACAGCTACTTTTCCTCATGGAGAGTTCAGATTGAAAAACTATCTTAACACAAACAGTTCTTTTGGTTTGTGTTGTAGGCTATAAAATAATGACCTGTCTTTGTAGTGATTAACAACAGTAAAGTAGTTGTTTAGCTACTTCTGCATCTTTCTTCATTATTTAATTGAGTGGTTCTGAAGATGGACTGAAGACTCTTTCTACTCTATAGTGATAATATCTAAATTCTGAGTTTATGTTGTGTCAATTTACATGCTCTCAATCTAAAATAGCCATTACAGAATGCTGTGGTGAAAAACCTGTCACTGTAAGGTCCGCCAATGACCTCATTAACACCTACCACCACAGCTCTGTTGGCGTGCGTCTTACACCTGGCAGGAGACATGGAGACCCGTGCTCACCTCCTGCAGCACCTTGGCTACAGTTGGACACAAGCAGGCGACTGTCCTCCTAAAAATGGAACCTACTTACTGTCATAGCTGACCTTATGCCTGTATGTTTGTGGATGGATGTGTTTGGGGTTTCCTCCATTGGTCTCAGACAGCAACTTGAAACATCAGCCTCTCTGTCTGTGGAATCCAGCTCCTATGTGATGCTGGCCAAACTCAGTGCCTCGTAGTGCTGAAGAGCTGGGGCTACCTCTCGCATTGTCAGATGGCTGACGGGTCCAGCCCCAGAACTTCTTATGAATATAGTCCACACAGGTACAAACCAAACAGAGGTGTGTGTGTGTGTGTAGCTATTTTATAGTAGTTTATGATTTAGATTGTAAGTAGGTTAGAAATTACATCTTATCTGAAAAATTCCAAACAGGTTTTCTTAAAATAAATTCAGTTAAATTCATGATGGTAGAAATCATGTTTGCTAAAGTTCTAAATATGATCTGTGCTGCATTACCTGTCAACAAGGGTTAGCTGCTGCTGTTACAGTATATGAGTACAAGCACAGTTTCAAGCAATCACTAGTGTAACAACAATTGGGGCACCATTGTCAGCTTTTACTTTTTTAATGGTGACCTTCCACCTCTTCCTGCTGTATGTGTAAACACAAGTGATTATATTGTAAAAATTTAAAGTAACAGGTACATGTGTGTTGCAGGACACAGTGGTGGCTCTTCCAGGCTCTGTCTTCTCCACTCTGGTATTCGTCCAGAGGGTTCAAACACAGTGATGGTGCAGTCCCCAGTAGTCAGCTGTCATTTGATGTGAACAGGGACAACAAACTGCTGTACCAGGAGAAGAGGCTTTACAGGACGTGATAGAGAAGTACAGCGTGAAGGTGAAGGTAGCGCGTAGCTATGCAGGTCAGTCAACACTGGAGCAACTTGCTTCTGTTTGTTAAATACTCACCTCAACAGTCTTACAGTAGTAGTGCAGAGAATCTGCAGAAAGTGCTGCATCCATTATATGTGGTGTCTGTATGCAGTGAACTTTGTTTCTCATTTTAAATAAATGAAGCCAGTCTGACTATTCAAATAACTGGATTTTGAATGAAATGACCAGTCGGTCCTAAACTCTTACAACCTGGAAATGACTTGATGCTACCATAAAGCCATTAAGCCTTAGAAAAGAGGTGAACACTTTGAGCAGAGTACTTGTAATCTCGGTTCGTTACAGACAAGGTTTGTTCATAGCCTGGTAAGAGGATTTTCAACTCTTCAACGATTTTAAAAATGTGGGAGATCACAGACATAGTGGCAGACTTGACGTTTGCAGAAAACCTTTTCACAGTGGCGATTCCAGAGACTTCGGATCTCAAAGACACACTAGGTTGTCCATTACTGCCACCTTCTGAACTGGAGTGCTGAAAACTTGCATGCGGGTTTCTGTCGGAGCCAATTATCGTGAAAATAAAACAGATTTGATATTCAAGATCGGGGAGGCTCTCACTCAATCTGTAGAACTAAGGTCATTTTGCATAACCATCACACTTCAGGGTTATTTGGGCAGATAATCGGCAGAGACTGAATGATTACCACATTTTTGTCCAGAGAAGGGGCTTTGAATCCAAGTCCAAAATCATCAGATTCTCCTGTGTGCAGCAGCCCTTAATACAACAAACTAAATCGGGATGTGTAAATGTGACTCCCTTGAAAACAACATGGTTCTTCTGTTTCATAAATTTGGCTCAAAATTCTTGATATGGTGTTTCTGTATTTTTAATCCCATCTTTCCCTTGTCTCTGTTTCTCAGATTAATCCCCAACTACCAACATCCCAACTCAGACTAAATCATCCTTCAGTGTTGAGGTCAGAGGCAGAGGCTGGCGGCGCCAAGAAGCAAACTCAGTCTGTGATAGATGCCTGTAGTAATCTACTCCCACAAGTTACACTAATGATGAGGTGTACTGTCATTTTGTTAAACAATCCTCTGTAGATACCAGTGTACCTGATGGTGGATGAACCGGTGGCCAACATGCTCAAACATATCTAACTGTGGACAATGGTGAAGGTATGGGACTTCTTTATGGTTTATTGCGATATCATGGAAAAGAGGAAAATACGAACATGGTGATCCTGAACATCAAAATGCTCTCTGGCTTTGTCCCGAATCCACAGTCTTTGAAGGAGGTGCATTTATTAGTGGAACTTGAACTGGATTTTACATCCGTTATTGATAGAGAAACCCAGTTGATTATCCTCTCCCCCACAACTCCCAAAGGGCGCCCCGTGCTGGTGAATCGTGTTGAAGAAAAGGATGATCATGTTATGGTGTACATCCAGGAGGTAAGAGGAATTCACAGTGGTCAAGAGATAAGGATTTTTCTGATTGTTACATATTACGTCATCTGTCTTTTCTTTTAACCAACAGCTACCAAAGACATACCCATCAACACAGGTTACGTCTCATCCCGGGGCGCAGTGCAGGGCCTGAAACCAGCCGTGGTCAAGATGTATGACTACTACCAGACCGTGGTAGCTCTTTCAAACCTAAGTCCTTTGAGAACCATCAAGCATATATGAAAGGTTATATTTTAGAAAAATCCATCTGTCCTTTAATTCTTTTTTCTCAGGTGACCAGGCTGAGACAGAATATATCTACACTTATGCTGCAGGTAACAATACATGATGATACAAGAACATTCTAACCCAACCACAAAAGTAATAATGTCTTTAATTGGTCAGACGCTACTCAAGAACCTCTATGACCTAGTCGAAAACATAGAGTACCTCCACAAAGACAGCAAATCCCCTTTTTGAAACCATATTTAAATTAACTACATCTGGATTTTTTATTTGAATCAATGCCAATTGCACAAACTTAAAAATATCAGTCCCTAAAAAAACATTTGTTTCATCAAGATCCATGAATTATTCTCTGAGAAATCAACAAATATTGAAGCTTAATATCTCACAATGTGGTAAAAAAGTGAAAAGCTGGTTCCTGGAGCACTTTGCCAAAAGTTGTGTCGGTTCTTCTCCTACGATACCATATCTTTCTTCCAAGATTCATTGTAATTTGTTAAGTTCTTTGTGTAATGCTCTTAACTCAGCAGAGGTAAACGTAACTTCCTTGGCAGAGGTAATGATGTCAACAACAACTCTGGACTTCATGAATATAATATACTAATATTTATTCTTTTTTCTTTTGCAGCTTCAAAGAGAGAGAGTTCGTCCCTGTGTTGTCCCACAAACAAGCAGTTTAACACAAATGTACTCACAGCTCTGTCTAAATACTGTATGTGTTTGAGGTGAAACTAATGGAGAATAAAATAATGTGATGTGAACGTCCAACTTAGTTCTCATGTTTTACTGTGTGTTTTACACTGTTTCAACTGTTGCTAGTGCAGGTTCAGCAGTTAATTTATTCATACACATATTGGAAAACACAAATGCAGGTCAGCTTAGTGTGGAAAGTTGATAGATATTCACAAAACAAGTGTCCTCATGGCTGCTAGGGTGGAGCATATTAAGTACATAAAAAACAAATATCATCTCCATCTGTCCATCTATCTCTCCTCCTCAGGAGGTTTTGGTCCAGATGATCAGCAAGCACACACACAGCCAACAGATTAAAAACACAATGTGGCAATATTACATATAAATATATAGCAATCAGTGGAAAAAATGACTGATGGAGAATAAAAAGCAACATACATGGTCTGTAAACTGATTTTAAAAGATCTTAAACATGCCAAGAGAGAAACTCTAAGTTTTGGGGATGTCCTAATATAGATAAATTCATTGTTGCCTTTGTGTGTTTATGTTGGATGTATGAGGATTATAATAAGCCATTCATACAGCTTTATTTACTATTACATTATGAAAAGGATGAATGGCAAGAACTTTATTTGACTTGTAGTATTTGAAAGTCTAAAAACTTTCACATGAATGTGTTCATTGGTGCTGTGTTGTCTGGCTGTGAACCACAGAGGAGGAAACGTAATGACCTCAGTGATCTCTGACTTCGCCTCAGTGCAAATTAAGTTTTTTTTTTTTTTTTTTTCCTAGTGAAATGTCTCAATGCTTATTGGATGGATGGATAACGACATTTGCTTTTTACCTAAGGATTTGTAATAACACTGCAGTGATTCCCTTTTACCCATCCTGTGCCATTATTAAGGTCCAGAATAAACAATAAATGATAAATACACCGTGAATGTGACATTCCAATAGCCTCAGCTGTGCTTCGTGCTGAATAGCAAATGTTAACATGCTAAACGAAATAGTTTCACATGGTAAACATTGTACTTGAGATCAATATATTTGTGTCTAAGTAGAGCCTGAGCTTTACAGGGTTGAACTGCAATCTGATCCCCAAATGGGGAAGCTTTATTTTGACCAATCAGAATTTGAGTATATATGAACAGATTCTTACAGACTGCAACCAAATCACACTCTGTGTTATCACTCTTACCTGAGGGAGTTTTAATTCATTGTTTGACTAGTCACAACCTCCATGTGGCACCTGCTCATATTCCTAATCGTGCAATTAAAAAAATAATGAAGCCTAGAACAGGTATGGACAGGCCTCTGACACAGGAGTTGTTCCTGCCTCAGGATGCTCTGACTATGTACAAAGTATGGGTGAACTAAAGTCCAAATGTCCACCTATATCTTCCGACGATGTGCATTCAGGGACCATCGGAAATGCTAAAGTCTACATTAATATTCTAGGGAGCAGGTTTGAAGCAATTGCGGGAACTTGTGGACACTGAGGTTTCTGAGAGCAGTATGGAGGCATGTTGTTTTTTCTGTTTTAATGCGATCTTAGATAGGTCACTAATGTCTTAAATTGTTTTGGATTCGGCTGATACCTGAAACACCCCTGAAACTCCAGCAGTTTGTGGACTCAGAAGCATACCACCCCTCCATCCCAGCATAGGGGGTGGGCAGATAATAATTGAACTCTCATTTTTGGAGTGAACTATCCCTTTAACACCTAACCCTAAACCTAACCCTTCAGTAACTGCATTATGAGATCAACATGTTAATCACTGTCTCTACTGATACGATGAAGATCAATCATGCTTCAAGTATCCACATCTGGCATGACACACACAAGAAGTCAAAAACTGGATAGTGAGGTTAACCCTCCCTGATACATCTGACCCCAAGCAGCAGCAGCCAGGGCAAAAGTGAATCTTACTGACTGAAATATCTTCTGTTGACACTGGTATTTATGCAGTAACAACAAAAGAAATGTATTAACTCCACTCAGAATGACACAACCACTGGAGGGCTCTCGAGAGTGAAGGGGAGCAAATAAGTGCAAGCAGAGAAGCTTAGAGTGGCTGATGGTCAATAAAGAGCGGGATAGGGGGTAAGAAGTGTGACATGTGAAACACTACGATTAGATTTTGTAGACATGTCCACTTTAGTGTACATCTTGGAAAAAGGCAGGAAAGACTCACCATCAAGAGAAAAAAAAGGATATGCAACCCTCACATCATCACTGAAGGAAGAGAATGAACATTCAAATGACTTTTGATATTCAAACACTACTTTATTCATGTAATATTAACATATCATTCTCAAAATGTCATATTTGGAGAGAAGGATGAAAGAGCAGGGAGTTTACTCACCATCAAAAAAAGAAACAGTATATGAAACCCGGATATTATTACTGAAGGAAATTATTGAAAATTGTCATGATTTTTTTCTTGCAATATTATGACAAAATTTCACCGTCTCTCTCCCACACTGCTGATCAGCTGAGGGGGAGGCCGTGCAACAGGACATATCCATGGAGCCACAGGAGGACAACGATGGCCGTACCTTTGTGGAGGTGATCAGTGAAAAGCACAGTCCAGATAACTTTCCGTGCTGCAGAGGACCTGGTATGGGGGTGGTGGTCGTGCCCACCGCGGGTCTCAAGTTCCCTTTGACAGGTGAGCGGGGTAAGGAAAATTACAGGCTTTGTTAAATTAACAGATAAATATGGTTATGTAACTTTCAAATGAAGTTTAACAACAAAATACACTTCACATCTTTTATTGAATACTTTCAAATTACTCACTTATCAGTCTGGACAGACATGGCTATAAATTGCAACTTGACTGGTTGGCTGAGGCATACAAACACAAGGTTGTAATGTTATGTTGTACATTAAATTGTATGTTTAATTGTATCTGTATTAATTGTTTGTATTTTTGAAATTATATAGAACATTTCCAGTCTTAAAGGGATAGTTCACAGAAAAATGAAAATGTACTCATTATCCACTCACCCATACGTGTGTTGTCATCCAAGTGTCCGCAAGCCATGACCTTTATATTTGACGAGAAAATAGTTAAATTACACCCTGTTTTAAGCCTAAAAGTCCACTGGAGGTGGCTAACCTAGCAACATGATGGTGAGTCCGAGGGTCCGTGGACGAACCTCGTAGGAAGATATCAGTGGACTTTTAGGCTTAAGACACGGTGTAAATTACCTCCTTTCGAGCCGGATATGAATGTCAGGGCTTGCGGACACTTGGATGACACCACAGGAGCAGTATGGAGGCATGTTGTGTTTTTTCTGTTGTTTTATTACGTCTGAAGAAACGGTCGCCATTGACTTCAATTGTATCGGATTCTGCTGCAACAAAGTTTACCCCTGATACTCCAGAAGTGTTAAGTGGACTCAAACACTTCACCCACCCCTCCATCGGCATAGGGGTGAGTAGATAATGAGTGAATTTTTCGGTTCACTAGCTATTTAACCCTTGTGTTGTCCCTGCTTCCCCCGGCTGTTGGCCCCCTCACATAGCCCACCCCATATTAGGACGCACACATAGACAAGTGAGCAGCCCTTGCAGATGTATTTGTTACACCCGCGGCACACGGTGTGAGTTTTACAGTCCTTTTTCCTGGGGCATATCTGACACCTCTTCCTCTTACTCGCCCCGAGCGGGGCTGCTGCTAGGGCTATGGAGGAGGCCGGACGCTCGGGTCGAGCGTCGTAGTCAAGAGCTCTCTGTGCGGCGGCGGCGGCTTTTACAGCCTTCACAACCGCGGCGGACGCTTCCGTGCGGGGGATGCGCTCCCTTGGTGCGATGAACGAGAGTCACGAGAGCCTTTCCCAGCTGCCCTAGGAACACCCTCCGCTTGTTCCGCTTGCCTGGCATCCAGTCTGGGTTGATCTCTCTCCATATCACGAAGGCGTTGTAGGAAGAGACATCGAGAATGTTGTGAAAGACGACCAGGAGCCAGCACGCGGTCATCCTCCTGCAGCTGTACGTTCCGATCACCTTGTCTGGGTTGTCCATGCCACCTTTGTTGCGGTTGTAGTCCAGGACGATGACCGGTTTCCCATCCTCGCGGTCGCTGATGTCGCCCTCGGGGTGCCGTGTGCTCAGGAGCACCACATTCCTGTTTTTCTTTGGGATGTAGGACACCAGAGTGGCGGTGGGCGTGAATGCGAACTTGGATGAGAACACCTCTCTTCCCTTGACCGCGAGCAGCCCGGTCGGGAGCTCGGGCTTGTTCTTCCGAACCGTGCCGACCACGGTGAGCTTCCTCTCCAGGAGCTGCCGCGCGAGTTTGTTGGAGGTGAAGTAATTGTCGTACATGACGTTACGACCGTGCAGTCCCTCCGTTACATCGAGCACTACCCGCAACCCCTGGTTCCGTTCTGGGCGCCCGGCGCTCGGCTTTCCGGTGTACACTTGCATCTTCCAAGCGTAGCTTGATTTCGCATCGCAGGCCACCCACGACTTGATCCCATATTTCGCCGGCTTGCTGGGCATGTACTGACGGAACGGACACCGGCCTAGGGAGAAAAACAGGAGGAGATGAGATGAGGACGAGGACTAGCAGCTGCTATCTACATAACATCATAACATAACATAACATAATAATAATATTTGTCCGTGGCTCGTCTGGTGCGTCTCGTCTCGCGGTCGTCGAAGCGCAGCAGTCTGGAGTACGTGTGGAAGAGTTTTAGGGGCATCGTGGCACGAAATATCGCCCGGCCGCTCTCGGCGTCCCACAGGCTGGCGGCGGCCTCGCCCCGGGACCTGTACATGCCCGCTAAGATCAGCAGCCCTACGTAGGCGCACAGGTCGGTCTCGTCCATCCCTTTCCATTCGTCGCTGTATTTTCGACGACCCTCCCGATTCGTCATCTCCAGGATGATGTTCTCTACCGACGGCGTGATGAACAGGTGGAACGTCGAGGCTAGGTCACCGGTGCGGGACGTCGCGTGGATCGTGGGGCCCCAGGGGACCCCGCTTTGAGCCGCAGCAGAGGAGGAGGCCGTACGCCCTCGAGGACCATGTTATTTCCCCGTTTCTTGACGGGAAGGTTTCTCTTTCCACGAGTCCGGTGGTGGTGGTGTCGCCGTGGTCTTGTCCTTCTTCTTCTTCCAAGGATGACAAATCTGCAGAAGCATCACCCACTGGGTCGTAGTCCTCGTCGCCGTCGTCGTCTTCGTAGTCACCGTCGCCGTTGGCCCCACAGAGCACCACAGCGCCCTCTCTGGGGGTGTAAATGACCCCCCAGGAGAATTGGATAATGACAATCCTTGGGTCACCCTAACCCTAACCCTGACCGGCCAGGGCTTGCGTATGATCACACGCACGCACTCACGCACGCGCACACACACAGACACACACACACTCTGGGTCAATCCGACCCAGGAACAACACGAGAGTTAATGACCACTCAAAATGCTTTACAGTACAGTTTTTGCCATTCGCTCATTCACACACACATTCAAAGTGCATCTATGTTAAGCACTATTACACATCACTCACATACTGCATCGGCATTTATCAAAATTTTTAAATTGAATTCCATCATTCACAAAAAACTATTTTGCCCCTTTAGCTCCAGTTATAGCTTTTAGTCTGTTTGCCAACTCTACAAGTTTTGTACATAGGTATATAGGCAGTTTATCAAAGGTCCTAGAGTTTTTAAACGGATGTATTCAAAAACAAATCAAATTGTGTGTGATGTGATCATTATTGTTAAGTTATTTTTCATTTCCTCTACAGTGTTCAATTGTTAAGAGGTCACTAACAGGCGGACCGCGGTCCGAGTCCGGACCCAGAAGCCGTCCCGTACGGACCCTGACCTACAGCCAAAACAGAAGGTTATGATTTAAAACCTGACGGGGCGCTTCTATTTGTAACCGGCGCAGCTTTTGTAGTCTTTACGGTAGTGGTTTAGCGGATGAGGAAATGCACAGACCAATTGCATGCGAGTTAAGCCAATCAAGTCTGTGCATTCCAGGCGGTAAACATTGCGACTCTACAGTGCAGACAGATGAGAGAGTTAGAGGCAAGTTACACATGAAAAGACGGTAGAAAGAAAAAGAAAGATAGCGATACAGGTAGAGAAAACAAAGGGAGAGATACAGAGGAGTGAGCCGGAGAAAGTTGAGAAACAGAGGAGTGAGACGGAGAAAGTTGAGAAACAGAGGAGTGAGACGGAGAAAGGGAGAGAAACAGAGGAGTGAGACGGTGAAAGGGAGAGAAACAGAGGAGTGAGACGGAGAAAGTTGACAAACAGGAGTGAGACGGTGAAAGGGAGAGAAACAGAGGAGTGAGACGGAGAAAGGGAGAGAAACAGTGAGACGGAGAAAGGGAGAGAAACAGAGTTGTGAGACGGTGAAAGGGAGAGAAACAGAGTGAGACGGAGAAAGTTGAGAAACAGGAGTGAGACGGTGAAAGGGAGAGAAACAGAGGAGTGAGACGGTGAAAGTTGAGAAACAGGAGTGAGACGGAGAAAGGGAGAAAAAATACGAAAAAAGTGGGGGAGTGGGATATAAGAGGGGAAAAAGTGATTCTAAAACTGTTCAATTGTTAAGATGTGTTGAGATTTATTATCTGTAAAATTGGTTGAGACTTTTGAGTCAAGATGTGAAACAGAAAAAGGGAAATTCAAGCTTTTGCTCCCTTTATTTTATTTTTCTGAAGTTAAGCCCTTTATTTGAACATGCACAATTTTCACATTTTATTTATTTTCTCTTATTTTGAAATGCAGCCCTACTTTTATTTAGTTAATGAGAGAATATTATACATATCTGAAATCATACATATATGTTCAGTTCTATGTTACATGACAATAAATATTGTCAAAAAGTTTTTGAATCGTACTGAATTAATTTGATTTGACAGTCAGGCATTTAGTACATGCAGATGTTGATACAACTACTAGGCTACTTAAATATATATCACACTAAATAGTTAGACATTATGATCTTCCGGACCTTTGCTTCAATAAATTTTCTCTAACTGGACCTCTTTAAATTTTAGTTGAATACCCCTGCTCTACACCATCACATCCATATTCCCAGTCAAAGTCTGCACTTCAAGCAGACTCACTGGACGTTCACAGAAAGTCAGATTAAGCCCCCTTGCAGATTTGCAGATCTGGACAGTCCTCAGCACTTGCAGACTTCCTGACTTTACGTCTGTTAAATATGGACATTTAGATTCAGTCCATGTCTTGTTGCTGCATTGCATTGTTTCCAATGTTCTCCAGTGGTGGAAAATCGGACCCATAAAAGATGACATCCTAATTTATGCTTATTTTGGCTCTTATCTCCTTCTTGTTCATAGCATCAGCACTGACTGTATGATTTCGATTTTTATTGGATATAAATTATCCATGAAGTCAACAAAAGTTCCACTATCTTGCACTGTTAAATAAAGTGACCCTGATACCACATCCCTCCACCAGGTCTTGGGGTAATCAGTCCAGTAGTTTTTGTATAATCCTGCTAAATACAAACAAACACAGATGAAAACATAACCTCCTTGGCTAATAAAATAACAAAATATAAGTTAGTGAGTATTATTTAATATCAAATGTAAATATTTAAATAATAAAATCTGAAGTTGGCAGGATACAATAAAGTTGAGAGGGAGAGAAGTGGACTGAGGAAATTTGTGTGGTTTTTATATCGGTGTCACCATCTTAAAATCCCTGTCTGTAAATCTAAGCATCAAGGTCCCACAGAGGCAAACATAAAGTACCACCCAGAGATAATCTACACAAAGACTAAAGGAGTAAACCACAGCAAAAGTGCTTTCTAGTGACTGGTTTTATTAGGTCATGTGTGCGGGGGGAGGGGCCATTCAGTTGATTACTGAAGAGAATTTACAGTTTGTACATTCTAAGTGGAGGAAGGCAGTTTTCTGTTGTATACAGTATATAGTCCCTACATTGTCCTGTGTCGTCCTGCAGGCTGGAGGAGTTGTTCCTGTGCATTAATGAGTACAGCAGTTTCAGTGCCTCCAGTGTGGCGTGTCCCAGCCTGCGCCTGCTTCACATCACCGACAACAGCCTCCAGGACTGGGCCGAAGTCCGCAAGTTCGGCTCCATGTTCCCCAGCCTCGACACGCTGGTCATGTCCAACAACAACTTGGCATCCAACCAGGACAACAAAGACGTCCTGCAGCAGCTCTTCCCCAACCTACGCAGCATCAACCTGCACAACTCAGGTCAGGGGACACGGCTAATTGCTTGTTTGACACAGTTGACTATTTTACATGGTGTGGTAACTGTTTAATAGTGGTTTGATTTCAGTAGGAATTTCTCTTCAGTTATTCATAATAAAGCAAACATGCCAAGTTGTAGTATAAGCAGTAGTCTGACGACTCAATAAAACCCGATCATTTTAGCAAAAGAAAGAAATGACACTATCTCCTAAAAGCTTTGAGTTATTATTATGGTATTATTATTAAAGATTCCTCCAGGTCAGCTTTTATCTCATGATGGAATTGTTTCTATTTTGGATCAGTGGTGAATCTATTTTTAGAGTTCTGTTGAGAGTAGCGGGAACAGAAACAATACCAAAAAGACATTTAAATTGGCTTCAGTGCATTTACTTTGTCATATCTGCTTAGCCCGAGGAATGGAAAAATATCATTTTGTTTATTAGAACAGAAACATATTCTGCCCACAGACTGAGATAATGTCATATTCCACTTGTTTTTAGGAGTGTCTTGAGACGAGATGTAAAAGGACAGCAAGAAAGGAGAGAGATTTTGATTTGATTTACTTTGAGCATTCTCATTCTAGTTTTTCCAACAATTTAAGTCAAAAGACCAAAATCAAAAATGCCCTTTTCTGTTCTATAATACTTTCCGTATTATGTCTGTTTTATATCTAAAAATATATAGTTTATTTTTACGCCTCCAAGTGGGCAACAGCCAGTGGCTGGAGGCATTATTATGACCTGATTAGAATTTGGTGAAAGTCAAAGATCAAGGTCATGCTGACCTTACAAAACCTTTTTTTGATATGTGAATGCAACATCTCAGAAACAACTTGAGGGTATTTCTTATGATCTGGTATAAATGTTAAGTTGGACTCAAAGATGAACTGATTATATTTTGGTGGTCAAAGGTCATGGTGACCTCATGTTCTTGAGAATGTGATATATCAGGAGTACTAATCGGGGATTTCCTTACATTAAGCACCAATATTCAATTGGACTCACCGATGACCTGATTATATTTTGAAGGTCAAAGTCATTGTGGCCTCACAAATCATGTTTTTGGCATCTGGAACATTATATCTAATGTCTCCCTTTAGGGAATTTTCTTCAAATTTTAGTCACTTGGACTCAATTAACTAATTGGATTTCAGCGGTCAAAGGTCACGTTGACCTCAAAAGTCTGGAAATAAAGTCTATGTAGGCTGAAACTGCACTGATTGGTGGAGGCATACAACATTGGGGAAGTAATTATAGTTTTATGACTGTAATTCCCCAAAACAGTGTAAGTTGTTTTAAACAAATTATATTCAAACAGAAGTAAATAGTTGATGTGATTGGGGGCTATCTTTGGTTGTGGATTTGGTGCTGTGGTGGTTGTTTCCATCAGCACGTTAGAAGGCCCCGTACACACCTGGAATTAAAATATGTTTTTTGTGATCACAAGCAGACAGCTCTAAATACAGGTGTGAAGATCCAATCACGATTTGTTTGTGACCACCACCACAATATCAACACTGATCACCACATAATGATCGATACTTTTCTTAAAGGGTCAGTGTGTAGAATCTAGTGACCTCTTGTGGTGAAGTTGCATGTTGCAGCTAAATACCCCCACCTCACCCTCCCCTTCCAAACATGGAAGAAAACCAGTGGTAGCCTTCAGTTATCATTAAATCTCAAAAAGTGTTTAGTTTGTCCAGTTTGGGCTACTGTAAAAAACAAGGTGGCCTCTATAGAGAGGACCTACTCCTGATGTAAATGTAAAGTATTTTTTAATATTAAGGGCTCATTCTAGGGTAAAGAAATCAACAAATTGTACAATTTAGATGAAACACACTAGTGAAAACATTAAAATTTTAAATAAAATTTCTGCCAATAGATCCCTTTCACCTAAACCTTACACACTGAACCTTTTAAATTGGTAAAATCTTTATTTGTAGTGCAGCTGCAAAATATTAATTCAGACACTCCTCACTCGTCTCTCTAACTCTCTTTCACTCGCTTGTGCTAAAACTGACACACACACACAGTGACATCTGACACACTTGTGTAGTCAGACTGGGTAAAAACAATATAACTTGGTCTTCAACAGAAATGACCTACATGTTTGTTTGTTTGTTTGTTTGTATAGAGCGGGGAGGTGAGATCTGATCTAAGATCCGATCACGAGGCACATGGGCCACATTTTAATGTCAGGTGTGAACGCACGCACTCAGAGCTGTCCACTTGTTATCGGATCACAACAACCATGTTAATAGCTATTCGATGCTACTTTAGGGGTCGTGGGAATTTACGGACAGCCGAGATGAAATGCTACCAGTCTTGTCTTGCCTTATAGTTAGTTTTATGTTAGTTTACTTTTTGTTTGCCCTAAGTTGCAGCATTTACTATATTTCGTTTTGCATTTAGTGGCATCAGATTAAGGTTTTCTTTGCACTTGTGTATGTGAACAGATGGATTAAAAGCAGAGTTGTTGAGTTAGTGGTGGTGATGGCGGCATAGGATATTGCAGGAGTGTGTCTTTAACCCTAAGGCATTTGTTTATTTAGTGTGATTTACCTTTCTTTAGATTTTCCCCTTCTTTTTCTTTGCTGTTTGCAGTGTGTGTTTTGTACTGAGGTTGCGATCACTTGCCCTGCAATAGCCCTTGTTGTTTTAGACCTACCTCAACTTACCTACCTCAACAATACGTAATGTATGCTTCTCTAGAAGGTTTCTATTTTTCCAAATGTTTATATCTGGTATTGAAATATACATTTTTATAGAAAAGGAATAATACAGAATTGTCTTAAAAAATGAACTTCTGACCAAGTAAAAATTGTTATATTTTATAATTTAAACACGTCTCTGTATTCACTTATGGACTGATCTTTGTATTTATGGGGAACCCTCTTTTTAATAGATTAGTATAATTGTGGGGATCAATCAGGTTTATCCTGGTAGTATTGTTTATTCTTTGGGTGAAAGTCCCAAGGTGGCGTTGTCGGTGTTGGTTAACAATCAGGTAAGTAAGATCTCTTTCTAAGACATCCAATTCGGTTACATAATGCAGTAGGAAATCTGCTTTTTAACTGTTTTGACAAGCACTGCCCACAGCCTGAACCACATCACTACAACCTAGTATGTTTCCTCGAAATTGAATTCATAAACCCACAGTTTGCACAATTTGTGAGAAAGAAGTTAATTTTTCATGAATAAACGTTGACCAAAGTGCTGTGCAGCTAAAACAGGGAAGATACATTTTATTAAATTAAACAAAGTAGAAACTAAATAGTAAAATAAAATAAAATCACATAAATACAAATTTCAACCTGTTTTAAAAGCCAGAGACTATGGTGAGGTCCTCATGTGGAGGAGAAACAACCGAAAGGGTCTGATCTCCTTCTCAGGACTTCCAGAAGCATCTGATCTGCAGACCTCAGTGATATTGTGGGTGAGTGTAAATTTAAAAGATCAGGAGACGCTAAGCTGCCCATATTAAAGCAGTTTCACGGTTTGTGTTCAACATCAACATATTACAAGTCTCTCAGGGTCGAAGGTAAACCAGAGGTGCAGCAGATAATCTCAAAGAAAAATTCCACTCCAATAGGCATTACACAACGTGTTTGGTTTAGTTTTTGCTTTTACTCAAAAATAGGCTGCGCTTGTGCTCTCTCTCTTTTGCAATAATTAACTTCCTGTTTGAACAGAATAAACTATATGCAACAGAAGAGCATGGGTCAAAAAGGACCTGTTTGCTAGATCAGATCAGGGGCTGTAATTGCAAATTTTTTACCAGTATGAAAAGTAACCTGAAGACTTTGTCATCAAAGTCGCTGTTTACCTTCAGATTATATGTACTTGTATCTGAGTGTAACCTGGATCAGACTTGATCCTGTTCTAGGTCTTATATGCCGAAGCAGCTGCAGAGAGTTGCGAACAGAAGGGGGCTGATTCATGCAGATACAAATCAGTGCCCGCATGAATTGCATGCATATTCATTTCAGTTGCATATATATGTTTTATAAAGACTTTAGCAAATACAAATAGTTTGAATGTTTTAAATAGATCGCACATCTCTGTGTGTGTTGTAATCCATCAGCAAAGTTTGAGGACTTTATCAGTCCACAGGTTTACTTACTGGTGAAAAAAGTCTACTTTGGCCTGAGTCAGAGATGTTAGCATGCCAAAACCAAACATCCCCCGCTGGGTAAAGGGCAACATTGCAGAACCCAACAAGGATGCCTGCAGCTGAGGTATCCTTCTTTTACACCAAAATTAGTGGATGTATGCAAGTTTTTAAGTAATTGTAAATTCACTAAAAAAGAAATTTACTCTTTTCGCATTGCTAGCAGAGGAGTTTGTCTTTCAGTTTTTTCCCCCCAGTGTGTCATGTTCGATGTCAAAAACACACCAACAACTGAGATGCTCTCTCACCTTGTTGTCTTGCTATTTTAGCGTGTTCACCCACTCATCACCTTTCCATCACTCATGAACCTGTGTCTACAGCAGCGTCATTTGATCTGAGATTGAATGGTGGAATATACACAATAATACAACAGCATCTCTGGCAATGAGTTACAGGAAAATGTACAAGATAAACACTTACAAAATATAATAGCTTTAGAACATCTACACCCAGTTAGAATATTGTCCTGATGTTCCAGCTCCTGCTTTGTGTTCACCAAAACATTAAATCTTTTTTAAAAATGATGTGAGACCATTTCTATTTTGTCACTTGTTATAATTCAACATCGAATCTATGGCACCACAGCAGAGGCTGTTAGGTCTCTCAGGTCAACCCTCTGTGAAATATCACTTTAGTCAGACCGTAATACACAATATTAAATATATTTAAAGCCATCTCTGACACAGTCTCATACGCTAAGACTATAAATGATTGACTTATGAGTCAAGACTTACTGGAAATTAAATAGAGCAGTTGCATGAGAGTGTGTGTGGGGATATGTCTGTGTGTAGGTGTGTGTGTGTGTGTGTTTGGAGGGTGGGGTGGCGGGGGTTCTGTATCAGTGGCTATTTAACAGACGCTGACTGTGAGGATCATCTCAGTCAGTCATGGGTCGTCCTGGGATTCAGATGTGGACATGGACACTCTGTGTCCTCTTGAGCTGCATGTGTCTCGCTCAAGTCCTGGCAGAACCGTAAGTTTGCCTGTTATTGTTTTTTTGTGTGTGTGTGTACTTTTCTTTTCGAACTAGGGTTTCGATCTTGTTGATTTGCTACAGAAGTTTGTGTTGGTGTTCCCTGCGTGTGAGATCCAGTGTGACAGGCTGCCCAATGGCATGTGTGTATATTTCTGTGTCTATAGGCATTACATGGTAGCCATCCCTGCAGTTCTTGAGGCTGGAGCTGAAACCAAATTTTGTGCGAGTCTCCTGAAGGCCAACGAGACTCTGGACATGACCATCACTCTGATTTCTGCTGAAATGAACACAACCCTTCTGAGAAAATCTTCCAGTCAGGAGTTTCATGACTGCGTTGATTTCAAGGTCAGCTCATGAGAAAGGCTTTGATTCAAAAGACATGTTAATTTATTCAGTATTAACACATATTTCTCTCACAGGTTCCCCTGGTGCAGAATCAAGAGGTGTACAACTTTGAGGTGGAGGTGAAAGGCGAAACATTTTACTCAAAAGAAGTGAGGAAAGTCAAGGCCACTGTCTACCAACCGATGACGTTTGTCCAAACAGATAAACCCATCTACCTCCCTGGACAAACAAGTAATTTAGATCTAATGATCTATGTTGTTGTGCGCAATATGCTGTATATCAGTTATAGACAGCTTTCTCCTTTAAAATCAATGGAGTGTTTGGGGTCAGGGACTGCAGATACTCGTTGACGCCTCAGGGCGTGATGGGAAACACCTGGCTCTCACCTGATCTACGAGCTGACTCGTTTTATGTATGGATAGAATAATCGTGGCGGATGGTGACAGACTAAATGTCTGACAGATCAATAAAGAAAATACATTTAATCTTGTTTTATCATGTTTTGCTTTAATTTTACTCTGGTATTTTCATTTCAATTCAAGTCGGGTCTGATGTGTTTGGTGGCTTCCTGAGGGAATCAGAAACAGAGAGATAACAGAGAGAATGATTTTAAAGCCATACAGTAACAGATAGTAACGTTATCAGCTCTGTGCAGACCGCAGTTTAAGTGGCCTGTCAGGATATTTAGCAAAAGCCTCATGTAACCTCTTTGAATTTCTCAGTGCATTTCAGAGTCGTCACACTGGACAGCAGGATGAGACCCACCAATCGGCTGGTGAGTATTTGAACTGTCTCCATCTTGTAGATTCCACTCACAAACCACAGTATCAGTGATTCTGTGTGACAACGGTGCAGGTTTAATTTGGCTGACTGGGTTAAACTGAACATCAGTTATGTAATGAAGTGACAGACATAGATTTGCCCTTTAACCACAGTTACTGTATGTCTCTAATCGGTCAGCTCCTGATGAAGGGTCAATAGTACAAGCAGGACTCTGTTTGCAGAGTCTATAGACCTGCAGGCCGCTAACACTAGTTTCTCATATCGCAACATGTTATTGAAGAAAATAAAACTTAAAGTGCCACCTATGAGACTTAACAATCAAATTAATGATTGATTTGGTTGATTTCCTACCCACCCTGTTTGGACACTGCATGATGAGATCAATGTAAAGCAACATGTCTTTCAACAAAGTTCTCATTGTTTCTTTCTTTCTTCTCTTGCAGTACAATATAATTGAAGTTGAGGTAAGTCTAACATCCACACTATAATACACTCACACTGTAACACACTGTATACTGGAGGTAGAGGATTTGTACATATTGGTAAAATGTAAACCTCCCAAAATCATCAAGTGCCCCACGAGCTGAGTGAACAAGCCAACAAAATGTTTCATGTCAGTATTTCAAAATTCTAAAACTTTAAGAGTAAATTAAGTTTTAAAGATTTTGCTACCAACCTATAAAATTTGGCTTCACTGAAACAAGAGGGTTTACATGTGAACAACAGTTACAACAATGATGAAAGTTAAATCTTTTTACATATTTGTGCCTTTTCCTTTTTAAAGGGCCCATATTGTGCAAAATACATTTTCTGGGCTTTTACTATCCGTAATTACTTGAAGGGGGTCAGTAGGGACCCTCAAAGTATGAAAACAGTCACTCCACGGACTTTTTCACTCAGTCCATTCTAAGAAATATGTTACAGGAACGTTACGTTTCGTACCTCCTCTCCGTGTGATGTCATCATGGAATCGCAATCTTCTCGCGACCCCATTCAGCCGATACCAGTCCAGCTTCTGAGGAGGGGCTCATAAATAATGAATGAGGCATGCGAAAACAGCCTGTTCCGCCAGCAGCTCCAGAGAGAGGCAGAAGAGAGGACATAGAAATACACATTGCAGCAGTTTTTTTACTTTAAACCACTGATATATAATCTTAGGGGTACCAATACCTCAAATTAAAATCCAGAAAGGTGTAAATTATGGGCCCTTTAAATCAAGTCAATATGTTCTGATCAATGAAAAATCTTTACCTTTACCGACGATTTCTTGTCAGACTACATTAAATATTTTTTTTAGTGAAATGTTTATTTGTTTCTGTATATACAGTGTCTGTAATTGGACAGTGTGTTGCTAAGGCTTTTAGAGTAGTTTGAAAAGTAATACTGTATGTAGTTAAAGTGTGGGCTTATAGTTAAATTTGATCAGAAGGAGAATATGAAATGCTGAGCAGCATGTTGAGCGCTGTATTTCTTTGTGACATCCCTTTACATGAGTTTCATTTTGTGTCAAACACATGTTCCTTCCCATTTATTTTATGAAACAGGATTCTAATGATAACCGAGTTGCACAGTGGCTGAATAAAACAGCCGATAGCAGCATACTGCAACTTTCTTACTCCTTGAACTCTGAGGCCCAGGAAGGAATCTACAAGGTTATTGTAACCGTTGGCCAGGATAAAATATATCACAGTTTCAAGGTGGAGAAATATGGTAAGTTATGGCTATTTTAAAAAAAAATCCCATTTCCATCTACCCGCAATGTAGCAATAATGTGTAACAACCATATTTCATCCACAGTTTTGCCTAAATTTGATGCAAAAATAATGGCAGCTGATGTCGTCAGTATTGAGCAGGAAGAAATAAAAGCTGAAATATGTGCAAAGTAAGTCAAATCCTTTGCTTGACATGTGCACTCTCAAAATACTGTAACTCTGAATAAGATCCAGTTGGTGATTGGATGTCTCCTTTTCAACAATCACAATGTGTTGCTTAGGTATACATATGGACAACCTGTGCCAGGCAGTGTCAAAGTTAAGGTCTGCCGACCTTTTAGTGGCTATTTGGTTTCTATAGTTACTACTGATAATAATCCAGAGGGACTGCCTGACATAACACCCCCATGCTACGAGGAGACAAAGGAGGTACAGTGGACAGAATCATCTCTCAGCAGGAACAAGAAGCAAAATGTAACTGTGTTTTTCTGTGTATCAGTGACATGGTGACATGTACTTCATTCAAATATTAATTTGTTCATTAACTTATTGATTTATCTAATTATTTATTATTCTTAAATGCCAGCATTAGACTGAGTCAACCCCGCCCACCTCGTTAACATACAGACACAGAAATACAGGAAAAAATAGATGTCGAAAAAAATCTAAACATAAATGTCGAAGCAAATAAGTAAATAAATAAGTATAAAATACATAAATGATTGAACAAATGTAAAAATGAATGGATACTTACATATAAATATATAAACAGCTCCTTCCCTCACCACACTTTTGTATTTTTTCATTTTCATTATTTAATTTACTTCATTTACTTCATTTACCATATCTATTTATATATTTACTTTTATATGCAGACGAAAAATAATTGCATGCTTGCGAGATAAACAAATAAATAGATAAGTTAAATGCATTTAGAAAAAATAAATTAATATTTTATTTTAAAACATAGGACAAGATATTGAATATTCCTTTGTTTGTTTGAAGTTCTTAGGCACAATTTAGGGAACCAACTACCAGTAGATGTTAGCTGGTGTTAGTGGCCAACAGGGGATGTTAGGGACATAACTTCAGTTTTGCACCTTAGCTTCATCAAGTGCTTTGGTCTTGTAATCAATGATACAGGCCGAACATGAGGGTGCGCTGAGGCTAAAGGTAAATCTGACTGGCTACTGGCTTGCATAGCATTGCCATACAAGCCAGTAGCCAGTAGATCAGACGTCATTACCTCTATGCCTTTTTAAACTAAACACTTTCCCTTTTTAGAACATAGGACAAGATGGAGAATATCCCTTGTTCTACCACTAATTAATATCTACCGCCAGTTAATGTTAGTGGATGTTAGGACATAAATAAATAATTGTGAAAATAAAAATAATTAAAAAATGCATGTAGATATTTAATTATGTCTATGTTTATTATAGATTTTCTTTAATGATTTATTTATTTATTCCTTTTTATTTTGGCAGTTTCAGTCCTCAATACTCACATTAATTACGATGGCATTTGTTAATGGTTACTAGGTGGTTACTTTGGTGCTCCGAACATTTGCCAGGTTAAACTTGCATGTCACTCTGCAGAACGTAGTTGTCTGAGGAGAGCATGACCCTCAGACTGTAAATGCTGAGAACTACGTTAAGTGAAACTGAATGAATGAAAGGAGTTTAAATTTGAATTAAATCCATCTAATCTTATTTCATTTGTGATTTTAGACGGGAAAGAAAGGTTGTGCCACTTTTACCTTCAAGATGACAACTTTCACAAAACTCGACCAAAAGGTGCTACAAGATTACCTGGTTCTGATTGTTGAAGTGGAAGAGGAAGGGACAGGCATGTCTTTGTCATATTTGATATTTTATTCATACATCAAAGAGATATTTTGTAGCAAATTTATACAGTATATTTTACTTGAACAACATGTTACATACATCCTTGTAACATGGAGGACTCCATTATAGGTATTTCCCTCCAACAAATGAAGAGACTGCAGATTTCATATGTTATTGGAAAGCTCATGTTCATCGACACACCCAAGATTTATGACAAAGGATCAAATGTGGAGGGAAAAGTAAGTGCAGATTTTTCCCTTGACGTCGTCACTGTCATTCGACCAAAGCGATGTGCATCCTCACTGACACAATGCTCTGCCCGTAATAGGTTAAAGCGGTTCACTTCAATGATACACCCATAGCTGACATGCAGGTCTTCCTGTTTGAAGGTGAGAGGTGGTCCTCACGTCTGCTGCACAATCTCACCACTGACAGTGATGGTGTAGCCACTTTCTCATTCTCCACAGCTGAACGCAATAGAGAGATCAACCTGCACGTAAGTGAGAGATAACTCGTCAGCCACACTGAACTCACTTTCCAATGTTTTCCTCCACTTCATCGTGTTTCTTTTCTACGATCTAGGTTAGTAATACACCAACACTGGGCTACTCTGGTTATAGAACTCGATACTACGAGACTGGCCATCACTCAGTGTCTATGACCCAACCTCCCTCTGCTGACACCCAAACAGTCAGCTCCCTGGAGGTGGTGAAGAAGACAAATCCACTGTCTTGTGACACACAAGAAGAGATCTCCATCAAATACACTGTCGTTGGAGAGAAAGGGGCCTCCGTAATGGCGATCTACCTGGTGAGTTGTATTTATCTATCTGTTTGTGTGTATTTTATTGTATCCCCTCAATTGACTTCATTTCAAATGAGGGCCTCCCTCAATACATTTTGATTATAAATAAATGTTCATTAAATTAAATCAAAAAACCTTTGATATAAACTTGTAATATATTGCAGTGATTCTCAACTGGTGGGTCAGGACCCGTTTTCAGTGCCTGGGCAAAAAAAAATGTTTAGAAAAAAATCCTGTGCTTTTATTTTTAAGGGGATTTTTTATGCAGCGGAGTGCAGCCTATTCACACTCCTTAACAGTTTTTGTTAAGGAGTGTGAGGAGTCTTTTTGAAACTACTTCTCAGTAGTTGGCACTTATTTATAGCACTTTGTAGTTTTGCTTTTTTGAAGAAATTGTACTTTCTTGATTCTTGTTTTTCTGGGTTTGTACCCTCATGGTTGAATGCACTTATTGTAAGTCGCTTTGGATAAAAGCGTCAGCTAAATGAAATGTAATGTAGTTGGACTTTTTTATTTCATGTTTGTGCATGAAAGCACTGTTGAGTCTGTTAAAAAAGGCTGAAGTTACTGAATTGTTATATATGGTGTTTTACCTTGTGTCCTTAAGATGCACTTTTGGGTTTTTTATTAAAATGCAGCTAATTGAGTGTAAAAGGGAATATTCCCCTCTCTAGCATCGCCACCTGCTCGCGTTTTGGTTATCATTAAACTTGTTTTTTTTGTGTTGTCATACACATTCTGTACTATTTCAGGTTCAAACTGCACCATCTTTTCATTAAATAAATTTGAGAAGTTGAAAATTTTCCTCGATTTGGGTCGCAGCTTGTCATTAAGGGGTGATGGTGGGCCCCGCCAGACCAGTTGAGAACCACTGATCTATTGTGCCAGGGAATGAGGTTTTATTTTTGCATGACTCATTCATTCTGCCATTTTGTCACAAACTCTCTAGGTCTTATCCAGAGGAGCCATTATCATGCAAGGATTTAAACAGATTGAAGTTCAAGACCTTCCGGGTGAGCAGAGACGGGCTTTAATCAAGAGTCTGGAAAATCTTATATTTGAGATATACATGGAATGAAAATATACTTGTACTGCTATTTTATTACATGGAGACATGTGGATGATACTTGTTGTTTCTAACTTCACCTTTTAGTGACTGAGGGTGGAATATCCTTTGAGTTGAATGTGCATCCAGAAATGGCGCCAGAAGTCCAGGTCTTGGCATACGCCGTCCTCCCCAGTGAGACTGTGATCGCTCACAGTGCTGACTTCTCCGTAGAGAAGTGCTTCAGTCACAAGGTCAGTATAGAAGAAAACATGAGGCACCAGCTGCGCTTGTCAGATGTAGGTGCAGAACGTGTTTGCTACATAATGTGGATATGTACCCAGGCTTTCCACAAGGATATGGAGTAGCAAGCCAGTTTGAGAAAGTAGTCAACAAGTTCAACTCTTTATCTGTGTTACCGCTCAGTTTGTGTGTGTGTGTGTGTGTGCATATGCAGCCCTGTCCTATAGGAGGAGAGGACAGAGAATTTGAGCAAATGGGAGCGGATCAAAATAAGGCTTCTTATTAGAATATGGCCAATAATACAAATCAAACAGGGAATTAGATTTGAAAGGTCACAATGAGCATTTATGAATCAATAAATCAATCAGCTAGATGGCACTTGTAGAAGCACTGATATAAAGTGTTCATGTAGAAAAACCACACTCACATCAGATGAATTACTTTTACCTGAGTTCAGTGACAAACAAGACATATTGTGTTGTGATCTGTGTACGACAAGTTCACTTGTGTCATGATTCATGTCCCTCATCTTAAGCCAGAAAGTGCAGATCAACATCTCAGTCAGCCAATCCACAGAGACTAGATCATTTATGACAGCTATGCTGCTCTGACCTCCTCCATCACCACAAGGAAGAACCAGCCTGAGCACAACAGGCAGTGGAGAGTGGCAACGATAAATTTAGCTCGTAATATCCTTAATAACTGAGACCAACCATTGGTTTTGCTGCATGGGACTACCCTCAACAAAAGCATGTGTGGAATAAGTCACCATAGTTTGGCATAACCCAAACTGTAGTGTGTATAAAAGTGCACAATCCCTCCCTGTCAGCAGTCAAGTCTGTAGCTCTCCACATCTGTCCTGAAGTTTGATCAAGCTTTAAAATACAGGACATCAGCCATCATGAGTTCATTTATACAGCAAACTCCGACAGGTCAATTTGCCATGTGGCCACTCCCCTCCGGAACACATACCAGCTCCTTAAGTTTGTTTGACATTTGTTTTACATTTTAAGAAGTTTGGGTAGAATATACATCAATGTCCCACTGTCAATATAATAGACTCTAGTCTTATTCCAATGAAGTCCAGATGGTGGGATGTGTGTTTTCTGTGTTTGTCAGGTGTTGCTGGAGTTTCTTCCATCCTCAGCAGTCCCAGGAGAGGAGACCACCATGCAGCTGAAGGCCCAACCAGACTCCCTGTGTGGAGTGAGCGCTGTCGACCAGAGCGTCCTCATCATGAGGCCAGGGAAGGGTCTGACTGCAGACAAGGTAACTGCTACTCTACAAATAGATGCCGACATCCTGGAGTTTTATTCTAGTACTCCTCTGCAAAATCTTTTCCACCATTTATAATATCAGTTACCCAGAGGCTATGGCTTTATGTCCTGAAGTGTTTGAATCCACAAAACACTTTTGGAGTTTCAGGGGTAAACAGTGTAGCTGATTAGTGACCTATCTTCAGACGTAATAAAACAACAGAAAAACCCTTAGCATGTCTCCATACCGCTCGTGAACTAGATAATGAGTGTTTTGTACTTGACATCCACCTTTTGAGATGAAACTGCCCTAAATCCACCAATACAGTCATCAGATCTTCATGCAGCAGTTTCAAGCTTTCAACCTTTTTTTCTTTACAGATTTTTGACTTGTTGCCTGTCACCAAAGCGTCTTATATTCCACATGATGTATATGATGCAGCAGAATGCTTGCGGGTGAGACCAAGAAGATACATTTATCCACATCCTGCTGAGAGTACTGATGCATTTACAGTTTTCCAGGTAAATCCACATACAGATAGCGTCATAATAAAGCATTTCATTTTTTTTTACATGCAGTTAATGGTTGTATGTTGTTCGAATGTCTAGAACGTTGGACTGAAGATGGCTACAAACTTGTTTATCCGAATGCCTCCATGCCTCAACTTCAAAGGAAGAGAATACCACCAAGGCCACTATCGTAAGTATGCTAACTGTTCTGCACTGTTAAGAAACACATTCTGGATTAGGTGCAATAAAACAATTCATAGTGTTACTGCCAATGGTGGAGGAAGTACTGAAACATTTTACTCAAGTAACAGTTTAAATGAATAAACTCAAGTAAGAGGACCACATTAGCATTTCTATTGTTTCTACTTTTTCTTGTATAAGTACTTTCTTTTAAATAGTTGTAAATTATTGAAAGTAAAAGTGTGTAGCCTATTCATCATTATTTTTTTCCTACATTTATTAATTGATTTTCCACATATACTTAACAATATTATAGACACACCATTGCCCCTTGAACCCCCACCCACTACAATATCAGTACATTAATAATACCAATTTTTTAAATCAACATTGCCACCCCACCCCGCATCTAATAATAGGAAAAAGAAAATAATGACAATCAGCAGCACATAATACAAACACAATATAATAAGTGGCTAACTAATGATAGTACACATTAGCAATTTAACACTTAACAGGGCTCCCCCTTGCTCCGGACATCCAACAGTCTGCTCTCTTTATTTGTATTTGTTAATCATCCTCTGGATCCATGAGATTACCAACATCACCATTTTTAAGATAGGAAAAGACAGGGCTCCATACTTCTTTCCTTTAACAATATAGGTAAACTTTCCCATCGACATATCTGTTGCCATCTCTCTCAACCATCTGCCTATTCATCATAATGGCTGGTCAAATCCATTTTCCATCTGCAGCTTTGCTGGCGTTAAAAGAGGCAGTGTCTAATGTTTCCTGCATGTCCTGATTGGTTCAGAGATACAAATCTCTCATTGATTACAACATACAAAAATGATCTACTTCAGTAAAGTACACATCATGAAAAATGTACTTAAGTACAGTAACTAAGTAAATTTACTACGTTACATCCCACCACTGGTTACTGCTGTCTTTCCAGTTGAATATTTTCTGGTTTCTTTTCAGGTATTGTCCATGGTCCAATGGCCCGACTGGGACAAGAAAGGGGATTTGCCGGGCCTATAGGTCATGGTGCCCCACACTATCCTCTTCCAGCTATAGAGACAGTCCGTACTTTCTTCCCCGAGACTTGGATATGGGACCTGGTGGAAGTTGGGTGAGCTTGTATATGAATCGAATATTAGTATGACTTTACATTATTACATCGTTGGATGTGTAACTGAGTTTTTCTTTCTGACTTTCTGCTTTTTCCCTGCAAACTATTTATTATATTATGTCATACCAGAGAATTATTCCTTCTTATTAGTGAGTCCGCCTCAAACAGTTTTAATATACTGTCAATTTTTTTAATTTGTGTGCAGAACTTTTTTTATAAACATTGTATGGTGCAGAGGGAATTTAGAAAACTTTGTGTTCATCCTACCTGGTTTATCTGCAATGATGGTTTTATGGTCAAATTTGTCAATTTTCGAAAGTTTTTCTAGCTCACAGTCGCTGTGTCTCTGTGTATTTGTTAATCCAGAGCATCCGGAATGAAGAATGTGTCCCTCCTTGTCCCTGATACCATCACCACCTGGGAGACGGAGGCTTTCTGTTTGTCCCCTCAGGGTTTTGGCTTGGCTCCTCGTAAAGAAATCATCGTCTTCCAGCCATTCTTCCTCGAGCTCACGATGCCCTACTCCATCATCCGGGGGGAGCACTTTGAACTGAAGGCAACCATCTTCAACTACCTTTCCAGCTGCATCATGGTAAAGGAAGTTTTAAATAGCCTGTAAACTAATGTCCACATGGCAACAATCTAGCATCATAATGACAACATTAACTTTCTGATGTTTAGCAGATTTTATGTTCTCTATCTTCGCCTGCAAACATTTACGAGTTGGCACTAAACACAAACGTGAGGTTGAAGGGAATGTTTTGCAGGGTTGTTGAAATTACTTTATGTAGCCAAATTCATGGTGAAATCTTAATTTGATTCCAATTTTTATTTTTTTTCTAATAACTGTTATGAACAATTGAGATTCAAAATACTTCACTAACCCTTCTGTGGAGACCCTGAGGGCATCCTGCACATTTTAAAGATCAACATTGGTTTACGGCCACATTTTGGTTTATACCTTATTTTATTAGTATCAACGTGACTGAGACATGGAATCAGGTTTGTATGTCTCGAAACATGCAGCAGTTTGAGCATTTGTTCACATTCGCTTCACATCAGCAGTTTCAAAATATATTGTTGTGTCTCTTGAACAGGTCTCTGTGGCGCCAGCACACTCCTTAGATTACACCCTCACCCCCCTCTCTGGTGATAAGTACACATCCTGTTTGTGTGGCATAGCGCTTGACCCTCAGCTGGAACATGTCCCCTACAGCTTTAGGTGAGGCTTCAAGCTTTCATCCACACTTTTGCCAAGGTGGTGGAATTACTGTGCCTGTTTCCACATCTTTTAAATCTCTGTGAAATCAGGGAAATCCATCACAGTGGCAAAATACTTTTGAAATTTAGTGGATCTGAGATAATTCTCAGTCAAGTTACAAACAGGGTTTAATGAACTTTTTTTCTCAGGGGTTGTGAATGTGTCGGTGACTGCTGAGGCTGTGGAATCTCAAACTTCCTGTGGAAATGAGATTGTGATCGTTCCAGAAAGAGGCCGTATCGACGTGGTCACTCGACCACTCATAGTAAAGGTAGTTGTCTTTAATACATAATAGCAATGGTCTTTATTCCAAAGCCTTTTTAAAAGAAATACATGTTGGAAACTCTGCAACTCTCATTATTCCCTACCTCTTTCCCTCTCAGGCTGAGGGAACTGAAATGACAAAGACCCACAACCTGCTGCTCTGTCCAAAAGGTAAGTAGACCACCACTTGCAAAAAGGTATCATGCATTGGTTATTGTGGCCTTTCTGCCAAGTTCAGTGAGAGCATCTCCAAATCTTTCAAAAGTCATTACTTAAATGCATTTTCATACATTTTGTCCATAAGAATGTAATATTTGAACTATTGTGCTTCAAGACCGACCAATGTTTTATTGTATTGATCTTATTGCTTCATCAGAACTGCTATGATTCAGGATCCACTAACTGTTCATAAATCTGAATGACGTCTTTGTTTTGATCCTGACCGTGGCTTGAGTTTGTCTCTAAGGTTGTTGTTCTCTGTCTGTACACAGGAGAGGCTTTGGCAGAGGAAATAGAGTTACAGCTCCCTGAGAAAGTGATCGAGGGATCAGCTCGTGCCTCACTATCAGTTCTGGGTAAACGGATAAACTCATTTTGCAGAGTTAACAGTTCACCTTTTTCTTGATGCCTCAGAAATAAGGACATTGATAGTAAAAAGGGACATTTGGATATTATTGTCCTTCTTGAGAGATTGCATTTGTTTGTATAATGCAACCATGGCACTTTCATACATTATACAGAAAGTAGTTATTTAGTCAAAAGTTTTAATAATAATAACTTTATTTGTATAGCACCTATCTAAACAAGCTTACAAAGTGCTTCACACAAAAAATCCATGGCAAAATGAAGAATGAATTATAACTAGAAAATTCCTCCTGCCGAGAAAGACAGACAGACTCTTTTTTGCAAACTGCATGTGACATGATCAAGGTTGGGAAGAGAGAGAGACAGACAGACTGGCTGCTTTAAGAGAGAGAGAGAACATGTACCAGTTTCAGAGAGAGAGAGAGAGAGACCCAGAGAGAGAGAGAGAGAGAGAGACTTGATCAGTAGGTGGCGCTATCACTAACACTGCATACACACTCATAGGTCTCTTCAGGTCAGGGCTCTGATCATGTGACAGAATTTTGGGGTCGATTGCTCACACTTCATTTTCACACTGACCACTAGGTGGCGCTATCACTATCACTGCATACACACCCATATATCTGTTCAGGTCAGGAATCTGATGAAGTGTGTGCAATTTGGGACCGATTGCTCAAACTTAATTTTCACACTGACCAGTAGGTGGCGCTATCACTATTAGTGTGTATGCAGTGATAGTGATAGCCTTGACTTGATCAGGCCTTGACTCTGATCATGTGACAGAATTTTGGGGTCGATTGCTCAAACTTCATTTTCACACTGACCACTAGGTGGCGCTATAACAATTAGTCAATATTGAAGTTGAGTGCAACTGGACATGTAAGAAAAAATATATATTTTTGGCTTCAGTGGGTTTTGAGCTCCCTCGACCAGTGGATCAGAGTCAGCGTCTCAACCACTGATCCAATCACATTGTTGTTCAAAATCATCAGACAAAGAAAAAATCAATGTTAAAGTTCTGCCCTCACCTTGACTTGAACTCATGACCTCTGAGTCATTGTCCCACTGCTCTAACCACCGCACTACATATAGTGTTGAGCAACAGCTTTGAAGTAGTTGATATAAAGATTCCACTGTCCCCTGTTCCCCCTCTGGCCCCTCCCTCTGCGTGTGTAAGAGTCACTAATTACTGCACCTGTGACAGAGAGCGAGTGACAGTTTGGACCTTGGGAGTACGTCACAAACAAAATGCTCTAATTCAAAATCTATAACTCCTATCTGTGAGATGAAAACACCATGAGAATCACAAGACTTTGACAAACAAGCAAATATCTATATTATTGGTTAGAGTTAAAAAATGAGGCTGTACGAGCAATTTAGAAACGTAGTTCTAATTCCAAAAATGAACTCTGAAATGTAACATTGGATTCAATGGGGCCGATATTTATCTCCACTCTAGCGCTCTGCTCAAACAAATGCTTGTTACTCAAAAACTATAAGTCCTATCTGTAAAATGAAAACATTTTGAGAATCACAAGACTCTAAACAACAACCAGATATATTTTTTATTGGTGAGAGCTAAGAAATGGAGCCGTGGGAGCGATTTACGTTTTATTTTTCGGTTTTGCTCTTTCCAGAAATTTTCGTCAAAATTAACATGGGACCCAATGGGAGTTGACGCCGGAAATAATTCCTCGATTTCTCGTGGCGGATATAAGCACAGGTCCGAGAGATTTGAGAGTGACATGTCTGCGAAAGAAACTTCTTGAACTGCTATTTGATCTAAAAATCATGTCTGAGAACCTCCGTTTGTGGATTTGAGAGCAGTTTTAGTGCAAATAAAAGGGTCTCAAAACAGTCATTTTCAGCAACTCGCTCTTTAGGGCGAGAGACCTTGAGTCCCATTGTACGTTTTCGGCCACGTTATCGCGATTTTTGTGCAAACTGTTGGACGAAATTCTTATAAAAGACATAGCACACCATTCGACGTAATTCCGCAGGTTTATTTGTAGGTCTCGTGATTGTGCGACAAAATTTGTGCGAGTTGCGCCATGCAATGCATTGCGCCAAGTGGCACCAGATCACAATTTCTATATGTAAGAATTCAGTACAGTTGAGGGAAAATACCAAAACTCCTTTAGTGCATGGCCTTCTGTATCAGCTGTGTTTGAAGCTTGTTAACATGGTTTTATATCAGTGTGTCAAGTCATTTACATGTTTGGTGAGTCGCTGTATTTGTGCAGGCGACATCCTGGGTCGAGCCCTGAAAAACCTGGATGGGCTGCTTAGGATGCCGTATGGATGTGGTGAGCAGAACATGGCGCTCCTGGCCCCCAACATCTATATCCTCCACTACCTGAAAAACACACAGCAGCTGACACCGGCCATCATGGAGAAGTCTACCAACTTCCTGTCAAGCGGTGAGCCTCAGTTAGCTTTAGCTGAATAATCTGGGACTGGTGTGAATCATTATGTCCTAATAAGCTTGTATTTATTTTATTCTACAGGTTACCAGAGACAGCTGAACTACAAACATATTGATGGAGCTTACAGCACATTTGGATCAGGAACAGGGAACACTTGGTGAGAAATAACTGATGTACATAGAATTATTTTATCTACCTACTTATTCCACAGCTGTCTGTGTTTCTGTATGTGGAACACATATCTCGGGAACCGTTCATCTTGTTGGGATCACACTTGGCATGTGTATTATTAATGGCCCAGGGAAGTGCCCTGTAGCAGTCATTGGGGGCGGGGCAGTGAGCTAATGGACAGTCTGTGAACTGAGTTGATCATGTCTTCTTCTGAGTCCTCAGATAAACTACAGCTGTGGTTGCCAAATGGCAGTCTGTGGCCAATAATATATCTGTCCTGCCATATCATTTTGATCATTTGATTATGTTTCTTCCACTATATCGGATTGTGGGTGCTGATCTCCATCATGACAACAGTCAAAGCACAAAGTTTGTTTTGGTGCTGCAATGCCTTATATCAAGTTGAATTAAAGAGCTTTTATTTTGAAAAGTTGTTAACTGAAGATCATGTCAGACCTCTGAAATAGCTAACATGCGATGTATACAAAATAACAGCAGATCAGTAAATCATTTAAAATTGTATATAAAACACAAAGTAACAGATATCAATCAAATTCAGTTTAATTCTATGAAAACATTGAATTTATAATCTTCATTGCAGATAAACCAGGTAGCATGAACACAAAGTTTTCTAACTTCACTCTTCACCATAGACTGTGTATAAAAAGCTCTGAACACAACGTCCAGCACACAAACAATAAAAAGTGACAGTATATTGTAGAACTGTCTGAGGAGGACTCACTAATGACAAGGGATATTTCTGAAGTAGCTCTAGAACACACGACAAGAGAACATGCCATTCCAAACAGGCAGGTTTAGAACGGGCACTGCACTAGTTGGTAACTAATGCATGAACTAGCCAAACTTATGACCTATACCATATTGTGTTATGTTCGGAATCATGAAACGTGATACAGAACAAGTGCGTCTCCTTATTTTCCTTTTGTCAGTGTCTAACTTTGTTTTGATGTCCTCAGGCTGACTGCTTTCGTGTTGAGATCTTTTGCCAAAGCAAAATCTTTCATCTACATTGACCCAAGGAATATTGAATCATCTAAAACTTGGCTGGAGGAAAAACAACGTAAAAATGGCTGTTTCGAACAGTCAGGAAAACTTTTTAACAACAGGATGAAGGTGAGCTTTTTGTACCTGTAGACTGTGATTAAAACAATATCACTTGAAACTGAAGAGTAGACATTTTATTATCACTGAGTAATATCTTGCTGTACTTTATTTAAAATACTTTGGTGAAAATCGTTTGTTTAATGGAATTAAAGTGAATGTGGCTGCAAGCGCAAAATCATGTTTGTTAAGTGGGTCCCTGTGTGTTGCACACACAGTGATGCGATATGTGAATATTGTTCCCTTCCTACAGGGTGGTGTGTCTGATGAAGTAACGCTTACTGCTTACATCACTGCCGGTTTCTTGGAGATGAATTCGTCCACTGATGTGAGTAAACTCCCTCCCCAAACTTATCTCACGCTGTTTCACTCCAAACTTTGCAATTACAAGATAAACATATATGTGCACCAATCGCCTCTCCACTGATAAAGAAAACAATTAATTGTTTGCTTTTTTCGAATTAAAGAGTTATGTGGTGAAAGCACCCCTCTATGCCAAAAAGGGTGAATGGGTCAAACACTTAATCCTGTTCTATGCTGACAACCCTGCTATGAAAGTATTATTGTGCATAAGATAACAAAGTGATATCACACATTGTGTTGGCAATATGCGCATTGGTGGAAACATTACTTCTACTGTTTTACTTGAGTAACAAGGTGACGACGGCCTCAGATTTCAAATCTGGTGGCTTTGCTCGACACAGCAATCACAAAACTGTTTTGTGACTAAACTACATAAATGTCTTCCTATACTTCCCATTGTATGGCATCTGTTTCAGTACAGTATTAAGCTGATTGTTTCACCAACTGCTAATGTTTTCAAAGAAAGTTTTACACAAATTTAAACTGAATTCACTTTTTATTATTAATAGTTTTGTTTGTACTAATGAGTAAAAAACAGATATCTTCCCACTTACCACCCTGTTAGTATACACTTTTTTTGTGAGTGCCACAATTAATCCTGATTCACAATTAACAATATAATATGCACTATTACAATGTATAAACCTAACCTAACTATAACAACGGCTACTTTTCCTCATGGGGAGTTCAGATTGAAAAAGCTATCATAAAACAAACAGTTCTTTTGGTTTGGCTTCATAAAATAATGACCTGTCTTTGTAGTAATTAACAACACTGGTAGTTGTTTAGCTACTTCTGCATCTTTCTTCATTATTTAATTGAGTGGTTCTGAAGATGGACTGAAGACTCTTTCTACTCTATAGTGATAATATCTTAATTCTGAGTTTTATGTTATGTATTTGTACATACTTTCTCAATCTAAAATATGCATTACAGGATGCTGTGGTGATGAAGAGCCTGTCCTGCCTTAAGGAGTCCGCCAATGACCTCAGCAACACCTACACCACAGCTCTGTTGGCGTACGTCTTTACCCTGGCAGGAGACATGGAGACCCGTGCTCACCTCCTGCAGCACCTTGACACAGTTGGACACAAACAAGGCTAGCTGCTGTCCTCCTCAAGGAAATCGTTCTGCCTTCACTTACTGTCACTGTAGCTGACCTTATGCCTGTATGTTTGTGGATGGATGTGTTTTAGGGGGTTTCCTCCATTGGACTCAGACAGCAACAGAAACATCGGCCTCTCTGTCTGTGGAGATCAGCTCCTATGTGATGCTGGCCAAACTCAGTGCCTCGCCCAGTGCTGAAGACCTGGGCTACACCTCTCGCATTGTCAGATGGCTGACGGGTCAGCAGAACTATTATGGAGGCTTCTCGTCCACACAGGTACAAGCCAAACAGAAGAATGTTCATTGACTAGCTGTGTGCTCAGAGCTGTCCTGTGAAAACTCTCTCTGTGTGTGTGTGTGTGTGTGTGTGTGTGTGTGTGTGTGTGTGTGTGTGTGTGTGTGTGTGTGTGTGTGTGTGTGTGTGTGTGTGTGTGTGTGTGTGTGTGTGTGTGTGTGTGTGTGTGTGTGTGTGTGCCAATTCAACAGGCTTATTAATGCTGTATTTACATAAATTAGTTTATGATTTAGATTGTAAGTCGGATAAAGAATATTACATCCTATCTTATCTGAAAAATTCCAAATAATAGGTTTTCTTTAAAAAAAAAAAAATTCAGTTAAATTCCTGAAAAGTTTAACTGAAAGTGAAAATCATGATTACTTTCAAAGTTCTGAAAACTGAAATATGATCTTTGCTGCATTACCTGTCAACAAGGGTTAGCTGCTGCTGTTATAGTACATGAGTACAGCACAAGTTTCCAACCCAATCACTAGTGTATAACAGTGGGGCACCATTGTCAGCTTTTACTTTTTTACTTTTTTTAATGGTGACCTTCCACCTCTTCCTGCTGTATGTGTAAACACAAGTGATTATATGTGTAAAGATTTAAAGTAACAGAGTATTTTATGTGTGTTGCAGGACACAGTGGTGGCTCTTCAGGCTCTGGCTCTTTACTCCACTCTGGTATTCAATCCAGAGGGTTCAAGCACAGTGATGGTCCAGTCCCCCAGTAGTCAGCTGTCATTTGATGTGAACAGGGACAACAAACTGCTGTACCAGGAGAAGAGGCTACAGGACGTGATAGGAAAGTACAGCGTGAAGGTGAAGGGCAGCGCATGTGCTTCAATACAGGTCAGTCAACACTGGAGCTCTAACTGCTTCTGTTTGATAAATGCTCACCTCAACAGTCTTACAGTAGTAGTGCAGAGAGTCTGAAAGTGCTGCATCTCCAATTATATGTGGTGTCTGTATGCAGTGAGCTTTGTTTCTCATTTTTAATAAATGAGCCAGTCTGACTATTCAAATAACTGGATTTTGATTTTGAATGAAATGACCAGGTGGTCCTAAACTCTTACAATCTGGGAAATGACTTGATGCTACATAAAGCCATTAAACATGAAAGAGGTAGACACTTTGAGCAGGCTCCCTTGTAATCTGGGTTCATTAGTGTAAATGAACCAAGGTTTGATACCTTGTGCCTGGTAAAAGAGGATTTTCAAGTCTTCACCGATTTTAAAAACGTGGGAGATCACAGACATAGTGACAGACTTGACGTTTGCAGAAAACCTTTTCACAGTGGCGATTCCAGAGACTTCGGATCTCAAAGACACACTTGGGTGATTCTTTTTTGTCTACCTCTATTTTGTATGGTGGTTAGCAAACAACTTTTAGGTTGTCCATTACCACCACCTTCTGAACTGGAGTGCTGAAAACTTGCATGCGTGTTTCTGTCGGAGCCAATTATCGTGAAAATAAAACAGATTTGATATTCATGATTCAAGATCGGGGAGGCTCTCACTCAATCTGTAGAACTAAGATCATTTTGCATAACCATCACACTTCAGGTTTATTTGGGCAGATAATCGGCAGAGACTGAATGCCCCCGGAATTGTCAGAAGGGGTGAATCAGGTAAAAAATCATCCAGATTATCCTGTAGTGTGCAGCAGCCCTTAATACAACAACCTAAAATCAGGATGTGTAAATGTGACTCCCTTGAAAACAACATGGTTCTTCTGTTTCATAAATTTGAGCAAAGGAAATTCTTGATATTCTATTTCAGTATTTTTAATCCCATACTTTCCCTTGTCTCCCTGTTTCTCAGATTAGTCTTAACTACAACATCCCAACTCCGACTGAAGTCACATCCTTCAGTGTTGAGGTCAAGGCAGAGGCTGACGGCACCAAAAACAAACTCAGTCTGTTGATAAGATGCCTGTAAGTAATCTGCTCCCACAAGTTACACTAATGATGGAGGCGTACTGTCATTTTTGTTAAACAATGCTCTGTAGATACCAGTGTGTACCTGATGGTGGATGAACCGGTATGCCAACATGCTCAAACATATCCTAACTGTGAGGACAATGGTGAAGGTATGGGACTTCACATCTTTATGGTTTATTGCAGATATCATGGAAAAGAGGAAAATACAAACATGGTGATCCTGAACATCAAAATGCTCTCTGGCTTTGTCCCAGATCCACAGTCTTTGAAGGAGGTGAGTTATTAGTGTAACTTAGACTAGTTTACATCCGTTATTGATGAGAAACCCAGTTGATTATCCTCTCCCCCACAGCTCAAAGGCGCCGTGCTGGTGAATCGTGTTGAAGAAAAGGATGATCATGTTATGGTGTACATCCAGGAGGTAAGAGGAATTCACAGTGAGGGTCAAGAGATAAGGATTTTCTGATTGTTACTAATTGCGTCATCTGTCTTTTCTTTTTAACCAACAGCTACAAAAGGACATACCCATCAACTACAGGTTACGTCTCAACCAGGAGCTGCCAGTGCAGAACCTGAAGCCAGCTGTGGTCAAGATGTATGACTACTACCAGACAAGTAATTCTGACACTCACACACACAAACCCTAAGTCCCTTTACAGAGACCACATCAAGCATATATGAAGAAAGGTTATATTTTAGAAAAATCCATCTGTCCTTCTATTCTTCTTTTTCTCAGGTGACCAGGCTGAGACAGAATATATCTACACTTATGCTGCAGGTAACAATACATGATGATACAAGAACATTCTAACCCAACCACAAAAAGTAATAATGTCTTTAATTGGTCAGAACCTTTCTCAAGAGGCTCTATGACCTGAGTCGAGAACATAGAGTACCTCCACAAAGACCCAACAATCCCCTTTTGAAACCATATTTAAATTAACTACATCTGGATTTTTATTTGAATCATCACCAAATTGCACACACTTAAAAATATCAGTCCCCTAAAAAAAACAGATTTGTTTCATCAAGATCCATGAATTATTCTCTGAGAAATCAACAAATGTTGAGAAGCACAATATCTCACAATGTTAAAGAAAGTGAAAAATAGTTCCTGGAGCCGCACCAAAATTGTATTGGTTCTTCCTTCACCCATACCATATCTTTCTTCCAAGATTCATAGTAATTTGTTCAGTTCTTTTTGTGTAATGCTCTTAACTCAGCAGAGGTAAACATAACTTCCTTGGCAGAGGTAATGATGTCAACAACAACTCTGGACTTCACATGGAATATAATATACTAATATTTATTATTTCTTTCTTTTTGCAGCTTGAAGAGAGGAGAGTTTTCAGTCTCTGTGTTGTCCCACAAACGAGCAGTTTAACACAAATGCTTAACACATTTCTGTCTAAATACTGTATGTGTTTGAGGTGAAACTAATGGAGAATAAAATAATGTGATGTGAACGTCCAACTTATTTCTCTTATGTTTTACTGTGTGTTTTACACTGTTTCAACTGTTTGCTGGTGCAGCTTCAGCAGTTAATTTATTCATACACATATTGGAAAACACACATGCAGGTCAGCTTAGTGTGGAAAGTTGAAAGATATTCACAAAACAATTGTCCTCATGGCTGCTAGGGTGGAGCATATAAAGTACATATTAAGTACATATAAAACAAATATCATATCCATCTATCTATCATCTATCTATCATCTATCATCTATCTTTCTATTATCTATCTATCATCTATCTTTCTATTATCTATTATGTATCTATCTATCTATCTTTCTATTATCATCTATCATCTATCTATCTATCTTTATATCATCTATCCGTTATCTATCTATTATCATCTATCATCTATCTATCTATCACCTATCATCTATCTATCATCTAACATCTACCTATCATCTACCTATCATTCTATCTATCATTTTATCATCTATATTTCTATCATCTATCTATTATCTATCTATTATCATCTATCATCTATCATCTATCTTTCTATCATCTATCTTTCTATCTATTATCAACTATCTATCTTTCTACTATCTATCTATCTATCTTTCTATCATCTATCATTATCATCTATCTATCATCTATCTTTCTATCATCTATCTATCATCTATCCATCTATCATCTATCTATCATCTATCTATCATCTATCTATCATCTATCATCTATCTATAATCTATCTATCATCTTTCTTTCTATTATCTATCTATCATCTATCTATCATCTATCTATCATCTATCTTTCTATTATCTATCTATCATCTAACATCTGTCATCTATCTTTCTATTATCTATATATCATCTGTCATCTATCTATCATCTATCTATCATCTATCTATCATCTATTATATATTATGTATCTATCATCTGTCATCTATATTTCTATCATCTATCTGTTATCTATCTATTATCATATATCTATTATCATCTATCTATTATCTATCTTTCTATCATATATCATCTTTCTATCATCTATCATCTATCTATCGTCTATCTTTCTATTATCTATCATCTATCTTTCTATTATCTATCATCTATCATCTATCTGTCATCTATCTTTCTATTATCTATCTATCATCTATCATCTATCTATCATCTATCTATTATCTATCTATTATCTATCTTTCTATCATCTATCATCTATCATCTATCTATCACCTATCATCTATTATCTATCTATCATCTATCTTTCATCTATCATCTATCATCTATCTTCTGTCTTTCATCTATCATCTATCTTTCTACTATGTATCTATCATCTATCTATTATCATCTATCTATTATCTATCTATCATCTATCTATCATCTATCTATCATCTATCTATTATCTATCTATCAACTTTCATCTATCTTTCTATCATCTATCATCTATCTATCATCTATCATCTATCTTTCTATTCTCTATCATCTATCTTTCTATTATCTATCTATCATCTATCTTTCTATTATCTATCTATCATCTATCTATCTTTCTATTATCTATCATCTATCTTTCTATTATCTATCTTTCTATCATCTATCATCTATCTATCATCTATCTTTCTATTATCCATGTATCATCTATCATCTATCATCTATCCATCTATCATCTATCATCTATCATCTATCTATCATCTATCTATTATCTATCTATCTATCTATCTTTCTATCTTTCTATCATCTATCATCTATCTATCATCTATCACCTATCATCTATTATCTATCTATCTATATTTCATCTATCATCTATCTTCTATCTTTCATCTATTATCTATCTATCATCTATCATCTATCATCTATCTATCATCTATCTTTCTATTATCTATCTATCATCTATCTATCTATCTTTCTATCATCTATCCGTTATCTATCTATTATCATCTATCTTTCTATCATCTATCATCTATCTATCTATCACCTATCACCTATCATCTATCTATCATCTAACATCTACCTATCATTCTATCATCTATCATTCTATCATCTATATTTCTATCATCTATCTATTATCTATCTATTATCATCTATCATCTATCTTTCTATCATCTATCTTTCTATCCTCTATCTTTTTATCATCTATCTTTCTATCTATTATCAACTATCATCTATCTTTCTACTATCTATCTATCATCTATCTATTATCATCTATCTATCATCTATCTTTCTATCATCTATCTATCATCTATCCATCTATCATCTATCTATCATCTATCTATCATCTATCATCTATAATCTATCTATCATCTATCTTTCTATTATCTATCTATCATCTATCTTTCTATTATCTATCATCTATCATCTGTGTGTTTTACACTGTTTCAACTGTTTGCTGGTGCAGCTTCAGCAGTTAATTTATTCATACACATATTGGAAAACACACATGCAGGTCAGCTTAGTGTGGAAAGTTGAAAGATATTCACAAAACAATTGTCCTCATGGCTGCTCGGGTGGAGCATATAAAGTACATATTAAGTACATATAAAACAAATATCATATCCATCTATCTATCATCTATCATCTATCTTTCTATTATCTATCTATCATCTATCTTTCTATTATCTATTATCTATCTTTCTATTATCATCTATCATCTATCTATCTATCTTTCTATTATCTATATCATCTATCATCTATCATTCTATTATCTATCTATCATCTATCTTTCTATCTATCATCTATCTATCATCCATCTATCATCTATCTGTCTATCATCTATCTATCATCTATCTTTGTATTATCTATCTATCATCTATCTTTCTTTTATCTATCTATCATCTATCATTTATCTATCATCTATCTATCATCTATCATCTATCATCTATTATCTATATCATCTATCATCTATCTATCATCTATCTTTCTATTATCTATCTATTATCTATCTTTCAATTATCTATCATCTATCTTTCTATCATCTATCTTTCTATCATCTATCATCTATCATCTATCTTTCTATCATCTATCTTTCTATCATCTATCATCTATCTTTCTATCATCTATCTTTCTATCATCTATCATCTATCTTTCTATTATCTATCTATCATCTATCATCTATCTTTCTATCATCTATCTATCATCTATCATCTATCTTTCTATCATCTATCTATCATCTATCATCTATCTATTATCTATGTATCATCTATCATCTATCTATCATCTATCTATCATCTATCTATCTATTTATCTATCATCTATCTATCATCTATTATCTATCTATCATCTATCATCTATCTTTCTATTATCTATCTATCTTTCTATCTATTATCATCTATCTTTCTATCATCTATCTATCATCTATCATCTATCATCTACCTATCATTCTATCTATCTTTCATCTATCTTCTATCTTTCATCTATTATCTTTCTATCATCTATCATATATCATCTATCTTCTGTCTTTCATCTATTTATCTATCATCTATCATCTATGTTTCATCTATCATCTATCTATCTTTCATCTATTATCTATCTATCATCTATCATCTATCTATCATCTATCTATCTATTATCTATCTATCATCTATCATCTATCTATCATCTTATCATCTATCTATTATCTATCTATTATCTATCTATCATCTATCTATCATCTATGATCTATAATCTATCTATCATCTATCATCTATCTATCATCTATGATCTATCTATCATCTATCTTTCTATTATCTATCTATCATCTATCTTTCTATCATCTATCTATTGTCATCTATCTATCTATTATCTATCTATCTATTATCTATCTATCATCTATCTATCATCTATCATCTATCTATCATCTATCATCTATCTGTCATTCTATCATCTATCTTTCCATCATCTATCTATCATCTATCTTTCTATTATCTATCTATCTTTCTATCATCTATCTATCATCTATCATCTACCTATCATCTATCTATCATCTATCATCTATCATTCTATCATCTATCATTCTATCATCTATCTTTCATCTATCTTCTATCTTTCATCTATTATCTTTCTATCATCTATCATCTATCATCTAACTTCTGTCTTTCATCTATTATCTATCTATCATCTATCATCTGTTTCATCTATCATCTATCTTTCATCTATTATCTATCTATCATCTATCTTTCTATTATCTATCTATCATCCATCATCTATCTATCATCTATCTATCATCTATGATCTATCTATCATCTATCTTTCTATTATCTATCTATCATCTATCTTTCTATCATCTATCTATTATCAATTATCATCTATCTATCTATTATCATCTATCTATCTATTATCATCTATCATCTATCTATTGTCATCTATCTTTCCATTATCTATCTATCATCTATCTTTCTATCATCTATCTTTCTATCATCTATCTATCATCTATCATCTATCATATATCATCTATCTATCATCTATCTATCATCTATCTATCATCTATGATCTATCTATCACCTACTATCATCTATCTTTCTATCATCATCATCTATCTATCTATCATCTATCTATCATCTATCATCTATCATCTATCTATTATCTATCTATCAACTTTCATCTATCTTTCTATTATCTATATCATCTATCATCTGTCATCTGTCATCTATCATCTATCTATCATCTATCTTTCTATTCTCTATCATCTATCTTTCTATTATCTATCTATCATCTATCTTTCTATTATCTATCTATCATCTATCTTTCTATTATCTATCTATCATCTATCTTTCTATTATCTATTATCTATCTATCATCTATCATCTATCGTCTATCTTTCTATTATCTATCTCTATCTTTCTATTATCTATCTTTCTATCATCTATCATCTATCTATCATCTATCTTTCTATTATCATATCATCTATATCTATCTATTATCTATCATCTATCATCAATCATCTATCTATTATCTATCTATTATCTATCTATCTTTCAATCTTTCTATCATCTATCATCTATCATCTATCTATCATCTATCACCTATCATCTATTATCTATCTATCTATATTTCATCTATCATCTATCTTCTATCTTTCATCTATTATCTATCTATCATCTATCTATCATCTATCTTTCTATTATCTATCTATCTATCATCTATCTATCTATCTTTCTATCATCTATCCTTTATCTATCTATTATCATCTATCTTTCTATCATCTATCTATCTATCACCTATCACCTATCATCTATCTATCATCTAACATCTACCTATCATCTACCTATCATTCTATCATCTATCATTTTATCATCTATATTTCTATCATCTATTATCTATCTATGATCATCTATCATCTATCATCTATCTTTCTATCATCTACCTTTCTATCCTCTATCTTTTTATCATCTATCTTTCTATCTATTATCAACTATCATCTATCTTTCTACTATCTATCTATCATCTATCTTTCTATCATCTATCTATTATCATCTATCTATCATCTATCTTTCTATCATCTATCTATCCATCTATCATCTATCTATCATCTATCTATCATCTATCATCTATAATCTATCTATCATCTATCTTTCTATTATCTATCTATCATCTATCTATCATCTATCTTTCTATTATCTATCTATCATCTATCATCTATCATCTATCTTTCTATTATCTATCTATCATCTATCTTTCTATCATCTATCTATCATCTATCATCTATCTTTCTATCATCTATCTATCATCTATCATCTATCTATTATCTATGTATCATCTATCATCTATCTATCATCTATCTATCATCTATCTATCTATTTATCTATCATCTATCTATCATCTATTATCTATCTATCATCTATCATCTATCTTTCTATTATCTATCTATCTTTCTATCTATTATCATCTATCTTTCTATCATCTATCTATCATCTATCATCTATCATCTACCTATCATTCTATCATTCTATCTATCTTTCATCTATCTTCTATCTTTCATCTATTATCTTTCTATCATCTATCATATATCATCTATCTTCTGTCTTTCATCTATTTATCTATCATCTATCATCTATGTTTCATCTATCATCTATCTATCTTTCATCTATTATCTATCTATCATCTATCATCTATCTATCTATTATCTATCTATCATCTATCATCTATCTATCATCTTATCATCTATCTATCATCTATCTATTATCTATCTATCATCTATCTATCATCTATGATCTATAATCTATCTATCATCTATCATCTATCATCTATCTATCATCTATGATCTATCTATCATCTATCTTTCTATTTATCTATCATCTATCTTTCTATCATCTATCTATTGTCATCTATCTATCTATTATCTATCTATCTATTATCTATCTATCATCTATCTATCATCTATCTATCATATCTATCATCTATCATCATCTATCTGTCATTCTATCATCTATCTTTCCATCATCTATCTATCATCTATCTTTCTATTATCTATCTATCTTTCTATCATCTATCTATCATCTATCATCTACCTATCATCTATCATCTATCATTCTATCATCTATCATTCTATCATCTATCTTTCATCTATCTTCTATCTTTCATCTATTATCTTTCTATCATCTATCATCTAACTTCTGTCTTTCATCTATTATCTATCTATCATCTATCATCTGTTTCATCTATCATCTATCATCTATCTTTCATCTATTATCTATCTATCATCTATCTTTCTATTATCTATCTATCATCCATCATCTATCATCTATCATCTATCTATCATCTATCTATTATCTATCTATCATCTATCATCTATCTATCATCTATCTATCATCTATGATCTATCTATCATCTATCTTTCTATTATCTATCTATCATCTATCTTTCTATCATCTATCTATTATCAATTATCATCTATCTATCTATTATCATCTATCTATCTATTATCATCTATCATCTATCATCTATCTATCATCTATCTTTCTATCATCTATCTATTGTCATCTATCTTTCCATTATCTATCTATCATCTATCTTTCTATCATCTATCTTTCTATCATCTATCTATCATCTATCATATATCATCTATCTATCATCTATCTATCATCTATGATCTATCTATCACCTAACTATCATCTATCTTTCTATTATCTTTCTATCATCTATCTTTCTATCATCTATCTTTCTATCATCTATTATCTATCTATCATCTATCATCTATCTTTCTACTATGTATCTATCATCTATCTATTATCATCTATCTATTATCATCTATCTTTCTATCATCTATCTTTCTATCATCTATCTTTCTATCATCTATCATCTATCATCTATCTATCTATCATCTATCTATCATCTATCATCTATCTATTATCTATCTATCAACTTTCATCTATCTTTCTATTATCTATATCATCTATCATCTGTCATCTGTCATCTATCATCTATCTATCATCTATCTTTCTATTCTCTATCATCTATCTTTCTATTATCTATCTATCATCTATCTTTCTATTATCTATCTATCATCTATCTTTCTATTATCTATTATCTATCTATCATCTATCATCTATCTATCGTCTATCTTTCTATTATCTATCATCTATCTTTCTATTATCTATCTTTCTATCATCTATCATCTATCTATCATCTATCTTTCTATTATCCATGTATCATCTATCATCTATCTATCTATCATCTATCATCTATCTATTATCTATCTATTATCTATCTATCTTTCAATCTTTCTATCATCTATCATCTATCTATCATCTATCACCTATCATCTATTATCTATCTATCTATATTTCATCTATCATCTATCTTCTATCTTTCATCTATTATCTATCTATCATCTATCTATCATCTATCTTTCTATTATCTATCTATCTATCTTTCTATCATCTATCCGTTATCTATTATCATCTATCTTTCTATCATCTATCATCTATCTATCTATCACCTATCACCTATCATCTATCTATCATCTAACATCTACCTATCATTCTATCATCTATCATTTTATCATCTATATTTCTATCATCTATCTATTATCTATCTATTATCATCTATCATCTATCATCTATCTTTCTATCATCTATCTTTCTATCCTCTATCTTTTTATCATCTATCTTTCTATCTATTATCAACTATCATCTATCTTTCTACTATCTATCTATCATCTATCTTTCTATCATCTATCTATTATCATCTATCTATCATCTATCATCTATCTTTCTATCATCTATCTATCCATCTATCTATCATCTATCTATCATCTATCATCTATAATCTATCTATCATCTATCTTTCTATTATCTATCTATCATCTATCTATCATCTATCTATCATCTATCTATCATCTATCTTTCTATTATCTATCTATCATCTATCATCTGTCATCTATCTTTCTATTATCTATATATCATCTGTCATCTATCTATCATCTATCTATCATCTATCTATCATCTATTATATATTATGTATCTATCATCTGTCATCTATATTTCAATCATCTATCTGTTATCATCTATCTATTATCATATATCTATTATCATCTATCTATCATCTATCTTTCTATCATCTATCTTTCTATCATCTATCATCTATCTATCATCTATCTTTCTATCATCTATCTTTCTATTATCTATCTATCATCTATCTTTATATTATCTATCTATCATCTGTCATCTATCTATCATCTATCTATCATCTATCATCTATCCATAATCTATTATATATTATCTATCTATCATCTGTCATCTATATTTCTATCATCTATCTATTATCATCTATCTATTATCATCTATCTATTATCTATCTTTCTATCATATATCATCTTTCTATCATCTATCATCTATCTATCGTCTATCTTTCTATTATCTATCATCTATCTTTCTATTATCTATCTTTCTATTATCTATCTTTCTATCATCTATCATCTATCATCTATCTTTCTATTATCTATCATCTATCTATTATCTATCTTTCTATCATCTATCATCTATCATATATTTCTATTTTCTATCTATCATCTATCTTTCTATTATCTATCTATCATCTATCTTTCTATTATCTATCTATCATCTATCTTTCTATTATCTATCTATCATCTATCATCTATCATCTATCGTCTATTGTCTATCTATCTTTCATCTATCATCTATCATCTATATCATCTATCTTTCTAATATCTATCTATCATCTATCATCTATATATCATCTATCTTTCTAATATCCATCTATCTTTCTATTATCTATCATCTATCATCTATGTATCATCTATCTTTCTATTATCTACCATCTATCTATCATCTATCTTTCTACTATCTATCATCTATCTATCTTTCTATCATCTATCTATCATCTATCTTTCTACCATCTATCATCTATCATCTATATATCATCTATCTTTCTAATATCCATCTATCATCTATGTATCATCTATCATCTATCTTTCTATTATCTATCTATCATCTATCTATCTTTCTATTATCTATCATCTATCTATCTTTCTATTATCTATCATCTATCTTTCTATTATCTATCTATCATCTATCATCTATCTTTCTATTATCTATCTATCATCTATTATCTATCATCTATCATCTACTTTCTATCATCTAGCATCTATCATCTATCTATCATCTATCTTTCTATTATCTATCATCTATCTATCATCTATCTTTCTATTATCTATCTATCATCTATCTTTCTATTATCATCTATCATCTATCTTTCTATAATCTATCTATCATCTATCTTTATATTATCTATCATCTATCTATTATCTATCTTTCTATATCCATCTATCATCCATCATCTATCATCTATCTTTCTATTATCTATCTATCTATCATCTATCTATCATCTATCATCGATCTATCATCTATCATCTATCATCTACTTTTCTATTATCTATCATCTATCTATCATATATGTTTCTATTATCTATCATCTATCATCTATCATCTATCATATATCTATCATCTATCTTTCTATTATCTATCATCTATCTATCATATATGTTTCTATTATCTATCATCTATCATCTATCATATATCTATCTATCATCTATCTTTCTATTATCTATCTATCATCTATCCTTCTGTTATCTATCTATCTGTTATCTATCATCTATCATCTATCTTTCTATTATCTATCATGTATCTATATTTCTATTATCTATCTATCATCTATCTTTCTATGATCTATCATCTATCTTTCTATTATCTATCTATCATCTTTCTATTATCTATCATCTATCTTTCTATTATCTATCATCTATCATCTATCAATCATCAATCTTTCTATTATCCATCTATCATCTATCTTTATATTATCTATCTATCATCTATCATCTATCTATCTATCTATCTATCATCTATCTTTCTATCATCTATCATGTATCTATCATCTATTATCTATCTATCATGACTCCCTTGAAAACAACATGGTTCTTCTGTTTCATAAATTTGAGCAAAGGAAATTCTTGATATTCTATTTCAGTATTTTTAATCCTATACTTTCCCTTGTCTCCCTGTTTCTCAGATTAGTCTTAACTACAACATCCCAACTCCGACTGAAGTCACATCCTTCAGTGTTGAGGTCAAAGCAGAGGCTGACGGCGCCAAAAACAAACTCAGTCTGTTGCTAAGATACCTGTAAGTAATCTACTCCCACAAGTTACACTAATGATGGAGGCGTACTGTCATTTTTGTTAAACAATGCTCTGTACATACCAGTGTGTACCTGTTGGTGGATGAACCGGTATGCCAACATGCTCAAACATATCCTAAGTGTGAGGACAATGGTGAAGGTATGGGACTTCACATCTTTATGGTTTATTGCAGATATCATGGAAAAGAGGAAAATACAAACATGGTGATCCTGAACATCAAAATGCTCTCTGGCTTTGTCCCAGATCCACAGTCTTTGAAGGAGGTGAGTTATTAGTGTAACTTAGACTAGTTTACATCCGTTATTGATGAGAAACCCAGTTGATTATCCTCTCCCCCACAGCTCAAAGGCGCCGTGCTGGTGAATCGTGTTGAAGAAAAGGATGATCATGTTATGGTGTACATCTAGGAGGTAAGAGGAATTCACAGTGAGGGTCAAGAGATAAGGATTTTCTGATTGTTACTAATTGCGTCATGTGTCTTTTCTTTTTAACCAACAGCTACCAAAGGACATACCCATCAACTACAGGTTACGTCTCATCCAGGAGCTGCCAGTGCAGAACCTGAAGCCAGCCGTGGTCAAGATGTATGAGTACTACGAGAACATAGAGTACCTCCACAAAGACCCAACAATCCCCTTTTGAAACCACATTTAAATTAACTACATCTGGATTTTTATTTGAATCAACACCAAATTGCACACACTTAAAAATATCAGTCCCCTAAAAGAAACAGATTTGTTTCATCAAGATCCATGAATTATTCTCTGAGAAATCAACAGAAATGTTGAGAAGCACAATATCTCACAATGTCAAAGAAAGCGAAAAATAGTTCCTGGAGCCGCACCAAAATTGTATCGGTTCACCGATACCCTATCTTTCTTCCAAGATTCATTGTAATTTGTTCAGTTCTTTTTGTGTAATGCTCTTAACCCAGCAGAGGTAAACATAACTTCCTTGGCAGAGGTAATGATGTCAACAACAACTCTGGACTTCACATGGAATATAATATACTAATATTTATTCTTTTTTTCTTAACGCTTAACACATTTCTGTCTAAATACTGTATGTGTTTGAGGTGAAACTAATGGAGAATAAAATAATGTGATGTGAATGTCCAACTTAGTTCTCTTATGTTTTACTGTGTGTTTTACACTGTTTCAACTGTTTGCTGGTGCAGCTTCAGCAGTTAATTTATTCATACACATATTGGAAAACACACGTGCAGGTCAGCTTAGTGTGGAAAGTTGAAAGATATTCACAAAACAAGTGTCCTCATGGCTGCTAGGGTGGAGCATATAAAGTACATATTAAGTTCATATAAAACAAATATCTCCATCCATCCGTCTATCTATCTATCAAGGTCCCATTGAGATACAACGTCTCCTCCTCAGGAGGTTTTGGTCCAGATGATCAGCAAGCACACACACACAGCCAACAGATTAAAAACACAGTAATAAATATATAAATAAATTGGAATCAGACGAAAAAATGAATGATAGAGAATAAAAAGCAACGCCATGGTCTATGAAAACTGATTTTAAAAGATCTTAAACATGCCAAGAGAGGAAAACTCTAAGTTTAGGATGTCACAATATGATAAATTCATTGTTGCCTCTGTGTTTATGTTGGACGTATGAAAGTTATAATAAATACATTCATGCAACACATTTACCATTACATTATGGAAGAGAAAGAATAGCAAAGAACTTTATTTGACTTGTAGTATTTGAAAGTCACAAAACTTTCATGAATGAATGTGTTCAATCGTGGTGCTGTGTTGTCCTAGCTGTGAACCACAGCCAGGCTATATTTAGCCTTTGTACGATGGCGCCGAGGAAGGCTGGTTCAAGCTCCCCCACAGCTCTGCTCTTTTTTCTCTTTTTTTGTTATTTATTCTACTTTATTTTGCATTGTGCACTCTGACAAAGTGAGCCCTATCATAAGTTATGATAGAGAACAACTTCTGCTCATCGGGTTGACGGTGAAAAACACTTTTTCACCGCCACCAGCAAACAAAGGAGAATACCCATGGCGCTGTTTACCTGTCGTACCTGGAGCACGGAGGCGACGAAGGAAACGAGGGTCGCGGGCCGGCGTCCTAGTCTGGCTGAGGAAACGTGAGAACCGGCCTCCACTACCAAGTATTCTTCTGGCTAATGTTCAGTCTCTGGATAACAAGCTGGACGAACTTCAGAGCAGGATGGCTTTTCAACGGGACATTAAGTTTTGTAACGTGATGGTTTTCACGGAGACTTGGCTCGACCCCGGACTCCGCCATTGTTCCCGAGGGGGTCTCCATTCACCGCCAGGACCGGACAACAAACTCGGGGAAGAGCAAGGGTGTCTGCTGCATGGTGAACAATCTGTGGTGCTCAGATGTGGAAATTATTTCTTCGGGCTGTTCTCCGAACCTGGAGCACCTCATGATCAGATGCCGACCTTATTACATCCCGAGGGAGTTCAAATCGGTCGTTATAACAGCGGTGTATATTCCGCCACATGCCGACACTAATCAGGCACTGGACGAGCTGCATGCGGTTATCGACAGGACAGAGACATCACGGCCTGAGGCTGCATTTATTGTGGCCGGTGATTTTAACAACGCCAAGATGAGGAATGTCCTGCCGAGATACCATCAACACATCAGCTGTCCTACGCGTGGTGCGAACACGTTTACACTCCCTTCCGGGATGCATATAAGGCCCTCCCTCGCCCCCCATTTGGCAAATCGGATCACTCAAACGTGACAGACCGGTGACTCGGACCATTCAGCGGTGGACCAACCAATCAGACTCGGCTCTACTTTAGCACGACGGAGTGGTGCGCATTCCAGGATGACAACATCAACATGTACACGGTCATCTGCTACATCAGCAAATGCATCGATGACTTCGTACCCAGGATTACTGTACGAACATTCCCAAACCAGAAGCCCTGGATTAATGGTGATGTCCATGGAAAACTCAAAGCACGGACTGATGCCTACATCTCAGGTGATCTGGAGGAGTACAGGAAGTCCAGGTACGCGCTCCGGAGTGCTATTAGCAGTGCCAAGAGACTTTACAGGGACAAGGTGGAGTCTCACTGTAAGGGCTCCAACACAAGGAACATGTGGGCTGGACTCAAAACCATCTCTGACTACAAAGGAAAGACCAGCAGTGCTGATGTAGTGTCTGCATCTCTCCCAGAGGATCTGAACACCTTTTATGCTCGCTTTGAGAACAACTCCCCGGCTGTGGAGATCCAAGAGGCCCAGGAGGACCGCTGCCCCCCTGTAATATCCAGGGCAGACGTGTGGAGATCTCTTAACCGGATCAACACACGCAAGGCACCTGGACCTGATGGCATTCCTGGCCGAGCTCTCAAGGTGTGTGCAGATCAGTTGGCAGATGTGTTCACAGACATTTTCAACCTGTCACTGCTCCAGTCTGTAGTCCCCGCATGTTTCAAGGAGACCATCATTGTCCCTGTTCCCAAAAAAAACAAAAACCCTCTGCCTGAACGACTACCGCCCAGTAGCACTAACCTCCACCATCATGAAGTGTTTTGAGCGGCTAGTCAAACCCTTCATCACCTCCTCCCTCCCTGACTCTGGACCCTCTTCAGTTTGCCTGCAGGCCAAATAGGTCGACTGCAGATGCCATCTCCCTCACCTTGCAATATTATGACAATTTCACCTCGAGCTTCTTTTTCCTTAAAATTAAATAACAATAAAAACCAAGTTTCAATGGTCACAAAGCAACAATAGTATTGATGATGGTGGTGGTTCACAGGAATAAATAAGGTATTGTTGGTTAAAGGGGACATAGCATGCAAATTCCACTTTGTTAGGGCTTCTACAGGTTAATGTGGGTATCTGGCATGTCTACCAACCCAAAAACTCTGGGAAAAAAACACTCGCGCGTTTTGTTATGGTTCCTCTAAGTCAGAAACGTCATGCTTGAGTGACTCGATTGAGCTTCCTGGGTTTTGTGTTGTAACAAGGCACTGGAAGTCTCCCTACATGGCCTTGGCCCACCCCCCACCTCACCCCCGTCCCCCCACACTCGTTCACACAGGACGAGCATTTCTCCACGCTGGTCAGCCCGTGATTCACTCACATGTGGCATTTGTCTGGATCGTTGGGACTGGGAGGCTGCAGCAGTTGCTCGGGCGCGACCGCTCGCTCTCCCATGCGTGAGCTGGAATTTGTCTCAACGCCACACAGCCAGCAGTGTGGAAGACTTCCGCAGTGTTCAGCACTACTGTAACACTGGCACAAACACACAGAGCCCCCCCACTCATTACGCCGGGTTTACACCGGACGCGGAAGCGCTGCTGCGAGGCAGCGCAGCGCCGTTCTCAAGCGCGCAGCCGCCTGGCTGTTCACACAGGACGTGCATTTCTCCGCGCTGGTCAGCCCCATAGACTGTATATATAAGGTCAGCCCGCGATTCTGCTTTCTCCGCTTGTTGTTATACCCGTTGAATGTCGGGGTTCGGGGGTAAATGATGGTCTTCATAGCCCCCCCCCACCCCTCTCTTTCTCTCTCTGTCTGTCTGCTTGTGTGCTTGTAATGGATGGGCAGAGGGGGACATTTAATTATGTGATTGGGAAAATTAAAACTCCAGGACAACAGAAGGGGAATACAAAGTATGGGATGCATATTTGATAATTTATATCATATAAAATATGTAATATATATCGTTTAAAATCATGGGGGGAGAGGGGGGAGCTGGCTCATTAGCATTTAAAGGAAAAGGCACTCAAAACAGGTCACTCTGTGGAGGGCTGTTTTATACAGGGTAAAAAGGGTGCTGTTTTAAATTATCCTTGTGGTATTTTGACCAAAGTATGTTACAGACATTTCATTAAGACCCCAAGGAGCCATATCAACTTGTGGTAAAATGGGCATGCTATGTCCCCTTTAAGTCCTTCGCTTACGGCCATACCACCCTGAACACGCCCCCGATCTCGGAAGCTAAACAGGGTCGGGCCTGGTTAGTACTTGGATTGGAGACCGCCTGGGAATACCAGGTGCTGTAAGCTTTTTCCACTTCTCTTTGCAAACAGCAGACGGTACTGTTGCTGCTGATTGAGAGGAGACACATCTTAGAAAGAGCACAAAAGATTCAACATCAAAGAAAAACAGGATATGGAATCCTCACATTATCACTGAAGGACGAGAGTGAACGTGGAAAATACTTTTTATAAATAAAAAAACTACTTTGTTCATGTCATATAAGCACATCATTCTCAAAATGTCATATTTGGAGAGAAGGATGAAAGAGCAGGGAGTTTACTCAACATCAAGGAAAATACAGTAAATGACACTATTACTGAAGTAAATGATTGAATGTTCTAAGGATTTTTTTCCTTGCAATATTACGACAAAATTGCACCTTAATTTTGTTTTCCTGAACATTTCCCCTGATTTATTCACATGTATAAATTAGGTATTGTGAGTTGAGTCCTTTGCTTACGGCCATACCAACCTGAACACGCCTGATCTCGGAAGCTAAGCAGGGTCGGGCCTGGTTAGTACTTGGATGGGAGACTGCCTCAATGTCAATTTTATTCATGTAGCACATTTAAAACAATTTTACAACAAAAGGACAGAAAAAAAGGAATACATCATAGTGCAAGTAATACAAATTAAATACAATTATTAATGTAAAATAAATAAAATATAAGATAAATAAAATCAGCTGCGATGAAACGTACTCAACTCGAGAAAGCCTGGGAGAACAGGTGTGTTTTTAGTAGTGATTTAAAGTGTGTTAAAGATGGGCAGATCTAATGTGAAGTGTTAGGTTATTCCACAGGTTTGGGGCGGCTACTGCGAAGGCGTGATCACCTCTGGTTACTAGCCTTGATTGAAGTTTGTCAAGGAGCAGTTGAGTGGCTGATCTCAGTTCCCTAACTTAAGTGTGCATAAAGAGAAGTTTCGGATAAGTAAGACGGTGCCAGTCTGTTAAGATTTAAAAGTAAGATTTAAAAAAAAATCCTGTGACAAACAGGAAGCCAGTGTAGGAGGCGCAACATGGGTGTGATATGGTCCCTCTTTTTTTAATAGTCAGCAGGCGACCAGCAGCATTTTGGACTAGCTGCAGGCGTTTAATGGAGGTTTGTCTAAGCCTACATACAGGGAATTACAATAATCAAGACAGGAGGTTATGAACGCATGGATAACTCTCTAGGTCTTTTTGTGGGAAGTAGGCCTTTACCTTGGTTATTTGTCGCAGTTGAAAAAATGTACCTCTGACCAAGGAAATTTGTCTTTCAAAATGAAAAGCCCTGTCAAAAAGAACACCAAGACTCTTTACAGTGGAGTGAGTATTAGGAGCCAAAGGCCCAAGATTGTCCACATCTTGCAGTTCTGATTGTGATAACCTCAGTCTTATAGTTGTTTAATTTGAGTAAGTTTGAATCCATCCATGATTTTATGTCATTTAAGCAGTCAAGCAGGGGCTGCAGTGATGTCTTAGTTTTATGGCTCAGGGGCAAGTATATTTGAATGTCATCTGCAAAGCAGTGAAAGGAGACATATTTTCCAAAAATTGATGCTAGGGGTAGCGTATATATATATATATATATAGATATATAGATATAGATATATAGAGATATATATATAGATAGATATATAGATAGGGAGAAAAGGACAGGGCCTAGAACAGATCCTTGAGGTACCCCACATGTAAGTGGGGCCTTCCCAGAGGAGTAGTCACCCAGTTGGACAGAGAAACTCCTATCTGTTAAGTAAGACTCAAACCACCCGAGTGCTGTACCTTTAATCCCTACAATGTTTTCCAGGCGTGATATTAGGATTGTGTGATCGACTGTGTCGAAAGCGGCCGTCAGGTTTAGGAGCACTATGTTACCACCTGGCTCAAGGCTGGCAACAAAAAGGGAGATCACACACAGATCTATCAATCAAAAGTAATTTATTTAACTGAACTCTTACATCATATTCATTAACTAGTGAGGTGAGTAAGTATGAAGGGCATCAGTTGTGTCAGAAGTGTGTGGATGAGTGAGAGTGTCGTGTGATGCGTGTTTGTTAGTGCAGCAAACCAAACAAAGGATGAAGGTTCAGGCTGGTGCAGCAGGCCCTGCTGAGAGAAAGAGAGAGAAAGAGAAAGAGAGAGAGAGAACCTCCCAGAAGAGCAGTCTTTTATGCTTTCTGGGAAGGCCCACCCAGATGGGCAGGTAGGTGGCTGTAGCTCCACCCACCAGCACAGAGCAAGGCACACAGGCAGGTAGAATAAGAGGGTCGTCACAACTAGGACAGCAGAATCTCCTGAGTCAACAGTTAAAATCAAATCGTTAAAAACTCTTAAAAGAGCTGTTTCGGTACTGTGATGCGGTTTAAAACCTGACTGGAACTTTTATATACATTATTGTTAAGAAATGTCGGCAACTGGGTGAGAAATACCTTCTCTAGGATTTTGGACCGCAAGGGCAGCTTAGAAATGGGCCTGAAATTAGAGAGAACAGAGGGAAGGGCTGTACAACAGCATGTTTAAAGGCAGCTGGGACACTACCAGAGAGAAGACAGGTGTTAATCAATGACATAATACATGGACCAACAATGTCGAAGACTTCTTTAAGAAGACTAGCGGGGATGCTGTCGGAGGGCAATTTGTGGGTCGCAGATGGTGAACCACCTCAGATAGGAAGGATATTGATATGGGCTCGAATTGACCAAAGACAGCTGGGAGCATGGAAGGGATAGGGGGTTGATGGTCAGTGGACATAGTTAAGGGTAATCTAAGAAGTGAAATTTTTTTATGATATGTTTATGATATTATTAAAAAGAACCTGAGGCATGTGATAGTTATTGGAGACCAGGTTAGATATAAACGTAGTTTTTGCAGATTTTACCGCTTTCTGGTAATCAGATAGACGGCTCTGTAAGATTTCATATGATTCTGAGTTTGTCCTTTTTCCACCTTCTCTCTGCTTGCCGACATGCATGTCTGAGACCGCATGTAGAGCAGTTTGGCTACGGCTCCGAAAGTGCTTTAGTGCGTTTCGTCCTCAAAGGAGCAACAGAGTCCAGAGTGCCTGTGCAGGTTGAATTAAAAAGATAGATAAGCTCATCAGCACTGAGAACATCACTACAATCCAAGTTATAGAGTACAGAGTCTTTAAAAATAGAGAAATGCAACGGAGTTTGACTATTAATTATACGGCGGCAGCGTGCAGGAGGAGTTGGCTTGATTATAGAGCCAGGGACAGTAATCGTAAATAAAACTGGCAGATGATCTGATATACAAGTATCACAGATTTCATTGACATGAAACATGTAGGCCATAAAGGGGAGGAGGCATTTAACTCAAACAGCTGAAGCTCAAAACTAGAATAGGTGACAGTTACCGACTGTCGACACTGAAAGATTGATTTAAATACAGTAGCTACCCCTCCACCTTTACCAGTGGTCCTGGGAGAGTTGAAAAAAGTACAGGAGGGAGGGAGAAGCTCATAAAAAGCTGTGGACTCACCAATATGAAGCCAGGTCTTAGTCAGGAGCATAAAGTCTGAATCACGGGATGTGAAAAAGTAATTTAGTACAAAAGTTTTGTTGGTTATAGACCTAGCATTAATCAGAGCCATGTGTAGAGTTAGGTCCATACTGTCCAGATTTGAGGTGCGGCGAAGCATGCGAAGATTGTCGAGGTTCACACCGTGCCTATCATCGCAAATAGAGTCTAATCTGGGAGTAATCATGACAGGAATGACGGAAGCTGTGGGTGATAGTGTACCGGGGGCAGTACTGGGAATTATCCACAGTGGGGAGCTAGTGGTAGTATGGGAAGCATGACTGTTTAAAGTGGTAGAAGAAGAGCAGGGGGTGGCAGGTGATGTAGATAGTCAGTCACGAGGTGTAAATAGTACAGTGTGCTGCAGGTTACCTGCAAGCATGCGACTACCCTGCGAGCTTGGTGTGGACCCAGTGTGGGAATTGGACCCGAGATGAAAGCAGACTTTCCAGTGCTATTTAGCAGGTCAAACAGACGGATGAAGTCGGCTTTTGTCAGCTCGGACTGCTGGCGGAGTTTGATCTGACGTGGACTATTATTCTTTTAATAGTCATTGGGAGTGAGGTAATGAGTCCGGGAAGTTTGCCGATGTCTGGCGTTGTCGCTCCAGGAAAGCAGTGTGTGACTACATTAATGAAGCGGATATTTCTCATGATGGAGTCTCCGATTATCAGGGTAGTTGGAGGGATTAGCGGATGCAGGGGTGTTCCTGGCTTGGGCGATCTTGGCGAGCGCCAGGTTGCTGCACCGGTATGTGGAATTGAGACCGTAGGGTGCAGAAGCGAGGTGGTGTCTTCCTCCGTAGGGCATGGCTTCCATGCTGTGGCCAAGCCAGTGAGAACTCCGGAGCTACGCCTGATCATACCTGGGAATACCAGGTGCTGTAAGCTTTTTCCACTTCTCTTTGCAAACAGCAGAGGGTGGTGTTGCAGCTGATTGAGAGGAGACACATCTTAGAGCAGAAAAAAAAAACCCTCCCTCTCCTTTTGTTTTTCTACAAGAAAAGACTTTCTAAGTTCGTTTAAATAACTGTTTCACTGTTTGGGGGAATTTTCCCTCTTTAAACCCCCGTTTTTGGGGCGCCTTTTGTTTAAAAAATGACCGACCTTAATAATGACCGGACACGGAACGGAATAACGACAAATGAGCAAGACAACAGGCTGAAAACGAACGAAAAAAAAGAGTTTGGAAAATATCGGGACGGAGAGGAATGAAGGAAGCTGACGGTGAATGTGGAGATGGAAGGAGTAAATGCGATGGAGCTTATGAAGTGTGTGCGCGAGCTCTGCGGCGGACTCGTGGCCTGCCGTTTCATCTCGGTGAAATGACAATGAGCCATCCGAGAGGGAAGGAGAGACTGATGGAAGGATTTAAGATCGGGGACACTAGGGTACACGCCAGGGAGCTGACCAACGATGAGCTGGTGGTGTCGTTTCTCAACTTGCCGTTCTACGTAGAAGATCGGGAGATCCTGGAGAAGCTGCAAGTCTCGGCCGCGTCACCAATCAAGAGACGGATGTGGCCAAGTACAAACGTAGCAGACGGGACAAGATTTTTCAAGGTAAAGTTCAATAATCAGGTTCAGTCACTGCCGTACTCAGCTAAATTTAACACTGCGCTGGGTGCGGAATACTTTAGAGTCATCCATGACAAGCAAGAAAGAGTATGCAGGATGTGTGTACAGCCGGGACATATATTGAGGGAATGCCCGGACTTCACATGTCACAGATGCGGAGTCCACGGGCACTACGCGAGAGAATGCAGCAGGAAGCACATAAAATGCAGCCTGTGTTTAAATAATATGGAGGACTGTATTTGCAATAAAAGTGAAGCAGAGGAGGTTCAATATGAGTCTGGGGAGAGTGAGGAAGTAAGTCAGAGCGAGGAGAGCACGGGTGAAGATGAGGAGGATATGGAGTACGCGCATGAAGAGGACGCGGCTGGCGCGGCCAGTGCGCCGAGGCCTGGCGCTAAGCGGGAGGGAGAAAATAAAAAAGGAGAGCTGGGAGTCAGCTTGCTAGCGAGGGAGCAAGGGGAGGCAATGACGGAACGAAAAAGACGGAGCCAGAACGAAAAAAGCGCTGACTGCAGCGAACGGGACAGCACGCCGCTGCAGACATCTGCCGATTTTTACTCCGCGAGACGCACCGAGCGGCGCGGCTCCTACAGAGACTGCAGCCCAGGTACTCGCTCCACAAACACCCGACTCAGACAAGGACCTGGTGACAAAAATAATTCAAATAAGGAAAAGGCAAAACAGGGAGAGACAGCAGAGAATTAATAAGAAAAGTAAATCCAAGAACAAAAAATTAACATCCGTGCACTCCTAATAACAATGGCAACAATATTTTCATTTAATGTCCAAGGGCTCCGCAAAAATGACAACAAATATTATGTTAGATCGATTATTTAGATGGATAGAAGAGAACGAAGAAATGCCAGAAATTATGTCAACAGGGTTAGTCAGAATAATACATAAAAAGGAAGCAAGGACAAATTTGAAAATTACAGACCACTAAGCATGCTGAACGGTGATTATAAAATATTAGCTAAGGTGTTAGCCAACAGAATAAAGGGAGTAATAGGGACGGTGGTGGGAAGCACACAGGCTTACAGCATACCAGGAAGGGACATTGCGGACACAATAAGTAGCATCAGAAACATAAAAGCACACATGAAGGAAGGTAAAGGAGGAATAGTGGTACGTTTAGATTTAAATAAAGCATTTGACAGGGTAGACCACATATTTATACAGGGTGTTAGAAAAAGTAGGTTTTGGCCATAGGTTGGTAGGATGGATTAGGAAAATGTATGATAGGGCAGCCAGCAGGGTTAAAATCAATGGGATGTCAGACAAATTTAGATGAGAGAGGTCAGTCAGGCAAGGCTGTCTATCATTTCGCCTTTACTCTGTGTCAGCAGAGCCTTTAGCGGCACTGCGGTTGCAGAATGAAAAAAATCAAGGGCATAGAGTTACCAGGTGGGAAGGTGAGCACATTATATCAGTATGCAGACGACACAACAATAACAGTAAAGGACAAGGAAATATTAGAGATATTAGACAGTGTAGAGTTGTATGGTAGGGCATCAGGGGCAAGAATGAACATAGACAAGTCAGAAATCATGTATATAGGAGAAGGGAGAGTAGTAAAAAAAGTATAACATGCAATGTATTTTTGATAAAAGAAAAAAACACGCCCGATCTTGTCAGATCTCGGAAGCTAAGCAGTGTCGGGCCTGGTTAGTACTTGGATGGGAGACTGCCTGGAAATACCAGGTGCTGTAAGCTTTTTCCACTTCTCTTTGCAAACAGCAGAGGGTGGAAAGAGCAGGGAGTTTACTCAGTATCAAGGGAAATACAGTAAATGAAACCTCGACAACATTACTTAAGTTAATGATTGAATGTTCTAAGGATTTCTTTTCCTTGCAATTGTTAAACATTGGCTCTTGTTGTGTAACAAGAAAGGAGGAAGGTCACAAATTGCAGCAGTTGAAGTATTTACAAAGAAAACTAACTTAAAGTAAACATGGTAATCAGTTCTGTCTGTAGTGTGTGGGTGTGTGTATAAAAATAAGAATCACACAACCGCCATGCTGCCATGTCCATGTGGTGGTAGACCTGGTGAAGGAGAGAGCAGACAGAGGGGAGAGCCCAGTGTACAGCCCTCTTATATACTGGTCAGCACAGGTGTGCCATATCACTGCTGATTACTAAGGTCTGACTCCTGAAACACACACAAGCACAACACCACAGCAGGACAACTCCAGGGTTGTCACACCCCCTCCATAAGAACAGGGTCCTATAGGTGGAGTGCAAAGGACCGTGCCACTGGTGAAGTATTAACTATAAGTATGTTTAAATCAAAATGCAACATGTTCTTGGACGCTTCACAAATTTCACACTACTGATCAACAACTACTCAATAAATTTGAATTGCTTACCAGGATGTTAAAGTACCTATCTACCGATACCTAATCCACCGGCCAACAACACAGCTTCTCCAACTGTGGAGCTGCAAGCAGAGGAGCACAAGTTAGCAAAGATTTCAATCAATCAAATTGTATTTGTATAGCCCATATTCACAAATCACAATTTGTCTCATAGGGCTTTAACAAGGTGTGACATCCTCTGCCCTTAACCCTCAACAAGAGTAAGAAAAAGTACTACAAAAAAAAAACGTTTAACAGGGTAAAACATCATTCACATCATTAAAGGGGACATAGCATGCCCATTTTACCACAAGTTGATATGGTTCCTTGGGGTCTTAATGAAATGTCTGTAACATACTTTGGTCAAAATACCACAAGGATCATTTAAAACAGCACCCTTTTTACCCTGTATAAAACAGCCCTCCACAGAGTGACCTGTTTTGAGTGCCTGTTCCTTTAAATGCTAATGAGCCAGCTCCCCCCTCCCCCCATGATTTGAAACGATATAAATTACATATTTTATACGATATAAATTATCAAATATGCATCCCATACTTTGTATTCCCCTTCTGTTGTCCTGGAGTTTTAATTTTCCCAATCACATAATTAAATGTGAGGTGGGGGGTGGGCCAAGGCCATGTAGGGAGACTTCCAGTGCCTTGTTATGACACAAAACCCAGGAAGCTCAATCGAGTCACTCAAGCATGACGTTTCTGACTTAGAGGAACCATAACAAAATGCGCGAGGGTTTTTTTCCCCAGAGTTTTTGGGTTGGTAGACATGCCAGATACCCACATTAACGTGTAGAAGCACTAACAAAGTGGAATTTGCATGCTATGTCCCCTTTAAAGGCTTTCTGACATCGATCTGACCACTGGAATTTAACCTTTGGGTAAAATTACCCACCTTTGCTGTTACAGGGCGCACCTGAGAGAGAAGCTCCCATAGAAAAGGATCCTCTTGCTGCTGGTTTATCAAATCACTACGAGAGACAGACAAAGGAACAACAGGCAGCGACACAACATCCTCAGAAATAACTTAATTTTTTTTTCTCTTTACCAGTCTGTGCTCAGGTTACTGCACAGGCTGGAAATACCTCAGGGTCAGCAAGTTCCCTCACTACTGGTGTAGAACAAGCTACCAGTGAAGGAAGCAGATCAGGCCATACTCTGTTGCCAGCCAGATCATTCCCTAGGATGATTGCCACTACTGGAACAGGTAATGATGGCCGGACTCCCATGGACACCTCCCCCTTCACTAAAGAGCAAGACAACCAAAAACGATGCAAAGGAGCAGAAAACAGTTGCATACCCATTCCCCTATACAGCACACAACTCACTCAAAAAGACTAAAGAAAGTATCCACATCCTTCTCACAAAAGTTTGGTAGTAACCTTAAATTATAAACTACATCAAAAGTATCTGTGGACACTGTTGGAGAAAACTTACCCTCTTTAATCAGATCCAACCTGTACCTCTCATGCTGTAGTTCAGCCTCACGCAGCTTAGTAGTTACCTTTAACCGTTCAAACTCCCATTCTTGCTCCCTGGCATGAACCCGCTCTTCATGTGCACGTGCTTCACTCTCCTATTGGTGATGTAGCAACATAATTTCTTTCTTCTGTTCAAATGTTAGGTCACCAAAGTCAGAAAGAAAAAAATTGTACTACCCTTTAACCTTGGTCTGGCAGCTACTTCCTCATCAGTTACAACCTCATCTCTGGAACAGACAGAAGGGTAAAACACTGGCAAAACACCGATATGTCCTAACTGGGCCCTTAAAATGGAGTGCATTACTTCCTTACGAACCCTCTTAGGAAGCTCCATTTCATAATGCTCTGTAATTTTTAGCAACTGCTCCTTGGTACATTTTCCTAGCACCTCCACACTTGGACACTGCACAAAATCCTCCATGGTAGCCATCTTTTCAAAAGAACAAACCCAGATAATGAACTGGTGAAGACAAAGCCAATCCAATCCCAAGTTACTAAATCACTGCCCTCCAGTTAAGGCCAGGCTTACTGAACAGTTTAAAACCTGGTGTAACTTTATTTATTTAATAAAACCTTTTTTTTTTAAAATTCACCTTTGGAATACCTCTCCCCTATCTGCCTAACCAATGCTAACTACATTCTCTGGACCCTAGTCTTCATGTATTTCATGATAGGTGTTTTAAACACAAAACCAATGACCAGGTAAAGCCCCAGCTATGCTGTTACTCACCAGACGGACATGGACGTGTACCCAAGACACGAAGTCAAATCATGTTTATGCACCAAAAATAACAAACAAAAACAACAAACCAACAGGCCTGAACACGCCCACTGAGGTCATCAGAATGAGATGGCAAGAGCAGTGAAAAAAGCAAAACTTAAGTGTCTATTTCACAAGTAAAATAAGTTTCTACATCAATGTATTGATAGTTTTTTGTTTGTTAAAAAAGTAGAGTTTATTATTTTCAACAATCCCCCAACAGCTTTTGCTGTTTGGGGGAAAGTTCGAAAGACGGACAGCATGGCAACAAACGCGAAGGAGCAGACAGCTGTAAAAACAAACATGGACAGAGCAAGAGGAGGAGATGAAAGAACTGAAGTAAAGGACGGACAACAAGAGAAAGAAAACCGACAGGAAAATGACAGTGAGAGGGCACGCGGACCAAACAATTCCACTGCTGGTGAAACGAGCCACGGAGGAAAAATAGGTGTATGGAGCAACGAGGGGAGAGAACAGCGCAGTACAATAAGGAGCTGACGGTGGAAGTGGAGGTGGAGGGAACAGAGAACGTGACAATGATGGCACAAGCTATGATTCAGAGGAGTATATCAGGATTAAAGACAAATTGAAGGAGATGGAACAGAAAAAGTGCGAGGGAGGAATAGTTAGAAGCAGGGCGAGATATGCAATCGAGGGAGAGAAATGCACAGGCTTTTTTTAAGATTATAAAAAGATGAAGCAGAATAGGAATTATTTAGAACAAGTGGAGGGGAAGGATGGAGAGAAGATCACAGATTTTGTAGGGATAGCTGAGGGGTAGAAGAATTTTATAGGGATTTATTCAGGAAAGAAGAGATCGATGAAGAGAGTAGTGTTAAGACTAAAATCTATGTTTTTCTTTGTGTGTGTGCCCGGAAGATGGCAATGAAACTGAACTCTAAACAAATGCAGTATGTTAGACAGGGGTGGGGGCAGGGGCAGTTTGGGCTGAATATGTGGAGAATGTGTGGCCTTCACATAGTGACTTTTAGTAGCCGTTGCTGGCTGGTTTTAATCTTGAAGTTGGTTAGTGTGTGTATGTGCGTCACATCACAGTTCAGTCTCGCACCTGCCTGATAATGCCTGTTGTGGAGACTGTACATCTGTGGCATACAATACACTGTACTTTAACTTGTTCTCATACCTAACTTACTATATTACAGCCTAAACTCCATTAGCTTTTTTCAACATCACACATACATGAATGCACTGTGCTCATTAAGAAACTGTGACCTACCCTTAGAAAGAATTCAAGCAGCTGCCACTAGGTTCTGAAGGACAGATAGGAAAGGCATTGTTTTGTCTAGAAAATGCGCATGCTTACGCACACAGAACATACAGCCGATAGCGCAGGAACGCAAGGTTTCTCACTCCAATGAACAACAACACCATATCTGCAAAAATACTGAAGACCCACAAGGCTTCAGCTGAAGGCCTGTCTGTAAAACATGAAACCAAACACTGTCAGAATGTGAAGATTTTCCCAGCTACTGTCAAAGGAGGGGCGAACCTGGGAGCGGCTCCTCATCATTTGCGGATTCCAGTGCCAATAGGCTGGGGACCACGCCTGCGCACCAGCAAGGGATAGCCAAGGTCTAAACCACGGTGACTCCCCCTCATTATAAATATTGCACCCGCCGTCCGTTTGGTGCGACTCTAGACTACCCCGTGCTATTAGACGGCCGGGGCTGTGCGTTGAGTGCCCATAGCTTTTCATTGCTTCTAAATAAATACTTGTTGAACCAAACCGAGACCGGCTCTTCTCATACCTCGGGACAAAAGAACACGACAAAAATTGGTGACCCCGACGTGATCCTGAAGAGAAGTTTTGACCAGAAAGTCTGGGACCCTGTGAGGGTTCTGGGACCCTGTCTTGGCACAACAGAAACAAGGTAAAAAGCGAGGTCTGGGACCTGAGCGGGACGGGCGCCACACTTAAAGTCTGTGACGCACGAACCCTTAAAACTAATTCAGATTGGAGAAAAGACAGACGATTCATGCAATAGATTGCATCTGTGCAACCTAATCTGGGATTAGGGTGTGAACCTGGAGGAAGGGGCGGCCTGCACTGACGAGTGAGGAAATAATGACTGCAGCAGGGTTGACAGACTCCCCCAACCGAAGCCCCCTGACGACCTGTGCAGGCCAGCTGCAGGATGCCATGAGGGCCCTTTACCCTGTACAGTTAGACCCACGGGCTTTAGGCTCCATCACCCTAAGAGAAGGGGAAGATTTGAACACCTACCTGGACAGGGCCAGCAAACTCTGGATGGAAGCAATGGGGACCAAACACGACGCATCAGACACCACCCTTATTCTCTGGTGCCACCAGGTGGTGAGTGGGCTTCCTGAAACAGTCCAAGAAAACCTAGAAGACGTCCTTAACCTGGACACCCAGACCGAACCAGACTGGAGACGCACCGTGGCACATAATCTCACCAAATATCGGCGACAGGAAAAAACTGAGGCCGACGAGGACAAGGCTCTCGCCAGACAGCTACTAAAGGCCCAACTGGCAGAGAAGAGGCATGACGTCAACAGCAACAAGAAAAACAAGCCCCTTAAACAAATGGCGGCCGTGTCAGGATTACATTTGGAAATAGCAGAGGCAGTAGCACAGGCTATGAAAACCAAAAGAGTCAATCAACCCCCGGTCGCCCTGCAGCCCCCACCTCCCAGCTACGATCAGTGGGGACAGGGTCCCCCTCCGTTCCGACCAAGACGAGGGTGCGGCCGTGGTCAGTACAGAGGTCAAAACAGAAGAAACCCCAATACCGGATGCTTCATATGCGGCCAGCCTGACCACTGGTTCCGAGACTGCCCTCATGGGGGACAAAGAGGAACACCAGTCCCCTACAGAGGACAAGGCCCCCAGCACGGAGGCCCCCCAGGACGAGGCCGAGGGAGAGGCATGCCCCGCAACCACACCAGATGCCATCTTCCGCCTGGGAATACGGCTACGGATATGACCAATGAAGTTGCCCAGTGTCCACAGCAGGTCACGTTGTGCCCCCCGAATTTGACCCCATAGTGACCTGTAACATCAATGGAGAGCCCATCCCCTTCATGGTCGACACGGGAGCAACAATATCATGTATAAATACAGACCAGTACCCACTTTCGAACAAATCCCTCACTGTCATTGGCTTTTCAGGAAAGAAACAGTCACAGTCATATACCCTTCCACTAACGGTACAGATGAAAAACCAACAAACCCAACATCAGTTCCTCCACGCCCCATCTTGTCCAGTCAACCTCTTGGCAAGAGATCTTCTCTCCAAATTTGGAATCACCATCTACTGCACTAAAGACGGGCTCCGACTTCACATTCCAGGAGAGGAAACACCAGACCCCCTCCATCACCGAATCCTGTACATGGCCCCCTCATACACCCCGGATGTCCCGACCACCAAAGTTTTTTGGACAAGACTCCTCTCACCTCAAATTGACACACCCGAAATTCATCGGTGTTTCATGGAATGGAAGCCATGGCTCATGACCCTACACCCTTACCACCCACCCCTAGACCCCTTACACTGCACATACAACTACCTGCGACAGATGGATGAGACATATGAGGATGGATGGGAGGAAGAAAAGGAGGGTGACACTGAAACCATACAAGTCACTGACATTTACGTCGGACCGGAGGGAGTTGCTGCACATTGCAAGCTTTCAGAAGAACAAAGTCTTTGGTATGCACTACAGGACGAGGCAGCACCTCACATCACACTGGCCATGGGGGTGGGATACGAAGCTAGATCCATGGGGCCTATGGTGAAGACCTCCCTTTCTATCGCCTGGAACCCCACACATGCCCCCCAACTTTTTGTTTCCCCTTGTGGACTGAGGTGGAAAATTCACCACAAGGGTCAGAACACTGGCATCTGCGAAAAACAGGACCTGGACAGGGATCACGGAAGAGAACACACTAGGGCTGTGCTCAAAAAATCGATATGGCAATATATCGTGACGTCCTCCTTGCTGATGCACGCATCGATGCAGATGCTACTGTATCGATACGGCATCAAATGCTGTGATTGCTGTTTTGAAAACGAAAACATCACCTATGGTGCAGTGCACAATGAAGCCAATAGGTGGCAGCTTAGGCAAAAACAGCACACGTCTCAACCCAGAACAAACATGGAAGGAAACAGTAGAAAACTGTTTCCACCGCCGGTAAAACTCAAGGCAAAGATATGGGAGCATTTTGGATTTTTGCAGACACCAGGAAGTCGGGAATTGGACATGAGTCATGCAATATGCAAGCTATGCAGAAACAAAGTAAAATACTGCAGCAACACGACCAACCTCCGTCTTCACATGACAAGACACCACGCTGATCAGCCGCTAGTAACAGGTACTACACAACGTGTGTCGTCTCAACCAACCCTGAATGAGGCTTTCAACTCAAAATTTCCCTCAACGGGCTAAGAAGATCACAAATGCACTTTTATGCTTTATATGTAAAGACTTGCGCCCGTACAGTGTTGTTGATAACGAAGGCTTCAGGCAACTGCTTAATGGGTGTGAGCCACGCTACACAATCCCCACTCGTCGGTTCGTTACAGAGACTGCAGTTCCCCAGTTGTACGCAGATGTGAAGCAACAAGTCACTGAAGCGATCTTTTCTGCAAACAGAGTTGCCATTACATGTGATGCCTGGACGTCGAGAGCAACCCAGTCATATGTAACTCTCACATGCCACCATATTTCTCCAGACTGGGAAATGGTCTCACACGTCCTGCAGACCAGAGCTATGTTTGAAAGCCACACCGGGTCAAATATTGCAGATTTGCTACGGGACGTGGTTAATGCTTGTTGACAAGGATCCTGTGTTGGTGACAGATAATGCCTCTAATATGACAATCGCGGCACAATTGGCGAAGTTAGTGCACGTGAAATGCTTTGCGCACAGTCTGAATTTGGCCGCTCAACGTGCACTCAAGACGTCCACTGTTTCCCGTCTACTGGGAAGAATTAGCAGCATCGTGGCTTTTTTTTAGGAAAAGCACAATTGCAAGCCATGTCCTGAATGAAAAGCAGAAGCTACTTAATCTCCCCGAACACAAGCTCATGACAGATGTAGCTACGA